>NC_141342.1:10451590-11051590 GCF_037954235.1 Aulostomus chinensis
AGTTGTAAGAGCAGAGAAGTGCAGTATGTTTTGGTGCCTGCATTTCAGAAATCTTCCGATGTGTGTTTCAGTTGCTAAAATTGGCCACTAGAGTCCAGCACTGCATTGCTCTTCCTGGAGGAAATCCTGCAGGAATGAGGCCTCACAGCAGGTTTGAGCGAGTGTTTTCCCAACAGGAACCACTTCATATGTCAAATATTTCACTCTCAAACTGTCCAAGGTTGCTAAACACACGAGGGGGCGCTCCGAATGCCCAACCATATATGACTTATTTTCCCTGTGTTCAAATATTGCGCATTCAACACAAAGTATTGCTGCAGTTGTCCAGAGGAGTTGAATGTCTCAAACTTAGGCATAGCCAAAACAATTTCTGGGTTCACTAACCCCATTCAATACAATCTGAATCTAGTACTTTCTCCCAGTGCGACAACACACAGATCTTACAATCACACACACACACACACACACACACACACACACACACACACACACACACACACACACACACACACACACACACAGAGTTTACTTAAGGTTTTAACTTAGCAACCATTTACATTCAATTTCTGCGTAACTACTTCTGGCTTATACCCATCTTTAGCCCTAAATTTAACCACCGACCCGAAAAATCATCTTTTTTCCCCCCTTTACCATACCTTTGTCGCATATTGAACGCATCGTCTCTAAGTAACTGGTCTGAAGTGTGTGTCCCCCAAACTGGCTTAAGTCATGCTGCCCCAGTAGTGCGATTGCTTGTTCAAACTCCATGAAACATACAGATGTTAGATGCGTTGATGGAATTTTTGTGGACTTGACAAAAACAGGCTGCAAACAGTCTGATCTAATACATCAATGGAGGCTTAAGTTAGATGCAGACTCTTCAGTATTTGTGAAAGATGGAACCAGGCTGTAGCTGGATTAAAAAGGAGCATGCATCAGTCAGAAACACAAAGTAACTTCCTGTGCAAAGGAAAAATAAACATACTCAAGATAAAGAATTGATCAAGTGATGTATCATCGCCTTCTTAAAAAAAATCATTGCCTGAGTCAATTTTTTGTGCCTAAAATAACTCCTTATGATGTTTTGTGGCCAGTTTTTTTGTGTTTTCTGAAAAATTTGAAAAAAATGACTTGGCCGATTACTTTAAGAAGGCGACGATATGAGATTCAGACCAAACACGGTGCCAGCATTCTGTACTGGGGCTGATTGAGCAAAGTCAGGAAGCGATGGCAAGCTCCCTCGCTGTCATTGAATAATCTTACGGCTTGCATCTTATTAATGATACGGCATTTTACGGCAATAATATCTTCAGAAAAAAAACTAAGGATTGTGCTTGGGGAGGACGGTGTAGTGGTGAGAAAACAGTGATGATGAGGTCATTGAAACAGCGGTGAGAAAAAAATGGAAATGAAATAGAAATGTAGCAATGTTGGCCCTCTAGGGGTTGTATATACGGTGATTGTGCGCAGGAGCCTTGATGTGTGAATAGTGGTTAACCACTCTAGTTCCTCTGAAACGGACCGTTCATCTTACTTAAAGGCTGTTGTGTCACATTCTTCACTGATGCTGGTGTGTCCTTCCTCCGCGTTCACAGCTGCACACAAAACACAGAACGAGCTTGCTCAAGCTGTGAGCCGTGACAGTGGTGCACATCTTCTTGCAGGTTGCAGTGCATCTGGGCTGACTGCTAACAGGCCTCTCGAAAGTCACTGTGTATTGAGTGACAGATATGAGGATCTAGTTAGCAGGCTCACAGAGTTCCTGGAAGATGGAACCCAGTTGCCGCAGAGGAAGTTCAGCTTTTTGAGGACATAGAGCAAAGGTTGCCAAACTTTTTCCCTTGGAGGGCTGAAATTGAAACTTCTCTGAAGGACTCAGTCAAAAAACAAAACAAAACGCTATGCCTCTTGTCTGTGCTTCATTTTCGCTGCTTCTCCATTCTTTTCTTACTTGTGACAAATTGACTACAAATTGTCTCTACTGCCTGATTAAATTATGAAAACAATCATAAATGATTATATATTCAAATAACGCTTTTCACACAAAGGTAAATATGGTATAAATATATCAATCAGCATCATTTTTTAACATCCATCTATTTATCCACCTTTTACCGCTTATCCTGTTAGGGGTTGCAGGGGGCTGGAGCCTATCCCAGCAGCCTTCAGGTGAGAGGCGGGGTTCACCCTGGACAGGTCACCAGTCCATCACAGGACCAACACATAGAGACAGACAACCATTCACACTCACAGTCACACCTACAGTCAATTTAGAGTATCAATCAGCCTCGTCCCCTCTTGATGTCTTTGGACTGTGGGAGGAAGCTGGAGTACCAGAGAGAACCCACACAGGAACAGGGAGAACATGCAGACTCACACAGAAAGATCCTGTGATGGAGCTGGGACTTGAACCTGGAACCTTCTTGTTGTGAGGGGACAGTGCTGACCACTGCACCACCGTGCCGCCCATTTTTTAAAAACTTATTACTAGATATTATAAATATGTTTTCTTTTTTCACAAACTCTTGGTGTGCCAGGATTCGCTATGCAATAAAACTGAGAGAAAAATATTTCAATTTTTTTTCCAGAAAGTATTAATATTCAAAATCCAAGTACGAATACATTGAAAAATGATATGAAATCATCCACTCCTGTAGATGTGGTTACATGGCTCATTCGCTCCTGCTCGCTCCACACACTGTCTTATTCCAGTCAGAAGATCAACTGTCATGGCAGACAACAGGACAGCACCTGCAGTGTTTAGGTGCGCTTTGGTTTTAAGTAGCGTTGCACAATATCGGATTTTATTTTACAACTTATTTGGCCGATACTGCTGATGCCGATATTGTCTGTATAAAAAGGGTAAATATTTAACTTTTTTTTTATTCGGAAAAACCCACATAAACCAAGAATAATTTTCTTAACTTCCGAAAACATTTGGAAAAGTCCACGGTATATTGTTCCTTCATCATAAACAACCACAATGACCAAAAACTAAAAAGCTAAACTTGATTTTCGAGGCCAAAATTTATACTGACACTTATATATTTTTAAAAAAGACCAATATCAGCCTATACAGGGAACACAACAAATCTTCTGACTCAATTTTTCCATTGAGTTATTAGTATAATGTGATATGAGTATTATTAGACTTCCGAGGTGGGGCACAGTAATTAGCGTTTTTAGTTCTGTTTTGAAATTATTAATAAATTGCGTATCACACTATATCGTGATACATGTTTTACGAGGAGTTCCTTGTCAATACATAGGAGTAAATACGGTATTTCCTGTCGACTTTGTTTGCAAAACTTGCGATGTGGAGCGAGCGAGTGAGCTAAGGCAGCACTTACTGGACATGTCCTTTTTAACATCAGGGTTTAAGGCCGGAAGCAGGAGGAAAACTATTTTCTGAGAATAAGGAAATTGGGTAGCAAGGGCGGTGAAAGGTAGGATGAAAAAGTGATGGATATACACCATGAAGAGGTGCACCGCTGAAAGAGAGCACCCACTAGAGCTCTTATCAAGGGTTACAATGCAGGTGTAATGCCGCCCTTAAGAGGCCGGATATGGCAGCTTCCATCTACATGCCCTCTTTACAAAATGTCCTATTGTGTGCATTAATGTATTTCATCCAAGCTCCCCTTCCTGTGTCCTTCATCCTTCCCTTTGATGGGCTCTAAAAGCTACCACAAAGGAGGCTTGAGTGCAGTTTTCATGGAAGTACTTACAGTTGTATTGATACTATTCACAGGTGCATTATAGTTTTTATATAAATATTGGTCTCACCATCACACATTACAATACTGAATATCTTATCTATTTCCTATGTAAGTTACGGGCTTCATCTTGTGAATGTATTGCACTCAGGGTCCATGCTGTAGATACAAGAATGATCTGAAAGGGTTAAACAAAGCACCTAAGGTCTCCAGGTATAAGAACTGAATAGTTGTGTATGCAACCTGCGTACAGCTGCTGCCATGACCGGTTTACTAAAATCAGAGCGGGGTTTCTGGAACGTCACCAACTTCCCGGGTGCGTGAAGAACGACAAGACAACTTGAAGAGGTCAAAAAGCTCCTGTGACGTCATGTTTAGTTCCATAACCTTCCTGTGCATCACCTGTCTAGGACTCCTCAGCTGTACTGGCAGCAGGCTTTTTCCTGTTTTGAATAGGGATGTCACACCAAACTGTAAAAACAACCCCGAGCCATTCAACAGCTAAGCCAAGGTTCAATCAGCGAGTGAAGCAGGATTTAGGAGTTTCACAGGGAAACAAAGTAATATTATATTATGTGAACTGATGCGCAGTAAGACATTCTACAACAGATCTTTGAATAGCTCCCAGTAAATATTGGATATCATTTCAGACTCCATGACTCGTCCATCAGGATAACTGATTTTTAATATGTCGTAATTGTTGGATCAGTGGGTTGTGCATCTTATGTTGATAAATCATATTTTTGGTGTATTAAAACAACAGAAATTAACTGAACTGAAAACCTGAGCCTGATAGGAACTGACCCATGGATTCTGAGAACCGCTCCACCCCCTGGTTGAAATACAGCACCATCACCTGTCCAATCGAAGCAAGTGTTCCTCTACGCTGCACAAAACATGTCAGTCCAGTCCAGAGGAGTACGTCTAACAAATGGAAGTGAGGACATACTGTATGTTCATGTGGTGTCAGTTAGAGGAACTGTGGTTTGTTCTATTATCGTATTTCATTACAAGTTAATTGATGGGTTTCAAATGTCAATTAAAACAGAATGAGAAAACAAAACAAAACAAAACAAAACAAGCTCTTATTGTTATCCCCAGCAACTGGAGCCTTTCTTCTGGTTTTTGTTGGGGGGGTTTTCAAAATACCGTAAAGAGATTATGTGATCATCTGCGTGGTTTTGTCTGGAATCGGGATAACTCAAGGAGTTCTGGATGGATTTTGATAGCATTGGGTAGGATGATAGAGCTTAGGTGAAGAGACAATGGATCAGATTTTCAAATGTATGTGGATCCAAATTTTGGAACCCATCAGCTCACGTCTAATGGCGCAGCCTCTGGGAACAGGGGCCTGTATTTTGGGGTTAGGGTTCAGGAATTTCGCCTCACTGGTTGCTGGAAAAAAAAAAAATCCTATCTAAAATGGTACTTGGTACTTTTGCCTTCTTTTTATTCTCAGGTGCTCTATGAATAAAGATTCGAATTTGTATCAGTATGAATGATTCAAACGAAAGAAAGCAACACAAAATTGCATCATTCCTTCAAGTCTGCACTCACTTGTGTTGTTTTGCTTTTTTACCGCGGCGCTAATAAGCTCCATGTTATTATGGAGAAATCAGTGAAGTGGTCTGAAGCTAGTCGCTACAAGCGTGAAATGGGGAAAGACAGGCAGTGGGGAACCATATCATAGGGTGAGTGAGTGTGTTTGATTGATAGAGCGGCTGAAATAATGAGAGACACGGAGAGAAAGGAGGAGAGGTTGAAAAGTGAGAGACTGACGAGAGGGAGAGTAATGAAGAAAATTGTGGATAATTGAATAGAAGAGCACTTGGGTGCGAAAAATAGAATATAGATGGTGAAGTGTCAGTACACAGTGGAGGAATAAGAAGAGGAAGGAGAACGAAGGAGAGGGATCAATCCAGCAGCTCAAGTATTGGAGAGAGAGAGAGAGAGAGAGAGAGAGAGAGAGAGAGAGAGAGAGAGAGAGAGAGGCGGCTATACTGGGGCATAGAATAGGTGAAAGTGTGTGTGTGTGTGTGTGTGTGTGAGTGCGTGTGTTTGTGTGTGTGTGTGTGTGTGTGTGTGTGTGTGGGAATGAAAAAGAGAAAGACAGACTGCACAATACAGTAGCTCAGGCTGGCTCACAGTGCAGTTAAAGAGAAGAAGGCAGGAAAATGTGATTTTTTTTGCAAGAGAAAAAGCAAATCACTTTTAAATCTCATCTATATTTTATCAACTGGATCTCATTGTCCAATTGCAGCTCCTTCGTTCTCTCTTTGTGGTTCATCAACGAGGTCATTGCGGATACATCGAGGAGCACCTGAACTGCAAACTAGAAGGTATTCACTTACTCGTTCATCCTCTGATCTGTGGTGTGAAAGTGAATGAACCTGCATTAGAATAATTTGATAAGAAAAGTCAGTGTGTGTGTGTGTGTGTGTGAGAGAGAGAGAGAGAGAGAGAGAGAGAGAGACAGCGATTGTAAAGAATTACAGGCACATGTTTAGCAGCAAAGTGTGTGTGAGTTAAAGTGAAGAGGAATGGGTGCTGCTAAAATTGTGACAGAGTGAGGGGGGGAACACATCCTCTGAGGTCTGAATCACAGGTTCTATGTAGGTGGGGAGAAAAAGCAAAGTGAAACAGAACAAAGAATTAAAAAGATCACCGAGCCTTCAAAGAAAACTTGTCATTAAACTCCTGAAGACAGATTAATGAGAGTTAGCTGCTTCGCTGTTACTAATATGTATGCAGCTGCGCTGAAGGTTATGTCCACTTTCATGTTTCCGGTGAATGTGAATCATTGGTATGACATTAGAGAAGGACAGGTGACATTTGAACTAATGGGATATTCACAGCTGGAAGCCAAGCGATAGTGGAAAAGTTCACCGCGTTAAATGAGGTTTTTATGCTGAACCCATCTTTGTAGGGATAATTAAATCCCTTAAGACCCTCTTTTATGTACATTATTCAGTTTTTCTTCATAAACTTACCCCCCATTGCTACAAAGCCAACCTGTTGTGTTAGAATAATAAATGCACAGCAAAAGTAGGGTAATTATTCATGTAGATACCAGTATAGACTAAAAATATATACGCAAACTTCTCCTTGTGCGCAACCTGCATTTACATCTACAGTATATTAATGCCACTCCAGCAGTTACAGTATTGTATTACTTAAAAGAGCAAAGGTTTTGAAATGGAAATGTGAGCAAAATCAAAGGCAAGCTAATCAACACCCACATTTCACACAATTCTTTCGCCACGTCTTTGTCAAGAAGTGTTACCTGCTGCTTTTAGCATGGCGTCAGCTGGTGGAATGGTAGAAAATATACTCCTGAGGACCCTGGAGAATACACACACACACACACACACACACACACACACACACACACACACACACACACACACATCTAATTCTTCACAGGCCAAGTTGAAAGAGGGTGTTACAGCATTATCACTGTTCTTAGAGTCACAATATAATGGACTCAGCAGAGCCTCATAAGACCTGCCCAGCATGCTGTATTGCACAACAAGCAAAACTGGCTTTAGAAGCATATTTTTCAATTGGAGAAATGAACCTTGGGGGATTCATTTGGAAAGAGAGGAAAACAAACAAACAGGGCAATTTAGAGCATCGTGGGCACGCTAAGATTAATGGCTTCCCCCCGCAAACACAGAACAATTGATCAAAACGGAACGAAGAGACGTTATCGATGGCAAAGACAGACGGAGGGATTACGTTTGGCTAAAGAGAATGGGATTATGAAACAATTGATGATGAAAAGCTCTGAGTTGGCCACTTAATGTTTGTCCTCCTGATTTAGAACATGTCTAGCCTGCTATGTGCGCCCCATCCCGCCCCTGTCTCATGCTGCTCTCCCTTGCCAAGTCCAGTTCTGTTCTGTCCTCTCTGCAGGAGGAGCAGCAGTCAATAAACCGGCTGGTCAGTGTAGCAGATGTGACAGTGCTATGTGGTTCAGTAATACTCCTGGGTTTGGTGCAGGGAGTGTGAGACAGGTTGAGAGAATATTTCCAGGGGCAGCTAACTCCTGTGGAAGAATACAACCATGCTCTATTAGCTGCAACTGCCTATCTGTGAAGCAGAAATGCAAAACCCACAACAAAATGTTCTTCAAGTTAGTCCCATGGGAGCATTAAAGTGGGCTACATCTGGACGGTGCAATGCAATGCAATGCAAAAAAAAAAAAACAACTTAAAGAGAACACATTCATACAAGCTTTTAATTCAAGGAATAACACACAATAGACTTGCTTAAATGTCACTTAATGCCTGACATTTGAAAAGGGCCTCATCAAATATAAATGGGTATTTTCATGATCACCTAATAAGACTTTCATTGAACTTCTAATTGATATTTGCGAAACTAAAGGAGGCTCATTGTTGTGCTCATTACGACAACACACGAGAAGAGCAGTTTCCCCTGACTCTGCAGGCTTTTCATTATTACATACGGGGGGGGGGGTTCCCCTTGGGGAAAAGATCTGGAGGATCGCCGTAAGCCATGAAAACACAAGCAGCAAACTGCAACACGTCCGCCATTATGAAGAACTCAAATAGCACCAGATGAACACGACTAAATGACTCGAAAAACCCCGGTAGCTGAAAGCCACCGCTGGATTTTCAGAAGCATGCGATAGTTGGACTTCGAACACTTCAGTGTACTTTGTAAAGTTTATAGAAGGACGGCAGGTAAAGTCTTCAAGTAAGTATGGAAATCGAGCCTTTGACATAAAGACAGTAACAATAACATTTTTCTTTTATATCTTGTAATGTATCATTAGTTTTCTGCTTCCTGGTTCAGGTCAGTAGGACCCAAATTCTTACGATGTTACCCGCAAGTTTTACGGATGTCTTCACGAAAACCTTCTGATCTAAAGTTTAAAGGACTTTTTTTTTAAATGGTAACACGATTACGTCTGCAAAGGAGGTAACGTGTTACCAGCAGGTGTCGAATTGTTTCAAGCAGGATATCTAAAAACATTTTTTGACGAAATTTGGTGGGAAGAACTTTTAAAGGCGATCTGGATCAGGCTGTAAATTCCGGATCCTGAACACCGTTCTAGATCTTTGAAGGCATATACATATTTGCTGTATATTTTATAGGCATGTCAAAAATGGATTTTAATCAAATTTCTTGAGCTCAAATGGTGAAAAGAAGAAAATTTCAGCTTCTGGAAATGATCTAATTCTGGGTCTGTTCTGGGTCTGGATCTGGGATTTTTAGCGGTTGGGGTGAAAATTTATGGGTAGGTTTTGTTGCTGTATTTATTGACTATGTTTATGCAGTATTCGGTATCCAGATGAAGAAAGCTCCTCGGTGGCGTTATGAACTCCCTAGTTAAATAATGTTCTTATAACATTAAATGTTTACTTAGACAAAATGTTTTGTTTTGGGGATGATGAATATTTTATGAAGAAGCGTTCTATAATCTGGTGCCAAAAATCTTCCCAAAACATCCTCAGAATGTTGAGTCAGAAGGTTCGAGTTATGCAAAAAAAAAAAAAAAAAAAAAAATGTGGTGAGATGTTTTTAAAGTATGTTATCCTCCAAAATAAGAACACGCTGGATGTACCAGCCAAGATTTTCAAAATGAGCGGGCAGGGTTCACTCCAGGAGGTGGGTGGTTTGTGCCGTTTAGGTCCAAACGCTCATAACACTGAGTCCCTCGTTTGATTCCTGGCCGGATGGACCGGCTGCAGCATTCCAGCCCCCAATTGTACTTCTGTCTTTCTCTACTTGGCGAATTCCCCTCACACAAACATTTCTAGAATGTTGCTTGGTGAGAAACTCAACACCTTTTTAAAACAAAGGAAAAGTACATAGAAAATTATACCTTCATTGGTTTGCTGCAACGTCTCCCCCAAAACAGGTGATGGTCCATCGTGATGAAGAGAATGTGTCTCAGTAGTAACATAACTGTTTACTCACACTTTCTTTTGTTTCATGTTACAGATGCTTTTTTGGGGTTACTAGAATATACTACATTTGTATAATATTCCTTAGTTGAGGTGCAAAGTGAAGTGTGAAGGGTCTCCCTGCCGGTTGAGCTGGTTACACCCTGTTACATGGTGGCTCTGTAACTGTGATGGAGCCTGACAGGCGCTGACATGGTCCTCATTTTGTCAGCCATGTCTAACAGCATTTATTAGTATCTTGTTAACTTTTGTCTCTCAGTGTGACCTTTATGTCAATGGACGTGCAAGGTAAGTGAATCTGTCACGACCGGACAGTCTATTTGTAGTTGTTTATTCACGTTACAATCCACCCTGAAGCCCTAAAGCTGCAATCATCTCTGTGTGTCTGACGAGTTCGTTTTGTGGCCTGCTTTCATTGTATTTGAGGACTTGAGGACTTGGAGCTCGAGGACACGCATAAAAAAGTCAAAGATCCCCCGGAAAATGTTGCTTGATCGCAGGAATTCTCTTGCTGGTCAGGTTTAGCAGAAATGTGTTTTGACCCTGGATGTCGTCATCTTAATATAATTGCCTATGTCATTTTTTTCAAAGTTTTTCAGAAAACACAAAAAACTGGAGATAAAACATCATAAGGAGTTGATTCAGGTAAAAAAAAAAAAAAAAAAGACTTGGGCAGTTTTTTGAAGAAGGTGACTATCTGTGCTTCCTTCTTTATGTTGTGAGATAGAGGGCAACCTGCTGCACCCATGCCTTTGAAGTCTCTTTTCATGACATTTGATTGCACTTTGCCTCATCATGCATGCATGGAGAATGAAAAGGCTTTTTTAAAAGCAGAGAAAACGGCCTAAGGTGGAGAAATCAGTGGTATTCAGGCACAGCAATACAGTTCAAGTGATTATTAACTAACACAAACTGTTGGTTTTTCACTTAAATTTGACCAAAGCTGGGTAAATATGAACGAGCGCGCTGAAGGGGACGGAAAACAATTCAGGTGCAATCATAACAGTAACAAGTGTCCTGGGAGAGTTATGAAGGTGACTTGATATAATCAGATGGTTCCTGAACGTAACTTCTATCATGAGTTGTCTTTCTGATAGATCCCATGGCCTCCTTGGGCGATGTAATGATACTATTTATGTTATATTAACAATGTGAATAGCATTTGGATCTTAATCTCAGAGTCAGGATCTCCCCTGGGAATAACTTGATTGGAACATCTCATTTTAAACAAAAATAGTATTATTTGATTTGGACAATTTCAGCTGCACAGAGGATGTAACGTGATCTCCAGTATAGGTTTGTCCGTCTGTAGCAGAAAGTTGCAGAGGGATTTTGATGAAATTTGTTAGGAAGATAGAAATTAGGTTTAAAATCAGTTCATTAGATTCTTAAACTGATCTGTAACCATATCTGTATCTTAGGACAGCTTGGTTAGCGCTCTCTCTAAGTGCCTTCTCGTTGTTTGTCAGGTAGATTTAAATGGATCCACTTTCTCTTGACTCAGTTTCCTTGTTTAAAAAAAAAAGTTCACAATTAACGGTACATATATGATACAGAGTTTCACCAAACTTTACCGTGTGAAAATTTGGAGGGCTGCCAGCATCACATGCCAGCAGGGGAAAAAAAAAACACGATAAAACACCCTAATTTAGGGATTTCTGTTGTGCAACGCTACAAGTAATTGCCGCATCAAACAATGGGAAGGGGGAAGTCTCAAAAATAGCACAGGGGATATTCACTCCTATATGTGTGCTGCATTGAGGTCCCGTCCGTCCAAGTTTAGCCCAAGTGCGGCCCTCAGTACACACTTCACCTGACCCAATTACATCCAGTCTGAAGGGAAAGATAGCCCACTTTGATCAACACATGACCGCCAGCCAAGCTCAGGCTGACTGGTCTGGCACTTCATGCTGTTTCTGCTGCACATTTTTCCAGGGCAGATGTGTCAGAATGCTGCTTCCAGTGTCACACTGTAGAGGTTGTGTGTGTGTGTGTGTCTGTGTGTGTGCGTACGTGCGTGCGCGCGTGCAAGCGAGTGTGTGTGAGTTTGAGATATGACACAGTATGCATGCCTGTGCATGCACACGTGTTTGGAACATCAGGAGAGTATGGTGTAACCCACGAAGTGAGCTGTGGCCCCTTTTTCCTAAAAAAAGATTGTCCTTGGTGAGGTGGTGATACGGAAGATCAAGCTGGAACACTAATAAAAGGAGCCGGATGCTTATTTTGAAGTGGGGAGCTATGGGTTAAAAAAAAAAATTAAATCAGACACTTAATTACTGATTAGTAGGATTAGCTTCTTCTTCTTCTTCTTCTTCTTCTTCTTCTTCTTCTTCTTCTTCTTCTTTTTTTTTTTTACAAGCATCAATAGATTAAAGCTGTCTGTTTGTGTTGGATAGGAGAATTTCTGCCCCATGCTGAGAGTAAAGCCAGAATCTTTTAGTGCATAGAGGATTGAATCAATTGCTTTTATTGTAAAATTAATTAGAGAAGCCATGATTGTGAATAAAGTACTTACACTTTTGCCGATGTTATCAAGCAGAGATTTAATTAGCGCCCGGAAATGCCAAGCGTTGTCATCACATCTGAAACTATGCGAATGATATAAACTTCCTAATTGAATGTAGAAATATTCGCTTCTTTTTTCTTTTTTTTTTAAGGCATATTGCTGAGGAGAGTCCTTGCGTTGTTCAGGGTACCCCAGCTGAGCCCCTTCCCCCTTAAAATGATACGTCAGAGCACCACCCCCAGGCTAGTGATGTGCCATTGATATAAAAGCTAGCCCTCTCCCCCTCATTTAGTGACGCATCCCACCCATCCTGTGGTGAAGTAGGCCTTGAGTGTTCTTGATTGCAGCTTGTCACTTGCCGTGTGAAAGAAGCTGAAGGGCGGAGACCCAGAGAAAGAGAGGGATATAGAGGACAGAACTTGGCTGCTCCACTTTCGCAGGACGTAAAAGTGGGACAATCTGTTCCTTGGATGAGCTCCAATTCTACTTTCCGGGGACCGATACACTGAAAATATATCCATACACATGCTCTGTCCTACATAGGAAGATATTGAATGAGATTGACAAAACGAGGAAACATGAGCTGAATTCACCGTCCACAAAGCCTTAATATCGCCACCTTCTTGAAATCATCGCCTAAGCCAGTTTTTCAGAAAACACAAAAAAACTGGAGACAAAACATCATAAGAACTGATTAAAGCAGAAAAAAAAATTGTCCAAAAACAACGACTTAGGCGAATCTTTTAAGAAGGTGACTATGACATTGTGTTGTTGTGAATTTTCCTTTGAAACTGTCCAAAAAGAGAGGACACGAGCAGCAATGCCAGCTCTTTCAAAAAACGGAGGACAGAAATATAATTGATGTAGTGACTGTAAGGCATTCTAGAGGAATATATTAGGTTCTGTATTGCTGTGGTGGAAAAAAAAAAGAAAAAAAAAAATCCAATTACCGAAATCACGATTGATGGAGGCGGACATTTACCGTGCAAGCAACAAAGGAAAAGGAAAAAAACAAGACCTGTGCTGATAGATAGTTATGTAGCTCTTAGCGACTGTATTTCAAGGTGATTCTTATCCAAAAAGGTATATTTTGCCTTTTAAGTACTTAGAAACAGGTACCCTTTCTGCGTTAATTCTTTCTGACTTCCGAATGCAGAATAAACCAGCTTGTTCACAGTGGCACCACACCGGAAGGCTTTCTATTTCGTTCGTTTTTACCCCAAATCGAACTGTTTGAGGATTACCGAGCATTCGGCTGGAAAGAGAAGACTTGGATTACACCTGACAATGCACTTTTGAGTTTGTAACCAGACAACTTTTCTTTGATTTTGCTGTTGGTAGAAGACAGGCGCCATTGATTTCAAGCTAAATATAAGTAATGGGCCATTTCTGCATTCTACTGCGTGTGCTTCTTCTCCTTTTTTGGGTGCGATCTGTTCATTTGCAACTCTTTAAGCAATTTTGGGCGTGTTGCACCGTGCACGTATTGTACATTGCTTTCTGCAGTCACGAGTGAGCTCAAGACACTTATTTGCATTACATAATGCACTTTTTAAATGAAGTATTGCTTTCATACATTCACAACTGCTGCAGGTCCAGATTCATTGACATAGGAAGAAAATTGATAATAAGCATGAAGGTAATCAGAAGGAAAAGACACCTCGTGGAAAAAAGATATTGTTATTCTAATTCTCCGCCAAATCCCATTCCCAAATTTACAGGCGAGAATAGACCAGTAGAAGTAGAAGTCACAAAATTATAATACTGCTTTAAAATCAAACTGTTGCAGATCAAACAATATTTTGTATAAGTATAATTTGACATACTGGCCAAAACATAAATTAGGAAAAAGAAAAAAAAAACCAAAACCTAAAGATTAAAGGAACCAAAGAGTTGCTTAAGTTTTTATTGCATCTTTGTCACTCTTTGTTCAGTTACACCGGCAAAGTTGTATAGACAGAGGAGAAATCCATTACCTTTCTCTGATTATCTCCAATCATCCATCTTTTCTTTCCAGGTCCTCAAAGATCGTATCCATCTCTGTCTATCTTATCATGATTAATCAGTTCCCGAGTCTTCATCTTCATTTCGCTCTATTTCCTTTCTGTCTGTAGACCCACATCTCATGACTTCTGATCATCGGAAGTCAAGCTGCTGGAAGGTGTCTCCCATGGGCTGACTGACTCAACAACTTCTAACAGCCTCAGATGTGACTACTTCTACTCTTCCACTGCATGACAGTTGACATTTTTTTAAATCATGATTTCAATCTCAATTAACCCATCGATCCCACTGTAAAACAAGAAATCTTTGTATTCTATGTCTGTCTTTCTGTCTTTCAGCCTGTCTGTGACTCAGTTACGTAATCAGCTGTTGATCCGTGAACATCACGCTAGGCACGTGCAGCGCTGCTGCTTAGAGGAAGTGCAACGGTTTTGAAAAGGGTCTGGGATCTGAAGTGACAGTGAAGTGACTGAGATTAAAAGTCGGAGATCAAAGTGTGGACCCAGAGATCAGAGTCAGAGACCAGGAAGAACAGAACAGAAGCAGAGGTTCTCTATTTGAGAGGAGTATTCAAAAATGCTGTCCTTCAGCAGATACACGCAAACCCAAAAGAATCCCATTCTCCTTTCTGTGCATTTAACCACTGATGGATGGTTTGTTTAGTCTACTATTCCAAAAAAAAAGTGAGGAAGTGATACAGAATACCTAATGAAATCTATGGAATGAAGCATAAATCGTGCAAGAAATCTCATATCTGTCTTTCTGTATTTCTTGAATACTTTCTGTTCATGGCAGCATTCATTGCAATGATTCAGTATAGATTTAAAAAAAAACAAAAACAGCTTTTAGAGTGGAGTAAGAAATGTAATCAGGCTTTTAATCATATTGTGTTCCTGACCTGAGTAAAGCAGAAAGATATAAATCCCAAGCAGCTCATGCTTAAGAGCTGCCCAGACCATATTCCCCTGACTACAAATGATCATGAAACAGGGAAGTGCGAGACAAATAATCAAATAAGTCTTGAGGACGAAGACGGAGAGACTCAAAAAAATTCAAGTGAGTGTCTAAAAAAAGAGAGATTCAGCGCTCAGTATGAGTGTTCAGTCTCTGATGGAAAATGTGTAGAAAAAAACCTGTCAAACGTGAGAAAATCATGCCTCTATTCCACCGCCGTTGTCACGAGGGGTGAAAGTCAAATGTTGTCGGATCGGTGACAACCAGCAAAGACACAGGGATGCCACAAAAGCTGACAGTAAAGTCTGAGGATAGGCGTTGAGTGACATGTTACAAGTTACAGTGTCAAGGATGAAGCAGAGGAAAGCAACATTAAATAATATTTCATTTAAATACATGATTCTATTCATCCTGTTTTCACCCCTGTTACTGTTGATTTCGACTTCTATCTTTCCCATTCATCTTTCAGCCACGCTTATCCTTTCATTCCCCTTTTTCCTCACAATCTGATTACTCTGCTTTATGCAAACCACAACTCTCCCTATCGTCGTCTCTTGTGTTTTCCCCTTTCACTTTTACATCCCAATTAGTCAGCTCCTGTCTCCTCTCAGCCTGTCCTGCTTGTTCCTTATCTTGCCTCATGCAGGCTCAATGTTGTTCAATATTTGATGAGAGTTCGTTCATAAATCAACCGTCTATTTTCCCTCCTGGTGTACTTGAGTGATAGTGTTAATCTGTAAAACCTTGTGAGAGCTTACAAGCAGCTCTTTGTCAGCTTTTGATGAAAGAAGCTTGCATCCTGAAATGTGATGTTACTGGCTGGAGGTGGATCTTACCGTAAATCTAAGTTAAATGTTGGCTACTGGTGTAACTGAGCTCTTGAGGTACCTCTAAAAGAGTGGTAAATTTCAGTTTAAACATTTTAAAACCGTTTTACAAAAACCATCCATCCATTTTCTTCCGCTTATTCCTGTTAAGGGTCACGGGGGGCTGGAGCCTATCCCAGCAGCTGCTACGGGCGAGAGGCGGGGTTCACCCTGGACAGGTCACCAGTCCATCGCAGGGCCAACACATAGAGACAGACAACCATTCACACTCACAGTCACACCTACAGTCAATTTAGAGTATCAATCAGCCTCGTCCCCTCTTGATGTCTTTGGACTGTGGGAAGAAGCTGGAGTACCAGAGAGAACCCACACAGGAACAGGGAGAACATGCAGACTCCACACAGAAAGACCCCGTGCTTGAGCTGGGACTCGAACCCAGAACCTTCTTGTTGTGATGCAACAGTGCTAATCAAAGCACCACCGTGCCGCCTTGTTCATTCATTAGATTCCCAATTGTCTCCTCTGTCTATCTACTTTGCCTCTCTTGGTTCAAACACTTGGTTGTATTTGCGTTCCAGTGGTCCACCCCGTCACTCTCTGAGCATATTTACAACTCAATCATGGTCAGCTCTCTCGGTTGTGCCTATCATTTGCTCAGAAAATGTGCAACAAGCAGACTTCCTTTTGAGCAATGAGACACGAAGTGATCATAAGTGCATTGCTGCTGATGCATTCTACACAGAGGACTTTATAATAACCACTTTTAACACATTTTTCTCTGCGGCAGCTACCATTTTTATCCTTTGTATTGTATTGAAGCACGAAGCAATCATAGCTGCAAGATTTTGTTGCAGCTTTTTTTTTTTTAATATACATTTACCACTTTACAGTATGAGATGTCTTGGCTAATCTGTCACTAATTTCTTGTTCAAATTGATCCTAATTCTTCCATCTCAAACCCTAAAACTGAGCCTTAACCCACTGTTTCCAAATCGGGTGGCTCAATACCAAGTCTGAGGGGAGAAGTGAGACCAAGTAAGATGGAACCAGTGTGTTAACCCATAACTCAAATCCTGAGGCTCATAATAATTTATTTGAACTAACTTCCAGCCACCTTGGGGTTGCTATTGACCTCAAAGAGAGGAACAAAACTGAAAAACACTGACAACAAACTGGCAGGCACATTTGCATGTTTCAAGCCAAAAGAAGAAGAAAAAAAAGAAGCAAATAAAAAATTAAGCGCCAGTACTGCTGGCACGACTCTTTTTTAATGTGTGTCTTTGTGGCTCGTGGCTAGCTTGTTCATGTCTACGTTATTATTTATGTCAATTACAGGCCACTGTAAGCTGTGCCAGACAGATGTCCTTGGGCACCAATAGAGGTTGATATGTCAAAACACATAAATCACTCACAGTCCCTTTAACAGCCAATCAGCATCATTCTCCCTACATTATTTGAGTAATAACTGATTGGCTCCTTAACTATCTGCATGTTGGTAATGTGTGACTGAATGAGTCTGCGTCCTAATTTGAGTTGTGTGTCCACTCTTTCGTGTGATATTTTATTGAGTTCCATCTGTCCATCTGAGCATTCTGATATCTCAGACTCCCAACTCACATGATATTTAGAGCACAAACTGCCAGTGAGACAGTGGGAGTTCCCCCTCTGTCATTCACCATCATCACGGCGGCTGTTGGCAATGGTCCAGATCTGCATGATGGCAAATTCCCTGTAACCGCCAAAAAACCAGGACAGAACATATGGAGGCACCAGTTTGCCAAATCTGAAGCCCAAAAGAAGCAACGAAACAATCTTAAAGCAAAAATCCACCCTTAAACATTCTGAACGTGGTGATGCAACTTTTTAATTTTTCGGTTTGATGTCTTTCTTTTGCTCAGTGTAGGAAAAAAAAATTACATCATGTCAAGATTTTTTTTTTCTTTCTCACACAATGTCGAGTCTGTTGCAGGAAATGTTTTCTGTCCCCCTGGATCCGAAGAGCAAGTTCGTCCTCAAAGACTTGCCCAACATTAAACGTCCACAGAGCAATTTACACTTAAAGGAGCCTCAGTTGACCAGAGTATATCCACGATACCGTCTGGATTTTTTAAATTAAGAAGCATCCTTGTTTCTTTTCTAACATAGAAAAACTACGGTAGCACATTCAACAACTGTGTTGAGGACTGCACAGGTAGGACATGTCAGCAGATGTGTTTTCAAAGAAGCAACTTCTCCTCTCCTGGGTCAAAACTCTTCAAACAGGAGCTCAGACCACAACCCCAAAACACACTGCCCTGAAACTGTAACCCAACCTTGTTCATCAAATGTAAGATGGAAAGTTCAAGTGGGCCCACAGCTTCACAGCTATGAATTCACCACCGTGCTTGTGCAGATAGGCTTGGCTTTCTCACTACAGTCTTTAGTCACTTTTAATCAAATCTTGTGGAGTTCAGCTACTGATACGGTTCGTTTGGCTGGTCATGAGAGGACTAACTGTACTCTGGAGGACCACCTCCCACAAGCGTCTCGCCCCGTTTTCAGGAGAACTCTCGAGGCGGTTTGATTGCAGTGAGACCCAGTCGCAGGAGGCAAATCAAGTGCGGAGCATCTCAATAGATTTCAAAATCTGATACTGTTTTAGTTGCAGGTGCCCAGTTAAATTTCTACAAATGTCTCTGTTATCATCAGAATGATCCACCGGGGAAAAACTGCTTTTGACTGGCAGTTTTTTTTTCTTTTCTCTGCAGTACTAAAAATGGCCGTTGGGACAAACTTGCTGAGGATCAAGGTAGCTCCGGGGATACTGAAGACACACAAGGCATAGATCTAAAAACAAAAAACAAAAGCATCACAATACTATCAGTGTCACTGAAATCAACAATGTATAAAAATGTATATGATTCTGAGGGTGGAGTTTTCCTTTAAGGAGCTCACATTAAGCTGTTGGCCCTGGGTTTTGCCTCAGACATAGGTTGGCTATGTCATGATCTTGACCTCATGTGAAGCTAAACGGCATATCCAACTCACTCTCCTCTGCAAAGAACCTGTGATGCAAATTCACAGTTTATATATAGCCTGTCTTTCATCAGCCTGCTATTCCCCGATGCATTCCCAGCGGCTAAATGGAAAATGTGGACCAGCTCTGTGCTCATTCACACATGTGGACTTATTAACATTGTCTGTGGCTTTTTCTATTGTTGCACGTCTCTTTAACAAACTTAAATTACACACATTCTAACTTTTCCATGTTCACACCATGAAATGATGTTTAATGACCAAAGTTTACTCGTTTCTCTGCCTTTTTCCCCACAGCATGTTTCTAAGGATGAGGCCAGTCTCATGGGATAGCCATGTTTTGTCTCCATGACAGCTATGTCACTCAGCCTTCTCTGCAGTGACCCCTGCACACCAAAGGATGCTGGGAAATAACGAGCACTTTTATCCCGGTCAGGATGACAAAGATGGGGAGGATGAGGAGGAGGAAGAGGAGCAGGGGAGAGAAAACAGAAAAGGGGAAGTTGGACGTGACACCGAGAATGGAGGGTTAGAGGGTCTGGAGGAGAAGGAAATGACGGGAGGCCGACAATCCTGGGAAGGGAAAGGTGGCGAGGTGGTGAAACCAGCAGCCATTGTGGTTGGCAGACAAAGAGCAGACAGGCCAATACGGCCAGCCAACCTGGGCACCAGGGGTCTTGCTTACATGTCGAATCAAGCCCCTCTACATCATCAAACAGCCAATAAGCAGCAGCAGCAGCATCTCATAGGGGCCAATCAGCAGACTCATCACGCAGGCCTGAATGCACTGCAGAAGAGACGAGCGCTCATGGAGCGTAGCATGACCACAATGGCGCCGCTGGAGGACACCTTCATGACCATGATGGTGTTCCGCGTTGGAATTCCCGACATCAAGCAAACAGTAGGTGCATAGTTCTATGAAACACACTGAAGATCTGTTAAGTATGTCTATCCCATATGGAACCCCGGAGAGGACAGGGAGAGAGGAAAAAAATCAGGTTGGAAGTTTGGCAAATTGTGTCATATAGTATTAACATGCTTTCTGGCGGGCTTTAACCAGTTGAAGGACCCTGGACGTGCTTGGAGAAGCGATGGAAGAGTCATGGAGGAATTTTTAGAAAGTTTTCTTTCATACACTTTTGAGGTGTTTATCAATTCAGTTTGAAGTTCACACCAATACTCTCAACCAGGGCTGTAAAGTCACAGTAGTACTCTAACCTTGGTACTAAGTACTCTCCTCAAACGTCTCTCAGTTACCTTGACAACTGTAGCCACTGGCAAGCATGGATGTAATGTCATTATATTTTTGCAAATTTTGCAAAAAAACGAGTGGAGTCTCTCAGATTTCAATGACCCACGAGTACACCAATGATTATTTCCACTTTATTTTTCAGTAATTAATTCCTTTTTTTCCTCTCTATGTTATATCCGGGACTCCATTATTAAATCCTCAGTTGAAACAGGTGTACTTCTCCTAAATGAAAACTTGGGGAAAGTTGAGTCACATGAAGGATTAGGGTACACAGGTCACTTCTCACTGTCTAAAACTTCCATCCATCCATCCATCCATCCATTTTCTTCCACTTAAGGGTCGTGGGGGGGTCTGGAGCCTATCCCAGTGGCCTTCAGGGGAGAGGCGGGGTTCACCCTGGATGAGTCACCAGTCCATCACAGGGCCAACATAGAGACAGACAACCATTCACACTCACAGTCACACCTACAGTCAATTTAGAGTATCAATCAGCCTCGTCCTCTCTTGATGTCTTTGGACTGTGGGAGGAAGCTGGAGTACCAGAGAGAACCCACGCAGGCACAGGGAGAACATGGAGACTCCACACAGAAAGATCCCGTGCCTGAGCTGGGACTGGAACCCGGAACCTTCTTGCTGTGAGGCAACAGTGCTGACCACTGCACCACCGTGCTGCTCGCCTGTCTAAAACTTAAGAAGGTTTTTTTTTTTTTTTTAAAAAGGCCAATCACATAATTAAAAGTTAGGAAGTTCTGTGTGGAATAAAATCTCTTGTGCAAACAGGGGCACTGACTGGAGGTCTTTCCAAAAGAGGAAGTAGTTCAAGCCCCTCTGGTATTACTACCTCAGAGAGAGCGAAATAGCTTCAATCCCACAAACAGAATTTTACAGATTAGTGAGAAAATTAAAACAGTAATAGGTTTGGTTGAATCAACATGTTGTGATTCAGAGCTTATGATTATACAGATAAAACTTGTGTTATATTGAGAGGTATCATCCAGATTTATGTATTTGTTTGGTTTCGCCTTGCCATCAATAATTTGTTAACAATACAATTGCATCTTTTCTGCTTCTCATTTCCACTTACACCTGCTGTGACTTTCTTCAAATGCTTTGAAAATGAAACTATAACAAGTTTTTTTGCTTGACTTAACATCTGTTAAAAATCAACTGCAAGACTACAACCAAGGGGATGATACATTTTTCACACTTGGCAAATAGTGTACAAAGTTATACAAGCTCACCTCATTCAGAGCGTTTTCATTCCTGTCATCCTATAAACCCAAAGATGGGTCCCAGAGGGAAGGAAGACAAAGCAGGGAGCTCGACTTGCGTTGAGCAACTTGCGATGGCAGACTTTTCTCAGTCCTAAACACCATCAAAGCCTACGCCTAAGAGTCAAATGCGGTCACATTTAGTTTCCAAAACTGAGATTGGTTCCAATTCGCACTTGCAGCAGCTCTCGGCTGTATTGTGAGTGGGTGCGAATTGTCCAGCCCACACTTACCATATCCAGGTGAGAATGGGTGCACCCATGTAATCCCTCCCCATCATCTTTTCTCGATTATCAACTCCCTGAACATACCGACTGTTCTACATGTCAGCTAATCTGTCCTCAATGTAACAGTAATTGCTAATTATCTAATAGGTTTTTAATGAGTTTGGGGAGAGCTGGGTAAGAGAGTGCTGCTGGAAAGGAAAGGAGTATGTGGAAGGCATCTGGGCTCTCAGGTCTCCTCCAGCCATCGGTATCATATTCAGCTCAGCACCCCACAACTCACTGCTGAAATATTACTGAGCTGAAATAGAGATGAAAGAGTGTAAAACAGAGTAAGCGTATGCCACTAGGAGAAAGCAAAGAGGTCCATATTGCATTTTAGAAAACCCTAATACTGTACGGTAAAGAGCTATGAAGCTCTCCTGAGCAGGGACAAGTAATGCCAGAAAGATCTCAGAAAATCCTTGATCGTGGGAGAAAAGTGTCATACATGACATTAGTCTGCTCTCATAGGGATTTGCCACTCATTCTCTGTCTCTCTCTCTCTCTCTCTCTCTCTCTCTCTCTCTCTCTCACACACACACACACACACACACACACACACACACACACACACACACACACAAGCCCATAAGAACGCACGTATACTTTACAACTACCTCATAGACGCGCACATACACACTCACATCCTCATCATGTGGTTTACCTCCCAGGGACCACTGAGATATTGCTACGGCAACGGGTGCCTGCCTCCACTAATGAACTGGTTGCCATGCCAATAGATTTGGTTACAGGAAAGAAATAGTGCAACCTAGTGGGGGGAAGCAGAAGAAGGGGGTGGCTCAAAGGGGGTAGGTGGGGAGCAGGGGACATGAAAATGTGCTGAGCTGTGCAGTTCTGCACAGTTCTGCTGGCTCAAAGATGAAATAAGAAAAGAAAAACACTCTTCCTGGAGGGAAACAAAAAAAAAATGGAATGATGTGAGGAAATGGTGGTGCACAAATCACCATAAAAATCTTTAGTTAAATGTAATACCACGGTATTTCTTGTGGGCAGCGAGTCTCGACCCCACAAGGAGCTTTTTTTTTTTCTCTAAAGAAATGAGCTCTCGTTCCTTTAGATCATTCTGCCGAGGTCAAAGAAGCACGCACTTATTCCAGTAATAGTATAATGATAGAAACGCGTTCATATTCTGAACACTCCACATTTCGCACTCATTCATCCTTTAATAACTGATGTTTAAACTGTTATGTTACATAATTAACCCATAACAGTAAAAACGCTTTTGGCTATTTTTGTCTCGTATTGTTTTTTAATGAGCCGTATGATTAGATGAGTGTATCCCCAAATTACCACGCAATCACCCATCAGCTTCAGCGGTGCAGGTAAGAGGCAAACAAGGCAGAGGACTCAACATGACGCAGACCTTCACGTATTTGATTCTCAAGTAAAGGAATAAAGAAAGACATGAGATCATTCTGTTCATTTGAAGGAGACTCGGCTGTTTCTGAGGTTGGTGCACTTCCTGTGTTCAGTCCTATTACCGGCACCTGAATTCCTCTTTCGACTTTCCATACTAAATTATTGTTGTGTTGTTGTTGTTGTTTTTTAACATTTTTACAGTTTCTGTTCACACTTCTCATTTCTCATTCCTTTAGTTTTTGATCTCCTTAACGCTGCTACTTAATAAAAGTACGAAAATAACCACCAAAGTTTACTTGCTTCCCATCATGTCTTCAGTTATGAGCTATACACGAGCCAGTTTCTAAGGGATGACAGCACAAATCATTATTTCAGGATTTTGAGTTTTATTCTCCAAAAATTCGAAATATTTAAGCGAATGCAGATTTGTTTGGTTGTGCTGAAAACGTTGAGAATGTCACCAGGTATGACAACATGTTTTTCCAGGTAGCTACGAACCTTACTTTGGATGTCACACCAGTCCACTCTGAGTGACTCTGTGAAGGCCTAAGAAATATAAGCACATCTTCCCCTCCTTCTGCTCTCAGCGGTGTCTCCAGTTCGACCAGGACTGCACGGTGTGGAACGCCAAACAGCAGATCATTTGCTCCCTCAGTGAGTCCTTGTGGGATGCTTATAACTATGGCCTGTTCCAGCCGGCTGGAGAAGGACGAGATGCCAAGTTCCTGGAGGAAGAGAGGGCCCTGAGAGACTACTCCCAATCTTTTGAGAAAGGGGTTCCATATCTGGAGGTACAGAGATGGACGATGGCAATGTTGTGCTGCCCTCTCCCTCAGCTCTTCCATCACAACATAAAAAAAATGAAATTTTTAAAGTTTTATTTAGCTATTTTGATTTTAAAAAATCTTTTCTCTAAAACTGACAACTAAAATTACAGATAATGCAGGTAAAACTACATTGGAATGAGCATTATTTTTAACACAGCAAATAGATTTTGACAAAAAACAACAACAACTATCCAAGTCATGATTCAATTCCTTCTCTTGTATCATTTATCCTTCAATTTCTCTCCTTCTCTCCACTATCTGGGAAATGGTTAATGAGATGATGTCATGCTGGAATAAAATTATCTCACAGTGCCCTCTGGCGGTGAAGCTCATGTAATAGTTGACAAACTGGGTGGGGCTGAAAGAGTAAACTGCACTCAGAACCAAGGCTGTTTAGGTTTTTTAAGCTTTCAGATGAGGACACATCTGTGAAGCGGGATGTCCCCGCTCATCTGTACTTGTATATAACAGGAATAAGCCAAGTTTTAGCCAATTGGGTGCGTAATTTAACAACCAGTGGTTGACAAAGGAGATGGATGCTTTTTATGTTGCACACTCTCACAGTACAATGTATTTTACTACGATGATGAAGCTAGATTCCACTTTAACAATCAAAACTCCTTTGATGCTTGAATAGGGCTGCTGCCTTCTTGTATGTGGCTCAGTTCAAGAGCCAGTAAGGAGCTTGTAAACATTCGGTCTCTGTTCATCCAGTCAGGGGGGTGTTGCAGGCGAGGCCTCCCTTTTAAGAGCTAAATGGTACTTATTTATTCATCTCTCTGAGGGATGTTATGTCTATGAGTCACGAGTGGCCATATGCATTATGTTAGCACCTCTATTCTTGTATTTTTTATTTTATTTCTCTTCATTTTTTAAACTTTTTTTTTAATTCATTTGATCCTATCTGGAAATATAGGGCTATATTACTATTTGTTTCTTCCTTAAAGCTCCAGAAATCCTGACTGCTCTGTGAAATAGAATTACCTACCATTCAAATTCATACTATCTCTTTACTTTCTCTTTCTAAATATGTTTATTGACACTTTATGGAGGAAATTTTATGCAAATGAATAACTCAGTTATTCATTAAAAAAGTAGATTACTGTCAAATATTTTTGTTATATATATATATATATGGACTTAAATACGAAGGATGAATTATGCTTTGAACATTTTTTGTGTCCTCAGTTTAGATACAAAACCCGAGTGTATAAGCAGACTAATCTGGATGAAAAGGCCCTATCCAAGCTCAGCACAAAGGTATTTTTTTCTTATCTGTTGATCGTTGCTCGTGCAAAAGTAATCATTTCCATTTATTGACATCTTTTCCCTTCTTTTTCTGCCCGTCTCAGGCCAGCCTGAAAAAGTTCATGGATTACACTCAGAATGGAACGGTAGAGAAAATGGTAAAAGTCCTTGATAAAGGGCTCGATCCAAATTTTCATGACCCTGACAGTGGAGGTGAGTTTATACTAACTGTTGCTGTGCAGAGTTAGTTTGTGACTCTATTGGCTTTTAAATTGATGCAAGAGATGATGAAGTTATGTGAAGTAATAATAACCTTCCAACCTGACCTCCACCTCCCTCTGTGGACCAGAGACCCCCCTCACTGTGGCGGCACAGTCGGGGGCAGCAGTGGAGGGCATCAGGGTTCTGGTTCAGGGAGGCGCTCACTTGGATTTCAGGAGCAGAGACGGCCTGACAGCAATGCACAAAGCTGTTCGGGTTCACAATCATGCAGGGCTGTTGGTAAGGACTGTGCGTTATATTTACGAACAAGTAGAGCAGATGAAGTACAAGCGTAAAATGTTAGAGTTCAGATAAAGTAGATAAGCAGGAAAAGTCTACATGAAGTACATGAATACAAATGTGTCCCAACCTCAAATGAGAAACAGAGCGTGTTCATATTGGTTCATATTTATGTTTTCATATTCTCCCTCGTATCTGTACAAAGAGAAGGTCCTCTCCCTATATGCTGCACTGCCATGTAGCCCGAAAACAACAAACAAGCATTGCCTCCACCTTCTGAGGGTATCAACACATACCAGGCACCAGGAAACACAAGGGGAAAATATACTGTCAAAATATTACATGACATATCAGTTACACAAAGCCCCCCGATGGCCACTGTAGTTTTTCCCTCTCCTCTCAGAAAGGGATAGAAGCTGCACCCACACAACTTAAAGGTTGGTGGATCTCAAAAAGTGAGAAATAATTGCGTTGTGTTGAGAAGGGGCTTTTATTTCTACAACAATGAATAATCAGGAAACCAGCAGGTGCATTTTCATATCCTGACTAATGGGGAATACTGCAAGAATTACCATAGAAACCAAACTCACACAAACTGCAACACCAAATATAACACCACATACAAATCCCAGTTATTAGCATTTTTCCAGAGATGATGCCTTGTTGTAGACAATTAACTCTGTTGCTCTGGCAACTATGATTACAACATTAGCAAAAGGCCCTTTTTACAGAAATATTCAGACGTGTTTTTGT
Source organism: Aulostomus chinensis (assembly GCF_037954235.1). Lineage (NCBI taxonomy): Eukaryota > Metazoa > Chordata > Actinopteri > Syngnathiformes > Aulostomidae > Aulostomus > Aulostomus chinensis. The sequence continues at coordinate 10,478,050 of NC_141342.1, forward strand.
TGCAGGCTAAACAACACAGGTGTAAATAATGGCATTAACTATGGCTGTGTTCCGCCTGGATGGAGCCAGAGCTCTGGTATTGTGCATGCTGGTTCTCTTGGTGGTAGAGACACACTTAACACAGCAGGGCCTGTTATTGTTATTGCTAGGACCGCTAGCTATACATTCATGAAACTAGGTAGGATGAGGAAATCGTTGTCTGCCCTTCGTATGCCCTTTTTTTCATCGTCAGCTTTCCTGCTAAGAGTTTCTGATGGTGTCATTGTTCTCTTTTTGACTAAAAATGTTCAGCTAAATTCTCTCTCCAGACACATAAATGCAAACATCCACCACGCGCACACACACACACACACACACACACACACACACACACACACACACACACACACACACACACACACACACACACAAACTACATACATAACAAAAGGGTTACTAAAGCAAAAGAATGTAATTCTGATTGTCAAGTCAGTGAGCTAATTATTTCGAATGAGTCTGAATTCAATGCATGACAAGGAGGCAATCAATCGTTCTCAAAATTAACCCACTGATTATTCACAAAATGAAAGAGGATAATAAAACAGTTGGTTGACAGCACTGCGTGACACATGTCATCTCCCACACATTGATAAGGACATTAGCCTCATTAGCACTCGCCACGCATTCCTTAATGCTGCTCTAAACCAGACATTTGCACAACAACCGAGGGTCTATTTTTTCTGGCTGCCCTACACCATCACACCATTAAATCACAGGCAGTAGAGTGTGGACTGACAGCAAGACATGCCTAACACTATTTTATTGATAAACTTAACAATTTAGGCTTCGATTATACCTTTTTTTGGGGGGGATTATTTACATTTGTGGCCCTACATCTAATGGCTGAAAAATATTGGTCCAAAGCCAAACTTAATTGTGAACCCCTGCGCTAAACTTAGGCATTCTTCCTTTAAATTCATTGGTTCAGGATATATTTCATTTTGCAAAACATGTCTAGCAGAGAGAACATATATTCCTGTACATATTTGAAAAGTGCTTTGCTTTTTCCTGCCAGGCTCTCCTGTCATTGGGAGCGTCACCAGACTACAAAGACCGCTGTGGCCTGACCCCATTGTACCACACTGTACTGACAGGTGGCGACACTTCCTGCTGCGAGACTTTACTGTACTATAGGGCAAAGCTGGGGACGAGGGATGAGAATGGCTGGGATGAGTCTCACCAGGTACCAAAGCACAGTCTCTTATTGAGATTTATGATGAAGCAGCCTTTCTATCTTTATATGTGCTCATTTCCATACGGTTTCCTTTCATATTTTTATGTAAAACATCTCCGGTCTTTGTGTCTCTTTATGTCTCAACCTCAGCCAACGCACCGACATGTCCCTGGAGTCACACCTCTGTGGTGGATGTCATAACATCACCCTTAGTTTGTCTCAGCATTTTTTCACAGCCCTCATTCACTCATCTCTCCATTCTCTCTCCTTCCTCCCCTCCTTTCTTTCCATAGCACAGGGATGAAGAAGAGTTTGGAATGGAAGAAATACATAAGGTACCCTTCATCCTGCCATTTCATTCTCCTCATCAGCCTTTCAGAGTCAAAGGCAGAGAGTTGTGATAAAGACAGACGTCATGACAGTAGTTCCCTTAAACCTGTTCAGATGTGAGTCATCTCGGTTCAGTTCAGAAAGAGCTCTGAGTAGGATCTCTTTCTTTGTAGATACAGGTGCTTTGCTTACATTATGTCTCTGTGACATTCTGGTGAATTTGCACTTCGAGTCGGTTGTCATGGTATTTTATTTTGGCTTTTCCGTGGTCTGTGTTTTCTTTCTTTACTTTGTATGTATCTTGTGATATTTTAGTCTCTGCAGAAAAATATGAGGAAACCTCTCAGGCTGCTGAAGGCTCATTTCTGTTGTTTTAATGTTGTTGTTTTGGGGTTTTTTTGTTTCCCACCATGGTGCAATGTAAATGGCACTGACTTGCTTTTGTGAAACAGTAATTATGGCGGTAAAATGTGGGTCTATTTTCTTTTCTCTGTCTTTGTGCATTTTTTTCCCCCCAAATGTCTTTTCCATTGTCCTCATTCTAATGTCAAAGCCCACATACATCAACCTCTTCTCTTTAACTCATCCTCTTCTATATTTTCTAACAATTTCTGAATATTTCTATCACACTCTTGACATGGAAAGGCTTGCCAGAACGGCTTTGCCCAGCACTTGGAACATCTGCTGTTTTATGGGGCAGATGTCACCTCTCAAAATGCCTCAGGGAATAGTGCTCTTCACATTTCTGCCCTGTACAACAAAGCAAGTAGAAACTGACCCTTTTAATCATAAATTATAACTGCAACCATTGGTATTTGGGATTTTGATAAACATGTGATTTCATCATTATCCCACTCTGATCTGTCAGGAAAGCTGTGTTCGTGTTCTTCTGTACAGGGGAGCGAACAAGGAGGCGAAGAACAAGCACGGTCAGACCCCTTTTCAGGTAACCAACCATCAAATATGATGATGAGACCTGATCATATTCACAATCATATCAATTACAAATGTCACAACAACCATTCTGTGTTTCCAGCTCGCTGCTTTGTCTGGTCATTTTGAACTTGGGGAAATTATCAAAAACCACAAAGACTCTGACATTGGTAAGCCACTTCGTCTGTGTAATCATCTCCAAGCGCTGCCTTTCCTTGCACTCTTTTTCCCTTAAAATCTACCTGGTTTCTTCCTTCTTTTCATCTTATCACATTGCCCCCCCCCCCCCCCCCCCCCCACTCTTTAACCCATAAAACCTGCCATCACACTTCAATCCTTAGTGCCCTTTTTGGAATCGCCAAAGTATGTTCCCAAGCGAAAAGAGAGTTCCCATACCCTGCCTCTTCCCTCACTCCAGTCCCACCCCCTACTGCGCGCTAACAGCGATAACACCATGACCCAGTCCGACCCTCTGGCTATGCCCAACAAGGCTGCAACCAATCCCAACCCTGGTCAGGTACTGAGGTCACGTTGATCTGGTTCATCTGCTGAACCCTCTCCTACATATTGTGTTTTGCTTCTGTTACATCACTCTATGTGGTACCTGGTGTGTTTGTACAGAGTTATCGCAGGGCTTCCATCGGCATGAGAAGCTCAAGCAGCCCCAGATCTCGCACTCGTTCACCCTCCAGGGGGAGAGGAGGTCAGAGTGACACGGAGGAGAGACACCGGCAGCCGCGAGGAAGACAGGGGTAAGATTGCCTAAAGACCAAGACCATCTCCTGACAGACTACTATCAACTGTATGTGGAGAATTTCCAGTCAGGAATTGCAAAAAATGCAACATGCAATTGAAGTTAATGTTATTTTTCTGGATAAGTCATAACACGATGGAACAAACTGAAACTTGTCCTAAGTGAAGACTGTAGGAAGGAACAACTTATCACACATTATCCAGTGAGGATGAATGCGAATATATGAATCAACCGTTGACAGTCCATCTGATCGAACAGTTTATTTACAACCACGAGTGTGTGGTACAGAGTCATCCTCAGGGAACCACGAGCATCCATCACATAGATGTGCAGGTTTGAAGGGAAACCTTTGACCTGACAGTGATGATTCAGGGAAAGTGGATCACCAACTTTCATCACAATCCATCCAACAGTTGCTATCTCAGTTCAGACCAAAGGGAGGACCAGTTACATCCCATAAGCTCTGCCTGCTAACGTGGCTGAAAATCAGTTGAATGAAATGTATGCTACTGGCTTTATCCAGTTACTTTTCTTTTAAATTAGTGTACAACACAGTTGTCTGTTTGCATGCTTCTTTTGGTTCATTGTTAATACATTACATGATCCATTAATTCCTCCTGTACTGAAAGCTAAAGGCATTAGTGTGTACGTATAAGAGGTGGAACTCGCCTGTCTGTGCTAGAATTGTTGACACATTCAAACACTGTTCCTTGACGATGAATGCTAGACAATGTGGGCTGACACAAGATGGCTGCATGTATTCTTGATGTGAGAATGAATGACTGGTGTGACTCAATGTATTCTAACAAGCTGTATGTTGTCACACTCTGTCTCACTTGTTTTACAATGTGAAACGCAGTCTCATCATGCAGTTCCGTGTCTCTGTCTTTAGTGCAAGCTCAGCCGGTGGTGGGGGAGGTCAGATGAAGCGAATGTACAGTGCAGTACCAGGGCGGGTGTACGTGGCCTCTCGAGCCCACTCTGCTAGTGGGGACAGAGAGCTCTCACTCAACAAAGGGGACAGAGTTAAAGGTGAGACCAGGCCCCCAAAAACTGTGACACGACATTCAACATTATGTTGATGGTACACTGACCCGTGGATAGAGGCGGAAAGTAAGTATTTATACCTGAGTAATATCTTGACTTGACTATTTGCATTTTGGGGACATGGACAGTTTTACTTTTCTGAATTTCACGGAAATGTTTTCCTCTTTACTGTGTTAGATTTATCTGAACCCATCAGTGACTAGTTACTTTGTAGAAAAAGATTTAGCATCGAAAACTTGGCAAAACCTGATGTAGGTGATGTACCTTAAGTTTGAGTCCTACCAACTTCAAGAAGACATACCCGGTAATCAGACAGTCAACTGGAACACACACACCACCGTAGCATATTCACCTCAAGAGGTCATAGGTTCGAGAACTGAAGATTCCCAAGCACTGGAATACACACATATTATGTTGCTTTACTTTTGATAATTACGTTAACTCAATATAAATATCAAAAACTACCGTACTGCTGGCTTGTAGTACTACTCAAAGCTAGCTTTAAATTTGAATACGGTAAATATGTTAATGGCGGAGGCAGGGGGAGAGGAAGAGAAAAAGACTAAAATGAGTCTTATGCACTTCTTCAGTCAGTGTGATGCTAACTCTTAGCAACGGAATTTCAACACAAATGCCGTGGGTCCAGTCATGTAATCTCTACAAACAGATTCGTCATAAGAATATAGAATCTGCTGGCAAAGGAGAAAATATCAGGAAAGGGAAGCTTCTGGTTTTGGTTTTCTCTCTGACTATTTTTGGCCAGTCGCGTTAGAGGGGCCTCGGTCATGTCCACGTAAACGATGTGGAGAGCAAAAGAAATGGAGCGCATTAGCTGAAATGCAGGGTCGGAAAAAAATGGTTGTAGTTGTAATTGTTTTAATTAGCTAACCAAGTTTAAACTGGTGATTTTAGAAACTGTCTGTGTCTTTAGAAACTATTTTTTATCTTTCAACTCAATGCAAACATCTCAAGTTGCTATATGGGCTATTAACAGTAAGCAGAGGATGTAACATGCAAGTCCTGGACCAGATATCAATTGACTAACCCAGAACCCCACATTACTGGCCCTTGCTCCGAAAGGCTCACTCATCAGACATAGCCGAGGGGGTCAAAGATTGTCAGTTATCTAATTTATAGGAAACAAGAAGGATGTCACAGTGAAACCAAGTCTTTTTGTCCTCATGTTTGCATTCTTAGTCTTCAAAATTAGTTCTTTCACTTTGAATCTTAAAAACTATCAACGTAGCAGCTGTGAATAAATCAGCACCCTGAGTTGCGGAGGCAGCCGCTGCTCAGCTAAGCTACGTAATGCTGCTTTGAAGATTTATGCTGTTGTTTGGTTGTTTCTGTTTCCTGCGACTCAACTCTTGGTGTGTTTAGGTTTAGGTGTTCTGTGGATATTTCTAGTGCCGTTGTAATAAGGTTTGATGCAGAGGAAAATACACATAAAAACAGCAATGAAGATATGTTCACCGGGGAAGAGAGGATTGTAAACAAGAGAAATGAGAAGTGCCTGCAGCCACGTCCAGTCATCGCAAAGCAATACATGCTTCTATCCATTCTCAGTGGATCCTCCAGTGTTATTGTAGAAAATGTAGTTAAAAGTTAAACTCCAGTTATATCTGTTTCTCCTCATCTCTACATATATCTCAATTAAATTCTATATATCTCTCCATGTCTCAGTGTTAAGTGTAGGAGAGGGGGGGTACTGGGAAGGAACGGTGAAAGGTCGCACAGGCTGGTTTCCCTCCGACTGTGTGGAAGAGGTGGCAGCTCTCAGCAGGGACAATCGATCAGGTAAGACAAAACATTATTGATGGGAGAAATTCGGTTTGGATAGTTTGGAGATCAGTAGCATTACTGGTAACGATAATGCATTCATTTTTTGGTTTTTATTCCTGATTCTTCGCTCTTGACTCACAATTTTGTGCATTGCATGAAAAACTTTTAACAACTTTTCGTAAGTTTAAGTTACCCTGGGGGTTGTTATATTCAACAAACGAAAAAGCATTCAAGGAGAATACCTGTATCTCTCGCTGCAAAACACATGATAATTCACCTGTCATTAAGACCCGCTCCCTTAATGCTCTGCTGCTAACATCAGCAAGCAATCAGCGCACAGACACAAGAACAATGGAGGCCGTCAGTGTTAGAACCATAACCAAAGATGGTCTTCACAACTTTTGGAGAAAGCCGAGTTGACTGTGTGGCCCGGTGCACAGTTTAATCCACCGGAGACATTTGGCGCTGTTGAAGTGTAGTTTAGAATTTGGCTGTTAGCCAACTTCTCAGGAACTAGTAAAGTAAAACCAGATGCGAATCAAAATGGCTCATGGCTTATGGCGTTCTGAGCTCAGGATGTCTGAGTGTATTTTGTAGCAGCTATGAAGTGCGATTGGCTCTTATGCGTTCACGGGCGGGTCTGAGTGATGGGTCAGTTGCACAGCACATGTAAGATGGGAGAGAGGCAGTGTTAGGACATGGGTTGCATCATAACCCATGCTAGAATTATTTTTGAAGTTACTGTAATCGGCAGCAATTCTGAACATGTTGAGGGAGACAGAAGAAGAGAAGAGAAGGTTAAAATAGATTCGATTCACTTGCACAAAAAGTCACGGCTGGCGTAATGTTTGTGCCCACATTTGCTTTGCAGAGACACGCAGTGAGAAAGCCAAGAGGAAGCTTTTCCGTAATGTCACTGTTGGAGCTTACGATGGCACTGATGGCCCAAGGTAAGAGTCCACTGACAGCTGGCTATGATTGTCACAGTCTGTGGTCATTCAAATGAATGGCAATGACAAAAAAAAGTTTTGAGGCCATGACTTTCATCTGTCAGCTTAAATCTGAGACTGGCAGTGAAGAGAAGAAATGGTGAAAAGGGAAGTCTTAACTGTGTCTGTCTAAAATGTGACTCTAGCTTGTTTTTAGGGCTGAACTGGGACAAGAAATTTATCCCAAAGTTGATGTCCTGAATTTGACTATGACGCCCCCAAAGAAAGACTGAAGCTGCATAATGAGAGAGATGAAATCAAGAAGGATTAAGAGCGAGGACATATGGTGTTTACCTTCAAAAAAGAGTGATGAATTCACTGCACTGAATCCTAAAATAAACAGTGGCCTCCCGTGAGTGTGACACAGAGATGAGTGATCAGATCAGTGTGTGAGTGAAGTCCTTTGACGGTCCATCCACCAGGTCTGATCCTGCCTATGTGTTAGTCTTCTTTGCACCGTCATCTGTCCCTAGGTGTCCACCAGCCTGCTGCCCAATGCAAGCCTCTTGTGACCTTGAATAGGACACCAGTTAAATAAAAATGAGATTAGCTGCATCCCCTGGATATGTTTCTAACCGGTTCAAAATATTAATGTAGGTAGCAACTGGACCATCTGATTTGTGGTTTATTACAGTCGTGGACCCAAATGTTTTGTGTGTGTGTGTGTGTGTGTGTGTGTGAGAGAGAGAGAGAGAGAGAGAGAGAGATGCGCGCATCTATTTTATGCTGATCCTCAACAGTTCTTGTTCTTTATTATTTTGAGGTGTGAACACATCAGCGCAGCACAAAGAGCAGCCATGTCGTTTTCTGCTCTGCCCCTTTTGGCTCCACCAGATGAACACACTTGTCATCCACACACCTCATTCTCCTCTCTTGTGTTTGTTTACACTGAATAATGATACAATAAGGGGGAGGTGTGCCCAGCCTTGTGCAGAGGATGCTATTGCTATTACCCCAGTTAATCTGTGAATATCACCTCTGCATGTTCATATATCCTCTTGCTGATGAGTCAAGGGGAAGCATTGTTACATCCCTGAGCTAGCAAGAGGAACTAACCCCTGGGGTTTTACAGCCTCTTACACACTGGCGGACATCACCCTTGTGGCTGAGCGGCTCTTGCTGTCATTCAAAAAAAGACATTCTCTTTATTACAGCTGTGGTTGTGTGGTAAATGGAAATAGAGCCACTGGGGTCATATTACCTGTGTTAAGCTGGTTAAGCGTAATTGCAGCTCTGTGGTGAAGTGGTGCTCAATTAAGAGCAAGGTGATCCAGCGCGTGTTCCCTCACTGTGGCTACGGCATTTGGGAGAATGTCAATTACTGTTTCAGAGAGGGGTAGAGAGAGGAAGAGTGTTTGTTAGCTTGTGTGGAGATGACAGCTCTGCATTAGAAAAGAGGAGGGAGCAAGTTAGCACCTGTGTGTATGAGTAGATCTAGGGTGGTAATCAGCTGTGTACAATAGTCAGCTCTCTCTGTCTCTGTCTGTGCCGCCCCCCGTATCCCCATCCTTCAGATTTACTCCTCCATTCCCCTATTCAACCTCTCTTCCTCTCATTTATCATTCACGCTCATTATGACATCTCTAGTATTCTCTCCTCGTCTGTTGTTCACATTTGCTCTCTCTCTTGTCTCAAGTATGCAGGGCGCAGACCAGCACACTCTTCCTCATTCCCCACCTCACCCCCTCTCTTTCTCTCTCACTCTCTCTCTCTCTTTCTCTCTCTCTCTCTCCTCGGCTCTCGCGGCTCTCTATGCCTGAGCTCTCGCTGGAAGACCGGGAGGAGGAGGAGGGAGGAGGAGGAGGTGGTGGTGGTGGTGGTGGTGGTGGTGGTGATGGTGGAGAACGCATGCGAGAGAGGAGGAGGGGGGGACATGGCAATGGGGGGATGCGGAGAGAGAGATTCCTCTCTCTCCCTCTCTTCTTCGTGGCCGTCACTGGGCCCCAGAAACAGGAGCGTGTGGTTCATTTACAGGTAGCGGCTGTTTCCTCATTCATTGGCTGGCTATGGATGTGAGGAGAGGACAATGGAGAGAGGGGAGAGGTAGATGATGCTACTGACAGGCCGTGCCTTTTCAAGACAGAATAATATGTTATATATTCTGTGTGTGTGTTTCTGTGTGTGTGTCTCTGTGTATGTGTGTGTGTGTGTGTGTATATGTGTGCATGTATATGCTTGTCTTAAATTTGTATTTTTCCTATGCATGTGAATATCCATTTGACAAAAATGTGTGTTGAATGGAGACTCTGCAGCATGTTTATTTCTCTGTCTTCCGCTCTGTATGTGTGTGTTAGTGTGTGTGTGTATGTGTGTGTGTTAGCGCGCGAAAGGGAGCACATATTGATGCGTTTCAGTCAGACAGTGTGGGTGTATTTCATTCTCTTTGAGTCATGATTTCTTTAAGCAGATATTTTTCATTCACCAGAACATTCCACCCATTTATTCCTCCATAATGCTATCATATCTTTCACGTTTCCCATTATGTAATTAAGGATGTGCGTTATTTTAACTGTATTAAAAGGATGAAAGTGAGTCAAGTCAGAAAGTGGCAAGTGTGTCAGCTCCTTTTTTGGGCTCTAATCTGAGATACTGGTCATTTCTGTGCATGTCTTTGTGTGCATGCGCTCATATTTATGTGTGAGCATGCAACCATATTCAGTGAATATAGGTGGCTCACACTTATTAGAAGATACGTCATAGTGCTTAATTGCATCACCTGGGTTCTTTAAACAGCACATATTCAATGTATGTGCTAAGCACGGTGTGATACTGACATCCATCCAGTGCTTCACTTCACTTGTGATGTGTGGGTATTGTTCCCACATAGTCAGCCTCTATCTCCATGTACATTCAGCAGGTGAATGGTTAAACAGCTGCCTTTTTACTCAGTAATTGTGGGTAGAGGAGCAGATGACTCAGGAGGGTACATAATAACTCTGGTTTCTACCAGGCTTAGAGCTCCATTGCAGCCAGTTCACAGATAGTCCTACGAGCCAACAGATTAACCGTGGATATTTGTGCTTTTTGTGGCACTGCTTGACCAAGAGGGATGAGATGAACGAGCTGCAAAGGGGGGGTGGGGGGGGGGGTGATGTTACTGCAAGCCAAGTTCACCTGGAGGACCAACACTGGTCATGTTTCCCTTTTGTAGAAGTGGATACATGAAGAAACCGATGGGTCCGTCCACCCACTCCATGTTACTTTGATCCTCAGAGAGGGAAAGCATGATGGAGGACAGGGTGAGAGAAAAGGAATGAGGTGTGAGGAGCAGATGGCTGGAAGGCGGCTATGCGTTGGCGAAACAGTAACATTGATGGAGAACACACAAGGGATGGACCTCAGTCGGGGAAATTAGCGATCATCTGTTCAGTGCTAAAGTTTGGTGTCGAAGTCTGGATCTTCGGTCCTGGAAGCTTGTGATTCTTCTGTACCCCTGTGACTCAAAAGCCAAACATTTGCTACATTTTAGATAAGATGTTTTATTCTATGTGGGTTTATTGCCAAGTTGCAGATGTCTTAAACACAGAGATGGGATTTGGTTTTCTTGTCCAGAGAATTAAGGTACAGCTGTCATCTCTCATAAAGGTACCACACATAAAAGGAGTCCAGTTTGGAAATAATATCCATGGATACGCCATAAGCACTGTGACTTTAGCAACCATTACAAATAGTATTCAATTGAATTCAGCTTCCAATAAATCAAATAATTTGATTTTAGTGTCAGTTTGAGTTAAGCTGAGTAGGGAGAAATATCAGGAATTCCTCTTGAATCATGTGGTGCTGCTCAAGCCTGGGGCTCTCTAACAGAACCAGGGCGAATTGACATTGTTAGAAAGTCAAGTCCTGAAATGAGTCATGAGATGTGGCTGTGTATGGCAGTGTGAAGTCCCTTTCACCAGGCCTATATTAGAGAAAGCAGCTTGGCTAAAAGTCCCAGACATGGTAATAGAATAATGAAGCAGCTTGCTGGGCCAGCCGTTACACTACTCCAATCGTCCCGTACTATAATAAGATTGCATCAGTACGGTCCCTGTTTTCCCCCCTTCGCCCACTGTAGTCTTTGAGGGAGAGAAGATGTTTTTTGAGGAAGATTAGACGCTTGTCTGACCTCTTCTCGTACATAATTTGAAGTGTCATGTATGACCGGTAGTGGTGCTCTGCAGTATCCTTACAAAAGCTGCCAGAGGCTGTGAAAGCTAATGCAGCACTTTACGTGTATTTAGAAGTTTCTATTATCTGTGAAGTGTATGTGCACATTTTTTTTAATGTGCCGTTCCCTCCAGTCCAGTGCTTGTCAACTCCGGCTGGATTAGTTCCCACTGTTGTATGGAACATCATCTCATCTACACTTCCTCCCATTGTGTCCCTAACTGTACCCCTGTTATCAACCCTTTGGTGCACCAGAGCTTTTTGTATGACATTCTCAAACCAACCGATCTTTTGCTGCAGTGTGATTTCATAATGTGATGCAGTATAGCTGTTTTCCACATCCAGATGGGCACAGCATTACTACTTTTTTTTTGTCTGTCAGTATTGAAGTCATATACTCTGGCTGTTCACCTTTTACTTTTTCTTCCTGTCTGTCCAATCCTATTTCCCCTCCTTCTTTCCTCTCTGTTAGTGATTACATCATTAAGGAGAAGACAGTGCTCCTACAGAAGAAAGACAATGAGGGCTTTGGTTTTGTGCTTAGGGGAGCCAAAGGTGAGCATCCTCACCAAATTTCACCCCAAATTCCTCTGTCTCTGTAGATTTCTCACTCTCATGTGTACCTTTTTTCACTGTCAAATCTCCATCCCACCATTTTCAAACCCGTGTTCTCGTTATCTGTGTCGGATCATCCCTATCCTTTTTGTCTAATCCTCTGCAGCTCAGACTCCCATAGAGGAATTCACTCCGACACCAGCGTTCCCGGCGCTGCAGTACCTGGAGTCTGTCGATGAGGGGGGTGTGGCGTGGAGGGCAGGCCTAAGGATGGGGGATTTCCTCATTGAGGTGTGGATGAGTTGAAATGTGTTCAATTCCAGCAAGGAAGCCCAAATCAGAGGCCTTGTTTACCAATAGCATGCCATTAAATTCTTTCAGCATCATATCTAATACCCTCCTACAGAATCAATGGGGGGGGGGGGGCATAAATCTCTTATCGATTGACCACCAGGCAACCAGCATAGAATAAACATCCAAGGATTTATGACTATTTTCATTAAAACATTGATTGTAATTTGTCTTTGCTTGTGTTTGAGCTAAACAAATCAGTACAATGCAAACACATCAGCATAAACATACCAAAAATGTTCTCAACACAGGAGCCTAGAACCCACTCAGGGACACACTTAGACTGAAGGGAAGATGAGAAGTTAAATGCCGTGACTCCCTCAAGATAAGCGCTACGTAACCCTTTAATTTATACCCTTGATGGATGGGGCACAAAAAGACCCATCCTAGGCATGTGGGTGCTAATATCCTAACCAGAGCTTTTTGATGTTGCTTTCAACTACTTTATTGGGCAGTTTAACAGGCTACAAGACATATACATTGAGCTCACGTTGGGGTTTGACTTTTTCTGTCCTGACTCAACACACACATGTTCAATGTCGCACACGCGTGGAATGTGAAGGATACGTGTAAAGATGTGGAAAAAGCCTGATGCGAATGCCTGCTGGTCTTGTACCTTGAAATGTTGCCTTGAGGACTCACTTCCAGAGGTGATGGTCAAACCTCTATTAAAGCTGACACATCCTGCTAATTTGTATTCAACCTACCAACTATGACTCACTTATGAAGCAGACCAAGTGTGACTGCGTTACTGTAGCTTTTGCTTATATTGCTTGAACACCAATTCATGTCCTGAAAGTCTTGTAAAAAATTTTTTTTTTTTAAATTAGCCACACTGAAAGAGAGTATTTTATTTTTCTGATTTTATAATTTTATAAAATGGAAATTAATGCAAAACAACAGCTGATTCTGTGTTCTGTGTCTGTCAGGTGAATGGCCAGAATGTAGTGAAGGTTGGACACCGGCAGGTGGTCAACATGATCCGACAGGGCGGCAACAGTCTGATGGTGAAAGTTGTCATGGTCGCTCGGAACCCTGAGCTGGAGGACACTGCTCGGAAGAGAGGTAAGCGTCACATTTTCCTGGTATGTCATTTCCATGTAATGTTTATGATTTTATGATGAAAGCTGATTGCATGTTTACTTCACCCTAAAAGCCTGTTGTGGTGCGGTTGTCATTGGTGACTTTATGTTTACATGAGAATACTAAACATCAAGTCTGCATTTGGCCGGTTTCCCTTGGCAGCCCCACAGCAGAGTAAGAGACTGACTCCTCCTGCCATTGCCCTGCGCTCCAAGTCAATGACGTCAGAGCTGGAAGATATGGGTAAGATGATGGAGGGGGTAAAGTGCTGAATGCAAAGGATACAGAGGAGGGGAGATCGGGAAAAGACCACGTATAAAAGAAATTAAATTAGACTCTAGTACAGTTTTTCTTTGCAGGATGGTGGTACAATACCATGGTTGCAATCCTGAATCATATTTGCTATGAATAACCTCTGGGGGCAGTGTCTGACATTTTGGAAATTTTTTTGTAGCAAGAAGATATTCAGACCATGACTTCCTCAGCCCTTTGCTGGTTATCGTTTTTGTTCCAAGGGTTTAAGAGATTGAGGGTTGAGACAACTCAAGCCACATGACCAGAGATACTACTAAAATCCAGCTTTTTTTTTGCCATGGGAACAGATTTAATCACAGTTCACTCCAGGATCAAATTACCCTATAGTAGATGTAGGGAATTATTAGCTCTGGCTCCAATTGGCATTGATCTTAGAATGTTACAAAACCTATTATAGGTGAACTTGGTGATTTTTGTTCGGCTTCCGGTGCTTCCACCGTCTGACCCACATATCAGAAGTAGTCATGAATCCACTATCCACTATCCACATTGTGCTTGCAGGCAATGAAAGCTTGTTTGGATAACAGTACGTTCCCTGACTTTTTGACATCTTGGCCACAAATTCAATCGTTCAAGCAGCACTCAAACATCGTTCACTGGGCATTAAGAGGCACAGACGAGGGCTGTTGGTTTTACTACAGCTACCAAAGACTATGTACAAGTACAAGATCTAAACTCTGGTGCTGCCTTTATTCACTTATTTCCAGTGTTTTGACTACATTTGTGATGTCAAAACAAGGAGGCAACTCCCGGTCTTCATGTCATGGAAATGGAATATAATGTCTTTTTAGTAGGTTTACCCGGATTTAGAAAAAGTGCATGCAGCTGTATGAACTAACACAAGAATCTAAGTTGTTAGCATTAGCAGATGGGTTATGGGATTGCGTTTCATCCAAAGCGCTACGCTTCATTGGCTCTCTACTGCTTTAACGAGATTGCCTAGTACTACTCAGACTACAACTGGAAATCAGAACATTTGTGCCCCCAAAATCTTGTCCCCTGCCTACGGATTCTTCATTCATATGTAAATATGTGTTTGTAGAGATTACCATGGCAGCATCAGTTGTTAGAGACCTGAGGAGAGTATACTGTTGGTGAGATTTTACTTTCACATTTCTGATGTTTCGATGGAGAAGAGGCTGTTTTTATTTTGTATAAAATAGAAGAAAACTGGTACAATGAAAAGTAATTGCTGGATATTGCAGTTGCAGTTGTGACATGCTAGTAATTGATGTCACCAACTGTTCTTTTTCCTCTTTTTCCTCTCAACTGTGTGTGCTGCTTACAGTGGACAAAGGTGGGAGAATCATGGATTTGTGTGCTTTCATTATCATTTCCTTCCCCATTCCCATCCCCCTTATCACCTCCGTATTCACACCATCACGTGTCTGAGTATGTATTTCATCCTTTCATCTGCTTTGTAAACATGACTACACATCAGTTCTAGTCACACCTAATCTCTGTTTCCCCAATTATGTATGCTGCAGCTGCATCTCCATGGAAAAAGAAAGCAGGTGAATATCAGCCTTTATCACTACCCATATCAGCCCTGAGCTTTAATTAAAAGTCATACTTCCTTTTTTTCTAGAATATGAGTCCTCTCAGGGCACTGATAAGAAGAGGACAGTTTATCAGATGGCACTAAGTAAGAAATCACTCTCACTGCTCTTGTCAGTCTTTTTTTCAAACCTTGAGGGATTGAGAGTGGGCTCACTGAAATTCTCCGTTTCATGCTTCTGACCTTATTTTATGCTCATACACATGCTGTGTTTCTTGTCTGCCCTGCCCCTGCTCTGTCTTTGTTTTAGATAAACTGGATGAAATCTTGGCTGCTGCCCAGCACACTATTACATCAGACAACCAGGGCCAGAGAGGTCACGGAGGCAAGAGGGACCGGAGCAAGAGTATTGTTCCCAATGTTTCCAATGAGGTACTTTTGGGAACTGGAAGAAAATGTTCCTTGATAGGGTTGTTACCATAATTTAATATCCAGCTGGGTTTTCAGGCTCCCTTATTACAAATAAGATATTTTGCTGACAAGTACCAGAGATGTGGGATTTCAGTAATATGACTTGAGTTTAACATTGACTGACTTGATACATGT
Source organism: Aulostomus chinensis (assembly GCF_037954235.1). Taxonomy (NCBI): domain Eukaryota; kingdom Metazoa; phylum Chordata; class Actinopteri; order Syngnathiformes; family Aulostomidae; genus Aulostomus; species Aulostomus chinensis. The sequence goes on from NC_141342.1 coordinate 10,493,655, forward strand.
TTGTCAAACCCTGCTAAAAGTTCAAATTGCGTTTAATTTTTTTCATTCACGTCAAGTGACTTAAGACAGATGACTTGAAAGGCTGGTAATTTGTTGTAAATATTTAAATTTTTCTTTATATTTCGGGAAATTATTTGACGCTTTGATTTATAATGTTGAATTTACAGTGTGTTCAACAATTAGAGGGCCAGAGACCAATGCACAAGGCATCCACCATAAAAGGGGGGTAGTCAAAAGATAAATAAATTAGGATTTAAAGATGATATTGTCAATAAGAACAGGAGGACGGTGGTATGACAGAAAGTCAAAAATGAATCCATCTGACAAAAAACCCCACAGAGAAAGTTGTTTGAACCTGTAATTTCACCCACTATGTTGACTTTTTTAAATCGCTTGCAAGCTAATGCTTAATCTAAGCTATGTTTTCGATAGATCCCTAACCCTCCAAAACATTCATGCAGTTTATTTATGAAGCGGACATCTTGTTAATACAGGTAATCAAAGAACTGCAGTAGCTCATCAGAATGTTGACTTGATTTGCTTGACCTGAGCAAGGACTTGACCTGTCTTGCTAAACTAAAAGCAGGGATTTGACTTGACTTTCTTTATTCACAGTAACTTGGGAGGCACATGTGAATTAATCTCACTTCTGACAAACACTGATCAGTTGTGGAGCACTTTCTCCGTCTTCCAACCACAGATATACTCATACAAAAAGGGTTCCTGCAGTGTTTTTAGATGTAGCACTTATTTAGTCATGGAAGTGACTAATGCCTGCGAAAATGATTTCTATCTATAAAGCAGGCAGGGTCTTTCTGTTTCTTTAGATGTGGGTGTGTTCTGCTGCCCTCACTGCACTTTTCAGAAAATGATTGACAATTGCCCTCCTACACTAAAATGTTTGTTTAAGCGTGAGTCAGGTTGTGTTCATTCATCTATGTTCTGTTGCCCAATAAATGAATGCTCTGGTTGGTTCTTTATCACATTTCAATACATTTCAAATGAGCCAAAATGTGTTTTATTTACTTATTTCTGATAAATGTTTCTTCTCTTCTCTCCATCACCCTTTCTAACATTTGTGTTGCAACACCTGAAGCCGACATATGAGATGCAATCATCAGTAAATACAGTGCAGCCTGGACAAGGATTCAACTACAACCAAGCTCATTTTCAACCAGGCCATGGTCCCCAGCATGCTGTCTTGATGCGGCAAAAGTCTATTGGTAAAACTAATTGTTGTGAGGAAATTTCTGCCTGCTCAGGATTTTAATTTTTAAGATTTTTTTTATGTCTTTTGCTAAGGTGTAACAGAGGAGGAGAGGCAGTACCTTCATCCACCTGCTATGAAGCTGGTGCGTAGCCTGTCAGTGCCAGGACCAGAGGAAATCCCCCCACCTCCAAACACATCTGCCCCAGAGCCACCTTTATCAGCTGGCCTTCATCCTGGGAGAGGGCCTGCTATGCCCATACCCCCAGTATCTCAAGGTCACTTCCAGCTCCACTCTCAACCAGGGCATCCTAATCAGTCAGGCTGGGAGAGGGGAGTACCTGGTGGGATGAACCAGCAGGTTATGGTCCCCACGCTCCGCAGACAATCGGAGGGACTGTGCATCAGGGAGCCAGAGGCACCCAGAAGAGGCGGTGGTAAGATGGGAGGTTTAAGAAGAGGCTACAGCAGTGCTACACCTCCAACAAGTGCTAAACCTAAGGCCCAACAAGCTCTGTCCCATCATCCACATATAGCCACGCGAGAGCAAGGAGGAGGGGTTGGTAGGGGGGCAGCTAGGAGGGGTGGTCGGGGAGCGCTGATAAAACAGTCTAAAGTGGAGGATGGGCTGCGACAGCACAGAGGGAAAGGGGGTGCAGCCAAAGAGAAGAACTCCATCCCCATCCCTACCATCATTGTCAAAGCACCCTCCACCAGCAGCAGTGGCCGAAGCAGTCAGGGCAGCAGCATGGAGGCCGAGGCTTCACAGGAAGGAGAGGACCAAACGTCAGCAGATCAACACCCAGAAAGTCCGAATACCAGTTTACCCTCACCGCTCACCCCATTACCACCTCAGCCCCCTACCTCCTTGCCTTCATCAACAGTTGCTCCTTCTGTTTCCCCACAACAGAACTTGGAAAACCTGGACTATACATCAACATTTGGTTTGACCTTTGGAGGAGGAGGGGGGGCACGCAGGGAAAGGGAACGTTTCCGTGATATGAGAAGAAAGAGCGCTTCTTTCTTCCTCTCGTCTGAAGAGGACATTCAAGGTGAGGCTGGAGGGGGACCAGGAGAGGGAGGAGGGACACCAGGGGCAAGAATTCAGCCTTTACAGAGCTCACAAATGGAAGTACCAGCTCCTCGGTTACGACCCTCCAAGTCTATTGATGAGGGCATGTTTTCTGGAGACAACTATGTCAATTATTCCAGCAGCATGCCCCCAGCATTTGGTCTGCCTGAGTATTCCTCCCCAATCCTTGGTCAGGATGGCCAACCAAAGTCAGCTCCATCAATGTATGGCTCGCAGCCAGCTACTACCTTCATCCACCCACTTACGGGGAAGGTTCTCGATCCCTCATCTCCACTTGGCCTGGCACTTGCTGCAAGAGAAAGGGCGTTAAAGGATGACCGCAGGACACGCCGAGAAGACAGACATTTTGGTAGGCAGCTCTCTACAGTCGGGGCATTCCCTACCCCCGTTCAAACCCCAACTCCATCCCTTTTTGCAACCCCTACACAATCAACCTACACCTCCCCAGTCTCCCTCCATCTGAGCTCCCCCACTGCCACCACCTCACCTGCATCTCTGAGCCGACCACAGTCACCAAGAATCTTGCGTTTGGGAGGAGGAGGTGGGGAAAGAATAGAGAGAGAAAAAGATGGTGGACCCAGGGAGGGTCTTAGAGTTCGTTTCTCAGAGGACAGAAACAGTCACTATTCAACTCAGTATTACCCACAAAGCCCCAGAGAAAGAGAAAAGGAGGCATATGATAGCAAACCAGTTACACCCATACAGCCTCCTCCACCACCGGCTCAGCCTGCTCCCCGTAGGCCCTCCTTTCTACAGATGGAAAGCACTCCCAACACCAGCTATATCCCTCAATACACTGTCCCCACAGCCCCAGTACAGGCACATGAAGGTATTGCAGAGTCAAGAGCTGGGGCAGGTGGAAGTCTGGGAATGATGGTTCTCCCTCCTCCAGCTCCCTCAATAGACGCAGATGAAGAGTTTGTCTTTGCAGATCCCTTGCCACCTCCTTTACAGTTTGCTAATGGTAAGAATGAGAGAGTCAAATCATTCCCCCAGCAGTATCAATACCCAGTTCAGCACACTGTCGCTCCACCACCTGCACCTCCTCTTCCATCGACTAAGCCCTCAAATGCTCCCCAACCCTCTTCTCAGGGTGGAGACTCTGCTGGCTCCAGCCTCACATCCTATGACAGTGAGGTGGCTAACCTAACACAATCAACTCTCTCTCCATCTTTTCCATCCCCACAGATATTTCCCCCTTCCTCCACCACCACCATCACCTCCGCCTCAGCCCTGCCTGCCACATCATTACATAGACCCAAACCCCTGTCCCATTCTCACCCCTATTACAGCACCTCAAACGACCAATTGGTGGGCAGTAACACCCCAGCCCAGGACAGAGGCACAGCCACCCTCACCACCACCATGACATATGCTACCACTACCATGACAGCCACTGCTGCTGCTACAACAACCACAACCTCTCCAGCTTCCTCTGACAACAGCATGATTGTGGGTGGACCCAAGGCTGGCCTCGGCACAGGGAGCAAAGCTATGAATCACCCTACTTTTATACCCAAGAGTGGCGACTGGCAAGATGCTGTGGTGGATTCTGGGATTGAAGAGCTGGACAGTCACAGCAGCAGCGACCACCATTTAGAAATGCTGGGGTTAACTGGGCAAAGAGGAGGGATTGGAGGAGATGGCAGAGGAGGAACTGGAGCTGAACAGGATCCTTGCACAGCCTACTCAGGTGGGCAAACATTTGAGGTGCAGAGCACCAAACTGGTAAACCCTGTGTTTCCAAAGATGACTCATTTTAAGGATGGAGGGGGGAGGGGCCCGCCTGTAGCACTGCGTAGGCAGAATAGCACCAACCCTGCTCCCTTACAGTTGCATAGACAAAACAACCCAGAAGATGGAAGGTTAGATAGATCTCTAACAGATGAAAGGGACCATACACAGAGCAGATCCAAAATAGAGGATGGCTTTACCTCCACCCTTGTTGCCTGTTTAGAGAGGCCCATGGAGACTCGATCAGTTGGATGGGTTGAGGTCGGTGAGCATGAGCAGGTCCAGAGAAGTAGTATGGCTTTGGATGGCCGCAGGCTTCATTCACCGCTCTCAGGTGTGAAGGCCAGCATCATCAATGAGCTGAGCTCCAAACTGCAACAGATGAGTAGCATGAAGAGCATGGACGACTGGGGCCACTCTCCCAAATCACCCACCATGCACAGGTAGGTTCATTTGCCTTGATAATATATACAATATATAATATTTTAATTTGCTTTTTTGTCAGAATCTTAATTCCCTGATTCATTTGTGTTTTTCAGATATTCAGCTGATTTCACAGATGCTTTTCATAGCCCCCCCACTGGCCGCTCCACTTCACCTTTGCCCACCTCTTCCCCACAGCACCGTCAGATCCTTACACCTAATCTGTCGGCCACTCCCTCTATCTCCCCTTCCCCCCAAGTTCCAGTTCAGCACAACTGGACCCGCTCCCCTTCTCCACAGATGCCTTCCTCCCCTGTTCACTCACACCCTCCCCACTCACCGACCTTCTGTCCATACCCAACCTCACCAAAGCATCGCTCTAAGATGCGGCGACAAACATTTGATTTCCAATGCAGTCCCACTAAGGAGATGCGGTCTTCAGTGTCCCGGCGCCGTGCTCCTAGCCCACTTATCTATAACACTGAACAGCAAAACCCCACCCCTCCCAGACCCTCCTCCCTCCCCATCCTTCCCAGTACACCTGTCTACAATAATCCCTTCGACTTCCCTGGTCCCCTCACCCCTCCTTCTCCTGGCCTTCCTCTAGGAGATACCTACAAGGCTGCAACACCTCCATTGTTCTCCCCATCAGGTGTGCCAAGTCCAAATCCTCTATTTGTCTCCCGCTCCCTCTCCCCCACCCATTTTCTCTCTGGAGCTTCTTCCCCCATGCACTTGCCACCTAGCCCATCTTGCCTCAACTACCCCCACCTCACCCCTCCTCCACCAGCCAAACCCTTTGCCATCAAGCCTCTGCCCTACTGGACCAAGTACGATGTGGCTGACTGGTTGACTTATCTAAACCTGGGGGAACACACAGAGCGTTTTATAGACAATGAGATTGATGGATCTCATTTGCCTTCACTTACCAAGGATGACTTCTTGGACCTGGGAGTGACACGTGTGGGGCATCGAATGAATATCGAGAGGGCACTGAAGAAACTCACTGACAGGTGAGGGAGGACTTAAAAAGCAACAGGTCAATTGGTCAAAAAGGAAGCGCTGGATGGGGAAGGAAAGTGTCTCAGTCCTTCCATAACATGTTAACTGGACCATCCCCTTTCTTCATCATTTCCATATAATTTGATAAGTTATCTCATCTTCCTCAATCCTCCTCTTTTTCTATTAACTTGTTTTATTAGTCCTATTTAGTTTTTACTCCGCCCATTCTTATTTTTTGATTTGCCCTCCTTCTCTCCTCAGGCGGCTCTCCTCTCCTTTGCATGTCAGTACTTCCCCCAGAGACACAGATTGAGAGTGATGGGGGTGATTCTAAGATGAAAATGAGAGAAACACATTGACAAAGATGAACAATAAAAGAAGATGTGCAAGAGAAGAACTGTGGACGTCAAGGAGATTGTGTTGAACTCAGACTTTTAAGGGCTGGGTATGTGGGGAGAAAAATCTTGCACATTGCTCTAAATGTTTTGGATTTTATGAAAAAAACAACTGGTCAAGACAGGGCACAAAGAAAGACATGAAAACGACACCCTCTGTTTGGAAATATATTTTGAAATGTTTGATGGACAGGCATTAGATCAACACACTGTTTTGTGCTGTAAAAGGAAACACTAATTCTCACAAATACTGACAGATGGAGTCTCACACCATCTGGTTCAAGCGCTGAGAAAACTTCAGTTACACTTCATAGGAAAGTTGCGATTTAAAGGCTAAACACAAATAAAATGTTACTGACTGAGCCAACTGAGACTGGTGAAAAACAACATGAAGACCACATCTTGGCATCAGTTTGTAGCTTTAAGCAGATCAGAGCATCAAATGGCTGTGACTAACAGAGCGAAAGTCAGAGAGGATTATGAGGACGGACTTGATAGAAAACCATAGTATTTTTTTTCTATTTATGCCATGTACCCCAAAAAATTACAACGATAAGCTACATATGTGCTTTGCGAGCACTAAATATATCTTACATGTTTAACAGGATTCGCCGTTTGCAAAAGTTTTGTACAAAGTGCTGACAGCAATCATCCTTTTCAAACTAGTCAGGATTTAAAATCACTGAGTTCAAGTTGTGTGTACTATTAAAAAAAGTCTTGTTTTGAAATGATAATTTCCCTGCGCAGAAAAATTTTGGAAAGGAATTAAAAAATGGTTGCATTTCATTTAAAATCCTCTTAGAATTTTTATTGCTGTTTATGGCCATAGCACAGGTGGAAGTATGGATCCATTCCTTCTGATGCCATAATCTCTCTCTCTCTCTCTCTCTCTCTCTCTCTCTCTCTCTCTCTCTCTCTCTCTCTCTCTCTCTCTCTCTCTCACACACACACACACACACACAAACTCATACACATACACAGCAGTGATCAAAAAGGGCTTTTTACTGCTTCTCTGTCTGCCTGACTTCCCTTCAGCCTCTTTGAGTCTGTGTGTCTGAATTTGTGTGTGCGTCAGCCTGCTTTGGTGGCCAAATGCTTCCCCTGACTAACCCATCGCTTTTGAACACGTTTTAGTCCAAAAATGGTCACAAACAAAAGAAGACATTGCTCTTTTTCCTACTTGTTGACAATCCTGACGTTTCCCTATTCCACACTTTAAACCTTGAAAATAAATCTCCAGTCCCATTTTACACGAGGGTTTCTTTTTTCAGCCTGATAAACGTGGTAAATATGTAAATGCTGAACACGAGAGCCCTGGATTTTTTACTGGTTAGTCATTCCCTGCAGTGAATTCAACTGTAAGGTTAAAACATCATTTATAGATCTATATGTAATGATGATTATGATGACCATGATCACATAAAAATAAAGTATAATAAAGATTATATTAAGTATGTATACATTTTTAAGAATCTCCGTCTTCCAAATAGTGTGGACAAATTCTTTAAAGCTTTGTTTTGTTTCTATTTTATTTTGGTTTTAGTGTAAATGCTTTCTATACTGCTCGCCCTGTGATGACCTTAGTGAAGCTGACACTTGTTAGTTAACGCATATTCTCGCTATGTGAGTATAAAACTATGACTCTGTATTCTCACGCTGAGTTGCCTCAATGCTATTTTGTGTTGGATGCTATTTTGAGGAGTGAAATGACTGAGCGGTAGTGTAGAAAGCACTACATACTCTGATTTTAAAAGTATTTTAGGTCTAGTGAAATGCATAATGAATATGACTACATACAGTATGAGCGTGAATATGCAGAGATAAAAAGGTATAAATATATATAAATATACATATAAATATATATATATATATATAAAGTTTTGTTTTAAATAAAATATATACTGATAAACAATAGAAGTACAACAAATGTGTTGAAATAAAAACTAAAAATAAACTATGGCCCTGTCTTGATTCTCATTTCTCTGTGGCTTCCCTCTTCATGTAATGATCCAATTTAAAGTGCTGTGTTTGAGTCATTTGGCAGCAGCTCGTCTCATCCCTGCGGTGGTTGAACACAACATTGTTTTCAGGTCCAAGATTGTTTTCCCATCAGGCTGAGTGAGCTAATAGGACAAAAGAGTAGAGCTCACCGGGAGGGAAAAGATGAGATGGCTTAATTCAAAGCAAGAAGTGGCTGTAGTCATGCGGCAAACCGAAATATGCCTGTAAGGTATTAAAAACAGCTTGGAAGGAGATGAGTGAGAGATTGCTTGCTAGCATGGTGGCCGGTTTAAGGTTCACGATAGAAAATTGTGGAGCAATGCTGTTGTTTTTTGAAAGCTTATGCCAGGTTGCGAATTCTTGTGTTTTTCAGATGAAGGTTTTCTCACAGAAGCTATTCCAGATGTCAAAGCTTGACTTATCTATGCAGAGATTAACTTCCTGCTGTGATTTGCTCTCAAGAAATGAGAAAATACACGGAGGAAATACTTATTATTTAGTTCAAGTTTTTGTAATTGAACTTTGCGTTATGTAATTCTTGTTTCTTTGGCTTAGAAATGACAGATGAGAAATGATGATAGAAACTCTGGATTGAACATTTTTCTTCCAAATGATATTTTCTCTTTTCGTGTTAGTGAAATTCAAACAAATACTATTTGCCCAAAATCTGCCAGCTGTGAAGACGGATTTAAATATTTTTTTAATCAAACAGTTATTCTCACTTTCACACTCATTTCTCTCCTTAAATTTGTCATCTGTAATTTGAATATGAGCAGTTTACAGAGATATCTGTTTTAATACTAAACAAAAATTAGACCTGTTATTCTACGAAACTCAAAGCAATACTTCACCTAAAAAGTAGATTCTGGCTTTCTAGTACTCGCTTATAATTGACATGAGCTCGCAAAGAGGGTTTCTTTTCTTCGTCTCACCGTCGCTTTTTTGTGGCTCCAGGATGCATAAACTACCAGCTACTTATATTTGTGAACGGTGACAAATGCTAACAGTAGCTATCGCAACAAAACCGCGGCAAAATTGCCAAAAAAATGTTGATGAACAGATTTTCAAGCGCATCATGTGGTATAATCCATGTCTTTTTTAATCCAGCTGGATGCACACTAATCTACAAAAACCTTTAATACCTCCAGTTCAATGCTACTGTAAGAGCACAAGCAAGTTGATTAAACTGAACGCACCAGTTTGGCTGCTCAGGGCTGCCATGAATCTGGAAACCGTGGACCAACTGCCTTCACAATTTTGGGTGTAATTTTATGAACCGGAGCTTCAGTTTCTCCTTTAACTGAACAAGATCACATTATGTGTTGAGAGATGTTTAAATAATCTGAACTATGTTTAGCTTAGCTTAGCTTAGCTTAGCTTAGCTTAGCTTAGCTTAGCTTAGCTTAGCCTAGTTTAGTTTAATTTAGTGTAATTTGTAAGTATAGTTTGGTTCAGTTTAGTTGGTAACAACCCAATACAACCCCTGTTTCAGAGTGTAATATATTGGGTACCAATGGAGTGTTTTAGAGGAAAGAATTGATCAAAAAAACAAAACAACAGCAACATCAAAGTTAAATTACACAGTAAAATGAACATCTTCTGAAAATGAAATGGTAATATTGTGGAATGACGATCCAAAACATGGACTGTATCAAAAATCAGTTCAGACTTTTGCACTGTGAGACATAAAATTTGAATAACACATCATAAATTGTACAGGTTGATGAAAAAAAAAAACAATTTCATTGATGTTTTGGTGGTATATGAAGGACCGAGTGACTTGTAAAAAAAAAAAACCATGATATTAACAAATATAAATTAAAGTATTTACCATTTCATAAAAGGAATAATAATCTTGCTGTTTTGTACCATTAGAAATTACAGTTTCCTTTTTTTATCCAAACTCTCTGCAGAAGAGAGACAGAACATAAAAAACATCTCATAACATGATTCATTAAAGCTCATCAGGTGGACATGAGTTCCAAAACATTTATGGTCCAGCTGTTAGAATATGTTTGGCTTTGTAAATGCATTTTTAGAATATAATAAACAGTTACATTTGGCAGATGTATACATTTTGTAATTATATACAGCATTTATTGCACAAATACTTGGTGGGTGTGCAGACCAGATGTGGATAAATGAACTGTGTGGAGGCTGAAACTTTTACCTCCTGGCTAACATCCAGAAAAGCACCGGCCAGAATATGTAAACAGCGTGTGGGTGAACACACTGCCTCCATATTACATCTGTTTGACATGTTCTCTTTCTAGGCCTGGCCAGAGAGAATGGCAGGTCACAATGGGTCAGTTCATGGGACAACACACACACACACACACACACACACACACACACACACACACACACACACTGCTGTCACACACACTCTAATAAGCTCACATGACTTTGGGCTACACTGACACGATTCTGTGACAAGCAAAAATGACAGTTGTGCATCTCATTAGCACCATATAGAGAGAGACAGAGGGAGTGGCAGGGTGAGAGAGGGAGGGGGATTCTCCCAGTTGTTCTTTTCTAATAACAGACTGCGGAGAAAGTGTAAAAAGAGGAGCTAGACATATGATAGAGGAGGCAAGAGATGTGTGAGTGACCAGTTGGGAGCGTTGCGATGATGGAGTGAACTCAGAGGAGGAGAGCACAAAAGGTAAGATTCCTCCTCCTTGCTTGTTCACCTAGAAGTCAATTAAGAGGAGTGACTTCAATTTGATCAGCTGTTTTTTCCCCTTGCTTGCTTGTATTGTCTCAGTGACTCACGCCCACTTTCACATCAGCAACGTTAGTGTGTGTGTGCGCGCGTGTGTGCGTGTGTGTGTAACTTTAAGTGGCAAGGGAAAATTGGGTCAGAGAGAGAGTAGAGAGGGAGAGAAGCTTGTGTTGGAGGAGGAGAGGCACACTGGGAGAGGGGGAGACAGACAGAGAAATGGAGAGAACCCCCCTCAGCGGCCCTTGAACTACAGTAACAAGTGGTCAGTTGAGTAATCACTGGCGATTCACAGAGAAATGTAAGTGCTGGTTTCTCCCGGGCATGACTGCTCTGCTGCCACTTTTGCTTTTCTGGCTTGCGGGTGAAGTATTAATATACTGTCATGTGAACGCTTGTGTGTATACGTGTGTGTCGAGTCCTCTTACGAAGCCTGTCTACAGACTTTCCACTTGCAGGAGTTCAGTTGCAAGTGAGAAAAGATAGTACGAAAACATTTATGAAAAGCAGCTCGATGAGGGAAAGAAGAACAGAGAAGCCTCAGTCATGCTCAGTCTTGTGATGAGGTGTGGTTAGTCACTTTCACATTACTCAGCCAATGTGTCAACGTTTTACCCAGACAGAAAAAGGCTTGAAGGACTGTGTCCTTAGCGTGTTTTTACAAGCATTCCCCTCCTTTTGTTCCAACTGCCTCTTCCCTCTTGTTTAGGCTTTGCACGCTGTGCAAAAATCTCTGCTATCTGAACTATTTATTTATTTATTTTCCTTTCTCGTTCATTTTCCAGATCAGAAATGTACCCCTGTTGAGCTTCTTTTTTTTTTTTTTTTTTTTTGCAGTTATGATCTCTGAGTCAAATGGCAGCAAGAAAGAGTAAGGAGACAGTTGGATTCTGATAGGCCTTGGATTAATCAGAGCAAAGGGAAATATGACCTTTCCCTGCTGTTTATTTTTGGGAAAGCAACAGGATGAATGCTGGAGCAGCTGTTCTATTCCTGCTGGCAGATCCCACCCCTGTGAATTCCAGTCTGCCACTGGAACAACACTCCCCTTACTCACGGAGGGCCTCGTTGTATCTAAGCACTGTAATGGTGTAAATAACAACTCGTCTTAGTTGTTGGCAATAAGCATAGCAACACACACACAAGCTGCTAGGTTTCAGCTGCCATTTATCAGACTTGTCTACCATACAGGGACTCTGTTCATAGTGTAGTTCAACCTGTTGCATGGTAATTAGTGTCATCTTCTCTGCCAATAGAAACCACTTGCTCCGTGCGTGAACCAGTCGAACAACTCTCTTTTGCTCTCTGAGACAGACGTGTTCCCAAATCATGGCGAGCCTACCAAAAGACCCGCCCGAGGATGGCACCAAACAGAGCTTCTGGATGGTGAGGATTTATATTCATGATGAAATCTAAGACAACCACCACCCCAGGAATAGCCAGTTAATCCACAACAGTGCTCATGTGTGACTGTGTGTAGCTCATGATTGTGTGTACCACTGCTGCAGGCCTGTTATTTTTGCATATCATAGTCTTTGTCTCTCCTCCCTCCCCAGCCAGGGAACTATGTGCGTACAGTGCACCGAACTGAGCAGTCATACAGGGCCTGCAATGACATCGTGGCCTGCTTCATGGAGAGAGCCAAGGTAGAGAAGCAGTACGCCCAGCAGCTCAGCCAGTGGAGCAGCAAGTGGAAGTCTATCGTAGATTCTCGTGAGTATAGAGGGAGACGCATGATGGGATGTTGATTCTTAGTATTCATCTGTGCTGTGGACAAATGGACATCACTGTTCCTTTCCTGGTTCCATGACTCACTTCTGTGCCCTGTGCTTGATTCATTCCTCCATCTGTTTTTTTCCATCCTTCCCTAGGGCCTCTTTATGGCTCCCTCATGAGAGCTTGGCAGTGCTTCTTCACCTCCACAGAGCGTTTGTCAACCATCCACTCCTCCATCTCCCAGTCTCTTGTGGCAGAGGAAGGGGACCGGGTGAAGACCTGGCAGAGGGAGACCTTTCCAAAAAAACTCTTCTGCGGGTTCAAGGAGAGCTATGATAACAACACCAGTTTTTCACGTGCACAGAGACCCTGGAGCAAAAAGCTGATTAAGGTCCACAATATACACGTCATTTCAATTGATGTTTATATGTGCTTCTATTTTAGGAGATGTGAACAATAACTCTGGTTTGACAAAAAAAAAAAAAAATCAGTTAAAATTTATATGAAGGCCCACTTGTCCCTGAACATGACGATCTCCATCAGAGGATGGAGCGACTAAAAGAACCATTTGGGTTTGTGCTAATTTTAATGCAAGGTAAGAAATAACTGCTTTTAAAGGAACAAGACAACATTTTTGGGAAATATGGTCGTTTCAATCCTTCCCAGAGCCAGACAAGAATATCCTCTCTCCTCTGTGTGTGGTCACTCACAAAGACCACCTGGCCAGTTTTTTGTCCTAGTTAGCTTAGCATGATGAATGATAGTGGATGGGAAGGTTAGCATTCCTCCATCACTTTGCCTGAATTACTACACCAGGGTTGTGCATAATGTTTTTGTTAAGTAAAAACTTACAATTATGATACTCCTGACCACAAATATCCATAAATTGATCAATTTGAACCAAATTACACAGAGGGAGACCTACAGGTTTTGAAAAATGAGCAACAACTTCCACTTCCATTTATTGCGCTAAGCTAACTGACAGACAGTGGAATCTATCTTTTTGTCTGGTTCTGGGAAAGATGGAAAGTAAGCCTATTTCCCTGTGAGTTAGTGTGTATCATGAATGAATAGTTTAAAAAAACAGGCAAAAAAAATATTAAACTTAGGCTGTAGTGGTACATTCACTCAGGTGAGAAGTTTGATGACAAATTGCTAAACATTCAAGTATCAACAGTTAGCGTACCAGCCTGCAGATGTTTGCATAGCTTTGCGTGAAGAAGGAAAACATGGTGACAGCCCACGTGAAACCATCTAAAGGTGATTACATTCTCCTACTGTCACCTTTCAAACGCACTGCTTGTATCTTGTTTGTTTAATGACTCAAAAACAAGTTGTAAGATAAATCTGTGAGTTGAACACAGGAAGTAAAAACCTTGCAGCAAAGCCCCATTTCAAACTGAAACTAACCAAAAAGCTGCCAACACCAGCTAACATCTGGTTGGTTGTTTTTTTTTTTTTGTGCTGTGGAAATGGGTTTAATTAGTATTCAATCCTGGGTCAAATGAGCCTGCAGTAGACACAGGACTTTCTCAGTTCCAGCTCCAATAGTCAATTATGTAAACATTAAATCCAGATGAACATGTTCGGTCTATTTCCATCGGTAACTTCCATGAGTTTTTGTCATTTCAGCCAAAAATTCAACCTGTCTTTGTTCAAATAGCACTAAAAAAAAAAAAAAAAAAAAAAAAAAACATAAAACGTCTACAGTATCAAGAAAAAGCGTGAGGAAAAAAAAAAAAACGAGTACACAATTAAACACACAAACACTTGCGTGTGTGAATTTGTATTCAACAGCTGGAGAAGGCCCAGAGTGCATATCACAAGTCCTGTCAGAGGGAGCAAGCTGCCATTGACAAAGAGAAACAAGCCAACGAGAGCACTGAAATGAGTCCTGAGAAAAAGCAGAAGTTCACAGAGGCCAAGGAGAAGGCCACGGCGGAGAAAGAAAAGGTGAGGGGAATATGGGGTTGTGACTAACACTATCATGTATGTCATGACCTGCTTTGTTACATTCCAGCACATTTTTATTGGCCTAATGCACATGGTGAGTGGTGAGGAGTGTAAACTCTCCTCAGGATTTATGGGAATGAAGAACGATTGCTGAACATCCCCACCAGTAAAGAAACAGAATAGAAGTTCTTTCTGAGGGAGGGTACAGACGCTTTTCATGATAAACTGCTTCTTCTCTCAGATGAGAGACCAGTACGAGAAACTGCTGGAGGACGTGACGGCGTACACGCCTCGGTACATGGAGGAAATGGAAGCCATTTTTGACCAGTCACAGGAAGAGGAGAGGAAGAGGATCAGCTTTCTGAAGCAGGCCTTCCTCTCCATCCACAGACATCTTGACATTACCAACAATGAGAGGTGAGTGTGTACAAAATGTGTATACATGAAGTACTGGTGTACTTTTTGTGTCATTCCTGTCACGGTCCCCTGTGTCAGTGTGAAGGCGGTGTACGGTGAACTCCATCAAACTCTGATGTCCATCGAAGAGCAGGAGGATCTGAAATGGTGGAAGAACAACCACGGTCCTGGAATGGTCACCAATTGGCCAAAGATTGAGGTACACCAACTTTCCCTCAAATACACAGAGGAGAAAAAAAAAATGAAGCGACAGCCTTTTTGATTTCTAAATTACTCTGGGGTTTTTTTGCACGCCAAGCATCAGCGCTACTCTGGAGTTTGTATCTTTACGACAAAACAATCATGAAGGAAGTGAGCAATAATCAACATTCAAGAAACCCTGAAACATCTTTTTCTGATTATTGGTTGGCCACAAGATACAAGTTGATCTTACATTTTGATTGCAGTATTCTTCCAATTATATGACAACCTCATTTTGACACTGACAAAAGAGGACACTGTCTTATATCTAGAGCAATGTGGTCATACGTGGCCACAAGATATAAGGAGAACTTGTTCCCATGTTTTCATTCATTTGTGGGAACAACTTCTAACTTTTTAAATTCTTCGCTTTTCCGCACTCTTGCATCGCAACATTTTTGCAAGTAAAATCTGATTTATTTATCTGTTCATCGTAGACAGAGTTCGTTCAAAGATCCTTACAGACAAGAGTGAACAACATTGAGATTTAAACGATGAATTATGGAAAAGAGTTCGATGGAGGAACTGAAAGGGCTGAAAAGTTTTATGACAACACTGACCAGTTAAATTAGAAGCATTAGAATGACGTGCTGTACGTTAAATCCCCCCCCCCCCCTTTCAGGAATGGGTCCCACCTGTAAAAAGACTAAAACGAAAGAAAAGAGACCGGAAAGAGAGCCGACCGTAAGTTACTCCAATCCAGGATAACTCCAGATGTGTGTGATTTCTTGATGTTGATACACGCTCTCCTTCTACTGCTAGTGTGATGATTGGCGGTGTGAAGGTGCGAGCTCTCTACGACTACGTTGGCGAGGAGGGTGATGAGCTGTCGTTTAAAGCAGGTGACACATAAAGTGACAATACTCGGATATTGTAAATTGGACAGAGGTGTTATCGTCAGTGTTGAAGTTGCAGTACGCTGAACTTCTACAACAACAAAATATCTGCACATGCATATAAAAGAAAACATAAGAAATACTTAAATGGAGATTACTGGCTTTTGAAGAGGGTCACCAGCCTCGGTGGCTTTGCATACTTAGTCATTTATCGGCGTAATGAGCCTTTTCTTGGCCTCTGTCTGCATTTAAGTACAAACTATAACATGGACAGTGTTACACTCTGATATGTGGCTATGACCTTTTTTATATCCTTCACATACACGGCAATATTTCAGTTTCAATAACTTTGGAGTTGGCGTACTCAAAAGCTGCCTTTCATCTTTTCTTTTTTTCACGGAGATGGAAGAGGCTTTTGTTTTTTTTTTCATTTTACAAATATCTTATTACCACAAAGAAAAGGTGATTCATTCTCAGAGTGCAATACAAAAAGGAAACAGTTTATCCCGTTTCAAACATCAGATGGCAAAATGAAGGAGCCCTTATGGTGAAGTGATGAGTAAACAAGCAGGACTTTATTTATCTATTTACTTAGTAATTGATTGATTGATTTATTGAGTACGAAGTGATCAAGCTGACCGAGATCTTTCTAACCATTTGGATATTTACTCACCCAGACATAAGAAGTTTTTTTGTTTTTTTTTTAGCCAGAACCCAAAGAGGAATTTGTGTAAAAGTAGAAATACCACCAAGTAAAAGTACAGTGTCCTACATGATATATTGTATGTTTGATGAGTTGATAATAATCCTCAGTCATACTCATTGATAGTTAAAGTGGGTGTTAATGGAGTATGAATAGCAAAAACACTCAAGGGTTACTCCTTGCTCCGAAGTGTCAAATTAATAAAAGAAATCCCAAATTATCTAGGCTAGAAATTTCCTTTAACATGTGTTTTGATGTGTGAATCTAAACTCAGTTTTTACTGGTCTTGATCCCAGGTGAAGTATTCCTGAAGGTGGAGGAGGAGGATGACCAGGGTTGGTGTCGAGGGGTCCTGAGCGAAGGGAAAGAGGGCTTCTACCCAGCCAATTACGTTGAAGTTGTGGAGTGACATCGCTCTGTTCAAGCTGTTATGTCCTAGAGCTTCTTTCTCACAAAGTTTGTTATCAAATATTCTGCCCACCTAACGCTAAAATAAATTATTCCCAGTCAGTTTTGAAAAATTAATACTTTGTGAAAACCTTAAATTTCTAACTTTTTTTTTTTTTGGGGTTTGATTTCAGCTGCAAAATGAATTAATTTATCAAAGACAAGAATGTACCATGTGTATGTGTTTAAATGTGTGCGTATGAGTGTGTATGTACGCTTGTCAGAGCAGAGCAGAAGGTTATTTATTTACCACCATCGGGTCAATGTCATGAATAAAAGGTCATAAATATTGCAGAGACACAGGTTTACAACGGTGTTTGCATGTCCACAGACTTCATGTTTACTTTAAAAGTGTCTAGAAGCAGCGGGGAACCGATTTTCAAAATAAAATCACAATTTTTTTGCCTTCAATCTACCTTGTTGATTTTTTTTTTAAATTAACATATTAGAACAGATTTCAAATGTAATTTCATGTATTTTTTTTGTTTTTTCTCACATTGAATAAATTCAACTACATACAGCAGACATACACTCAGAGAATGCAGAAAAAATACGTTGGGAATTCCAAATACAAAGTATTTCATAGATGAACTCAACTTTTTTTTCAATACAAACACGGCATATATTCTTGGATCATTAAAGAATCTTTTATGATTGTCAGCTTCTCGCATCAATAGCCATGATAATATTTCTAGTAATAATCAGTTCAACCTCTGATATTCATCTCCCTGTTTCTCCAACTTGGCCGGACTCTTACCTGCTCGTTTTATTTCCATTTGTTAAATGTTTAACTAGTGTTTTGCAGCCTGATAGAACTCTGACAAACCAGCCGCCTACACAGCCCTGCAGACACACACAGACACACACACACACACACACAAAAACACACAAACACAAAGAATAGACGCAAATGAAACCTGTTGGACAAGATGTTTGAGACAATGAATGACTAGACGTCAGTTTGTTTCCAAGAGAGGGTTCCATGTTCATGGTAGTACTGTAACTTCAGTGTACAAAAGGTTGCCCCAAGTGTAAGTACGTCTCTAATCTTCCTCTCTTTTTTATGTATTTAATATGTTGAGGTTAAACTAGGATATCAGGTTTTTATAATAAGAACTGCTTCATAAGTTTGTGTCAACATGCGTGTCTGAGGAAATTCTTTTGTAATTGTTTGATTGTTTGAGAAAATGAAATTCATATTACCTCTTTGTCATTACAGTAATCTAATTAATGCCCTGCAGTTTGAATCCCAATGGAATTTGCTTGCGGCTTTGTTTATGTGCCACCATCAGCGAGCCAGACGGCCGGTCGACGTCCCAATGTCAACATTAAACGCTCAGGTGGGAATTCTTTTTGCAGCAATATTTAGGGATCATATGTATTCAAAGTGCCTGTGACGTTTTGAAAAAGAAAAAAAAAAAGTTATAGAGGCTGCTGCTGGTCACAAGGAGGTAAAGGCACCGGAGTAAATGTAGAAAGAACGAAAAAAAACCATCGCTCTGCTATGTTTGTGTAGCCTCCACATCATCCAGTCAACCTTTGCGCACCGTAAAAGCAGTTCCTCATAATTTTGCGCTTTCATGCAAAGGATTCTGCACAATTGCCTGCTGTTTCTTAGATTATCTGCCTATCACGTCACGATGATCAAAACGTACGATACTGGATCTCTTTTTAATTTGTCGTAATGTCTCATTAAAGATGTCCATCAGACTTTTTATCTTTTATAAATGTGACCTGGATCGATGAACTACTCTCAGGTGAATCTTGAAGTGTGAGATCAGCCCTACAGGCGTATACTGACAACACAGCTTTATAACTGCTGGCAGTTTGCAACTGAAAGAACAAAAAGGAAATGAGCGACAGCCTGACAGTGTGCAATGTCACTGTCTGTCACCAAATTACAATCTGAATACCAAAGTGTAAATGGGAATTCAATTGATCGTTTCCACTGCTAACATGGATATTTCACTGACCTCGATATTGAATTCTGAACAATAAACTCAGGATTTTCAGCAAGTTAGTTAAAAAAAAATGCATTTACTCTTTTGAAAATGTTAATGATGATCGGAGAAATGTATCAAAGTGACAAAAATTGTGTTGTAAATCACAAAACTCCTCAACAAAAATGCTACGATCCGAGTGCGATTCATTTTTCTTCGATCACACTTTTGATTGGTTGGTTATGTAACCTTTCACACGCACAACCCCCCATGTTCCTGTCAGATTCTGTGCACAGTAGAAGTCATCACTACAGTAAGTCTGTCCACCAGTGACCAGCTTCATCTTCTTTTATTTTTGCTTTTTTTTTTTTTGTAGCTCTTCTACCTCCTATTAACCGGCTCCGTCCTCAAACCCCTCCTCCTCCTCCTCCAACTAACTCTGCAGAGGTCAAATCAATGAAATCCCTCCCTTCAACGACAAAAATCGTGGAACTCTTAGAAAAGAGCAAGGAAGTGAAGACGGCTGTAAAGTCTCCACCATTCTATGAGAACACTGAATTTCACCATAAATCAGGGTCTTCCATCAATGCCACTCCTCAAAAGACTACGACTCCTCAAAGGAAAGGTACGGTGAGTCACAATAATACACAAACCAAATGAAGAAGGCAGTTTTAGGTTTCTTCATGTGCGCCACCAAATCTGTAGTTGCATATCAGAAAGTCGCAAGACTTTTGAAAATTATTTGTTGAAGGTCTCTGTTAGGGTGGCACAGTGGTGCAGCGGTTAGCAGTGTCGCCTCACAGAAAGGAGGCAAGAAGGTTCTGGGTTCGAGCCCCGGCTCCAGCACTGGATCTTTCTGTGTGAGTCTGGCCTTATCCTAAAATATATGCTTTTTGGCTCAAGATCCAGACAGAATTTGTTATAATATTTGGAACAAAATTTACTTTTAATTGGAGCGAACTCCTTTTTGGTCTCCAGTTTTCAACAACCAAAAATGTGAACACAAACACTTGTTTGGAATCCTGAGACAGACAGAAACGACATAACAAAAAATGGCTTTAACCAGATAGCCCATCCTTAGATAACTGGTACAACATCCATTCCATCCATCCATTTTCTTCCGCTTATTCCTGTTAAGGGTCAGGGGGCTGGAGCCTATCCCTGCGGCTTCGGGTGAGAGGTGGGGTTCACCCTGGACAGGTCACCAGTCCATCACAGGGCCAACACATAGAGACAGACAACCATTCACACTCACAGTCACACCTACAGTCAATTTAGAGTATCAATCAGCCTCGTCCCCTCTTGATGTCTTTGGACTGTGGAGGAAGCTGGAGTACCATAGAGAACCCACGCAGGCACAGGGAGAAAATGGAGACTCCACACAGAAAGATCCAGTGCTGGAGCTGAGGCTCAAACCCAGAACCTTCTTGGTGTGAAGTGACAGTGCTGACCACTGCACCACCGTGCAGCCTCTTGGTACAACATGTTTCATGATATTTTTAGTCATGGAAAGAATCATGTTCTCCTTGAGGCTTCAAGATGACATATTTGAAAAAAAAACTTGGACAAGTGAAAATTCTATTTTTTCTCTTTGTTAAGCTTTTCTGTGCATGCACAGGTGTGTGTTTGTTTCTGAGTATGTGCCTACATTTATTTTACTTTCTCCATGAATCCAATGTGAAATACGCCAATACGTTCAATTTCTGTGGTTTCTAATTAAGTCAAACCGAAACCAAAAAAAGAATAATAATGTTGCATTACCAGAGTCAAAAGATTTGTTTTAACAAGTTTATTTGCAAAAATATACAAAGGTTACATTTGAAGCCAAAATCAATAAAGGAGTAACAGTCATTTTAATTTTTCCATTTTTGTCCCACAGCTCTCCTTCCACCACATATGAGACCTGCAGCAAGTCACCTGTCGACTCCTCACAATCAGCCAGTCTCTTCTCCAAACACTCAGACGTTGACCTATGACCTCCCAAAAAATGAACCGGATTTAGATGAACATCCCTGGGACCCGAACTACTCCTATAATATCCCAGAAGGCAGTGGGGGCGAGGTGAATGTGCTGGTTGGTACTAGACATGCACCAGCACAGATCTCAGGTAAACAACCAAGTCTTGGTCCTTCTTCCTGTATTCACTGTGAACAAATCATCCCATCTTTTTGTGCTCTTATCTCAAACTTAAGTCCCACCTCTTCCTCCTCGACCTGCATTCATGAAGGCGATACCAGACTACGTGATGCTGCTACCTTCATCAGCTTCGCCATCTTCTCAAAAGTCACCTTCAGCCCCGCCTCTTACATCATCACCTTCCGGTAAAGATGAGCAGATTTATCATGTTATCACGCTTATCGGGTGATTTGATGTAACCTTGAACCCGCAGGTGTTGTGGACGAGGGGCCTCTGGGAGGAAACCCTAATGTGGTCCTTGTCAGTTTAGGGAAATTGCTCTCTGAGGAAAGAGGTCAGTAAACTTTTACCATCAGTATGATTCTTCCATCTTATAATCCCATGATGATGACTGTATACCTCCAGTGCAGCTCATGCAAGGAGCCCCCACCTCCTGCTTCCAGTGTGGCTCTGTTCAGGACTCCTGCTATGACAATCAGGTAATGAGATCCACAATTCCACCTTTATTTTCTTTCTTCTAGTAAGATTGATATTAAATGTAATTCATCAATCATTTTATATATATATATATATATATATATATATATATATATATATATATATATATATATATATATATATATATATAGCAGGCTGGCTTGTTGTTATGGTAACTCATCACTTCTTTATGCTGTAGGTGAACATATGCTACTTCTGTCAGTCACCTGAGTTGGGACAGAGAACCTCCAGTGGCGTCCAGCATGGTCTCTTCTTGCTCACTTCTGATGAAAACACCCTGAGAGCTGCTGAACCTCTGCTGCTCTTCTGTATTGACATCTCGGGCTCCATGAGCATCACCTCCCAGGTATGGCTCTACAGCTAGCCACTTTGAGACAACAACAAACAACACAATGTATCACTGGACTTTGTACCTCTCAGGTGTCAAATGGTGACGGCGTGCTGCACAGATCCCGTTTGCAGGTGAGTTGTATTTTTTTTTTTTGCATAATATCTTCCAGTTACATGCATAATAATTTTACTCTACTGTTAAATGTATTAAAAACAGTTTGTCCAGGAAGCCGTGTTACAGTGTATTCAGAGGCTAAGTGAACAACAACAACCTGACACACGAGTGGGGCTCATCACCTTCAACTATCAGGTACAAGACTGTTGCCTTATGCGTGAGTAAACTTGTTTCTTCACCTGATTATGCTCTCATCTAGAACTAGGAAATATCTGTTCATGCCCTGGTGTTCCCAGGTAACCATGCATGGATATGGAAATTTTACATCATGTTCCCTGAGTGGTGCCGAGTTAGCTGACAGTGATTACCTGAGAAAGACAGCTGCCAGTTTCCCGATTCCACCTCCACTGTCACGGACCAAAGACTTCTTACAGAAACAAGTGATGGAGTAAGAAGAAAAATCTGTGATTTGTATATTTCACCAGAATTTATCACAGCGTAGTGTTGCATTAAATTATTAAATTCATTCTGAGTCTGTTTTTTGTTGTTGTTGTTTTGTTTTTTTTAAGATTATCTGAAAGTGGGACCACGGCTCTTGGACCAGCTGCCCTCCTGGCCATTGCGATGGCCTCCAGACACCCAGGGTCCAAGGTAGTCTGGAGTCCTCGGAGCCATATGGAGTGCTGCAGGGAGGATGTATTTTTGTAGGCCAACTTAGAAGTTAGCATCATTGTGGGTTCCCTAAAGCTTATGGGATTTTTACAGTGGTTCTTTACTGAAAATAAGCCAACAAACCTTAATGAGACTTAGAGGTTTTGGATTTTTGAAATGTGAAACCCAAACATTAAAAGTAAAAAGCTAACATGATAACTTCCACATCACAACAACTAAGTTCCACTCTCATACATGTTAGCTGTGATGACACTTGAAGTTATCAACAAAGTTTTTAGCCTCATTAAGCCTCTTGTTAGCATCCAACTATTTAAGAAATATACAGTACACGCTTGAAAATTACTGAATGTGGTATATAATGGAGTTCAACAATGAGAACTTATTATGTTAATGCTAACTAGTTTTAGGACTCCTGCACCACTCTATTTTTGTATATTTTAGCTCATTTATATTTCTACTATGCTCTGATTTGCTGTGAATTTTAAAGTTTAGTTTAGAACCCATAATGTTACAAGATTTATGGTATTTGTAACAAAAGCATAGAAATCTTGGTGTGATCCTTTGTTACTATTTCACTGCTCTAAACAGTACAAGCTTTCTCGATCGATCTCTTAGGTGATTATTTGTACAGACGGAAAGGCAAACACTGAGTTAGGAAATCTAGAGGTGGAGGATAATGATGCTCGCACACTCCTCTCCTCCACAATCTTCTACCAGGAGCTGGGCGAATCTGCTGCCAATCAGGGGTTGGTACATGTTGTCGGTGCATTAACTTAAAGAGCTACGTTGCTCCACCCAAAAAGCAATGTTGTTCATTCTGAAATATCCTTCTTTCATTAGCGTGACGGTGTCAGTGCTTTCTATAGAGGGAACAGAATGCAGGCTGGATGAGCTGGGAAGACTCGCCGATCGCACTGGAGGGAGGGTGACTGACATGTTTTTATTTTATATAAATAACTCAGCAAGTTTGACATTTCTCACAATGTGTGTGTGTCTGTGTGTGTGTGTGTGTGTGTGTGTGTGTGTGTGTGTGTGTGTGTGTGTGTTTGTTTTCTAGGTGGTAATAGCAAGTCCCAGTAGGTTGCACCCAGAGTTTGAGCAGATCATTGAGAACACAACGCTAGTGACACACTGCAATGTCACACTCCTGCTGCCTAAATCACTGTAAGATATGCACAAGGCTGCACGTGAATAACAAAAACCTGCAGAACTGACTGATATTCTCCTTTGCTTCAGGTGTATGAAAGGAGAAAGAGAGGTGGGACACAAATCGACCAGAGATGTGGGCAATGTGGACCCAAATACAGAGATCACCTTCCAGTTTGGAGCCAGTGAACACGGTGCAGAAGGTGAAAGAGCTGGCACTCAAAATCACTTCATATGCACCCTCTGACATTGCAGATTTTCATCTAGTAACCTTTCCCCTTCTCCTCATTGAACGTTCTCACTCCCTCCAGTGTTATTATCTGATCATTCATGGAAACATTTGACCAAATCCTTCCAACTCTCAGATCTGCGGTCAAGCATGATGATTGTGAGCCCCTGTAGGGAAGGTGACCCACCTCAAAGAGAGCAAAGATCAGGAGTCTTCACTACAGCAACACTGTGAACCAAACAAGAATAATTATATTAACTCATAGCTTCTAGAGCCGGAATGAGGCAAACCTCAACAATTAGCCCAGTAAAAATGCTGCTGAACACCAACATGTCTTGGCTGCCAGGGCGGCATCGGCCCAGGTGGGAGAGTGACCGTCTGGTAATAGGAGGGTTTGATCCATGGTTCCTCCAGAGACCGTTTACTGAACCACTAATTGCTCCTGATGAGTAGGTTGGCACCTTGCGTGGCAGCCATCTGCCATCGGTGTGTGTGAATGTGTGTGTGAATGAGAGAACGAGGCAACATTGTAAACCGCTTTGAGTGCCCCTTAGGTGGAAAGGCGTAATATAAACAAATGACAGCAACATTTATTTCTGGCAGCTTGTCCGTCTGGATGCAAATGTCACCCAGTAGTGAGAACGTGTGATACCACAGAACCCTTGAGAGAAGAAATGTATTGATCTGTCGATGAGAAAATTAGACTAAAAGATCATGAATTACACAGAGGGGTCTAGCAAGTTTCTGACCCGACTGCTCGTACACGAGAGGTCGTTGCTGGATTTCCTTATGACATCCCAATGTGAACGTGTACGAATTGTTCCCTCTGTGCTTCTCTTCATTGTCAGCACCGACACCTGGCAGCCGTGTGTCCATCCAGCTGCAGATCAGATACAGGCAGAGGAACGGCCAGAGGCTGCTTAGAATCTTCACAACAGAGCGAGATGTTACTGATGACAGGTGACGATTGGATTCATAATCACATAGCTTCACTCACTCCTCCTGCGCTGAGCTATTTTTATTGCTGTGTCCACCTTGTTAGCTTTAACAAGTCATTATCCTCTCTCCTCTCTCATCAACGAGGCGTTCACACCCTCAGGACAGCAATGGATTAGATGTGTTATTGTATGCCACTTTCAGAAGCCTTTGGGGCAAAGTATTTTTTTTTTAAATGGTTGTTGCTGAGATACAGCAGCCTCCACACGCCATTTAAATCACATTTTTCATCCAACATGATTCATATACTGACGGAAGGTCATGGAATACATCATCGTTGCCGCTCTTAAGTGCCTCCCATGTTTGCGTATGTGTTTGCATTCACAATAGCCTGGCTGAAGCTGTCAATGTTAAGGTAATGATAGAAGTGTGACGATGCTCCTCAGCTCGGCCGTCCTGTCCTCTCTGTCTCTGGCCATCATTCAGCTCAACTCATCGCAGGCCAGCGCAGCTCTGGCTGTCAGAGGTCGCTTCCTCGATGCCAAGAGGGAAGGCGAGCTGCAGAGAAAGCTGATCGAGAGAGCAATGTGAGTAAGATGAGGCATGGGGGGCAGTGAGCGACAGGAGTGTGTGGGCAGCTGGAGTGCTAATGTATAGGCTAATGATGTTTGATTAGTTAAGGTCTGATTCTGCTGTACAAACGTGTTCAACGTTTCTTCTGTTTTCAGGGACCATAACCGATGTGCAGAGGACAGACAGACGTACCAACAATGGGTTAAAACCATGGAGCCCATATACAACAATGTACAGAACTTCACGAGGGTGAGTTTTTCTCGATCTCTCAGCTTTGACCTTGACTACAAACACAC
This sequence comes from Aulostomus chinensis, assembly GCF_037954235.1. Classification (NCBI taxonomy): domain Eukaryota; kingdom Metazoa; phylum Chordata; class Actinopteri; order Syngnathiformes; family Aulostomidae; genus Aulostomus; species Aulostomus chinensis. The sequence goes on from NC_141342.1 coordinate 10,519,415, forward strand.
TTCAACTCTTAACTCTTGTGTTTTACCAGAGAAAATCTGTCATTTCAGACTCAGACTCTCAGGTAATCCATCACATCACTTTCAATATATGACTTAGAGACAAACAAACAAACAAACAAACAAAAAACTCCTGAGCTTGTCTGACATTTTTTTCTTTTCCTCCCACAAGACTTTAACAGACGCTGGCGCAGCACTGCTCTACACCATGAAGCACAGCAACAGGAAGTCCATCTCACTAAAGAATAAACAGAAACTCTAGCCAACTCTCGGCCTGCGCCTCTCACCTCATTGGAAGCTACTCAAAGCATAAATGACAGATGATTGCTGTTGGACTTCCTGCTCTGGCAAAATGCCTTTTTTCAAATATTTTACTGTGTAAATTATATATATCATTGAAAAAACCCAATCTTCCACAAGAATTATTCTAAGAATGCTGAGACAGTATAAACTGCTAATGTATAAGGTAGAATTTGTATTTTTTTTTTGCTCAGGGCAAAACGTACACACTTCTGTTCAAGCAGATCTCACAGGTCTTTTTAAACACTTAAGGCTGTATGGATTCGATTCTGTCTACGGAATTGCGTCATAATGTATCTTCACACCGAATGAAAAGATGAAAAAGAGGATTTAAACACACGAAAGTCACTTAAATCTGAATATCGGGGAGAAAAGAAAGTGTCAGTGGTTGAGTGCAACCACGGGGACGTAGATGAAGACGACCGCTGTTACAACAGGCTGTGGGTGCAGATGCTTCCATGTCGCTGTTGCAGTGAAGGTCGTCGTCTGCAGCTCAGCCTGAGGGAGGATCAACAGGAAGCCAAACCACAGAGAGAAAGCAGGATTTCCACTGCAGTCCAAGATGATGAGACCTGTCACTACTGCTGTCAACTAAGTAAAACACATTATGATGAGAGATCGTTTCAATATTAATCCTGCAGTATTTAATCTCCTGTGTCCATTTCAGTAAAGCGCCAAAGGTTATTTCTTCGGGATCAGATTGTAAATGTAAGACAAACGTCAGTGAGTTATCTAAAGGTTGGAGGGAAAAAAAAAAGATGATCTCTAAAAGAAAGCACTTTATCAGTGGTCATCACATGAATGAAAAACTACCACACTTGCTTTGTATTAAGTCTTTTATGGGCTCATGAAATGTCATCAATATGTGTGGTACAGGTGATTTGATCTTGATTCGAGAGCAGAATCCTCTCCACACTGTTACCACACATGAACAAGCATGCAAAAACAAAAAAAAACTACTATAACATTAATAAATGTTTATGTTAATGTAAAAAAAAAAAAGCCTTTTTTTTTTTACATTTTGGAATGCCACTGGATGTTTTTTTTTTTTATCTTAATCAGTATATGATGGTTGATAATAAGAATTACATAGTAAAACTGTGATTGTAAAGACGAGCTATAATTAAAAAATACATTACCAAACATTGACCTAAAAGCACAACATGTTTACAACAGCACAGATTTCTCAGCAGGTATTTCCATAGTTTACACAGGGAACGGGGTATATAGTTTAACACATGATCACAAATAACAGCCGTTCAAATACCGTGGTAATACAAAATAACCATGAAACTCCAACAATGAACCGTTTTAACTTTTAAACGGGTTTACTTTGAAAAATTATACTTTTGTCAAAATCAGACTCCTTGTCTAAAAGAGATTTAAGGCCAGATGCAACTGTACAAAAGAAAGAAAAAAAAGGGGAGAGTTTAAAGTCCTTCTTCCTTGACCAGATAATCTGGCAGAGTCTGAAATGCGGTCACAGGTACAGTGACTGGAACGGTCAGAGAAATGCTGCTTGGTTCAACGGAGGAGGGGGACTCCTCTCTGGGGGGAGGAGGGGAGGGCAGCGGGTCAGTGTGGATGATCTTTATTTCACTGAGTGAAGTGGCGGGTGAAGTGTCTGTGTGAGTCCGTAAGTGCTTCCGAAGATAGGCAGGGAAGAGAAAGGCTTTGCCGCAGTGGGGGCAGCAGTGAGGTTTGCTGGTGGAGTGAATCTTCTGGTGTTTACGTAGTCCGGATCTGTTGAGGAAACCTTTGCCGCAGCTGCTGCAGATGTGGGGTCTCGGCTTAGGATGCTGCTTCTCATGCTCTTGCAGGTCCGCTAGCTGCGCAAACTCGGTCTGGCAGGTTTCACAGATGTGTGAGCCCACAGGCACAACTTTGGTGACAGTGTGAGGAGTGGAGTCGATGGAGTGAAGATTCTCATGGACCTGAACTTCATCCCAGGTTCCAAATGTAGCATCACAGTGAGTGCAGGAGAACTGGGGGAGAGTTGTGTGGCTGGTGAAGCCCGAGGATACTCTGGTCTCGGCCTCCTGTGATTGCTGCTGCTGCTGCTGCTGCTGCTGCTGCTGTTGCTGCTGCTCCGACTGTTCAGCCAAGTGAGTTCTCTCATGTTTACGCAGGCTGGAGGATACAACAAATGACTTCAAACACTCCTCACATTTGAATGGTCGCTCTCCAGAGTGAACACGTCGGTGCTTGTTGAGGCTGGAGCGCTCTGCAAATGATTTGTCGCACTCAGTGCAAGAAAAGGGCCTCAGTCCTGTATGGACAAGCATGTGCCGCCGCAGATCCCAGGATGCTACAAAGGCCTTGTCACAGCTCTGACACTTGTAAGGCCGCTCTCCAGAGTGAACACGTTCATGGACGGCCAGATCAGCTGGCTGCCGGAACCTCTTGGAGCACTTATCACAGGGATAGGGTTTGAAACCCAAGTGGGCTCTCTGGTGGCGACGAAAACTGGATGGGTCCGAAAACATCTTGCCACACTGTGGGCAGAGGAAGGGCTTTTCTCCAGAGTGAGTGCGAAGATGAGACTGGTAGGAGGAAAGCTGGGTGAAGCCTTTACCACATTGCTCGCACTGATAAGGTTTATTCTGGGAGTGGATGCGCTGATGGCAGACCAGAGAGGAGGAGCGGGAGAAGGCCTTGCCACAGTCTGAGCACAGGAATGGTTTTTCACCAGTGTGTGAGCGCTCGTGGTTTTTCAGGTCCTTCAGCTCTGTGTAAGTTTTACCACACTCAGTACAGGCATAGGGCCGATGGCCTTGGTGGTTGCGTTTGTGCTTTCGGAACACAGAGGGATCAGCGAAACTCTTACCGCACTCAGCACAGAAATATGGCTTCTCTCCAGTGTGAGAGCGCATATGCACCTTGAGTTTAGATAAGGTGGGGTAGCTCTTAGAGCACTGACGACAGGAGTAAGGGCGCTCTCCACTATGCTGTGTCATATGGATCCTCAGGCATATAGCCTGCATGAAGGCCTTGCCACACTCAGTGCATACAAAAGGTTTCTCTCCAGTGTGCGACCGGCTGTGGTTGCGGAGCTCGGTGGGGGTCTTGTAGGCCTTGTGACAGTCGGGACACTGAAAGGGTCGCTGGGCCGAGTGAGTACGCTCATGTTTTGAAAGTTGAGCCTTGCTCGAGAACGTTTTAGTACACTGAGAACAGGAGTGCTGCTGCTGTCGGTCCTTTACGTGCATTGAAAGTTTGTGGCTCCGTAGAGCTGACAGACTCCTGAAAGCCTCTGTGCATGCTGAGCATTTGAATGACAGTTTGTTTTTCGGAGGCCTGCCTCTGCCACGCTTCTTAGCAGGCTGATCCCTCACCATCACTTCCTCGGGCTGGCTCTCTTCATCTTGTGCCGGAGGAGTGTATTGTTCTGCAAGAGGTGGACTCCCAGGCTGGGGGGAGGCCATCTTTACATCTGAAAATGGATGATATAAAACCTCTGAAAGGAGAATAAAACAGAGAAGTTTTATAGATTTTGGGACAGTAAGCTACAGGGATGCATGGACATCAGGTCAAAGTCTTGTCTGTATGAGTGGTCAGAGAACATAAGCAGTGATAGTGAATGATGCTGCACCACTACAATCTGCATGCAAGTATGAGCACTTGCAGAATTATGAGGGTGTGCATTAAATCACAAAATGGCTGGCATTAGGACCTCAGGGACAATAAGCTAACCGCTTTGTCGCCAGAGGAAGTTGGCGATGCAATGACAGAGACCAGTGCCTGAATGACTGACATAAGTTCGACCAGAGACTTTAATGAGCCCAGATCAAGAATCAACGGGACGTCGTTCACAGCATGCGACGATATGTACGTATTACCTCTCGTTAGCTAGCTGGCTAATTTTTAACAAACTCAAAATGGCTGGCTTTAGGACCGGCTGTACAAATTTGCTCGATGGTGGCAGCAGCATCATGACCGTGATTACACGAGATAGATGTGGTTAACATCAGCTATGGGTTTGAATTAGAGATCTAAGGGGTTTCCTACCTGTATCAGGACATTAAAAGTTGATTATTATTGTCTGGAAAAACAACTTCGTACACGTCTGCATTTCTTGTTGGACGCGATTGGCTTTGACTGGCAGGAGGAAAAAAAATGGGACGGCGCTAGGACCATGGTGACGACAGCTATCGGCGAGCCAAGTGTGCAACATTGTAATACGTACAATGTTAAAATGTCGTAAAAGGCGTTTGTATAAATTCATTAGAAACAACAGATAAACAATGTGTATGTTATCACGTTTAAAACTTCATTTTAGGGAGTGTAGTAGCGCAACTGAAGCGAAAAGTAACGCAGTACTCAAAACACAGCATCAGGAAATGGCTCGGCTTTGCTAGCTAACCTCAGAGGTAGCTGATAAGCTTCAACTGGGCTTTGCCTAAAGTCGAGAATAGTTTTGAGCTCCTAACGAAATATTTACTTGTATTTGTGTTTTACGTTTGTTTTATGACATCTGTTACTCTGATATAAGTGATGTATTCATGTTCTCAGCGTCTGGCTATCATAGGTTTATGACGGGGAAATATTTCACTGCTGCACATTTCCTGTTCCCTAGCAACAAGAGCAATGTGGAAATGGGGATGAAAGAGAAAAGACAATTGGAAAAGGGGGTTGCCCTTTACATAAAAATGTTTTGGGGGTAATGCATACAAGTATATATCATTTGGAGCGTGCATTGTATCAGTATTACTACAGGTAACGTTATTCAATATGATGCATTTATCGACGTTTTGATGCTACCTTTAATAGCTTTTTGGTGCAATGTTTGTTTTGCCAGCCATGATGATGCTAGCAAGTAGCGCGCTAACATTAGCTCATTGCTCTGGTTTACACAGTCTATTGTAGTTAAAATTAGCTTTCGATTTTAGCAGGAACAGGGCGAGTGCCTTTATGAAGAATTATGTCAGAAAGTCGAGAGCTGTGAGCATTTTCTGTTCAAAACTGTTGAGGTGTTGGTTTCCCGGTATATTGACATAGCTAAGCCAACTAGTCTGCTAGTGCTGAGTGAAGCTAAATATGTTAGGTTAAGTGTCCTTAAAGACACCAGTATATCACTAATAAGACTGTTCATGATGCTGATAACTGTTACTCACATCCAAACCTATTTTTGTAAGGGTTAGTGTGATTTATTTTTGTATTAATCTTTTTTATGAGAGGTTAATTGTCACTGTAGAGTGGACATACCTTGATGCATTGTAAGTTCACAGGGATCGCATAATTTAGAATGATTGTATGAAGAATATGATTGGTTGCTTTGTTTTTACTGCTGTGTATATACATTTTTTACTATTGAAGTTGTGAGTTATTGAGGTGTTTAATGTTCTGTCTCCTCTGTTCCCATAGCTTGATCTATCTGTTCCTGGTTATCAACATCTTGTTCTGCGTTACCTCCCTGGACACGCCTTGGAACTTACTGTAAAGAGCTGTTTTCTACTTATATGGACAAGAAAGGCATCTAATGCATTTCCCTTCTGCATTCTCATATACTCCGTGTCTGGCGCACTTATTTCAAGTATTATATAATAATGGCTGTGCAGGAACCCGGACGGGCGACCGGTTTTCCTTGCAAACAGTGCGGCATGGTTTGTCCTAATATGCCCACACTACTTGAGCACATGGATGGTCACCTTCAAGAAGAGGATGAACGCAAATTCAAATGTGATGAATGTGGACGGGGTTACAGACATGCTGGTAGTCTCGCTAACCACAAAAAGGCTCATGAAGTAGGTTCCTTTCAATGTAATATATGTGGAAAAGAAAACTCCAACGCATTGGCCTTGAAAAGTCATCTGCGGAGCCACACATCTCAGAAAAAGCACTCCTGCGTAGAGTGTGGGAAGGCTTTTCGTCTAGCGACACAACTTGCTACACATGAGAAGGTCCATCTCACAAGGCGAGTGAAGGACCACTTCTCTACTAAGGTAGACATGGAGTATGTCTCGCATGACAGTAGACATGACATCGAAAATAATCATCCACATCATCTGAACGAACAGTCGACTAGTGTCGGGGTTTCAACAGAAAATAGCCCAGGCGTGGACAAGGCAGAAGTTGTTTACAACACACAATCTGAGACTTCTGATGATACTTCAAATCGACCTTTCAGATGTGATTTGTGTGACAAATCCTATATACACCACCGCAGCCTGACCAATCATAAAAAGACTCACCAATTGGGAACGTTTGAGTGCTCAGTGTGTTTCAAATTCTTCAACAACATGGCTGCCCTCTACAGCCACCAGAGGACTCACAAGGCGAGAAACGGGACAGACTCCAGTTCAATGGCTGGATCATACACAGGCCCAACGCTGGACCAGTTTTCCCCTCAGAGTCAGGATGCTCCAGTTAATTTTTGCCATTTGTGTCAAGTACTATTCCCCAGTGATGAGGAGTTCCAGGAACACATCCAAATTCATAACTCTTCATCTGTGTCATTTGGGCTTCAAGGCAGCTTGCCAGAGAACCATAATATTTCATATGACAACAGTATATCTTCGCCTGAGTCAAATTTTTATGCATCTCATATAAACAATGTTCCTTCCGTGCCATCCGTAGATAATCATGGAGGATTTGATCCACCACATGGACATCTTAGAAATAATGGTCATATATATTCAGACTGCTCCAATAATCAAACTTCCAGTAACACTCAGGGAGAACCCTCAATCATAGATGCCAATATTCCCCATCCTGCTTTGGCACAAACGCAAAACTCAGAAAATCCAAATGAAATGGAAGAAAGTTCAGCTGTCGATTCTGATGAGCGTCCCTTCAAGTGTCAAATCTGTGGGAAAAGCTACCGTCACTCCGGAAGCCTCATCAACCACAAAAGGTCGCATCAGGTCGGGATTTACCAATGTTCCATCTGCAGGAAGAATTATCCCCACCTGGCTGCCCTCAAAAGTCACCTTCGTCTCCACAAGGGTCAGACATCATCCTTAAGCCTGAACACTGAGGGAGATTGGCTCTCCTCAGAACCTCTGACACTTGAGAACCAGCAGGGCTGCTTCCACTCCCACGCCGAGGAGGAGGACCCTGTACTTGGTATTGATCAGGAGAACGGACTTGATCACAGTAATGGAACATTGTACCACGAGCAGTTTAATCAGGATTTATCTCATGACATGACTGTGCATCTACCTCACAAAGAACACCTGATGCAGAGGCACATGTGTGCAGACTGTGGTGAGACGTTTGGAGATATTGCAGGAATTAAGTCCCACAGTTGCCCCCTGCTTCAGCAGCAGCAGCAGCAGCAGCAGCTGGATACGACTAGCAATGACTTTGACCCCAACATTACTTTCCAGGACAGTAATGGTCACTGCACGACTGGTAATCCAGGGAGTGAAATAGAGTTTGAAGGTCTGAACGGTGTCCATGACCAAAGTTACTTTGAACAGAATTTCCCCAGCAGTATGAGTAGTGACCATCTAAACAGCAGCGGAGATGGTGATAATGCTGATGAGGAGGAGGATGAGGAGGATGATGGAGATCTTTATCAGTGCTCTATATGTGGAAACAGCTACACCAGCATGAGGGCTCTCAGGAGCCACCTCCGAGGACACACACAGTCCCACGGCACCCCGGCCAGCTCAGGGCCTTCCTCCATGTCCTCCCAGGAAGACGTGAAAGATTATGAGTCAGGGGAGATGATGATCTGTAGTACATGTGGGGAAAGTTTTGCCAACAGGCAAGACTTGCTCACCCATCAGCTTCTACACAACAAAGACCCCATGGATAACAGTATTTCTTTACACATGAGCATCAGCGATGTGTCACAATGCAAAGAGGAAGCACAGAGTATCATCTGTGGCAGTTGTGGCATCTTCTGCACCGGCTACCATCATCTGGAAAACCACGGCTGCACAGCTGGAATAAAACATGAGGCCTTGAAGGTTGAAGAGGATATAAAAGAAAGCGATATGCAGCAGGAAGATGCAAGTCACTTCAATGACACCGTTGATGCTGAGGATCGTCAATACAAGTGTGATCAGTGTGGGCGGTCGTACAGACACGCTGGCTCCCTCCTCAACCACAAGAAGTCTCACAAAACAGGTGTATTCAGGTGTCTGGTCTGCCAGAAACGCTTCTACAACCTGTTGGCCCTGAAAAACCATCAGAGGTCTCACTTTGATATAAAGAGGTTAGTCTTAAAAACATTCATGATACATTCTTATGTTTTGTTACTTGTATGTATGAACAGTTGTCAGTGCTTTTTGGAAAGAAGTCAATATTGAAGTATAAAAAGGTAAAAGGTTTTTTGTTTTGTTTGTTTGTTTTGTTTGGGGGTTTTTTTGGCCCAAAAAAAATGTGCTTTGTCATCCAAACCCAGAATTAATTGTATTTATGTTTTGTCTCCGCCCCCTAGGCATACCTGCCAAGAGTGTGGTAAAGCTTTCAAAATTCAGAAGCAACTGGTGAACCACCTTCGAAGGCACAAGGAGAATCAAGCCAAGATCAGAGAACTCAACAACCAGATTCAGGTCCTGATGCAGATGAATGGGACCAAATCAGATGAAGGAATTCAGTCCGTAACTAAAAACAAAGATCAGGCTTTCACCTCAGTCCGACGCTGTAAGCAGGTACCTGAAGGAAAGGCAGGACAGACACAGTCCGGGACTACAATCAAGTCAGAGGACCCCGCTGACCCGCGACCTTTCGCTTGTGACCAGTGCGGTCGGACATATCGCCATGCTGGAAGTCTGGTCAATCACAGAAATTCCCACAAAACAGGTGAATATTATTGTTCTGTTTGTAACAATACATACTCAAATCAGCTAGCAATGAAGAACCACTTGCGCACTCATTTTGCATATAAAAAACATTCTTGCCAAAACTGTGGAAAAGGCTTCCGAGGGAAGAAGCAGCTAACAGCCCACATCTGTGCAGACCTCAGAAAAGATGGCAGGAGGGGCTTAAAATCTCGAGCCTTAAAGTGTAAGCAGTGTAAGCAGGCATTTCTGTCTGTTGACCAACTGGCAGCACACACCTGCAATGGATGTTCAGGCAGCAGTGGTGAACAAACAAACATGTCCCCAAATAAGGAGGAGCGAGCTTTCACGTGCGACATATGCAGTCGCAGCTACCGCCATGCTGGCAGCCTCCTGAACCACAAAAACACCCACAAGACAGGACACTTCAGCTGCACCTTCTGCTCCAAGCCCTTCACAAACCCCATGGCTTTACGCAACCACACGCGCATCCATACACAGAAGAAGAAGTACGTGTGTCTCACGTGTGGTAAAGCCTTTCGCCTCGCCAGTATCCTGCACAACCACCAAAAGGTCCACAACCGAGTGACGAGTCACTTCAGGTGCTCGGCGTGTGGAAAGAGCTTCCAGGGCAGGTCTGGCTTGAAGAGGCACCGCTGCCACAGAGGACAGCATCACACCAGAGCTGGAATCCAGCAGAGTGAGAGAGGAGACAAGTGCTTCATGTGAGTCTTACAATGAATCTCTTATGCCATATTTTTATGTACATATTTGTCTCTTACATTTGACACATGAAAGCCTGAATAGCCTCATGTCTAGGCGTGTAGCTGACGACAGCAAATAAAATCCAGTGTAGTCCACCTATACTTAACACGGCGCTTCCTCTGGTTAGATGCATTTCCATGGCCAGCCTTTATGGAATCTTGCTGAAAGAGTTGTCTGCATCAAGTTTGGAAAAGTGTATCCACATATGTTCCAGCTGGTGTGTTGAGTTTCAACACATTGCAGGCAGAACATGGGCTTTCACTAACGCACAGTATACCCTAAGACTAATGACCAAAATTCTGCACCAGTTGATTTAACAAAGCAGTTTCCAGATGGGGGCCCGCCAGATTATTTCCAGCAGAAATGAATGAAAGTGATTAAAAAAACCTTGATTGTTTCTAAAGATAAAAGAGTCCTAAAAATATTGTGAAAATAGTACTGCAGTTTTAAATGTGGCCAGTTTTGGATAGACTTATGTGTGCAATGGTTGTATCCTTCAACTTCCTACAGGGATGGTGGGGGTCAGAGGTCTCCGCCACCCTTATTTTAGGGTCCCTTTACTAAAAGGTTGTGAGAACCCCTGATTTAATCTGAAACTTACCTCGGCACCACTGATGTAATTCAGTTGATACCTTTAAAAGAACTTAGCTTGACTTTCAACTTTAAAATGTCTTTAAAATGAAACTGAAGCATCTTTTATGGTGTAGATTCTATATAATAACAGCTGATTTTGCTATTCAAACCAATATTTGGGAGAGATTTTATTTTGATGAGGAATAATTTCAGCATTTCCTTATCATGTCGAATAAGAACATGTCCTTGCTACAGGTGTGACCTTTGTGGGCGCTCCTACCGCCACGCCGGCTCCCTCCTCAACCATAAAAAGACTCACTCTGAAAGCCTCCACCACTGCACCCTGTGTCTGCAGACGTTTCCAGATCCTCTCACGCTCCAGATCCACTCCCAGATGAGGCGTCACTGCTGCTCGGAATGTGGCAAGACCTTCTGTCTGGTTGCACACCTGCAAAGCCACATGGAGGTTCACTCCAAGGATCGTTCATTGGTGTGCAGCCTCTGTCAGCAGAGTTTTCCCAACAGCGCCAGTTACCAGCAGCACCAGGAATTACACCACGGGACCCCCAAGGACCCCTATCAACAAAGCATGGACCAACCTGGAGATGATGACCTCTGCTGGGACTCAGGAATAAATCAGACGATGGTGATGGACACGATGCCCAAGCAGGTTCCGCCACCCTTGTGCCATATTCCAGAAAGCATCATTAATTCACAGAAGGACAGTGACTCTGCGGGCACGGAGGAGAAGAGCCATGTTTGCGAACACTGTGGCCGCACCTACCGCCACGCCGGCTCCCTCCTCAACCACAAGAACAGCCACAAGACCGGCTCCTTCTTCTGCTCCGTCTGTCAAAAAGAGTTCACTAACTTGATGGCTCTCAAAAACCACCGGCGCATACATACGGAACCCAAGCGCTACCAGTGCCTGGAGTGTGGAAAGGCGTTCCGTGTGTCCACGCAGCTCATATGTCATCGAAGGATCCACACCAAAGAGAAGCCCTTCGCATGCCTGCTGTGCGACAAGAGCTTTTCCAGCAAATCCAACCTGAGGCACCATCAGAAGATGCACCAGAACAACCAGACCTTTGATTCCTCCTTCAGCATGGATGCTAACACGTTTATGGACTTGGATATGGGGTCTTTCCTCTAAAGTGAGACTGTAGATGAGAAGAGGACAGACGTTCCTCTTATTTATCTTCAGTTCATCCCTCGTATCAGTAATTATGACACAGCATTTATTTTTCAGAAAGTGCTCCTTTTCAGACGAGTCGTTGCTGGCTTCCACAGTCTTACCTCCATGATAGTTTTGCGACATCACTGAAGGGTCTCCCTCGTGGTTTACCAGTCAGATGAATGTCTCCCCGATTCAGGACGAGTGACTATTAAGTTTCCGCTCATTCCTCCAACAAACCAACCAACCAAAGTGAACAGAGAAGTGCAGCCCAGGTTCATTCAGCATCAACACTTACGGCTTGTTTTTGTAGAAGAGTGCAGTGATCTCTCTCCTATCTTGCTCTGTATAATTATGCTCAGTGCCTCTGTAAGGAAACGAACTCTATTTATCTCTGCCAGTGTTGAAGGACTGGTCACTGTCCTTTGGGATATCACAGCCTGTTCTTATTAAGTCAAATACCTCTGGGCGTGCCCAAAGGTCAGCGGCTTCACTGAAAAGTGATTTACTGAAATAATAATATTAAGTAAATAGTCGTACTGCTAATAATATTCAAGTTCACATTAAATGACATTGTATGCTAAAATTGTATTTATTTATTCCTGTTATTTTCTGTGCATATTTTAATAGTACAACTCTATGAATGTTGTAAAAAGAAAAAAAGAAGCAAACAACTGTCCTCTTTAGCTCATGTAGCCTTTATAGAACGTCATCATTCGTTAATTCTCAGTTACAAATGGCAGGATTGTGTGAGCCAAGGTGTGTGTGTGTGTCTCTCTCTCGCTCTCGCTCTCTCTCTCTCGAAAGGAACTGGGTAAAACACTGTAGATAGTTCCTGGATGGATAGCATTTTTCCCCCTCGCCCGTGCCACTACAACACATTTCTACTTTTTTGCTCAAACACCACTCATGCTGACTTTTAAATGCAGCTCATCACTCATGTTCAAGTGCTAGTGCCTAAAAGTTGATTGTAGTAGTTAAATGTGAACAAACGTCCTGTCACTGTACTGTAAAACACATTAGTTTTATATTTTGAGATCCAATTATTGGGGGCTCAGGCCCTAACAACGCTGCTTGCAGCTTTAATTATTATTTTTTTATGTCTCCTGAGTTGCAACCTTTACAACTATAAATATTTATCACATCTTAAAGCCGTCGGTCACAAAATTAGCGCATCATTTTTGCTTCTATCTCTGGATCCTCCATCAAACATCAGTGGCCAAATCTTTTGTACAAGCACAAGTGTCAGAAGCCTTCTGGAGCTCTTTAAGGACAAACCGGTTCCATCGTTTGGTGTTTTGTCTCTCGTTGTTCCCAGACACACGGCCTTTTGCTTTTTACAATCGAACTTTAAGATTTTTCTTTATGCCTTAGACATTACACGACATGTGACACAGGTCAGAAGTATAAAATACCTCATGGGAAGCTCCGCCTACCTAGCAACTGCTACTTAATGCCTCATGAAGCTTAATTGTAGGGAATACACTGTAATCTGTAAGCAAGTTAGTTTTTGTTTTGTTTTTTTTTCACTATGACATGATTGTTTCTCTGCAGTGCTGTCGATTCTATTTGCACATTTGTAGTTGAGAAACTTGTAGCCCGAAGACACAAGACAGGAAATCTTCTAAGGCGGCCGACCTGCTGTCATCAACTGCGGTCGGCCGCTGGATACTTCACCTCAGATAGTTTGCAGGTCGTAATATTTAAGCAATATGCTGAACGTATTGTTTCAGTGCATCTCATTTGTTCAGTCGGACACTCGCCTTGAAAAAAGAACCCGTGGGTGTTGACGCGTCTGCCATTTTGTGACATTATTTAAGATTTTATTTGTATGAGCTGTAATGCTTTCACTGTAACAGTTTTATATGCCATAGTAGCCTACATGTAAAACACATGCACATTTCAATTAAAACTGTTAACTGATATTTGTTTAAAAAACAACAACAACAACCCCTTCTTATCTCCTGTGGCACTTAATCCTCTTGTCATCAGTTACAATCACAACCTGTTTGTGTTTGTGGCGTGTTAATCTCAGAGCTCTGTAAATATTAGAGTTTATCACCAGGTTTTCTTCTGTTGGAGAAAAGTGCTAGATTAGTTAATTGTGTTATTTAAAAAAAAAAAAAAAAAAAAGCTCTTACAACACGTTCCCATTTATTGAAGTGCTCAAAAAATGTCTGCTCACTATTTAAGTCATATTTGTATAACTATTTTGTCACTCTGAAGCGTAGATTTTTACTTCCTTGTTAGAACTCAGTTTAGAATATAAGCAAATTATTCAAAATAAAACTAGTTGCGATTATGGAAGAAAAAGTGTGTTTCTTGTCTATATTCTTTCAAGTTATGAAAGCTGAAGCTGCTCACTGGGACAGTTACATTTTAAATATACCAAAAGAAATCTAGTATCTCTAACCTGTTCTTATCCACATTTCCTCAGCAGTGTAGCAGGTAAACGGGCGTAACTGATTGGATTACGATCCTATTCTGCTGTAATTAACATCATTAATTACACATGTTCTCCCCCCCCGTGATGACATACCAAAGTAGCTGCTGCTGTTCGGGATGTGTTGCCAAATTTTCTTGTAGATATCTGCCTTCTATTTAATTCAATGAAAGATGACGATATTTGCCTCGTGGTGCTTAAACAGCCGAGAGAGAAAAAACATGGAGAAACTCAATCAGTTTCATGTGGGAACTATTTTCTTTTGACCAAACAACACCTCCCAGTGCCTCTATAAATCACGTGCAACAAGGTCTGTGTATTATCGTGAGGAAGCGGACCGTGATTTCTGGGAAGAGACAGTGCTGAATGTTACTTTATTTTCTCTTTAATTGGGCACTTTGGTCCTTTTAAGACACATGCGCTCACATTCAATTTTATCTGAGGGAAGGCAGACATCTATATATTTCCAAATCAAAAATGATCCAGATGGATGATTTCTTGAATTTGACGTGTACTGTCCCTTTAAAAAAAAAAAAAAAAAAGTTGCATGGGATTTGGAAGCATCTGCAGATGAACGAGGCTTGTATTATTATCGAAAGATGTCAATTTTATTGTGAAAATAACATTTGGTACACAAAGCAGTTAATAAGATTGCATTAAGTAAAAAGAAGCCAGTGCATGTACAGTATATACAATTAGAAAAAGAAAGCAAGGAAGAATAGGCAGAAAATGTTAGTTATTGCTCAGTAAAATTGTCGGCTGGCCTGGCGGAAGTTTCTTAATCTTCACTGGAGTCCCTTTCAAAATAAATGTGCTTGTACCTGGCAATTGATGCAACAAAACATTGCAAGATACTTTAAAATAAATAACAACCAAAAAAAAAAAAATGCTACCAGAGGGCAAGCAGTCAGAACCAAACTCTGACCTGAAACGTTGTCAGTCACTGGAATTGTCTCCAGGATTCTCCGTGAAGATATAATGCATGAGGGCTTGAGGATTTAAAAAAAAAACAAAAAAACACTGTGAACTATTAAAAAACAAAACAAAGCAACAGCCTTGCCCACTGTGAGTCTCTGGTTTCAATGTCAAAAACAGACTGAAACAGAATCTGAAATGATTCAACAGATCAGAGTTAGTAAACTAAAACACCGTGGGTTTCTTCACTACAGTACAATATTCCCACAGTTTGGGATTATATGTCTAGTGTTTAAAACATCTTGTCCTACAAGTGCTGATATTCCAGTGTGTTATTCACCACTGGGACAATAACACATGAGTTGTGGCGTCATAGTAGAAGAAAAGTCCAGCTAACGCTTCCTACAAAGAAGCGACGAGAAACAGTATTGTAACAACCTGTGATGGAGGGTCTGTGGTGGTCTCAGGGGCTCCAGTAACAGCGCGTGAGTCTCCCTTTATCAATAACTCCGATTTACACAGAGGTACTAGCAGGGAGGCTAAAATACATTTCACCTAACATAGTAGCTACATTCAAATGGCCTTAATGTGCCGAACAGTATATCTTGCTCGCTGGTGGTTTTTCAGGAAGAGGTCGCTGTTGTGAACGGTCAGAAAATAAACCCCATCTAACCCCGCCGCCCAGCAGGTAGCAGTAGCTGTGTTACATTCATCTGAGTCCTGCTGGACAACAATGCAGGTCTCTCTGAATAAAGTCTACTTTCTGAATATCTGTAACTCCACAAAGTTCTTCCAGATCCAAATCTCAATTAAGTGGAATATAAAGGCACATATAAATGATACCACTAATATAATGTTACTATTCCTACTAAGAGTTTCTCCGTGTGGTCACCATACGAACATGAGAACT
Source organism: Aulostomus chinensis (assembly GCF_037954235.1). NCBI lineage: Eukaryota > Metazoa > Chordata > Actinopteri > Syngnathiformes > Aulostomidae > Aulostomus > Aulostomus chinensis. Next base: position 10,535,224 of record NC_141342.1, read on the forward strand.
GAGCACATCTCTTCACTGAACAGTTAAATAAATTAAAATGATCCATGTCCTGCCAAGAGATACCCTGCAGTCAGAGTATACAGTTCATGGTCCAGAGGTTCCTCCGCCCGGCTCCGAAGCAGTCGCTCCTTGCTTGGTTCTGTCACATCTGTTTCCAGAGGAAGGTGAGGCTGCAGAGGCCACAACACGGACTTTACATTCCTGTTATGTTGACCTCAGAACAGTCACAACCACAGGCATGCTGTGTTTACCAAAGAACTGCTGGTCAATATGATTTAAATGACACACTGATTCTTTTTCTAAATGAATTCAAACACATCTAAAAAAAATAATATATATATATATATATATATATATATATATATATATATATATATATATATATATATGTATATATAATAATCTTGGTTCAGTTTTTAATCTCTTTAAGAATCGAAAAAAAAGATTTATATACCATGAAATCTTAAACCAACATAGTAAGACATTTTCCATCCTCCCCAGAGCCAGACAAGAGGATAGATACCCTTCTTTCCAGGAGCAAAGACCCACAGAGACAGGCTCACTGCTAGTTAGCTTAGCACAATTGAATGGTAGTGGAAGGAAAGTGTTAGCATACCTCTGTCAAAAAAAAAAAAAAACATTTCAGGAGTTCCAAGATTTTAGTTTGTCCAGACGTTTGTCCATCATCATCCTGTCTTACAAAGTCAGCCATGAGCAAAAGTAGCTGTTCTAGTCCTCGATGGGGGTGTTGAGGTGCTGCGTAAAATCACTACGCCCTGCGGTTAAGTCAGGAAAGTAGTTCCGTGTATCTGAAACTTGAATGAAAATATTGTGTAATTTGAAATTATTCCACTAAGATGTTATGTAAAACAATATTAGAGCAGACAAAGAGAGAAGTGGAACAAAAGAGTATTTGTTTACTTTGAGAGAGGTATGCTAACACTTCCCGTCCACTATGCTAAGCTAACTAGCATTCATTTGGTTTCAGTGGGTATCCGTCTTGTCTGGTTTGGTTAGGATGGCAAGTAAGTGTATTTCCCAATAAGTTGATGTTGTTGTTTTTTAACTGGCATTACTAACGGTACAGATTTTCTCTTACATTGAATGAAAGGGTTACCTACTGAAATGTTTAAGCTTGATAAAGTGGCCCCGCAGTTTCTTCAATCGGTTCTGTATATAAAAAAAGAAACAGCATGTGTCAAGTAAAGCAAATTTAAAATAGTTTCTAAACAAAAGATAATGACTAATGATGCTACGATAAAGGCTTCATTTAAAAAGTACATGACATTGATGATTTACAAGCTTGTGTTTTCCTAGAATTGCTACATGGTTTACATGGGCTTTGAATATCACTCAAATTAAATCTCACCACGTAGCGGCCGTTTGTGTGACTTGCGTCGATGCACCATGATCCCAATAATCAACGCTGCACCGACCAGCACCACGGCCAGCACTGAGAAGCTGGTGATTGCGGCCAGTTTCCACATATCTGGTGTCTCCTCCACCGATTTACCTGTTTCAGAGCACATTTTAATACAAAAGACACCTAATAATTGACATTTTCCCAGTCTGATTCAGGGTCTTACATGTGTTACACGATGGGGTCTTGGGGTATTTCTTGCATGATGCACACGGCACACAAACATCCAAATCAGAATTCCAAAAATCTGAGCTGCCACACTGACCTAAAGACAGAAAAGGAAAGAAAAAGCAAAACAAGACAGCAGAGGTGAACTCTTATTCATGATACATGTTGTGATTCACTGCAACACACGAGTTCATGATTCCTCACAGGATAAAGTACTGAAATATGATTCTGATTAAAACAAAATCACATAAGTCACACTCAGTGAGAATCAGCTGGCAGTGTGACTGGGCAGAACACGTGAGGAACTTTTGAGGTTGTCTGCTTCTTATAAATTAAACTGGGAAATTCTTTTGGGTTTCACTGCTGATGCAACTGACTGCACGAGAAGAGAATTACTCAGTAAACCAGCACGCAGCGTCTGAAGAGCAGGATGTGTGTTCTCATCGTGTTTCCGCTGAATTGTATGTGAGCCGCTTCCAGAGAATAAACAAATGCGTCTGTGAGAAAAAAAAAAGAAAGAAAAAAAAGGTGGCGGTTTAGCTTGGAGAGAACATCTTTACTCGCGTAGACACGGTGAAAAGGCTTGTCTTGTTTTTATGAGAGCCAGACGGATGAACAATTAAATCTGTGCACTTCCTGAGATGATAAAGAGCCTGAAGATGGGGGGCACAACGGCGAGCTGAATAGACTGTTTGTTTTTATGATGTCTGGAGCTAACTCGGTGAGGTCTAACTCCACCAAACCATGATGTCATGAAAAAAAACTACCACTGTAAAACTAACTAAGACAAATAAGATGAGTGAAACAACACTAGACCTGACAGACAGTGCTGGGGAACGGTTAACAGATATTTGACAGATAAGATAATCAGAATCGTTCTTCCTCCCTGGTGCCACTCATGTATTTGCATCGCAGTATTTCCTTTTTGGCTGCCAGTATCACAAGGAACCACCGTCAGCCTAAACTGAGTCAATATTTGTGGTGATTTTCAAGTTCAGACCGGCTGCTTTCAAGACCGCAGAGAGCAATACCAAAACTAAAAGAGGCCAGTTTGACGTAAAACCAGAAGTAGTTAGATGAATGTGCTGGAATATGTGTCACCCTCAATAACAACATCAATACCAGGTCGTGAAAATTGGGACTTTATCGTAGTTCAGCCGAAAAGATGAAAGGTCAATGGCGTCATCATTCGAGATGAAAGAAACAATTGTTAAAGTGGTACCCATCAAAGACACGAGGAAGAAATCCGGAGCTACGTGATTGATAAAATGCTAATCAGGCTTTGTTCAGTGTACACACAAGATCTTTAATCTGTAAGAGCGCGTCAGTTTGAAATGAATATTCACATCCAGGGCTGGCATGGCTCTGAGGTAGAGTGGCTGTCTAGCAGCCAAAGGGTCGCTGGTTCGATCCTCACTTCCCCCGGTGACCATGTCCAAGTATCCTTGAGCAAGATACTGAACCCCTAATTGATCCTGATGGCCCTGCGATGGACTGGTGACCCGTCCAGGGTGAACCCCGCCTCTCGCCCTATGTCAGCTGGGGAGGCACTAGTATTTGTCTTTGCAGGCTGCACATGTTGAAATGTTATTTTCCATAACTGCGGACATTAGAATTAAAGTAGTAACTAAAAACCTGTCTGACAAACAGGTCAATACTATACAATGTTTGATATTGTTTGCTTTGAAAAGTTTTGAAAAGAAAAGGTGAATGATACAAAGAGCTACAACTTTGTACATGATCTTCATATGACTGGTCATATTATGTAATGCATGCGGGTCTGAAGGGAGCACTCCTGGCAAAAAAAACAACAACCTTTGATGTCATAATGATGTCATCTGGGTAACATTTGCTTTTATTAATGGGAAAGCCTGCCTTATAAACTGAGGTGAGATGTTTGTATAGTTTGGATTTTGAGGCTGCAGGATTGCTTTTTTGTTTTTTGTTATTTTCGTTTACAGAAGGCACCAACAGTCAAGACACCCAGGCCTCTTCTGCTGCAATTCAAGTCTGTCTGGTGACATCTAGTGGTGAACTCTTAGACCTCGATCATTCACCCCTCCCTATCCAGCCGTGTGATAAGACCTACGGTGGCCTGCAAGCTGATTTGCTTTTAACTTCTCAACTTTCTCTCTATACAAAATTGTAACCCAACACCAGTAACCACTTCTTCAGAATTAGACAACAGAAAACTTTATTGATGCCACAGGGAAGTGGGTTTGTTAGCAATTGTTAAAGACAGTAAGGAAACAGGAAATAATCATCCGGTTTCCCATTATTGAAATTCCTAGAGATCAGAGAGAGAAAAGAGAGAAAGCAGAGAGAGAACAGAGGGAGAACAGAGGGAGAACAGAGAGAGACAGAGAGGAAAGTGGCCAGCAGGTGGCCCGCGGGTGACATAAACAGCAGCAATTCTTAGGATGGACGTAGCATTAGCCTCGCAGCTAACAGCTCAATGTCTGGTCTGCAGAAACATTGCTGTACCAGGGAGATGCTGTGCAAACACATTCAACAATAAATGAAGCTTAATGTACCACTAAAAACAGAACACCAGGGGGCTTGTTTGAGGCCAAAGTTACCAAAATTGTTTAAGACTTTATTTTACCATTCTGGGCTACTTAAGATCCAGCATGGCAGGTTCTGTGGATGAGGACCTGCTCATAGTAGAGACAGAAAGGGCTCATTATCAAGGTTACAAAAACACAAGGATCATATGCGCATTTTCACACATATGGAACAAGGAAAGTCTCCACCAAGGCTCGTATTTTGATAGATTGTATAGCTTTAGTTTTGTTTATAGACCAGCAAGCATCTTATATTGGCGTATTAATTTGGTAAACCCTTTCCATTTGAGAAAAAAAAAAGAATTTTATTCAACTAATACATCTCCTCTCCTCTCTGTGTGCTACCTTGGCTCATTTTGACATCTCTTCCGCTACTTTTTCTTCTTCTATGGTTTCATGATGGCTTGCCTGGACCTAGACTACAGCTTACTGTCAAACCACATTTTGGTTGTTAGGTTTGGACCGTGATCTGAGGCACCTGCTGTTATGGTTCGAATAGGGGGAAAAAAAGTCTTAAAATCCAGATCAAACAACGTAGGAGTGAGAATACCATTAGTTGAGAGTTATCATAACACACCAGTCACCAATATTATGAACGTTATATTCTGTTTCTGGTAATAAAAATAAATCCCAAATTCTACACATTGGACCTTTAACTCTGTAAGCACCTGACTGGGAAATCCCAAAAAAAATTTAACTCTTCAATCTGCTGAGTATTTCAAATCTGACTGCAGATGAGGAGCTCTGGGACACAGAACAAACCCCAAACCAGAACACAGCCAAAATGAACTTTGTAACCTTTGTAGTATTTGTAGTAGGACTGGTAGCATTTAAGCATGAGCTCCAGCGTCTACATCACAAATGCCTCACTCTTCTGCTGGTCTCGTCTCTCTTCAGTCTTACCCAGCTGCAGCTGAAAAACACCTGCTCTAAAGTCATGTTTGAGGTATTTTGACCCGGAATGTCTCACTATCTGGGTATGTTCAGGCCCTCTGAGGCTCCCTCTGGACTGACTCATTTTATAGCCTTGGTCACACTAAAAGTGCGTCACCGGGTTCTGTTCTCTTGAGTATTTCGGCTCTACATCATCCAACATGTCCAGCTGCACGCCTGCACAAAAAAGTTCAAAAGGTCACAAAAAGGCACTGAGCCTTGACCGCCTCATGACCTTCATCCAAACCACATCTTAGGAGTGGAGCTTTTTCAGGCCACAACATCAAACTGCTGATTTAAGTGATTACACTGTTTCCAGCCGTACTGCCGAGCCTGGATGGAACTCTGAGGAGCCTTTCAACGGGACATTTAACACACACACCTTATCACACATTTATGAGTGGCAACACTTCCACCTGCCATCTTATGGGTCAGCATGGTAAATGACACAGGGAAAAATGTGGAGCCAGTGGGTTACAGAGCAAAGGAGTTTGGGAAATCTCAGCTTGTAGCAGCACAAATGGTGGTTTTGGGTGTGTGTGGGTGCTGCATTTTGTCATAAATTGGATGAAGTGGGTGGATCAACAGCTGATGTGCAGATGTAGGACTCTTTACTGGTAGAATAGATGCTTTTAGTTGGTTAAAAGTGAATTGTGGGACTTGATTAAATGATCTTTCAGCAAATATTCTCCGCTGGGATCCGATCCAAACTTCAGGAGGTTCATTTTCCCCGTTTTTTTTTTGTTGTTTTTTTGGCGAGACTGTGTGTGTGCGTCTTTGAGGGAAATGGACACAAGCTGTGCGCCCTTCCATGTGGCCTGTCCCTCTCGGCCAGAGATGGATGAAATAAGGCGATCGGAATGCGGAACCGGTGAGAAAAGCACCCGGTGAAGGAAGCGGCTCTATAAGCAGACCCAAAATGTGACCCCATTATAGGAACCAGACCACCAAACTGTAAACCACACAAGTTAGACGTGCGATCAGCAGCGCTGCTTCATGTTATACAACCCTGAATTCACGTTGTTTAAAAAAAAAATCACTTACTTTTCTGTGCGCAAACACCGTGGAAACTGCTCACAACCGCCAGAATAAGTCCGCACAGCGCGCAAAGAGCGTGAGAATCCATCATGTCTGCGGGTGAAAAGTTGCTCGCTGTCGGCTAAGCGATTCCCGAATGTTCATCTGATTAACAATCCGTACTGGTGTTCAACATGGAAAAGCGAGCATCAGAGTGAGTCACCCGGACGAGTCTGCGCCTTGTTTTAATAGCGCACACACCCACGCTAACAGTTCAGCTGCTGTGAGTCATTTCCTATCCACTACACGGCTCTGGACGCACTCAGGAAACTCCACAGCCAGAATGTGCTTTCATTTGTTTCACTCCAACTTAACGTTTCAGTGAAGTCACCCCAGGTAGAAGAGTTTGGATACATATTTTATATTTTATGGTCACACCCTGTCGTTCCCCCCTCCTCCTCCTCTTTAACTAAAACGGCGAGAGAGAGAGAGAGAGAGAGAGAGAGAGAGAGAGAGAGAGAGAGTAGTCTGGACTTAATCGTGTTCTCATTGTTATTACCACGCCTGTCGACGTCATTACCGCCTGGCTGCCAAGAAACACACAAGTCTCTGGCAAGGGTCTCTGGTCCCAAACAGAAAAAAAAAGAAGAAGAGGAACAGCAACTGAGGCAAAAACAGATGACATTCACAAGAGAAATCTGCATTTTTAAACCTTTGAGAAAGTCTGTTGAAAGTTAGATAAGCTTGATCTGTTTTCCGCTTGAGTGCAAAAAAAAAGGAGTTGCTGTAAGAGATTTGAATACGAGTGTCCCTGACGCAGGGTGGTGGTTGTGATGGTGTTAATGTCTGGGGCTGGGTGTAGCCTCCTGCAGCAGCGCAAGAATGCAATAACAAAGCCAGTGGCCTCCCGCCTCCAGTGCTATGGTGTTGACCCCTGTCACAGCATTGTCTCATCTTTGGAGAATCATAGCTCAGAGGCGAATGATCACAACACACAAGTGAAAACTACTCATTTATTTATGCAGGCTTATTTACATTCATACGAGTAAACAACCACTGTTATTATCACCAATCATCTCCATAGCAAATTCTCCTGGAAGTCTTATTTAACTGTTCCCAAATGCCAGATAAACCTCTCTCCTTCTCCCGCCCTCTCTCTCTCTCTTTCTCTCTCTCTCTCTCTCCACAGCCTGGAACTTTTTGTGCGCTACATGGTGTGAACTGCCTTTCCCACAAGAGCTAACGTCAAACAGACGCTCGCCAAACTTCCCAGTAAATAGTTCACATCATCCGAACAGAGGAAAAGCAGTTTCATTGGCTTAATGAGGTTAGACGCATGTTGTTGAACAGATGTTTTTGTACTCGACTGTCACGACTAACCTTTAGGAGAGCGGTCTGAGAGGACCTGGAGCTGAGCAGCCCTCAAAGGACACCCATATGAGCTGACTTTCCACTGGAGTGATTTCATCAGTAATGAGGCACTATAAGCTGCAGATGTTGTGTCAAACTCGCCGAAGGAACCATGGCAACAGGATGAACACACACTGAGGACCTTGCCCAAGGTGATCCAAACTCTCCTGTATGTGCTGACTGGGAGCCAAACAAGCTGGCGTCTCTCAGACATTCTTAATACTATAGCCAGAGTAAAGAAGTTACACAATTCTGGGTGTTTTACTTTATATATTAAAAACATGATATAGTTTTTACACATCCTGTAAAAAGGACATCTTCTTTTAATTTTGGAGTTTTCCAGTTAAGATTCACTGACTTGATGGGATTTCCAAAACCAGCAGGACTAAACAATTCAAAGAAGCGCTTCACTTCAGGAGGATCAACGTATCACTGCAGCTCTGAGACATTCAAGAATATCTAAAATAACCTCTTTAAGATTTCAAAGTGGGGCCGGTTTGTGTATGGATGTTTAACATTGGCAAGAACAGCAAAAAACGAAACCAAACAAAAAAAAAAACAAACAAAAAAACAGTGCAGAGCAGCTTGACATGTATCACTATGTGCACAAACAACTGTGTTTATTAACTACAGAACACTCTCAGTCACTATCTGTTTGGTCACCAACTGGCAATGATGCAGTAAATCGAGTCTTTCCACAGAGAGATAAAACTGGGGGAAGCCTCCTTGAAAACATCTTCCACTCTTTTGGTTTGCTCTCGTCCGTCACGACGTCGATTATGTAATGTAGATGCGGTGAAAGTCGTTGGCTCCGAAGGCACAGTTGCACTTGGGGCACTTCCTCTGTCGGGTATCGTAGCGCATCTTGAGACATTCGTAGCAGAAGACGTGGAAACACTTGGTGAGCACGGTCTCCTTGTCTCGGGTGTTGCAGCAAGGGCAGCGCAACTTGGCCTGGAAACACATAAATACGTTGTTTATGAGCTGAATCTGCCAACACTTTTATTACCTTTATACACTATATGGTAACTCATCTGAGGGTGTAACTAGATTCTTCCCCTAAATCACAGTGAGACCGGAACATTTCTGTAAAAGGTTTGAGCTCATTCGCTGGCCAAAGACGTGCTTCGCAAACATAAATGAAGGCTAACTTATCAACAGAACCGAGAGTGGTGGTTTGCATTACCGCACATTTGCTCTTGGCTGATGTGGTCTGACAACATTCTACTGTGCCAGAAGCAGAGCTCGTTGTCGCTAACAAGTTGGAGTCATAAACACCTCTCCTTCTCACCTTGTACTGATTAATCTCCTCCTGCAGGATCTCATCAGCGTCAGAATACACCTCCACCTTCTTCTGCTTCTCCAGTTTGCGTCTCAGTCTCGACAGGTCCTCCTGGAAGACATCAGGAACAGATTTTTTTTTTTTTAACAAACTCCCAATAGGACCTTTTTTTTTGTTGTTGTTGTTTTTGTTCAGAGGAAACCTTCAAGGAATTCCTTGGAGAGTTTGAATTGGAATCCTTGGTACCTGCGCTCGTTTAAGGTTGCTGCTCTCCCTCTCGCGGGCGGTGCGATTCTCAGCAACTGTGACCTGGATCTCCTTCAGCTTGGCCTGCGTGTGCTCCAGCTGCACCTTCAGGTCCTCTGCCAGCTGGGCAGCCTCCACTGCCTGCAGCAGGGAAGGAAGCAGACACACTCAATAAAACAAGCTAATGCTGAGATCGCAAACCTGTAATTCAGTAGTGGTACAGTAAACTGGGATAAAACGTCTTGATGTACTCTGAGCTTCAACTCCAAAAATGTCGTCACTGTTGCTTTTGAAAGTTTTATAGCATTTCCTACGGACTGATCTCTGAAAAGCATTTTCCACAGCATACGATGATATTTTAGGTCCTCCTCATAGCTTCACGGCAGCTTCAGCTGAAGTAAGAAGCCCCTATTGTATGTTTATTCGCTTTGAACTTAATTGTTAGCAGACTGCAAATGTAATACTGTTCCAACTTCGAAAAATTAAAGCAAAAGAAATCAAGAATAAGTTAACGGCAACTCATCAACCTTTTAGGACTGAAACAGCAGTTTGAGAGTGTCTGAAAGTTTTATTGATGCGTATTTCTGAGAGAAAAAGTACAGAAGGTGGAAAATAATGGCGAAAGGGGGGAATTTGATTGGGACGCTGAAAAGTGGGCGTATCCAGAGCGTGTCTAATCAACGTGACAAAGCCCATCGTCTGCTCTAATGCCTGGAGCTGTCACCCATCCTGCTTTTCTCTACCAGGGTATTTCGGGGAAAGAAAATGAGAGTTTTGAGGTGGCGCCAAAACCAACGTTCCATTTTTGCTAGCTAGCTAACTATTGTATGTGAGCTTGAAGACATTTATACGTAAAGACAGAACCTACGCACACCCGCCGGAGGGGAAAACAATCAGCGTTACAACAGGCAACTGATGGCTGAACTCTAGTTGGTTGGCAGGGATGTTCGGGTAATGGAAGCCCACCAGCTTGAAACAGAGATAGTCTGCAGCATTTCTCTTAAAAAAACAAAACGAAATATAGACTCACACAAAATGAATCTGGCTCAATCATCATTCAGGGGCCACGAGACATGTACGGTGGAGACACTTTCCGCAGAGCTGCTGCCCTCTGGCTGTATTTCAGTGTTTTTTGTCGGGACATTTCAAGGCATTCTTGCGCTTGTGCTAGCTGGCGATTAGCTTGTTGGAGCGAGCAGTAAGTGCAAGTAATGAAATCAGAGGTGGGGGGGGGTTTACGCTTCTAGTGCCGCGGTGGTGTCTTTTTTTTTAATGCAAGTCGTCTTTGCAAACAGCAACGAATCGTTTAAGGAACAAAGTGCTTGTTGTGCACTTTGCATGGAGTTTCAAAACGCTCCCATTAGACCTCACACTGAACCCTTGAGGCCACAGCTTATTAACAGTTGTGTCCTGATTCTTTAGCCTCCTGCTTGGTCCTTCCACTACTCTTCAGCTTTTAGGTGTTTTCTACAAATCTTAGACAGGATTGTCCTAAAGCTGTTTGTATACCGAGACCTGGTGTCAGAGCAGCACTGGAAAATCTAGCAATGACCTGCCATTGGTTAGACACAGAATCAGCAACCTGGGCCCAAAAGATTAGACGCATAATGACATCGGCAGTAGGGTTTGGTGAATGTGTGTGAACGGAGCATTGATGCGTTTACGCTGCCGGCGGCCAGATTCTTCAAGCTGGATGCTGGTTACCTGGATCCTGGATGCTGGCGGTGAAATGCTGGGATGAGACACGTCATATCTCTGCGGTCGCATAAGTACACGTCATCAAACGTAACAGCCCCGACCCACCGGCTGGGCTATCCCGTTTACACAGACGTCGCTCCAAAGGTGGAGGGGCAACCCAGACACCCCCCCCCCCGTGTCTTTGCCGTTTATACAGAACAGCGACGCACAGTAAAGGCACAATAACTCTGAGGTTGATTTATGGGGGGATGTCTTGATATTTTTTGGTACATGATTATGTAAGAGTGCATCATATATTTTTGTACAAATGGGAATGATTGAATTTTGACACAAAGTGAAAGTGTCATCTTGGTCAAATTGCATATGACCTTAGGATCCACACTTAAAAGGTTAAAAACTGCACTTTTTCATCTCGGCCTGACTCCAGCTGTGACTCAATGCAAAATTCTGCATACAATTCCCAAAAAAAATATCACAGAGGAAAGGACTTGAATACTTGTGTGACTACTTCCTCCAATAATAGAGCCCAGTGATTCATTAGGACACTGTTTTGAGGCAACCAAACCTCAAATCAAGACTCAGTGTTTCCCACAAGCACCTGAACTCACAACCCTGCTTTGTGTGTCTCAGACATCTGGCAGCAATGAAATCATCCCGTGACTCGAGAAGATGGCATTTCTCCTCTCACCTTCCTCTTGTTGAGTTCTAGTGCTTGAGTCCGGACGGTCAGCTCTTTCTCCAGCGTGGCCAGCGTGCTCTGGAGAATGCCCTCTTTCTCTTCTAGCTTCTGAACCACCAGCAGCTGGGCGTCCACCTAGCGGCGGCGGCGAACAGTTGGTGCTGACACATCAACAGATTTTCACATGTAAAAAAAGAAAAAAGGGAAAAAAAAAAACACCTCACCTGGGTTTTAAATGTGAGAACTTGGTCGGCCAGCTCTTCTTTCTCCTCTTTCAGCAGCTTGTAGATCTGGTTTGATTTAATTCGCTCACTCATCAGCTTGAAATTGGCGTCGTCTTTCTCCCTCAGCTGTTGCAACAGTCGGCTGTTCTGCTCCTGCATGTCCTCGAAGGCCTGACCCGTTACATCCATCTCGCTCAGCAGGGCTTCCTCCTCCTCAAAAGATGCATAGGTGTCAGTGAACTAAGACACTTCATCTGCTGTTCAACCTGGATGAGGGCCGACTTCAGTTTCATTTCAAAACCGGATCACCACTCAACACAAGGAAATGATGCGCTTTTTGGCTGTGTTCAGACCGCTAAGAACAAGCCTCCACTTGCCTTCATCATCTTCCCTGATGGGATTCGCTCCATCCTCGTTAGCCTCTTTGCATTTTGAGGTGCCCCTACACCTGGATTGTCTCGTGTGCCCTGAACAAACTCCCCCCAAAAACGCCTTTCATTTGCTGTGTTCGCCTCGTCTTGTTTCATGCTTTCATGCTCCTCGCATGCAGGCAAGCGAGCGCCAATAAACAAGAGTCATATGAACTCTCAAGTAGCTTGTTTATTGGATCGTTTTGGCAATCTGTCATCATGCAAAGCAGAATTTTGGCAGCTGGCGGAACAAATCGAAAACATCCAAATCCCAAACACTCTAGCCATTGTACTTTGTAGCAGGTTAGACAGCGAAAAAAGTGAAGATTCAGATAAGTGAGTACGAACCCAGTCTGTGTTTTGCTTTCTGTTACGTTCTGCTAGACCTCCCAAGACTGAGGTGCTGCAGGCTATTAGGTCGCAACATCTGTCTCCTTTTTACTCATTAAAACTGTACGGAACCGTTGAACAACACTTCTGCATTTCTTTGTCACTTCTTGCGTTCGGTTTAATTGCATTCTCAGAGAGCTGCAGTGATATTCTGTGCCAGAGTAAAGAAAAAGACACCTTGGGAGACTGGGATAACGTGATTTGTATCAACTAATAAGCCTCTAAACCTGAGACTTGTCATATTTAATATAGCATGAAGGTCAGCAGCTGAATGTTATCGTGACAAGGAGTATGACATTATCTAATCTGGGTGGATCCACTATACACGCAGCTCAAGTTTCACAATCACAACAACATTGCTGCAACGACATTTGACCCCAGTCCAATCATCATTTTTATATGTTACGTCCCGTGGCAGCGTGCTGTCATATCGCCGGCGTTTCTCTTCAACCAATGATATCCAATACGAGTCGGAGCATTTACGAGATACCGCCAGCAAGGGAGTTCGCTTGGATGTGACAGGCATTTCACATGCTTAGAATTTATCAGTGACGCACACAAGATGATTTTGCTCCCACCCAAAGTCCCGTTTCCCCATTTTTCCTGTTAAATGTTATCATGGTCATTTATAGCGTACCCCCAACCCCACCCCCCTCCTTTATTACAGCAAGAGCTCTGACTCCAAAGTCAAATCCATCTTTGCCAAGTAAGAATGTTCACGTTGCTTTGCATTAATCTGTTGCATGTGTTAGATTATGTTTGGAGATTCCGTTATCTAAGTTGCATGAAACGTTTCTGCTATAAATTCACCTTTGCCTTTCGCTGTTAGTTTAGTTTAATAGGGTTAAGGAAAAAAAACAACCTAAAAAAAAAAAAAAAATCATAGAAATGACATGACATACGGCTTTAGGCCCTGGCAGCGTCTTATTTTAGAATTTTGGTGATCTGGTAAGCACACGGGTAGGAAATGTCAACGCTTTCCCCAGAAAAAAAATCGTACAAGATAATCCTCCAGAGGGAAATTCTGAAATAATTACATCTTGCTTAGTGAGGCCGATTCATTCATTCATTCATTCAACTAATGACAAAACAGTTGATAGTTTGACTCTAAAAAATGTTATCACGTGCATCTTGACAGCAGGACTTTAAGTTTACGTCCGTGTGACTTTAAACAGATACAACAGATAAAAGACTTTGCAACCTTTTTGTGACGAGAGCTGTAAAAATCTTGGGGGAAAAAAAACCTATTCGAGGGAATGGAGACATCTGAACCGCGGTGCTGCAAATGTTACGGCTTTAAAGATGCGGATTTCCAAAAGAACAAGCATCGGCACGTGTAAAAGCCAGAGCATGAACAATGGTTGCCTCTTATATATATATATATATATTTTTTTTAAAGGCAACTACAAAATGTTCTGTCCAGTTCTTACAACGCTATCTTCCCTTTGCAGTGACGGTCAAATAATTGATGCGATCGTTTTGTGAAGCTGTGATTTCAGTGGCTGGAACCACTCATCTCGAGATCATGGTGAAATAAAAAAGGAAAATACTGCTGAATGATCACTACAGGCCACACAAAAGCAGCCAGACGCTCATGACGTTGCCCAGATGGTCGCATTCAAATTCAAGGTCAACGCCTCTTGTTTCAGTTCCCCTCTGGTCGTCTAACATTAGAACTTCCCTCTCAAGAAACTCAAAACATTACTTTCACTCTGAAAACACACGGTTTATTTCTGTGTTCATGTCTGGTGTCCTCCTGACACACATTGGCCTCCTTGTTCCTCTTGTGTCTTGCGGGGTCAAAACACTCGAGTCGCTTCGCTTGCTTTGTCAACTACAAAACCACATATGTGTGAAATGCAGCTGTGTTAAAAAAAAAAAAAAAAAAAAAGTTGACAAAATGGAACTTAATGCGGATTTTTCAGCCCTGTTGGGATATGAGCCTACCAGCTACATGGCGAGTGCTTGGATGCTCCGGGAGGTTTAATATGCGGAACACACGTACCTGTTTGGTGGCGGCGAGTTTCTTCTGCAGATGCTCGATGGTCTCTTCCGCCACTCGGATCTTCCTAAGGGCATCTTCGTCAGCCAGCTTCTTGCTTTCCTTCCTCTCCCTCTCCTCCAGCTCTCGTACTCGCATTCTCAACTCATCCACCTGGGGAGGTATGATATTAAAAAGGTGGTGGGGGGTGTTTATATAGCGCGGAGTGTCGTCTGCTGTCATTGTTTTGTGCTGCAATCCATTTGCTTCATGCGATGAAAGGAAATGTGCAAAAGTAGGATTCAAAGAAAAGATAAAAAACAGACCTCTGCTTTGGATTTGCGTTCAGCTGCCATGAGCTGCACTTTGTCCCTCTGCTCTTTTGGAGCTGACTTGTACATGTCTAGCAGGAGCTTCATCTCCTTCTGGGACTCCTGGGCTTTCCTGATGAGTAACATGGGTCAGAGGACAAAAAGATTTCATCAGTAGCTTCATCTGTGTGGGAAGCACAGGTTCTCTACACCCACGTTTGCTTCATGTGGCGGTATACTAAGAGAGCAACCTGAACAAAAAACTACTGGACTCTGTTAATGTCCATTGTCCAGCTGCTTCAGATGTCCACTTATAGACTGTTTTGACCTACTTGAGTTCAACTCTGAGCATCTTCAGAGTGTCTGAGTCCTTCCTCTTCAGCTCGTCGCTGCGCTGCCTCTCCCTCTCACGCTCCCTCTCTCGTTCCCGCTCGGCTTCCCTTTCCCTCTCTCTCTCCCGGGCTCGCTGCCTCTCCAGTTCCTTCCTCCTCTCCTCTTCCTCCTCTTGGTCCTCATCTTCCTCTTTCTTCACGTCGATGCTGTCGCTCGTCGTCTCCTCCAGAATCAAAACCCCTGGGTCGCTACTCTGGCACCGCAACTTAAAATCAAAAGGAAACCCTAAGAATTATGACATCGCTGACACTCAATATGAAATGCGTTCAAGTAGAGGAACTTTTTAATAAAAATGACACACAGCTCCATTTTACCATCATAAAATCCTTTACCTTATTGATCTCCATCTGTGTTTCTCGCAACTTCCTCTTGTAGCGCTGCACGTCACCCTTTAACTGCAGGTTGTGGTTCTGAAGGCTACTGATCAAGTGTCGCATCTCCCGGTTGATTGGCCCTGACAAGAAGATGAAAGCCAGACAAAACACAACATAATGGCTTGGTACCGAGTTATGAATCAGAATATGGCTCTGTACATGAGTGTGTCTCCTTGCATTACAATGATTTGATGCTTTTATTGTACATATATTAACAGGATCACTATCCTCCGTCTCTGATTTCAAAGCTACCTGCTTGCTCGTTGGCGGCCAGGTTTTGCTCAAACTCGATGCGCAACATCTCATACTCTTTGCGCACCTGGGCCAGGGTATCCTCCAGCTGGATGACCTCAGTCCGCAGCTTCTTCTGGAGGGACAGCTCATCGCTCTGATAATAAACATCGAGGGATTGTTGATCATGTTGCAGAGCAGTCGTAGTAACACCGAAGTACACCCAATTTTAAGTTGCTCGGTCAAAAAATTGCACAGTTGAGACATTTCGTTGGAAGAGTAACAACCAGCCACAACATATATCAAAGATCTGAAGCAGAACTGCCTTTATTTTTCATCTGCTCTTTCTTTGATCTATCGAATTTACCTCCATGTGCTCGATCTGTCTGAGGTGGGCATTCTTGGCGGTGAGCAGGAGGGCTCGCGCTTCATCCAGCTGGGTTTTCACCCCCAGGGACTCATTGTACAGCAGGGAGAATTGGGACTGTAGACATTTGTACTCCAGGGTTTCCTTCACAACCTCTTCTGGAATATTGCGCAAGTCCATCTAAACACACAAAGAAAGGAGGACAGAAGACAAGGCTGAATTCTACCCAAGCTCTAGACAGCTTCAGGTACAGATTAGGCAGAAGATTACAAACTGGGCTCCTGACACACAGGTTAAGTGTTAACGAAGTCTAAGTTTCAGTGATGAGGTCGTCACCTTGAGCTTCTCGCTCTCCCTCACAGCCTCCTGCAGCTCCACCTGCAGCTTCTCCAACTCAGCCATGCGACTGTTAGCCAACTCCTGGTTGTGCTCCAACTCTGCATTAAGACTCTCAAACTAAGATGAAAAATAAAAGACCACAAGTTACCAGATGTGCGCAAAAAGAACAACTTTGCATCTTAGATATTGTTACTGAACGCTCACCTTCTGAATGTTTAGTGTAATCTGGCCTCCAGCCAGCCCACCTGAACTGCCAGTGCTGCTGTATCCAGACTTCAGCTGCAGGCAACACATTGTAAAGCACAAGTTAAAAGAAAGAACTCAAATATAAACAAACATCAGATCTACCTATGACAGGATGCGCATCAGCGAGAGCAGCTGTCGAACTTTATCACTGTACGCAAGAGAGAAAGCCCGGCCACTTTAATACGGACGACATCATGCACCGCACCTGCTCCATGGCTTCTGCTAGGTGTTTGTTAAGCTTCTGTTCTCTAGTCCGGAGCTTCTCAATGTCCCACTGCAGGTCCTCCACCGTCGTCTCCATCTCAGACACCTTGGTCTCAGAGCTGGTCACCTTGTCCACCAACTCATTGTACTGCAATGCCATGACAGCGATTTCATCAGCAGGTGTGAATCTTCCAGTATCTCATGATTGAATAAGATTTCAGTTGGATCTTGAGGTCACAGTATGATTCAGTTGGCTGCTTTCACTCCAGTCTGCTGGGTGTGAAGGCCGTCAGTGTAGCAAATTATGGCATGAGAGCAGAGTCAACTCTGAAGAGGACTGGGTAGTGCCAGATAACAACTCACAAGGCCAAATATGAGACAAAACCTCATGTTTGACAAGTCCACACAGAAAGTTCATAACATGATTCAAATTCACCTTGTAAATGCAATAACTAAGTTATTAAATGATAATATGCATGGAGGCAACTGCTGCCTTTTTTGAAAATTACTTGCTGGAAAACTATGACGTGTGCTGGCTCGCGCTGCACCTTTACAGCAGAATTCTGCCTTTTTAAATTGTCAACATCACATTAGTATCAAACAACCAGAAATCTAACATGTGATTTTTTAAAAGTTTTTTTCAGTTTCATTCTTGTGTGAATCACACTCATATCGCTATCCAAATTAACTAACTGTGCCAAGGACGTCTTACCTCCATGGACATCTTGTGGTGTCTGCCCTGCAGCAGAGTAGCCAGGTCTCGCAATCGACAGTTCTCTTCCAGTAGCGTGTGGTTCACGCTGACGATGTCGGAGTGGCTCTCATCTTCACATGCTGCCAATAAAGACTGTGTTAGTAGCGGCTAATTAAGAGAGCAGTTGGACCAAAACATCTTGCTCTCATTTACACAAGCAACTTGTGATGCTGTGAGATATAATATATACATCTAGGGTTTCCACACGTGCTACAAAATCATTTCTGTGTTGTTACCTGCAGTCTGGACCTGCTTGCACATGTCATCGATGCAGCTGTGAAGCCTGTCGAAGGCACACACTAGGCAGGCGATGGCCTCCTTGCTGAACTGCATGCGATCCTGGAGGTGTAAGGTGAGCTCCTCTTCGCTGCTGTGCTCCAGCGTGGTCAGGAAACCCTTTGCATTTTCACTTAGGGGAGGAGGGGGTGGTGCTGTCTCTGCACACAGGACTGTTTTTTTTCAGGGGGAAAAACAAAAAAAAACACAAAGCATATAGACAAGAAAATATGTATGAAAGACTTCACACTTAAGGCTTATGAAATTATAAATTCTTCAAGAGAAACAGGCACCTTCTTCAAACCTTTTTTTTCCTAATTTTCAGTTTATGAAAGCTGGAATTATTATTATCATTTTGACATTTTCTAACACTCTTTATTCTCTTAGAAAGACGGGCTTGAAGCACATCTCTGACAAAAAAGCTAGCAGCAGCGTAACAAAGAGAATGATAAGACTCAGGTTAGCGCTTTACTTCAAATAGAGTTACCAGAAAATTGTGGAGAAAAAAAAAGAAATACCCTCCAGACCTGAAGTAGAGTCTTGTGGCGGTTCTGCAGATGTCAACATCTCTTCTGATCCATCAGGGGGTGGAGGCTGCTGCTGCTGTTGACTCTCCTGATGCTCTGCCTGACACTCCTGTTGTTCTGGCGGCTCTCCCTCCGCCTGAGCCTCTGGGAGAGGAGGTGGAGGCACGACAGAGGTTGGTGAAGCCATATCGACACACTCTTGCTCCATAGGTGTAGGGTCAGAGAGAGGAGCAGAGGGTGTAATAGGGGTGGATGCCACTGGACCCTCTGGCTCAATACGTTTGCGAAGAACTTGAACATTCTCTTCCAACTGCACATAAGAAATGAAAGGGTTAAAATTTGTGTATACTTTGGATAAAGCATTACCACAGTTAGTTTTCCTTCAACAACGGCAGCAATCAGAGAACTGCGAGATCACTCTTTTTTGGCTTTCTACACAAACAAATTAAAATCTACATTAATTCTCAGGGTTTGCTAAAATGAATGCATTACATGTTACACATAATTTGAAAACGTATTTTTGAGATCAGGTGAAATGTGTGTGTAAGTGGGTTAAAAAAATGTCCTGTACCTGTGACCAGTAGCGGTTAACAATCAGCAAGGTGGTGTCGTCAGTGGCTTGCCTCTTCTCTAACTTTTCAATTTTTTCTCGAAGCTCATCCTCCATGGCTTGTCTCTGCTCCAAGCGCTCGCACAGCTTTTTATTCTTAAACTGGAGCACTTTCATGTCCATTTCCTCCTGCACAGAAAAAAACATGAGCAAAACTATTTATTAACTGTGTGCTAGGAGTCTAATAGGCTACATTGGATTACTAATGTGGTTATAGACACAAAGCAACTCACAGTAGAGGAGACTCCAGCTATGCGTATGGGCTCAATAAGAGTGGTGGTGGTCTTCTCCTCCTTTTTGCTTTTCTTCTCAGGTGGACCAGGGGGACTGTCCCCTCCTGAAGGACGTTTTCCTCCCCCGGTACCTGACATCTTTCCTTCCCCTGAAAGAGATCAAACATTACGTAGCATAAAATCATGTTGGTACCGCTTTTAACAACAATAAATATACTATTTCAACGGAAGTCATTCATTTGTTTAAAGGACTAAGGGCCTTAGCTTTTCCTTCCATAGCTAACGCAAGACTACCGGTTCTTCACAATTGTTAAATCACTCCAGTTGTATTTATATGCAAATATGAGTTCCCGTAGTTTTAGGCTGACTGACAATTTACCAAAAGCTGCAAGGAAGGTGAAGGACCAGTTTATAATTGCATTTCTACTTAAGTTATCGTACATTAGCCAGCTTGCTAAAGCGAGGAATGCTAATGCTAACGTTCATTCTCCGGAGTGATTAGCTAAACGGCGCTCTTTGATCAGCGCTTTTAATATGTGGAGGCAGAAAATCTTCTTCGAATGCCATCGATGCACAGATAACATAGTACAGTCAATATGTATGCGCACACTTTGTGTGGTAAACACTACTGTGATTACAAACCTTCACGAGAAGCGGAATGAAATACTACTTCAGGACATCGGAGAATCTACACAGGAACTTACATCACGCTACTTCCGCGGAATAATTTTGTTGATGAATTTTTTTTTTATTTCGAAGCAAATCTGATGAGTGATTAGGATGTGATTCGTTTTAAAATGTGTTTTTTACTTAGTGACGATAAGTTAACCCGGAAAATACGATTCACTGAAGAACTTCATTGAGACGCAATGAAAATATCACCACTCCGGCCACACGGGGGCGATACTGATGCACTTTGTAATGACAGGTAACAAACGCCTCGTTGAAAGTGTCCAGGCTGTTTACAATATTCAGATGCTCTCTTCATGTTCACACTGTCGCTAGCTAACTTTTATATATTCGCCGCTTAATCGCACTCAGTGATGGCTTCACGTTAGCTTCCCCGCTCTGACCTCTGTTAAGCACCTTCCTCTTGTGGTTCGGGCCGTTTGGTTGCGTACTGTAAATGGTGAGTAACTTAGCTTCCTGTACGGTCATTGAACTTGCTCCTGCAGCAGCAAGGACACTGCCTGCAGCTCTGCCGTGATGGGTGAAGGACATTTTAGGAAATAACAGCAGAGAGGAAAAAGATGTACGTGTTTAAAGCAAATGTCAACATGTCTTGCCGGACAGAATTAATCTAACACAAACCAGATCAAACCCTTGAGTTAGCTCAGCTGTTCCTGCTACCAGACAGATATTGATGCTAAAAAAATCTAACCCTATTATTACAGATTCATAAGCTTTCACCATGACCAAAGATATTCTTGTTGGAGATGAACTACCGGACTGGGTAGGGGCCAAAGAGTTTTACCAGAAATACGATCCCAAGGAGGTAATTGGTAGGTAAGTTCAACAAAAATCACTGAACTCTTAAGAGTCCTAATTTATGCAGAGGTGAGGAGTAGCCAAGTACAAATGCTTCGTCACTGCAGTAAATATTCCAGATACCTGTAATTTACTTGACTGCTTTGTTTTCTTACAGTTACTTAATTGTACTCCCAAAATTTTAACATGTTACCTGCACTTTCTACTACTCACATTTTAAATTGAGTGTCAATAGTAAAGTTTTGATGCATGTTAGACAAAAAAGATGTATAAAAAAAAAAAAGTATGATAACCATAATATGTTTTGGTTTTTTGTTGTCTGCAAACTGGACACGATTAATATTTCAGGATGTCAAATTTTGCCGTTTTGTTTTTAATTTGTGTTTTTGAATACAAAATGTGTTGATAACATGAAAATTAATTTTCAATATTAAAATGAACTTTTCAAAAAAGATTAGAAAAGAAGCACTTTTTAACTTCACGATTTTGAATACTTTTAAGAACCTGTGCTTTACTTTTTCTCGAGTTAATAGGTTCAAGCAGTACTTTTACTTGTACCACAGTCCATTTCATGAACTGAACTTGAATGAAAACATTCACTTTTGCCCCCTCTGAGTATGTGACGATCCCATGGTGCTCTGGTGTCCCAGGGGTGTGAGCAGTGTGGTGCGCAGGTGTGTGCACCGACACACCGGTCAGGAGCTGGCAGTGAAGATTATCGAGATCACAGCAGAGAGGATGACAGTCCAGCAGCTGGAGGAGGTGAAGACGTCCACGCTGAAGGAGATTCAAGTCCTCAACATGGTGAAGGGACACTCCTCGATCAGTAGGTTGACCGTCCGCTCTTCTGGATTGTCGCTTTTACCTGACTGTTGCGTTTCAAGAGATGAAACTATTTGACATTGTCATTTCCTTTAGTTACTCTCATTGATTCCTATGAGTCCACAACCTTCATATTTTTGGTATTTGACCTGTGAGTATTAATCCAAACAAATACAACCGTTAAATTGCTGTCAAAAGATTGGTAATAATAAGCCATGAACAGATGATACACCTCTCCTTGTCCTTTTCAGCATGAGGCGAGGGGAACTGTTTGACTACCTCACTGAGAAAGTTACACTGAACGAGAAGGAAACCAGGTGAGCACTTTTGCTCTAACAGAGATTCAAGCCTTTTGACTATCATTTTACAGTTGTACACATTCAGAAGAAGAAGAATATAAAATAGTATGCTGGGTTATCTCTGAGTAAAAATAAAAACAGTCCATGGTTTGATACAAGGGCCACACGGTGGTGCAGTGGTCAGCACCGTCCCCTCACAGCGAGAAGGTTCCGGGTTCAGGCACGGGATAGTCTCCAGCCCCCCCGCGACCCTTAACAGGATAAGCGGTGGAAATTGGATGGATGTTTTGATACAAGTCTAATTCAGACGAGGTTGTACATTCATACAATGACTTGTGTTGTCAGGACTTCAAAGAAGATGGAAACTTTTTTGGGAAAATACAAATATTAGCCATCCTCCAGAGCTGGATGAGAAGACCCACAGAGACTGCTAGTTAGCTTAGCATTATGAATGGTGGTGGAAGGGATGTGTTAGCATACTGCCATAGTCGTAAGGGTGGCTAATCCAGAAGGTTTTGTGTTGAAGTCACTGTCAGTAGCCAGTCTGAGGCCAATAAATCAGTTCTCTTTCACTTGTATTGCAATCCAGTCGTGAAACTAAACTGAAGGAACCCTAGTGTTTACTGTTCACACCATATTGAAACGAAGTTAAATCATCAATATCTGCCTATGAGGAAGAACAAATGAACAGCGTATATGTGACTGGCCAACAGGAGCATGATGCGAGCCCTGCTCGAGGCGGTGCAGTACCTCCACTCCCTTAACATCATCCATCGGGACCTGAAACCAGAGAATATTCTTCTGGACGATCAGGGACACATTAAACTGTCGGATTTTGGCTTCTCAGTGCAGCTGCAGCCCGGAGAGAAGCTGCGAGGTACTCAACTGAATAC
Organism: Aulostomus chinensis; assembly: GCF_037954235.1. Taxonomy (NCBI): domain Eukaryota; kingdom Metazoa; phylum Chordata; class Actinopteri; order Syngnathiformes; family Aulostomidae; genus Aulostomus; species Aulostomus chinensis. The sequence continues at coordinate 10,558,013 of NC_141342.1, forward strand.
CACTGTTCACATTCCAAACAGTTTTATACAGACCATCATCTGTTTTATCTCTTATAATTAGAACTTTGTGGGACACCTGGTTATTTGGCTCCTGAAATTCTCAAATGCTCGATGGATGAGATGCACCCCGGCTACGGCAAAGAGGTTGACCTGTAAGTCTTTTCTCAGCATCCTATTTTAATCTTTGATTCACTTTAGTACTTATTGTTTTGGTGTATTCTACTTGAAAGCTGGGCTTGCGGAGTGATCCTTTTCACCTTACTGGCTGGGTCACCGCCATTCTGGCATCGCAAACAAATGCTGATGCTGAGGATGATCATGGAGGGTCGATATCAGTTCAGCTCGCCAGAGTGGGATGACCGCTCCGACACCGTGAAGGATCTGGTGAGCTGATATTCTGAATTTAACATCCTAGCCACCTTTATTTCTTATCCTATCTGTGCTCAGAACAGCCCCTCTCTGAGACACACAATTTATTAGCTTAGCGCAAAGAATGATAGCGGGTTGGCAGGTTAGCATACCTCCGTCTTACCCACTTAGTTTCTAAAAACTGTTGTTCATTCTTTTGTCTTGTCTGGTTCAAACGAATAATGGCTCGGATTTTGGTTTGTCTGGAAGAAATCCTCCCCATCCTCTCTCACAAAGTCGGCAATGATTTGTAGCAGCAGCTGCTCATCCAGTCACCAAACAAATGTTTTGTTTTGTACCCACTCGCAACAATAATTCTGACTTTATATCTGATTCTGATATTACAACATCTTAGAGTTTTAAATTGTCATTTCATAATGATTACTGCGCACAACCCTAGTTAAAGTAATGCAAGCAAAGACTGTTTTGGAGAAAAGTTCTTTCGATGACTTTTGACAGAGGCATGCTAACACTTTCCACCCACCACCATTTATTGTGCTAAGCTAACTAGCAATCAACAGGTCCGCGTAGGTCTCGGCTCACTACTGCAGCACAGGGGACAGAAGTACATCTATCTTCTGGTCTGGCTCAATGAAGGATGGCTAATAATCACGGTTCCCACTCGTTCCTGATTTAAATCACAACATGTATGTCCTCGTGTTCGAATGCTGGTGATGCTCAGATATCCAGACTCCTGGTGGTGGATCCAGTCGCCCGTCTCACCGCAGAGCAAGCCTTAGCACATCCCTTCTTCAGACAGTACCAGAGGGAAGAGCTGCGGCTCTTCAGCCCCAGAAAGACGTTTAGGGTGAGTCCCCATGTTTATACTTTTTTTTTTTTTTTCAAAATTAAGATTTATTAAAATAAACTGGCTGTAGCCTGTGGTGAAATAAACAGCCTCTACATCTGATTTCTTCTCCTGCCTCTTCAGGTCTTGATAGTCACCGTGCTGGCTTGTATCAGGATGTACAGCCGCTACCGTCGGGTTCGACCGTTGACACGGGAGGTGCTGGTCAGGGATCCGTACTCCATTCGGGGTGTTCGCAAACTCATCGACGGCTGCGCCTTCCGTATTTATGGACACTGGGTGAAGAAGGGGGAGCAGCAGAACCGAGCGGCCCTCTTTCAGAACACTGCTAAGATCATGCTGCTAGAACTGGAGGACTTTGAAACATAGAAGCTCATTCCTAACCTCTTGATTTTAAAGTAACCACTAGCATGTCCGCATTTCTAATTTTAAGATGAGGAATTCAGGGACTGGGACGTATGTATGCCTTAATGACTCGAGAAAAGCATGCACAATTCCAAAACATTCATCTGCCTTTCGATCCGTGTTTGCAGCTCTTTTAACTCTTCACATCAGGTCATCGCGTTAGCAGCATGTCGCGCAATTGTCCGATGGAACATATCACGTGTGTCAGTGATGTACATTTAACATTGTAACTGCTGATCATCAGGTAGGATCCCGAGGAGAACACGGATGAAGTGAGCATTAAAGCACTGTGATTAGCTGTTTAGCGTAGAACTCTCTGTATTACAGCTGGGATTTACAGACGTTCCGGTGTTACGATCCATTCCCAGAGGATGTTTGAAGCATTTACAGTTACGTAGTTGCAATGGTTTGTTAGAGAATCCCGTAGCTGTCACACGTGAAATAGGAAACTAACTTGAGGAGGCAGTATGACGACTGTGTTTCCTGTGAAAATGAAATAACAGCATTCCTTACTGGTGTCATTCTTTAGTGTAATGAGTGGTACTCGTCCTGCCTGAAAAAAAACTGTACTGTAATCAAACAAATGCAGATATAAGTTGTACATAAAGAACAAATGTTTTATTAAAACAAGTTATTGGGTTTGAATGATTGAGCTTTTTTTGTGTCTCACTGAGAGAAAAAAAAAAAAGGTTTTGAAACAATCTCAACGTCCACCTTTTTTGGGCTTACGACCGGACTGCTGAGAATCTGCTGCAGTCTTGTGTTGATCCATAAGTTCCATCATTTGCTGATTGAGGTTTTCAGACACAAGCCTCATCTGCTCCCTGACTTCTTGCTCTATCAGGGCCTTCAGCTCTGATGTGAGACCTGAAAAATGAATAAATGAAGAGTTTGCTGGCCAAAGCACATCACACATTTTCTTGTTATGATTGCTATTACTCCAGGTTGATGATCCCACCTAGTGTGGCTCCGCCCGGCTCGGTGACAGGCTCCTCCTGCATGTCAGAGGAGTTGACTGGTTGTTCCTCTGCTTCTGGAACCGCCTCTTCTGTAACTGCAGCTAAAAAAAAATTCTCAAAGTTATTTGACTAAAATTTTACAGTTGTATGCATACAGAAGAAGAAGAATATAAAATAGTATGCTGGGTTATCTCTGAGTAAAAATAAAAACAATCCATGGTTTGATACAAGGGCCACACGGTGGTGCAGTGGTCAGCACTGTCCCCTCACAGCAAGAAGGTTCCAGGTTCGAGTCCCAGCTCCATCACAGGATCTTTCTGTGTGAGTCTCCATGTTCTCCCTGTTCCTGTGTGGGTTCTCTCTGGTACTCCAGCTTCCTCCCACAGTCCAAAGACATCAAGAGGGGACGAGGCTGATTGATACTCTAAATTGATCGTAGGTGTGACTGTGAGTGTGAATGGTTGTCTGTCTCTGTGTGTTGGTCCTGTGATGGACTGCTGACCTGTCCAGGGTATAACCTGCCTCTCGCTCAATGGCTGCTGGGATAGGCTCCACCCCCGCGACCCTTAACAGGCTATGCAGTAGAAAATGGATGGTTCACATATATTGTTGCTCAGTGTATGTATTTTAGAGTTATTATCAGTTCAAGCGTTTCCAGTGTAATTATCTCAAAAATCAACACAAAGCACTAATATAAATCACTTAAACATATACACAGCAGTGGAAAGTAAAGTATTTTAGCTCAAGTACTGTATTAGTATTGCAGTAAACTGTTGAGGGATTTGTAATTTACTTGAGTATTTGCATCTTAGGTGACTTTGTTCTTTTACTTCCCTACATTTAAAAGGCAATATTGTACTTCCACGTCCACTACAATTATCAGTATTATTATCAGGAGCCATGTCCATTTCTGATAAGATGTCCTTTAAAATGTAAAAGTACATGACAGGGGTTTTGCCATCTTTTTTTTAATTTGAAAAAATTCAACCTTCTCTCTAAAATATCGAATTTAATGTCACTCATCTGAACATTTCATGTGTTGTCCTTCTTCTTAACTATTCACTTGCTGTGTTCAACTACCTTAAAAAAACAAAAGAAAAAAAACAAACCCCCACACAACGTGTAACTATTACCTGGAGCAGGAGAATCCTCTGCAGTAGATTCAACCTGATCAAGTACTCCAGATGCTGCAAAAAAGTACTTCAAGTTATTAATAAATCTGGTCCAATTAACCACATGATATACTATAACAAAGTATTACCTGGAGCACTAGAATCCTCCACAGCAGGTTCACCCTGGTCAACCGTCTCAGACTGAGCCAAAGACAAATTTTAATGTATGAAAAAATACTCAGTACCGAGAAAGTAGTATTCGCACAGTTAGTATCCCATATATCTGTGGTAGCAGAACTCGGTTGAAGCGACTAGGGTAGAATATTTTTAGTCTTACCTCTGGAGAGAAAATACACTTGTAGAGTTTGCAGTGTCTTATATAGCTGCTGTGGATGTACTTTAAGATACAGGTCACCTCTTCGCGGCTGAAGAGGTTGACACTAAAAGGAGGTCGCTGGAGGGGGACAAATAAAACGCTTTGAATATTTTTAGGACGGAAATGTTTGATTGTAGAAATGATACAGTGGGAAGACTTGGCGTTCCCCACCCTGATGGAGTGACAGAGCAGAAGTTCCCTGCAGTATTCAAAACATTCTTCTACGTCGGTCGGCGTTCCTGCAAAGAAGAATCTCTATATTTATCCATCATTCATGCTCAGTTTTCTTAAGCTGGCAACCAGTGAATAAATACTGACGATACAATATTTTTAAAGCATGCGTGGTTGCATGGTTCTGTAGTTTGCGTGTTTGAAAACAGCTTCATGTTTTAAGCTACATGACTGGGAAGAAATGTCAGTGGAAGACGCAAGGATTTATAAAATAATTTCTACATTTGTCTGAAACAATACTGTCAGGAAGCTTAAATACTTCAATATGTCCTATTTACTGCAAAGTTAGCAAGTCATGGCCTGTTTGAGAAGATTCAGAAATCTCCAGATTTCAATTAATTCTATTCATTTCTGTTATAAATATATCTATATATTTATTAATATAAATCCTAGTATAAACTACTTTATTCACATGATACATTTATTCTCAATATCAAGTAGTGACGGGTGATTTACAAAAAGGTTTTTTTTTTTCTTTTACCTCTTAAGAAATCAATAGAAAAGTATTGATATTGTTAAAACTGTACCAAAATGTAATGTTAATCATACTGAACTCAAAAATGTCAGTATGACTCGTGTCTAGCGAACCATGACAGCAGCCCAACCCACCTATATTGGCTTCATGAATGGACTTGATGATGGACAAAAGAACGGACGTTTGCTCCCTCTTGAAGCTGCACTCCCTGCAGAAAAGAACAGCATGGACGTACAAATCCAGCAGAGCTCCTCTTTTTGGTTCCGGAAGGTTTATGTGAAACACACTACATAAAACACTGTCAAAGAAGAGAAATAAAACATGTCACTGAAGAACTGCATGTGTGTCCATGTACACATTTGATCTGTGAACACAAATTTGGATGAAAACCTCTCCAGATCAGGAATGGATTGCATTTTTTCAATCTCCTCCATTTCATGGTAGGATACATCTCTCCTGAAAAAACATGATGGGAGGAGTTTTAGGGTTACACAGGCATGAATGCAACCTGCCAACATAGAGATAAAGTAAACTGGTTTCTGTCCTAACCAGAGCATCACTTTAGCTTGCAGGGCCTGCAAAGAAAAGAACAAAAAAAAAAAATCTTAGAAACACAATGTTGTTATTCATTCAGGCCAGGATGAGGAAAATATGTTTTGAATGAACTCGCAAAACATTTTGGAAACTTCAGTACCTTTGGAGAAGACAAAGATACCTTTTTTCTCGAATCCATTGTTGTCAAATAGATAAACTGAGGGTGGTGCTGTTTAGCTCTTTGAAGAACATACGTGTTCGATTCTGTCATAAAACTATTACACGTCTTACATTTCTCCAAAAAGATTTTCTTATGAAAGTTTTTACAACCAAAAGAACGAAGATTAAAGCCTTCAGTAGAACGGGGTCGTTTCTTGTTTAGCTTCCTCGCTGTATCCTAGCAACAGTACGTTTTTTTTTTCCCGCCTTCAAACTTTATGTACTAATTCAGCATGAACAGAGACAAAAGATGCAGGAGGCAGAACAACTTACAGAATAAGGACACGCATAAGACTCTTATGTGTTTGTTTTTTTTTCTTGTGTCATCACTAAGGTGCTTCTAATGGCTGCCAGAAAAAAGAAGAGCAAATCATCCTCCTACCTGATTTCCACAGAGCAAAGAAATGAGTCCAGAAAAGCCAGCTGCTGCATCGCAAAACTGAGGTATTCTTCTGTTTGGTTTCCCTCTTGTGAAATCATTGGAAACCAAATCAAGGCCCTTTTTTTTTTAACTGTTTTCATCTACCAGTTCTGTTAAGAGCTCTATCCGTTATTTCTGCATCATTTTTGTTGTTTCAGGGCCAGTTTCATGGGTACCAAGTACACAGTTTACGACTGTGGAGAAAACCCAGACAAAATGAATTTCAAAAAGATGGAAGCAGCGCGGCAAGAGCTTGCAGCCACTCCTGATTTGAGTCCAGTGTTACTCTCTATACTCAATATCCACAGACACCATGTGTCAACACATGAAATCTCTAACACTATCATTTCTTATTTTTCAGGAGACAAATGTTCTGGGGTTGAGGGATCCCAGGAAATTCATGGTGGTCATCCCTGGTATCCTGCATAATGATGCCAGAGTGTGTGTTCAACCGTAAAATGTGCATGTCAGTAATCCCTCAAATTATTAAATGTGTTATGATTTAGGCTGCAGTAAAAATGAGTAATGATGTTTTACTTCAGGAGCAGGACAACCTCCTGAAGCGCCACGCCAATAACAACCTCCATCAACTGATCACACTGGAGAGCAAGAGCCTCAGTTGGAATGACGAGGCTCAGTCATACGTTCTTGACTTCAATGGGCGAGTCACACAGATGTCTGAGAAAGAGCTCCAGCTCGTCCACCCTGAAAATGGTACGAAAAGAAAGACTTATTGCATTCCTTCTTCTCTCATCATCCACAGGAAACAGAAACATTTGCTCACCTGCTATCTGTCTCCTCTCGCTCTCCCGTCTCTTTTCCAGAGGACTACAGAGTGATGCGGTTTGGACGCGTATCAGAGGACATCCCCACCATGGATTACTCCTTCCCCATGTGTACCTTTCAAGCGTTTGCCATCGCTCTCTCCTCTTTTGATGGCAAACTGGCCTGTGAGTAATGCAGGTGTGCGTCCAGTGACCCTTTGCCAAGCCTCTTCCTACGACGTCCAGTCCAGTCCTAAGTGAGCCAGCACTGGAGGCCTTTCAGCAGTGGTGAAAATACAGTGTACTTAAGGGACCTACAAGTCTGATGGCCGACATCCAGAAAATTTCAGGGAGGGGTGTTGAATTTGTCTCTTTTCCAAAGCCAAAAACCCAAGAAGAGAGATGTTAGGAACAGCTAGATCCTGCACAGAACCTGCAAACTCCCAAGAGGACCAAAAGCTTGAGGAGGGGGGAGGGGATTTCATGAGTTATTATTGTTCGAAGTGTTTGGATTGTTTAATTATGTTTTTTAAAAAAACAAAGCCAACGAAACATTATTTTTAAAAGCGATATGGATGATGAAGTGCCATATTATTCAGGGTTGGTTCTATTCATTTATGTTTTTGATTTGTGTGCAGTCCATACATTTAAGATTCTTCTTTATAAATTACAAATGGATTAAGGGGATAGATAAAAGGGTTTATACTCTTCAAACATCCATCCATCCATTTTCTACTGCTTATCCTGTTGAGGGTTGCAGAGGTGCTGGAGCCTATCCCAGCAGCCTTCAGGTGAGAGGCGGGGTTCACCCTGGACAGGTCACCAATCCATCACAGGGCCAACACATAGAGACAGACAACCATTCACACTCACAGCCACACCTACGGTCAATTTAGAGTATCAATCAGCCTCGTCCCCTCTTGATGTCTTTGGACTGTGGGAGGAAGCTGGAGTACCAGAGAGAACCCACACAGGAACAGGGAGAACAAGCAGACTCACACAGAAAGATCCCGTGCTGGAGCCGGGACTTGAACCTGATGCCTTCTTGCTGTGAGGCGACAGTGCTGACCACTGCACCACTGTGCCGGCCTCTTCAAACATCATTACTCATATATATATATACAATATATATATATATATATATATATATATATATATATATATATATATATATATATATATATATATACTATTTCACAGCATTTAATGGTATTTTACTTATTTTACTATTCAGAGACGCATAAGTCCTCAACCCTTGAGTTAGTGATCGAGGTGTGGACACATGCATACAGGTGCAAGTGGCCAGCGTGGGATGAGGATGTCAGAAACAGCAAGGAAGAAGAGCCAACCACACCACCTGTAGAGTCCCTCCTCTCCACCTCCACAGAGGACTCTTCTGCAGGAAGAGATTCTAATGAAAAGGTAAGATTCAAATCTGTTGTCAAAGACTTGTTTGGCAGATAGTTTTGATTGCAGTCATTTTATCCTCCTGAGACCCCGTGTCCTACGGGCGACAAGGCATCACCATAATACTTAATTCTACTCCATTTAGACCTGTTGGTACTTCTTCCGCCATCTAGTGGTCACAGTAGTACTATACACAAAAATATAAGAAAACAAAATGGCCACAATCTGAACAAAATGCTTCTTTGGTGGGTTCCAACAGAAAATTGGACATGGTTTAACAAAAAACAAAACAAAACAAAACATTTTATTTTGGAAACTTTTGTGTTTATGCTTATAAGCATTTGTATTGTGAAATGACATACAATTTTGTCAAGTTTTATCCATGGTGACAAGCTACGGTTCTGCCAAACTTTCTTTGTTGTGAGGATGTCAGGACTTTGTTCTTATGAAAATAAGGAAACAGCTTCATGTTTATTGGGGCACAAATTTGCATGTATTTATTTTTTTTTAATATTCTCATGTCCAGGGATCATACCACTGTCAAGAGCAAAGAGATTGCTCAATGCAGTTTTAGGAGACAGCTCTTAGGGGGGAGGATTTGTCTGATCTTGCGAATGATGGGGATCATATTCCATTTGATGTACCAGAAGATGATGATACCAACAGTGCTCAAAGTCACAGTGAATCATAACTCCATCCCCAGAGAGCCAGAGGATGTGGGCGTAAACATCCACTTGGTAAAAGTGTTGCCAGGGATGGTGATGACCTAGAGCTGGAGAGAAGGACACGCCTCCTGCTAAATGCCTACTGATGTTAATGAACGTTGATAATAGTTTAAGAGCCAGTGTGCGTCTTAACAAGTGTTCTCCTACTGTTCTGGAGACTCAGCAAATTACAAGAAAAGGGCCTGAAGGAGTATATAGCAGCAAAAGGAATAGATTTGTCTTGTGTAAGTTGATAGAATCTCGCAAAACTCTCTTGGGTCAAGTGCCTCAGAGCAGCCGGTCCAGCAACTCCTCCCTGAGTGGTCAGTACCAGAGCCATTTTTTGATGATTCTTAGCAGTAGAACAGAACCCATATCAGAGGATCTTAGGGAGTTTGCCATGCATCCTGCTCCAAAAGATGAGACCATCCGGTGTAAGATCACCACGGACCGTAGTGGCAGACCCCCTCTAACCTATTTATTACCTCCACGTGGAGAGATGGTTAAAAATGTTATCCTTTCAAAATAATTAAAAACACACGTTTTTAAAAACTTGCATTTTTTACATTTACATTTTTTAACAACATTTTTTAAACAGAAAAGAACTGTCACAGTTCAATTTAAATGAGGTCTTCTACCCCCCCCCCCCCAAAAATTAATGTTAGAATGTGTGTTCGTCCAAAAAATGTTTTTTGAAAAAAAACAACATTTAATTTAGAATATTAAATGTGTGATGATTTAAATTGCTGTAAAGTGATCAGGATATTTTGTTCCAGGAGCAGGAAATCCTTCTGGTGCTTCACTCCAGCAACATCATGGGCCAACTGGCCACCCTGGTGGTGGAGACCCCCAGCTGGAATAACCAGACTCAGTCCCAAGTCTCAAGTTCATCCACCCTGAAAAATGGTACGACAGGAATGACTTGATCCCTTCAAACGGCGTCATTTTTTACGAGAACAGACATTTGAATGCCCACCTCTGGTTGTATTGACGAGCGGTGAGTGGTGTTTTTCGGAAAGCTTTGAGTTCTCATCTTGTAATGTATTTGATCACGTTTTTATGAGGACATTATTGACTTGACTTGGCCTTGTCAGGAGGGTCTTTTTTCCTGTCTTTGAAAACAGAACAGGTTTTCAAAATTATATGAGAGAAACCTTATGAAACTGCAACTGCGAATTTGTTTCAAATACTTTGAGACCACCTGATTTCCTTAGGCAGCTTGTTCTACAGTCTCAGATAGCAAAGGTTGTAGCGCTTTTGGTTTTCTGCCTAGACTCTGTTGGAGGACCTACCTCAGACTACGATCAGGTTCGTTGGTATTAAAAAGGTCTAAAAGGCAGTCTGGTGCCAGGTCAAAGAGAGCCTCAAATATCAGAAAAGATCTTCAAATAAATCCCAAAACAAACACAGTGCAGCAAAAGCACACAATATGACAACAGTCAATGTTAACACCTTGAGCCTTGAGAAGAAGCAACCCGATTTGACGTCCTCATTACCAAAAGAATCCAACCGAACATTAGAAAGTCTTCTCAGCATGAGCTAACTTCTCAAACCGCAGCTGTAAAAATAACTTTTAATTGAATCAATATTTCCTCCAGCAAAACTGGGGATTTATTGCAACGTGTCTGTTTTTGACTTTGTTAATATGATAGGATTAAAATAATAAATTGGCAAATGAATACTCACAACAAGCTGAATTTATGCTGAACTTTGGCTGATGAGATGTCTTGCATTTATTTTTCTTAAATCCAAGCAGGAGATCCACAGGAGTTCTGCCCGGCAGAGGAAAAACGCCACCGTCTTAAAAACAAAGTTGATGGGAAAACGTGCAAAGCACTGACCCACGTGTATAATCATTTTGGGGATGAGGAATGGGGATGATGGACTGTATAGACTCCCATTTAGAAATTTTAGGTAAGTACTGATGTCTCATCACATAGTTTCTAATTTGTTCCTTCCTCTGTTTCTTAATTAACTAACCATGAGCTAATCAATGGCTACTTCAAATTTTTAAGGTATTCATTAACTAATGATTAACTAGCAGTTACTAGCAGGGTTAGGGTTAGGGTTAGGATGGTTCTTCTGCCACATCTTGGACATGGTCACCATAACTCCCTCCAAGTCACGTACAAGGGGTTCCTCATAAAGGGGCAATTTGTTGTGTTGATCTTCATAGTGCTGTCAATTTGTCGTGAGAACTAAAATAACAATGATAACAATAAATCATAAGACGTCAACATCAAGCCTTCTCACGGAGAATGACAAGACATTAAAAACACAACATACATGACGCTATCTCTGCTCACACTTCCTTCGACAGACGTCACAGACCTTACGCATCATGTCTCTAAAAATAGTGTGCAGTGAGCGTAAGTGAAAGTAGTGACCTCCTTGCCCGCATTAACAGGAGGGAGAAAAGAGGAATAAAACACCAACATCTTCTGTCATAGGTCTGATAAGGTCGGTTAGGGTTAACTCTCTTCTAGCAAGCTCACACCGGAGCTCCGCGACAGGTACAACAACACCGATCCGTCCCTTCAACTGACGAGCACAAATGATAACTGTGTAGCTCACAAATAGGCTCCACTAACACAAAGAAGTAGCAACAGTAGTTACTTCCCAAACTATATACATATAAAGCTAGGCTGAAACAAACATGATAAATCAAACATGAATTCCCCTTTCAATACAAATAAGTGGAAGTCTGTTTATCATAAACTATATTTATTGTCTGTCTAATTTGTAACTGTACAACTGTCCTTTTATGGCAGCTACAGTCACCGGGAGAAGTGAGGATCGAACCAGTGACCCCGGGGTCGCTAGGCAGCCAATCTAACTCCGGGCCATGCGGCCCCCGCTCACACTCCTTGCAAGGTGAGAAACTGTTCCCAACATTGGGTCTGACTGACTGAAGATTAATGGGCAACTAATTTGATTATTTGTTAATTGAAGTCATCATTTTAAACCAAGTCGCATTTAGATTTTTAGTTTGGGACTGAGAATACGAGTAAGGTGCATTGTTGTTGTCTTTTTTTTTTTTTTTTTTAAGTGGTCACAATCTGGTGGTTATTCCTCTTTGATGTTTGATTTTGATCCTAAAGTCAAGACATGGAGAGGGCAGATTGACGAGAGCTCAGCTGAACGGGTCATTTCAGGAGGTCAGCTATTTTAGTCTGTTCACCCAAAGAAAGCAAGAATAATAACGACAGTTAGTAACCACATTAACACAACTAGTGCTTGGCTGGGATTTATCAGTTACGTACGTAACGTTACGTATTTAACGTAACGTTAACTAAAAATGATTTGACCCATGCATCTCATAGAAATTTTAGGTAAACAGACCCTTTGATTTTTGAATTTTTGAAAAAAATGATAAAACCTAATACAACCAACGGTTTGCAACAACTGTTTTGAACTAGTAAATTAACTGTACAAGTGAGAAAGTCAGGATTATATATATTAAAAAAAAACTGCTGTAATCACCCTATGTTCAAACAAATAATAAAACAAGAACAAATGTCATTTGGGGATTAAAGCTGAGTAGAGTTGTAGATTAATGAATTGGACGAGACTCTGAGGCAGCCGTAGCCCATGGCAACGAGATAAACCTGGCTGAGTCCATAGATGGTGTTTGTTTCTGTTTTCTACTGGACGTTCTACCAGAGCTTTAAAAGGAACTATGTTGTGTGACTGTAAAACCAAATGATCCGTGCTTCCGGTCGGAAGCTTTAAAAGTCATTTGTGGTGATATCAGCTTTGCCTCACATCACGTCAAACAAACATGGAAGCCGACTTGCATAGGGAATCAGTAGCGGGGATCACATTACAGCGGAAACCTAATGTTACAGCTTATTTTTGCATCTTTGCAGCTCCAAAAATCAGTGATGGAAGGCTGGTCCTGGCCTAATGAGTGCTTGTCCATACTGACTGAGCTGTTCAGTTTAAGAACATTATCCCCCTTTAATCCACTTTGCCTTCTGCTACATGCAGGTGGACAGACTGTCAGCTGGGAGGCACCGTCAGATCTTTTGGACACTGAATCTTCGGAACACTGACGCCGTATTCATCTGTTGTTGAACATTCCTCATTGTTTAATTGGTCCTCTTGAGCTTAAACATGGACCCTGATATACGACAACAGATGCTGGAAAATCAGGTAAAGAATGAACCATTATTTGATGACAGTCATGCAAGTTAGTGATGTGCTTCACATAAATTTTCAATGATCTTTTCACGTACATTGATATAGTACATGTTTACTTCGCGATTTTATTGTTTAAAAGTTAAACAGCATAGTCCTCTGTTCTTTTTTACATGCTATTTACAATTTAGTAAATGTCTACAACCAATAAACTTGATTTTGTTGCAAACAAACATCGCCTCATCCCACATAACTCAGAAATGTTTGGAAAGAAGATAGATTAATTGCCAGTTTCCCCACTGAGGGACGAATGAAGGTTTATCTTATCTTAATCAACAGATGATCAAGGAACCTGATTTTTGTTTCTGATCACACAACATAGCTCCTAATACTAATGGTCAGTTCAGCTTTGTAGTTAAAGTGAAGCCTAACATGTATTCTCTTGCAGCGATCCCGTATCAAGAAAATGCAACGGAAGAAGCTGGAACATGCTCTGCAGCCAATAGCCAAACGGGATTCATTGAGATTCCAAAAGAACCGGGCACATAAATCTTTGCTTTCAGATCAGACACCTCTGATCAGTCAGTCCCTGAGCAACACCTCCCTGAGTGGTTAGTACTGGAGTCATTTTTTGTAGTTTTAGAGCAGCGAAGGAGTAAACCTACATAATGTCTGTTCTTCTTGATTCCTGAAGATCAAGTTGAACATCTCCATGATAACCCCTTGGATGAGATCACACTGGGCGAATGCAACGTGACAACAACCATCGATTTAGACGACATGTCATCAAAGGGTCCAGCTACACCCAAGATGATGAACTTGAACAAAGAGGATGAAGTGAAGGATGGAGGGGATAGTGATCACCAGGTGGACGCCAAAAAGACAAGGAAGAAAATGGAAAAAACCAAATGTAAGAACATGAGATTTTTTGACTCTCATGGGTGTTTACTTATTTATTCATATTTTATCATTTTCTGTTTGATATCAGTTAGAAATACATACGCAATACATTGCAGCTCAGTGTGCAACGTGTGTTCTCAGGGTCGGTGTTGAGTTCTTGATGGTAGAGATGCAGTTTTTTTCTCAGTAAACGTTTGAATTTTTTTTTCAATGACTTGAACTGTCTCGGATGTCTTTCTTTTCCCTCAGGTTTGTTATTTTTTCACACAGAGATGTGTCAGCTAAGTTTATATCCTGTGTTTTCATCTGCACAACATGCAAAACCAGGAGACACTTTGTTTTCATACGTTACTTAATGGCAACTCGCTACTTTTTTCCAGTTGTGGAGAAGGTTGACGAACTGGACAAAGATGAAGAGAAAAAAGAGAAGAAAACAAAAAAGAAGGACAAAATGAAAGACACTGAAGACACACCGAAGACAAACAAGACAACAAAACAAGAGCGCAAAAGTAACTATTGTGAACGGACCATTTACAGTACACATCAGCACTTGTCATGGTATATAATGCGTGACGAGGAAGAATCAGACATTCAGTGCTCTCACATTCATCTGGCTGATAGTTCAAGAACTGTTTCAGTTTGTAACCACACAACACATGGTATATAACTATCTCACAGCATTTATGGATCTCTTCTTTTGCAGAGAAGCATTTGCAAGAGTCCTCACCCCCTGATTCTGTAATGGAGATGGTGAGATGTGCTGATAGTGATGAGGAGGAGGACGACAGATCTGCTTCTCAATCCCCTAAGAAGACTAAACAACTCGACACATGTGAGTGCTACATGTAATCACCAGACTGTTATTTTATTCCCACACACAACAAAGGCTCTGACTCCCTTGAAAACCCTCCTTCCGACAAGTATCACAAAAACTGTTGAAATGCGTTGCACCAAATGTGGCGCATACATGACACCCTACCCACCCATAACGCAAGGTCTCACTCATGCCACTCAGAACCGGGGTTACATGTGTAACCTAAAATTATGTTTAGCCATTGGCTCTACCCACTCAAAGAGTAGCCCATTGGATGCTGCAGTTAGCTAAATTACAGACCTGCAAAATTGCTGCTGCTTCTGAATAACACTGGCATTCTTGTCTTAAAGGTGTGCAATTTCTAAATATAACAGGGGTTTTTGTGTGTTTTAGATTGTCATGGTATGCACTTGTATGTTTCCATACATCATATCTGTTTTTTGACACAGAAGTGTGTGTTTGTGTGTGTGTGTGTGTGTGTGTGTGTGTGTGTGTGTGTGTGTGTCCGCGTGTTTGCACAAACAGCCAGGTGCCAAATAAGTGATGAAAGCAAAGATGAGGATATCCAAAAGGAGAAAAAAGACAGAAAGAACAAGAAAGGACAGAAAACTACATCAAGTTTAGCATCCCTTAACTCCAACTACAAGGAGGACTCTTCTACAGGCAGTGAGTCTTATGAAAGGGTAAGATGTAAATACATTGTCAAAAGCATGTTAGGCAAGTTATTTTGATTGAAGATAATTTCAAAATAATGAAATGGCTCTCAATGCGGGACTTTGGCATTTCAGTCAGCTTCTCCCCTGTCAGTGGAGGATCTGCAGGCATTTGCCCTGCGTCCTGCCCCTAGAGATGTGACGATCCAGTGTAGGGTCACCAGGGACCGGAGAGGCATGGAGAAGGGCCTTTACCCTACTTACTACCTCCACATGGAGAGGGACGATGGCAAGCGGGTTCGTACTTTCCCAAAAGTTGAACTATGCTATTTTGCATGTGGATTTTACCTCTAAAAGTACCAATGTTTCAATAAGACAGAAATGATGACTTGTGGTTCTTAATATGCAATTAACATCAAATGAATTATATAGTTATGATTGTAGATCAGGTATAAATAAGTCTAAAGTGGTAACAATTTGTAGATAAATGTTTTAAGTGTTCATATATCTGTCAAAGTTGTATTCATGGTCTGTTTGGCGATTTGTTCTTGTGCCACCACAAAGGTGTTTCTAATGGCTGGCAGAAAAAGGAAGAAGTGCAAAACATCCAACTACCTGATTTCCACTGACCACACAAATCTGTCCAGAGACACCAGCTGCTACATAGGAAAACTGAGGTATTCTTCTGTTCGGGTTCTACCTTGTGAAATACTGCTGAAGTATATCAAGACATAGTTTACAATCTACTGATATTCACCACGTCACTTACCACGTCAGTTGAATAAGTATTAGTTTGTTTCGGTTGACTTATTTTTTTAACGTAGCATCAAAGTTAGAATTGTCATGGGTTCCCTTAACATAGAGTTGATGTGGGTTTTTTTTACACTGGATTTTAGATTATTGCTGAAAATAAGCACTGAGGTGAACAAAGGCTGTTCGGTTGGAAACAAACTGCACCATGGAAGCATGACTACCTGCTTGGCATGATGATGATTAATGTAACAACCTCTGTAGTCTCATTTAGACGCTTATAAGTAACCACATTTTTAAAGTCTTTAAAGCCTTTACATGAACTAGTGATCTGAGCAGACTCTGCAGATGGAAAGTGATGGAGCACCTTGCTGGTTGTTGTTACCAACTGAGAGAGGCCCCTCTCCCAGGAGGATGGGCCTTCCAGAGCTCTGACCATACAATCTTCTGGACCCCTGCCTGCCCCCATCAAGTTCACGAAGCCCTGCTCTGATGCCTTTCTAGACCAACTGATGTCTTTTCTTCCTGTAGACCATGTTGAATTGTGGTCTTGGTTGTATCTCTTGCTGTCAAGTCTTAATGCAGCTGCTCCTACAAGCACACTGTGCCACAGTCTTGCTTCAGCCTAGTCTACTGCCTCATGTGCCCTGCTCTTCTCACCAGTTCTCACATCTGTGCCAGCCAAGAATACTTTGATGTCACTGGAGTCTCTTCATACAGCACCTCTCTTACCCTGGTGACCATGAACTGATCTGACAGGCCACCAATGGGAAGTCATAGCTTGTTCTTACTCCTGCACAGGGTAGTGTTGCTGTGGCTTTTTGGTAGGCTGAACCACCTTTGCAAGAAGTGGCTAATCTTCCTCTCAAAGCCCTCGGTGGTGGTCAGTGCAATGTCACTGACACGAGTACCATGTTGGTGATCAAAGCTTTAAGCCTTGCCGGCAGCCTGACTCATCCACTGCTATTAGTCAGGTACCCAACCACACTGCTGGTTGCTTGGAGTGCTGCGGTGTCCTTCAGAGTGCCATCAAAGATCTTTCCAAGGCTCTGAATTGACTTCTCCATGATAGAGATCTGGACACCTTTAAGAGAGAACCAGAACCTGTTTGTTTGATATTACTAGGGAACAGGCCATAGCGTGCTTGAAGTCCTCTGGGCCCGGTTGAAGTGTCACTCAAGGCCTTGGAGGAACCATCTGCAGCCTGGTACCGATGTTGCTGTCAGATTGTCCATGAATGCTCTGATGGGGGGCTACCACACACCAGACCTGATGAGTGGACCTCTGACTTGACAAGCATATTCATGACCAAGGCAAACAAGATCACTTAGACAATTATACCATGATACCATGCCCTGCTCCAGCTGATCTGTTCCAGAAGCGACTTACAAACTAAAACAGCTGTAATAGATTAGTTTGAGGTCCCTGATTAGGTCTGAAACATGGTGTCATTCAAGTGAGGTTTCTACCAGCTTATGTGGATTGAACCGAGGCATTGGCTGGGTTAAGCCACAGAACTCCCTGGTCACTGTTGCCCTCCCGTGCCTAAGCTTGATGGCAACTCCTGTGTGCGTCCTGAAACCTTCAGGACTCTCCCTTCTGCACACACGTGTCAATGTACACATTCCTCAAAGGGAATTCGGTCATGCATCTGGCAATACTCAGGAATACTTTACCCTCGAAACTGAGTGCTATGTTTCATAATTTATCAATTTTATTATTTGGATTTCAGTCCCCCTCTATGTATTTTAAGTGCTGGGTCACCTTTCCCTTCCTCCTGATCATGATCATCTTCCATAGTTGCTGCAAGAGGGCACCTCTTGTAGGCAGCGTTTGGTACTCTGGGGCCCAGTGTTAAGCTGGTCCTAGCTGTTCTGATGACCTCTTTCAGGGTTGGCAACTTGATGTTAAATGCCTGGGTGGATTCTGGTGACGTTATCAAAGTGCTGCATGGTGTAAGGTCCTTGCACTGCCACTGTGTGTTGCACTGAGGTGAGCTGTAAGCTTTAAATGTTATGGAGATTTGCCGGACTTGCCTTATCCTCCTTCCTTGTTTGCTTGAATGGTCATCCTAGCACCTAAGCTCCTGTCCAGCTGGCTGATCATCTCCGGTCGTTTTGTTCCCACCGTGCCAATTGTTGAACGCTAACCCTTCATACCAAACCTCCTAGTGGTAATTCTGACACTTTGTGCGCACATTGTCAGGAAGCTCTGGTTGGCATCCCCTCCAGCTGTAGCTGTGAGTAACTGGTCCTCATCTTCCAACTGGCCTTCTCCTTCCTTAACCACTTAACCAGTTGCCTGTGGCAATGTTCTTCATGCCTGACTTGAAGGAAGGCTTGTGGAGCATGGAGGCCTGGGCACTATGGCGTGACTCCAGGCCAGGCTCCTACATCTCACAGCATACTGAACATATCTGAGGTTTGAGACCATCTTTCCAGGAGCTGATCAAATGTTCACCCAAGTCCACCCGTTGACTCTGAGATAAAGGAACCTGATATTCAACAATGTTAACTTACTTAAGGGTTTTTTAAGGATTTAAGGATTTTAGTTGTCCAAGCCTGTGTATGAAGCATTCCAAACATAATACTGGTTAATAGCTGTCACGTCTGCATCCTTTGTTAATTCTGTTTCAGGTCCAATGTCTTGGGTACCAAATTCACAGTTTATGATTGCGGGGAAAACCCAGAGAAAAAGCCTTTTATTAAAGAGAGTGAAGCAGTGCGGCAAGAGCTTGCAGCCATTTGCTACGTGAGTCTGGTCTTACACTCTACACTCGATATCCATAAACACCATGTAGCAACATATGAAACCTGTAACGCAATCATTTCTCATGTTCCAGGAGACAAACGTTCTGGGTTTTAAGGGTCCCAGGAAAATGACAGTTGTCATCCCTGGCATGCTGGAGAATGATACAAGAGTGTGTGTTCGTCCAAAAAATGTATGTTTTAAAAATAATCCCCAGATTATTAAATGTGTTACGATGTAGGCTGCAGTTTAAAATCATTTCACTTCAGGAGCAGGAAACCCTCCTGGTGCGCCACACCAACAACAACACAGATCAACTGGTCACCCTCGTGAACAAGTCCCCAAGCTGGAATGAACAGACTCAGTCGCATGTCCTTAACTTCCATGGGCGAGTTACTCAAGCCTCCGTGAAAAACTTCCAGATCATCCACCCTGAAAATGGTAAGAAAAGGACTTCTTGCCTCCCTTCTTCTCTCATCAGCCACAGGAAATAGAAACCCTGGCTCATCCATCTCCTCTCGCTCTCCCGTCTCTTTTCCAGAGGACTACATAGTGATGCAGTTTGGACGTGTATCAGAGGACGTCTTCTCTATGGATTACTCCTTCCCCATGTGTGCTCTTCAAGCATTTGCCATCACCCTCTCCTCTTTTGATGGCAAACTGGCCTGTGAATAACCCATGCTGGTGTGCCTCAGGTGCTAATTGTATTGTGGTGCATCAAAACACTTGGTATACGATTATAAAAGGGGAAAATGTAAGCGCAGATTTAGACTTTTTAAAGGTCCAGTTTTACGTTACCACTGATTTTATATTAAAGATATTAATTCAAGGTAAGAATTTTCTTGCATTTCATATTTGCCAGATGCATGAATGAAATACTGAGGGCAACTCGATGAACACTACCTGTAAAGAAATAAATCCATGCTACAAACCCAGATTGCTGTGGGGAAGAGGGAAGTAACACGCACCCAATCTGATGGCTGGGATTGGCGATTAGAGTGTATTTATTTGTGAGACAGGTGGATATTTTTACAAGGAACAGAAAAGGGCCACCAGGTGCTGTCAAAACAATGAAACAACTATAGCCGCAGGAAGACTCCTTAAAACGAGGTGGAGCGAACTGTCTTGGAACTAAGGCAAACAAATCAAATATTCCTAAAATAAAACCTGCCTAACTACACTGGCGAACTGGTGGAAAAACAGAAACACAGTGACAGCACCCCTGAACCTAGTGTGGCTAAACAGTGAAAACCCTATAGTGAGTGCACATATGGAAAAGAGCAATATACTTTACCCTGGCCCAAATCTGGGATACACACTAGACTTAATTCACACAATCTTGACAGTTGCCAGAACGAGTTACAAGTGGTGTCTGCCACCTTCAGCTGGGCACAGCAGGGCTTTATAGGACAAACAATCCAAATAATACAACAGTCACAGGATTTGTGATTTCCTCTTTGATATATTATGTTTTAAAAAAAAACAGTCTTTCAAATTAAAACGTTTGAACTTGCCATTAAGTTAACAGAACATTTGTATTGAGCGCATTATTTCTGCGTAGTACGGAGAACACAAACACCTTAGAAATGACCTACTTTTCTCTAATGACCGTGAACAGTGTAGGTGAATAATAAAAATGAAACGTGATGTTTCTAACGTGGAAAGGACTTATTTTGAGTCCGACAAAAACCATTACGATCAAAATCTAAGTTAAAAGGTCATGTGTTTAACACAGCACAATCGAATTTTAAGATATAAAGGAGCTATGTTCATCATTGGTAGATTTCACTTATTAAAATTGAGGGAAATAATATTCATCAGGGTGTCTCTGCTTGTAATATGAATAAGGATATTAACAGCACTTTTTTTCTTACGACCAGGATATGGTTGATGTTCTGAATATGGATTTGTTGCTTCTATCGTGCGGTCACAATTCCTCTGGAACGTTGGTTGCTTTATATAAAAAGGTTGTGAAAGGAAAGCCTGTACTGCTGATGTGCACCATGAGTTGTTGAGTCCCCTCACGTCAAAGCAAAATGTTGGAAAAACAGACATATACCTCGACTTGTAAAGTGTCATGAGATAACTTTTGTTGTGTTTTGTCACGATACAAACAAAATTGACTTGACTGTGACTGAAAAAAGCAAGGAAGTAGAGGACGAGGAGAATCAGCAGTAAAAAGGTATGCTGGGTAACTTGATGTTGGGTGTCAAGTCAATTTTGGAAAAAACAAGTAGCTAGTTAACAAAATGTCTATTGTCGGCTTACTGTGCTCGCTACATATTTTAGACAATTTTCCCACTGTGAGGAAAATCAAAATGTCCTTGAAATCAAAATTCCCTTATTTTAGCGAGCTTGTTATAGCCCAGAAAACATATTTACCGGTAGCTAGCCTGCTGTTCAAGCTAACGCTTCAATCTTTGTGTAATACTACTTTTAAACGTCGTTTCACCTGCGTCTTGGTTTATATAAATACAGATAACAGTGGACTTCACCGGCGCCTGAGTTTGCTACCATTTAATATTAAAACCAATATGGGGGGGGGGGGGGGGGGGGGTCAAACACAAGAGGGATGATGGAGGCAACACATCGACAACTGTGCGGAATTCCCTCAAAAGCATTGTGTAGTTTAGTGCCTCTCTGCGTGGCCAGTAGAGGGAGCTACTGACTTTGCTAAACAGTAACTGAATGATTTGTGCTGTTAAATTCCCAAAACTATTTATCTGCTTACACAGTGACTCTGTAATCAGAATCTCTCTGCGGATTGAATTAAATAATAAGTTTTTCACCCCAAGTTCATGAAGTATTTTTATAGTAACGGAGATGAAATTGTATTATTAAGTAAATTAACGGTGAATATTATTGATGGCGATAGGAAGCCCCAAAATCATTTTGCTCAGGCCCTTGATGGTGAAGCTAGAGGTGTTCGAAATGCAGTTTGAAGACCAGAACTCGTCACTCTCATTTTGAGTATTAAGATGCTTCATTTGTGCATGAAAGTTAAGTTACAAGAACGTAGAGTAGTGAATCTTTACATCGACATGTTTACCACAGGTACTGGAGGAGGCTGAAGCATAATGATGGTGAGTCGAGTGTATTGCTGCTGTGGTTTCCTCTTCTATTTTTCTTAAGTCTCTTTTTCTTCCTTCTGGATTTCTTCTCCCTGAATTTGACACTCGTTTGTGTAAAAAAAAAAAAAAAAAAAAAAAAAAAAAAAAAAAAAAACACACACACACTTCTCTAAAAAGCTGTTTCTCTGTTTCGGTCTCACCTTGGCACTCTTACATGTCGAGGGGTTCAGTCTCAGGGGAGGAAGGGACAGGTATCTGTCTTCCTCTTCGTCACCACTTCCATCACTTCTTCACTCCTCGATCACAAACTAAAGGGGTGACGACTCACGCGTCCCTGCAAAGGAGGAGACCATGAAATGTTGTGAAATAGTATTTGTTTAAACGATGTTATACACGATTGATTTGTTGTTTACATGTCAGTGATATGGTTGATTATTTCAAAGAGATGAAGAAGAAATTCACATAAATTCTGTGTTGTTCCCTTTGGGTGAACTTCATTCAAACTCATTTTCACACATTTGATATTAATTCTTTTAATTTTTTTTTTTTTTAGGGGAGGTCAAAAGACATGAAACAATATCTCATTTCTACAGTGGAAAAAAAAACCCATTTTTAATATTTGACTGCAGAGAATAAACTGTAATGAAAGTATATGAGACTGACATTTCTACTTAGCATGACAAGCCTCAACTATACGCCGCCTATTTTTTTCTGAGTATAAATGCAATTACTATGACTGCAATGCTAATGAGTGATGATATTTAATGTCTGCAACAACCTCTTCAGTCTCAGTGTTGCGGCTGCTGTTTTTAAGACTCATAGAATACATTGAAATTTACAAGTTTGAAATTTTTACGGGCGTCTTTTATGTCCTAGGGAGACGTGTTAAAATACCTCAGCTGATTGTACCGAGTCGCCTGTTTTTGGGAAGGTTTTCTTTTGAAGAATCCTCTTGACTCTAGATAGCCAGATCAGACCTACTGAATACCCCAGCCTCTCTAGTTGTGTTCTGGTGAAGCAATAATAGACGTTTTTAACCGAACAAATGGCGTAACTTATCCAGATCGATTTAGAAAAAGAAAAAAAAAAGAAAAAAAAAGGATCATGTTTTACAAAAGCTGTTATTATTTAAAAAAAAACAAAACAAAAACAAAACTAAGATAGTGAAACACATGAAACACAACTGATTATGCTGCAGGGGGGAGGCGACCCAGTGGCGGGAGCACTGGCGGGTTCTGCTGTTGTGATGGTTAGCTTGATGTGGGTGACACTAACATTTTTAATTCTGTCTAAAATAAGTTGTTTTTGGACAAATTTAACAGTAACAATACTTCCCTTTACAGAGAAAAAAAAAATCTTCGGGTAAATCCCATTTACTATTGGCTGTATAAACTTCTACGTGTGGCACGGACATGCTCCTTATCATCTCTGTCTCTTATCTTTCGGAAATATTTTCTTTTTTTTTTTACTATAGTACTCAAAAAACCTGAAAATAACCTTCCATATCAGATGCAAAAGAACATCGGAGAGTCAACCACATCAGGTTTTTTTTTTTTTTTTTTTTTTTTGCTCTTGCGCAATATGAAGACTTGAAAATACTTCACAAGATTGTCATGGCTGATTACAAGCGCTCTTTCATTGCTTTGGCAAGTATAAATAGGCTTCTCTTTACAGAGCGAGACCCATATAAAACTGAAACCTCAGCTATGACAAGAATATCACCTGGTGACATGGTGTGGTCACTTGTTTCCTATTCAAATACTGTCAAAGTTGTAAGAACCCTCAAAAACAGAACTTTATTCTGCTCTGCTATCAGTCGACTTCAACGAATAAATAAAAGCCTGAGGCGACGGTGTGCCAGAGTAGTTGCCTGTGTTTATTTGTCATGTCTCCGGCAGCTTTTTAGAAAAGCATCAAAGTCCAGATACCCAGTCCGCACCAAACCTTATCAGGACCTCTAGTCCTCACGGGGACCAAAGACCGGCCCTGGGGTTGCGTGAGGTAATTTAGTGATACATAAAAGACCGGAGCAGTAAACAGAGATCAGTGAAAACATTAAAAGCCCTAACATGTTCAATAGAAATAACAATCCAAAAGCTCTGGGACCAATCACGACTACGAGGATATCATTTAGTTTCGTCCGAGTGAACGAGATGGTAATTTATTTGAGCTGTCAGTTTGGATGCTCTTTTTTTTTTGTTCTTTTTGTTGAGCTGTACTGTACCAGAGGTGTTCCTAATATTTAGTTACCGAGTGACAAAATATAAGGAACATTGACTAACGAACCCGGTTTAGTTTTTTTAATGAATCTCAGAGGAAAAAACACAAACTTGACTATCAATGCCAGCTGTTATCTACAGCAAAATCACTACACACACACACACGCAGACGCACACGCAACCAACTTTGAGCTGATCTTGTCACTGCTCCTCAAGTTGCACAACATGTTTACAGCACAGTATTCCTGTTTTAGGTAACTCTTTTGTTGATCTTCATTGACGCTGTACCTCAGTTCAAGAATTCTTCTTTATTCTATAACCTGAATAGTTAAACAAGCAAAAAAAAAATAATAATAATTGGAAAGAACAAGAATTTTATGTTTAAAAACATCATTATCAAAGAGCAGTTTTGCTGCCGTTGCACTAAATCGTCATCTGTCACATCCCTCACAGTTCGGGCCCCACAACACTGAGTTTGACGGCAAACACAACGTTTAAGGCTGAAAATATGCATTTGCCACATTAAAAAATAATGAGACTGAGTTTTGCTTATTAGGTGAACGTGTTTGGTTAAACTGAAGCCCTACACACACACGCACACACACACACACGCGCACGCACACACACACACGCACACACACACACACACACACACATCCTGTCCTACTACAGACAAGTGAGTGATAGCTACGAGTGTGAGCAGACGCCCTCTGGGGTGAGGTGAGATGACATGGACCGGGGCGCTGTGCTGAGGATGCTAATCCAGATTCTACTCGCATCTGCAAACATCTTCTGTTTGAACGGGAATTCTATTACAGGTTATGTGTCTGTGACGCTATTTTTCTTTTTTTCTTTTTTTTAAATGAGAAATTCAACATCATGTCTTTCGCATCGAGCCTTTGTGGTCTTCAGAACTGACCGTGGGGGAACCTGTGGTCTGTTTGGTATTCTTACGAAAGATGAACGTAATACTTCGTAGTAGTGCTTTTTATGAACAGTGATGGCTAATGAGTGGGTATAATTGTAATGAGGACTATTTCATATCATAGTGATGTATCACTTGCAATTTTACAAAAACTTTTACAGCTCTAGGCCTTCGTCAAGAATCTCATGAGGATGTTGTTGGGTTTGTTCGGGGTTTTTTTTTTTGGCGTTTGATCTGGAATTTTTCTTTAATCGTTTTATAGCCAAATGGATTGTTGTTGTTGTTGTTGTTTTTTTTAGTATTTGATGTCTAGAAGACTCATTTTTGCATTGCAAGTCAAACACATTATTTCAACATTGTGTGTGAGTGTGTGTGTTTGTGTGCACACGTGAGTGTGGTTGTGTAGTAAGTGTGGATGTGTTTTTTTTTCTAGACGGTAACCCTCTGAACTGCGTGAACGACTATGTGGTCACCATCAACTGCTCCCTGAGCATCACTGCATCACGCCACTGCCGCTACTGGCTGACATTCACGCATCTTTATAGAGAGTGAGACTCTGTTTGGTTGCTGCTTTTTAAACGTGTTTCCTGACACACATTTACGTTGACCTTGAACGTGACATTGACGTCTCCCTCTCACTCTTTCTCTCCTCTCATCACTGCAGCCAGACAAATGAGTGCATGCTGGTCAACACCGATGGGCACTACTTCTGTTCTGTCACGATAACCAGCCTGGATGAGGACGACTATGATTATACGACTTTAGTGGACACAGATGTCTTCGCCATCTCGCTCTGTAAAAATCTCACTGGCAGAAGCTGCAAGCAGCTGGACGGTGGATATAAACCTGTCGAGCACAGTAAGGGCGCTTCTCATCCACTAAAGCTTTCTATACACGCGATCCGTTTGCCTGGACTATAAACGTTTTCTCCTCTCAGTTAAACCCAAGTCACCGTGCTGCCTCACAGTGCACCACAACCAGAGTCAACACCGCTTCACCTGGAAAAGCACCTACGAGGACATTCCTTTCTCCAGTCTGAAGAACAGCCTCCAGTATCAGCTCTTTTTCTACCAGACGCACCACAATGTAAGAGTCTGTGTGAGACACTTCTGGAGCAGTTCTGAGGTTGGGTCTACATGAATTAAATTAGAAATTTTGAAGTCTCGGGGGGGGTGGGGGGGGGGGAGAGATTCCAACAATTATTCCCCAAGATTTTTCATTCTGAGCTGAGGAAATCTGACCAGTTCATTGGCTGTTCCGCGTCTCATCTCAGTGGAATGAATGTCTTTTTTTTTGCGGGTGACGATAACTTCCCCGTTTGTAACTTAGAATGAGACATGGACATGTTGGACACAAGCTAAAAAGATTACTTAATTGTATTTTACTTCTAAATTTGCATCTGGTCCTGTGATGAATTCAAATATTAAACACTTCAAACTATTTCAAATAACCAATTTTGATTAAATTACTTTTTTTTTTTTTTAATTAAAAAGATTATCTTGATAGACGATATGAGCAGCCAAGACATACCGACACCAATCTTCAACTTTAGGGACATTCAGTTTTCCGATAGCGAAATATGATATGTGACCTTCCACATCCGCTGATACAGAGAACTCATCTGATACTAGGGTGTGAAAGATGTAGACGAATACCGTACCATTTTGATCCGAATTAAAAAAAACAACCTGTGAAGCAACTTTGCAAATGTTCCTAACTCGGTCCAGACACCCACTAAAGTTGTTGGTACCACTTTATAATCAGTCTTCCCTGATAAAGGGTTCATCAGTGGTTGTAATCAGGTTATCGGTCACATTTTAAACACTTCATAAACCAATAACTAGCAGTTATAAATTACTTAGAGCTTAATTTTCGAACTTAATTTCCCATGCATGTGCAGCGTGACCCGCAATGTGATGCATGATGTGTGATTAATAATGCACTTAAACCATTTATTAATCTATCTATCTATCTATATATCTATCTATATATATATATATATATGTAAAACCCTTTTGCAAACTACAGATTCGACAGATTCTGCTGTGCAAGACCGTGCTCTCCCTTGTAAATCTTCTCTTCCAGGTGACACAATCTGACATCATCACCAACAATGCAGCCTATTCTCAGGACGATGATGATGACAATCATTTGGTGCCAGACACAGATTACACTGCCAGAGTGAGGTCCAGACCTGTTGGGACCTTCTACAAGGGGCAGTGGAGTGGCTGGTCCTCCGAGGTCCACTGGAGGACAGAGGCCCCCATGAGTTGTGAGTCACACTTTCATTTTGAGGCCCAGCAGGCCAAACTTTTTCTATTTTTTCAAATTTCCCAACTCCATTTCACCCACGATGGCGCTCTTCTCAACAGATCCCCCAGTTCATGAGTTTGTCTCCAGACTGGGTATTAAAGTGTTGATCCCTTTGTGTGTGGTGGCACTGCTCCTTGTCATTTTTTGTTACGCTCAAGTTAAGAGGTTAGACGCTTCTCCAGCTTTCAACTCATGACAGATTGCCTACCAACCCCTATCACCTCTCCATGTAAATCTTCATGTTCCTCACATGCACTCCCAGGTGGAGAAAAAGCGCCTTCATCCCGACTCCAGCTCCTTATTTCCAAACCCTTTACAGTGAGTGTCAGGGAGATTTTAAGGTAAGTTTGGCTCAGTACCACATCTAACAAGCTTGTCTGATGAGTTTGTCTCAACGTGGCTGTTATTATAGAGCTGGGTGGACGCACGAGCAAACACCACAGAGGTGCCACAGCCAGAGGAAACCTTCCATATTGAAACCCTAACTAAGTTTTTAGATGCCCAGGAGGGGGACTGTCCACCGCAGGGTCACCGGGGGCCACTGGAGGGCTCTATGTACACCAATATAAATGGCCCAGTGTGTGACTCCTTTCTACTGGGCACCCCGTACGCTGTGACCACCATATCTCCGCTGTCAACTGCGGGAAGCTCTAAAACTCTCAGCTTCCAGTCGGGGAGTCCTGCTGAAGGAGACTCTGGATGCTGGCTGTGCAGTGACACCTCCACCACGAGAGATCCTCCCTGGTACTGCAATGAATACTGCACCTTGAGCTCCTTCCTGGAGCCCAGCCTAGTGTCCGCCAAACCCTGCGCAACAGAGATTGTCAAAGTGGATGCCGACACACGAGCATAAAGAGTTTTCATGAGAGGAAAAATATCAACAGGTGCTAGTGTACATCAAGGTAACACCGCTACCGCTGCACGGTGTAAACGCTTCACTGAAAGTAGTCGGATGTTCTCGATTTAGTGAGCAAAATATCCACAACTCATCAGAACAATTATGTCAACAGAAAATTAATGTACTTTTCATGAAGATAGTGAAGTTTTTACTGAAGGTGTATATATACTGTATATATATATATATACATACACACACACACGTATATATTTTAAGTCCTTGTCATTTTGAAGGCTGTGCTAATTGGCTGTAGTTTTACTGTACAGGGGTCATACTCTTCCTAACGTTTTCATTTAAATTGTTTGCGCAACGATCCTGTAAAATCTAAAAGCCTTCTTCTCATTGCTCGCATCGTGACGAATTTGTGTACGGTTTGCAAATTATTTTTGATATTGATAATTTCTCATGTACATTTCGTAATCTTTAATTTTCAAACATTGTAATCTTGCTGCATTACCCAACTCTGTATATTGTGAGAAAGAAAAAAATAAAACTTTTGTAGAAAGTTTTATTTACGCCAACACATACATGAACAAAGCACCATATAACCTTAAAGTTTGATACAATAGTAAGCCTACCTGCCTTAGTCTTTGTGGCCATTTTTATTTATTCCATAGCAAACACTCTGAATAACAAAAAGACAGCCAAGGCAGCAGAGTCTATCATATATTACAGCATGCTGAATAGAAAACCTGGGAAAGAGAATTAGACAGAGCCATCTAGAGACACTAGTGAGATACAACAGTATAAAAGTGCCATTCATTATACAGCAGTTGAAATACTGACAATGAAACAAGCTAATTTTACATTTATGGAAAATAAAGGGGGAAAACATAAAGGAATTGACTCTGAAAGAGCAAAATAAAACAAGACATTTTTTCTTCCTTGGACATTGATGAGCACCAGCTTGCATGGAGTTGGTGAAACTGGTATCGAGCTGTGTCCCTTGCACCACATAAGACAACGTTTAAAAAGAAATGACCAGGGTGCTGAAGCACCAATCCCCTCCCAGCATTATGCTCCAACCGGTGATTAAGAACCAAAAAAAAAAAAAAAGGTCAGAGAGCGGATGGCACAGAATGTGGGGAGTTTAAATAGAAGTCTTTTAAGCAAGTCCCGATGTCAGAGGAGCACATTCATTGTGACTGAGCGGGGAGGTGATTCTCGTTAACCCTTTCCTTCTGCCACAGTGGAGAGAGTCGACGCCTTTATGAAGGGGAGAATTTTTTGGCTTGTGCTCGAACTCTTTTTTCATATTCTACTCTGTTTTGGCTGGAAAATAAAATGAAATGCAATTAGGGGCAAGATCAATACTACACACAGTGAGATGCTTTGCACAAGGTATTGGACGACTTGTTTTGATATGTGAATTAAGACCGAGACCACTGAATGTTCTTACTACTTCATAAATGTAGAACATTACCTGGAAAAAAGCAACCAGACTATGTACCGATTCGCTCAAGTACGTGAGTGCATACATGTATACAGTCATCAGGTGCCTAATTATAATGAAAGCCACAAGGAAAACGCACAATCACTCCATTTACCCTGTGCTCATGCTCAACTTTGCGTTGGTAAGGTTAGGGTTCATTCTTGTTCATATTCCCTCACCAGGACATTTCCATTCTGCTGCGTCACACTGAATAGCTGCCCAGTCCTTCCTCCTGTCTCCTTTGGAGGCTGTCTCCGCCAGGATTCAGGAATCTACTACATTTTAGGACAGATGGCAGCTCCCACCTCTAGTCCACTCACTCTTGTTGCACTGCAGGCTGCTGAGCTGATGCCACCACGTGGGGGAGGTGTGCAACTGTGGTGTGAGCGTCTGAGCCCCCTGTGTTTTCTGACCCGACACCCAAAGGGGTCATTGACATCAGGTAATCACCACCTACAGAGGCATAAGTGGATTGCTACAGAAAACCCCCGGTCTGGATAATCAGATGAGTACATCTGCTGGGAGAGTTTTACCACTTGCTGGTTCGGTTTCCCACAAAAATCCAAGCTAAAGTCGGCTCACGTTCTCACAAGTAGTTTGCGTGGTCCACTTTTAGGGCACACAAGAGTTCAGTCATTTGCCTGGGGGGGGGGGGGGTTTCAACTTCACAATCCAACTGTTTCTCTTTCATGTGAATAAAAGCATTTCCTACATGTGGACTGTGTTCTTACCAACGCTATGCTAACTAGACACAGCAGGGATCAATAGTGCTTCTGATTCCATGTGCTAGCAAATCATTTGGTGTTTTTCATCATTCTCCGCATTGGTCCTTTATAATTAGGAAGGCTCCAAACGTTGCTCAGCTAACTCCTTGGCTACATAGTAGAAGCACATGCTGAAATTAAGCAAGAGGCACCAGATGAAGGGCGCCGTCACCGCAACTTCAGCATCCCGGCGCGGTGCTTCGAGTACAGTTCCAGCCATGTTCTCTACTCACACTCTTAACAACAGTTCTGAGCAGAGACCAGTCTGACAGAGGAATGATGTTCTCAAAATGAGCACAGGATGTTAGTACATCCTGATGTCAGCTGGTAATCCTCCACTGGACTGGAGTTACAGCAGCAGTGTGCATGAAGTTAATTAAGTTCAAACTGAATAAAATTGATGTTTTTTCACACTGGACCGTGACTCTGAGATCCTTGAGCTGCGGTGACGTTTGAGCAGAGGGGAAGAGGTGACCTCTATCATCACTCACCAGTAGATTGTGTAAGCCTCTGCTTGGGCTGGATCCTGGATATTTGGTTCATTTAGGAGTTCCTGGATACCTAATAAGATCTGCAAAACAAAAACACAATGACTCAGCATTTCACTTGTCCGGCTTTTATCATATCTGTTGGCAATTAACTCCCGGGCCATCAACTCCCACCATCTTGATTTGGACCAGATATTAAATTTTAAGTTGTTTTTGTGTATTTCAGATGTATTCAAATGGACTGAACTAGATGACTAGATTCATTTAAAAAAAATCAAGAAATACTCTAGCA
Organism: Aulostomus chinensis; assembly: GCF_037954235.1. Lineage (NCBI taxonomy): Eukaryota > Metazoa > Chordata > Actinopteri > Syngnathiformes > Aulostomidae > Aulostomus > Aulostomus chinensis. Next base: position 10,589,243 of record NC_141342.1, read on the forward strand.
TTAATCATTGCAATTAAGTATTTGTACTGTGACTAGATAAGGAGGAGCGAGTGCATGTGTGAGTTTAGCCAATAATCCAGACCTGCTTTATTGTGATGGCTGGTCTCCAGTCCTTGTCCTCCTCTAGAATAGATAGGCATACTGTGCCTGATGGATAGACATTTGGATGGAAGAGTGGAGGCTCAAATTTACCTGAAACACAATGAAGATATGAAGTGACCTTAATAACTGCGATCCATTACATGTCAGAGGAACATGACAATGGAGCCTTGTTGTCGGGTTTGACCGCGTCATCGTTATGATCCTGAAGCATTTGTGAGGATCAGCTGAAATGTGATGTTCATTTCTAACACGCAGGACTTCAAATCGCGTGCAGACATTCACCGTTTAGCTCATACGCGAATGAAACGGCATTTTACTTCCTTCAGGATTTCATCCGACACGAGCCATCAAACAAGCCAGACGTTAACTATCCGGCTGAAACGATGCAGGATGTAGAGTAGAAGCTGATATTTAGCTCATCATCAGTCATTCAGACCATCTATTAAGCTGCCAGAGGCCGAGGGAATGAACAGTGAGATCAGGAACCTCGACTTACATTTGGGAGGCGAGGAAGGATAGTCGTCCTTGAACAACATGCGCAATTTGAAAAGGCCTCCTTCCCATGGAGTCTGACAAGGAAATAGTTTTATCAGCTTTGTAACAAAGTTTCCACCAACAATAACAAACACTTCTGAATGAACTAAAAACAACAACAACAACAACAACAACAAAACACCCAGGTTTGATGATAAGACTGGAGCACGGCAGCCAAACATAAAGGTTTAAAGTTTTACAGAAGCACTGATCCACAGCGTTTCAGTTCTCATCCTGATACGCGTCTGCAGATTCCAATACTAAAGCCTATATTATTGATTATTGACTATGTACTGATTGGTGACAACTCATATTACATTACTCCAGGGTCATGACCCAGTGCAAGCTACGGAACAGTAGTGTCCCCATCAGCAACTCGACTTAAGGTATTCTAGAAATTAAACCCATGTCGCTGTTGGCTTCAATACTGGTGCACGTGAAACAATACATCTATACGCAATATATTTTATATTCCTACAAAAATGTCATAAATCCCTGAAAAAAAACAACAACAAAAAAAACTCAAAAGGCATTACCCCCTTCTTGCCAGGAATAGCACATTCCCAATTCATGAGATTCATGGTTCCATCTGGATTTTTTGTAGGTACAGCGACAAATCCCTGAGAATAGTGGAAACATTAAAAATATTAATGTCAACTACAGGATGGAAAACTACAGTGCAGAGAGATCAGCACAACGAAGCCAAAAAAGCATAATAAGACTCAACTTACAAAGGGATGGTCCTTCCGCCATGCCTTGCGCTCCTGGGCAAGCCGGCTCAATGCAATGCCAGACATGATTTGTGAACTCCTGCAACGAAACAGGTTAAGTACATGAAACTGTTCCCCAATCGAGTGTGCTCTACTAACACAGATTCAAGAGTGACCTTCAAATGATCACACGTGACCTTTTGTGACAACTTAAAATATGAATCCATAGTCAGAAAATGAAAAGCCAACTTATTTTTTGGTGAATTAATCTAAATGAATGTTTTTTCTGCCCCTCATTTAAAACCAAGTTTCAGTAAAATTCAAATGAGCTGAGAATTGAAGCATATACCTATAAAAAAAAGGCCTTTTTAAAATTATGTATAACTCTTCATTAAGCCAACAAGTATCAGCTGGACTAATTGCTGAGCTCATCATCCACCCCACCCCCCACGGAATTAAGGTTCCGGAAGTTTGGGCTTTCTTCGGAGGAAAACATTTAGGTTAAGTTTCACTAGTTTGGGTGAGCTCGCTCTGTGAGATTGGGATTGTGTGAATGTAAAGCAATAGTGTTCAATAAATACAAGTTTAAAAGCACGGCATAATACGTTCAATGTTGTTGATCAATAAAGCCTTCCCCGTGGGCATCATTTGATTCGAAAGTTTCTCAGCCAACAGATAGGTTTACCAGGAAATCTCATGTATGGCTGGGATACTTCACATGAAAGGAGGTTGTTTTAATTCACTTCATGATAAAACGACCCATAACGCAGGTTTCAATGCAAAGGCTGACAAGATGCTTCGGGGTTTATTCTTTAATCAAATCAACACCATCACACGACTCGTGATTATTAGCTCTACAGAGAGTCAATGACAACGCTAGCGACCGACAAAATAATACAATTTATGCTCATTATTCTATAACAGCACTTCAATGTTTTCGTTGGTTTGAGACGGTGCCTAGATTAGCTCGGATAAACCCTGCATTATATGGTTAAAAGAGTTTAGACCGGCATGTATAGCATGCTATTTGGCTAGCAGAGTTAGCCGGCGGTGGCAAGTGTCTAAACCATTCCCTCCAAGTTTGCTTTAGGTTGCGCCAGGTGTTTCGAAACTAAAAGAGCCGGACGTATCTTTACTTCATTTGGTGCCAACTTGCTACGGAAGCAAACCTTGACGGACGACCAGAGCTCATTTGGTTTGCAAACCAGCCGGTTAGCTGGACAAGCTAACTCATGTGCGCCAGAATAGTGCTAGCGCTGTATACCAACAGGCGCAGTTAGCGACTGACACGGCCTGATGCAGCACAAAAATGGCGCAAATGCACTTGATTTGGGCACATTCAGGCTGACAGAAAAGTCGTCAAAGCCTTACATGGACCGCTTAAATATATATACCTTGAAACAGTCAACGAGGATGTTTAATGTTATGGAAGAATAAGCAATAATCCAAAACAGAACTGAGACAAAGAACGCCAGTGCTGAAAGGCGCACATTTGTGCATTATCAAAGTAGCGAAAATGGCGCAAAATGAAACGGGTAAAATATCTGAAAAGACGATAAAATTAACATGCTACGTAATCAAGGTGTGTTCCTACCTTTCAGTATGGCTGTACTGGCTCAGGTAATTAGCTGAAATGAATTAATCGTGTTCAAATCGCGGTAAACCTTGTAAAGTTTCCCTCCTGAAAAAAACCCACCCGCTCCGACTCAAGCCAGACTCCAAAACAGCGGCAAGAGAGAGTAACCCCTCGCGTACTTCCGTCTTTGCTTAAATAGGAAGCTCAGACTGCGCTTTGAAATGTCCGTGTTCGGAAGTGTGTCTTTTCATCGACCAGGGGCTCCGCTCAAACATTTTTACAGTTCATTTGTATATTTGTTTTGATTTCGTAAGACCAACTGACTCTCCCGTGATATATATATTTCAAATAGAGACGATCATCTTTGATTTTCGGCTTTCCTCTCGCGCTTGCGCCGTGTGACTATTTGGCTCAGACGATAACAGTCAGGGTCATACTTAAAAATAATGACGCCCGCGAAAAACGTTGTTTGTGTATTACGTGTTTTACCTGCGGTGAATGTCATGAGTATGTGAGAAAATGGTTATATAGTGTTCTTCGAATCTGACACGCCACAAACGAGATTTCCCATCTCACAAGACACAAGTGGATATCTATCTTGTATTACGTAACATCTTTACTCAGACTCAGGACCGTTAACCCAAATAACGCTTGATAAATCCAATCATATTAAGTGCACATTTAGAAAAAAATGACTTCCTCTGTTTCATCCCTTTGTTATTTTCTCTGTTATTACGTACGCATTTTCAAAACACTGTAATAAAGCTGCGTGAAAGCAAGACAAATTAAGGCTTTATCATCAGGCAGTTTCCGGGCAACTACATAGAAACAGAGACTTGAGGAGGCGCCAGAGGAGGTCGCTGTTAATCAACTGTACATCGATGTATTTTATGGTCAAGGGACTTCCAAATACAGAATGTCTGATATAATTGACTACTGATTAGCATGTAAGCTAAAAATTACCCTCGAAACTGAAACTAGATGTACTGCAAACAGGAAGAAATAAATTAAGTATATTTGGTAAAGGAACACACACTCAGATATGAATGACTTTTTTTTATTGGGTTTACCTTATGCAAGACCATAATGATCTATATCCCCTTAACCTCATACATATTTTGTACATTTTTAACATTGCATAAGATCGTATAGAAGTGATCTATGTAGTGATATGAGAACATTATTCATTGATGTAATTGTTAGATTGAGAAAAAAAATGACACATTCATTCCCTCTGATTACGAGTGTGATCATCTTCAATCATGCATTATGGTGGTCTTGTGACTTATGACTTCAATGCAAAAACAAACAGGGCACTTAAGTATTAGGCTACAGTTTTGATAAGTTTGTCCATCACATGAAATGATTATACATGCCAAATGCTCGACCAGACAACCTGCTCGCGGAGGGCATTGAAGATAATGTAGCAGATCAATCAAATCAAAATGCAACAAGTTTAAATCTCATTGCAACGACAACAAAAAAAATGACCCGATTAACCCTCTGCTCTGAGTCAATACAGGTAAGATTCATTATTTCAAAATGTAGTAAGCTAGATTGTCTGCCACGCTTAAGCGTGTGGAGCATCTTCAAATCAACCAGCATGTCTGTGTGATCAGTTTCACGTGGAGTGGGGAGTGCTAGTTGCCATTGGTGCATTCACGTTTGCTATTTGTTAGCATGCGTGAGGGAGTGCAAGACAGTAGATGATTGGAAGGCTTCAGAATACTATAGCGAATGTAAACATAGCCTAGCTCCGCCAAAATATCCAGTCTACTGGGATTGAAATTCTCAGCAAATCTCAGATTTTGCACTTAAAAAGCCCTTGTGTGTAAATGTGTAAATCTATATCAAAAACATGCATCCATACTGGTATCCTGGACAATATAAAAATTGGTTTAGTCAAGTGTATACATGTGAGTAAATGGAGGCTTGTGTGCCATTGACAAGTCTATATGTACAAAGTGTGCCGACAATAACAAAAGTTTACTTATCCCTGACACTAAGATCAACGTGTGCAACACACGTAAGACATTGAATTTTGGTCATTGGGAAAAAAGGCAACACTAAATGATTACTTTGTGAATGAAATATCCAACCTATCAAAACCAAACATCAAACCTGAAAACAATTTTCATTATAGAAGGGTGATCTAAATTGCAGTATTTACAGTAACAACATTACAGGCTGTAAGCGATGTGCAGTGTTGTTTTCCCACTGTGGTATTTGTAATGCTGTGTACGAAATCTACACAATTCAAAATGCTTAAATCTATCACACTGCAGAAAAAAAAATACATTTTTTTTTAAATGTAACAGTCAACTTCATAGCCAGCCAAGTATAGCTTTGTTATTGGTTATCAAAACATGTTCCAGGCATGTTCTCAGTGAAAGACACTGTTTTCAGCATCAGCTGTTTAATCCTCGCCCCAAAATCTCTTAAGTCTTGTACAAACAATGCAAAACAGAAGGTAACATTGTCAAGATTCTCGTTTTCAAAGATCCAGTATAAACAACTTCCCTTTGAAGTTGATTTTTTTTTTACAGTGTACAAAACGTGCAGTTTTATTTAAAGAGTTAAATATTAATATTGAATTTGGATTATTTACATCAAAACAAAATCCTCTGGATATGAACAGAAGTTCCTTCACCACTGCCTTCAAAACATTTCCAGTTCCCAAACCGAAAAGGAAAAAAAAACAACAAAAAAAACTCTCCTCGAAAAAGGATCTAAACCAAGATGTTCCCTCAAAACATAACAAGAGAAACCAGCTAAAGAAAAGACAGAGACGCCCTGGTCTCCATTTTTTTTTTTCCTGAAACAAAACAGGACATTTAAAAACAGATCACTGTAAAACATGTATTTGAAATGAAACCTTACGATCTGGCAGTTAACCTTAAATTTATGAACACGAGGTCTCCAGCTCACCGTGAAGTTGGGGAAATTGTTGACTTGTCATTTCAGAACATTTGGATTTCGATATTTTCGGGCACCGCATCAACTGAAGTGTTTGGATGTACGAATACTACTTGGTACTCCGTGGTTTTCTCGGCCAGGTTGGAAGACACGGTGCCAACATCAGCGACAGAGAGAGAAATCTTGTATTATTTTGCCGTGAGCAACGTATATTTCTTTAGTTATTATGATCTATGTGAATTTGTTTGTTTTATCTTCTTAGAGGTCACGTCGTCTTCACCAATAAGAGTCACGAACAACCTAATGCCCACTTGTTCTCAGAATATGATCGGGCTTTTTATTTTCCAGTAAGTCAAAGGAAGTTACATGTGCTCTCAACTGCTGCTGATGGAGGGTTTTGGTTTGGCTCTTCATGATCACAAACTTTGGTGTAACTGTGTCAAATCTTTTCTTTTTTTTTTTTTTGGAGGGGGGGGGGGGGTCTATCAGGTTGGCTGTGGGTGGATTTCACATTTAACAGCTGAATTTGTGCTAACCGCAGCACGATTCCCTTCTTATCATCTCTAAACAATGACTTTGAATCTGATACTTGTGAATTCTAAAGGCCGTAATGATCCCTTACGTTGGAGGATAGAGAATTAACTCAACATAGGTGACCCTGAGTGAATCATTGGCCTTGTATGATGGCCTTTTTTTTTTCAATTAGAAAAAAAATAAAATAAAATCCTGCCGCTAATTCAAAAGGTCCAGAGGTCCAGAAGGTACAGGCACAAATTGTCAGTAAACACACTTATTTACATCAAGAAATTAAAAAAAAAAAAAAAAAAAAAAATTAAAACGGAGGGAAAACACAATGATAAATGCCCCCCTGCCCCCTCAACACCCCTCACATCTGCTTTGTGCCAAACGGTCGTCCACAAGGATGATATGTTTGCATCATAACACCAAGAGCTCCTAATACTGAGTCCTCTTCACATCCGTGATCCCCGTTCCTGAAGGATCTGCGGGGGGGGGGGGACACAAAAACACAAGCATTCAGTCAAAGTTCTCAAGTGTGTCTCTCACATACGCACACACAGAATGTGGCGCAGAGAGGAAAACATTTCAAATGCAGCATGAGAGAGGAGATCTAAAGAGTGGTGCTTGTACAGCAGATTTGGGAGGAGAGCATAAGAGCACAAAGCAGGACTGTCGGGTGGGATGTGGGTGAGGGGTTCGTGACAGCTCTCCCCAATGGGAAGATGATTATGAATATGATTATGATAATATATATATAAACAAATAAACGGACTACAATAATAACTTACTGTGTACAGCGCAAATCAAACCACGCAGCACGTTTCTAGTTAAATCATTTGAAAAGGTGAATTTCAACGAAAAAGTTTGTTAAAATTCCTATTCAATGAAACAATAAATCAAATGCAACTTTCAGAAAATGTCGTCATCATAAAATATATTCAGATCTGTGTAAAAATATGTCTTGCACATTAAAGAAGGAAAAGAAAGCCGAAGTTGGTTTTGTTATGAACTTGTGTTTGGGAATGTGTTGGCATCGAGCATCTGTCAGCAGGATTATGGAAAAACTACCAGGCGAAAGTTCAAATGGGTGCTATAGAAGAATGCAGGGTGGGGGAGGCAGGTTCATTTGACACTCCCCCCCCCACACACACACACACACACACAGTGGTCTTGGTGGAGGGATGCTGTCTGCAGAGTTCCCTTTTAACTGCGATGCTTCAAATTTGGATTTTAACATTTTTTCAGTGACGACACTTGGGATACGCTGGTAGTTTTGAGGTTTTATGAACATTTAGGAAAATCCTTTGGAAATTTCTTAAGCATATTCAGGATGTGGCCGCGCGGCACAAGGCCTTGCGCCATTTCGAGCCAAATACATATATGGGCTAGCTTAAATGCTACAATGCAGCCTGCTAACAAGTGCTGTGACACTTGTCTAACTTACAAAAATCCATTCAGTGCCATGTATGAAGTTGTTGTTTTTATTTCTAAATTAACATGTCAATAATGACATGAAACAGTAGTACAGCATATTCACATTTTTTCCTTGAACACACATGAGGAGAAATTGTTGAACTGTGCTTCCACCATCAGTCTTTCTGACCAGCCAAGCTAGCCGGATTTTGCGTGGCAGCATGTACAGAGTATTTTTAGCGGAATATTCATTTTCCTTACAAAACAGCTTAGTCGGAATATTTTCATTTTCGGAAAAAAGGGCAAAAAGCAGCAAAAAAGTGGAATATTGAGTGCATGTAAACATTGTCAATGTGAGTGGAAGAGGGGAGAATGAGTCAGAAGGGAGCAGCTGATGATTCAGCGTGCCCTCCAGTAACCAAGGCTGGGAGCAGGACAATAATTACAAGGGTCTTATTTACACTACTGAAACAAATGGAGCTCTTCCATCTGGTTTCTGAGAGAGCTCCATTCGCACACAAGTCTTGGACCGTCTCAGCGGGGACCATCTGGCTTTTGATCTAGCTTTGGCTTGTAGACAGGGAAGGCGGAGGGCCAAAGCTGATTTCCAACCTGGATGGATTGACTTTATTATCAGCTCAAGTTGTCTTCGGACACAATTGTGAAAACACCTACAGAAGCGCACACGACATCAAGGAGACATGGGAAGGGAAGAAGGGCGAAAAACTAGGGGTGTTTGGTGGAGGGACTACGAGCAGTTGAGCGCTCACCAGTGAGTCATGAGTGCTCAACCCTAATCAGAGTCATTCATTTCATAATCCGTCTCTTCGTCCTCGCTCTGAGCGATATGAAGCATGCAGACGGCACAGAAGAAGACAAGAAAGGCATGTTGTCAAATAATGGAAATGAATGAAGGGAACAAGGCGACAAATAACACAACTGACAGGTTGTGTTTGGAGGGGATTAGCACACAGAACCACATGCAGGTCGAACTGAAAAGGGACAAGAAAACACACACAGTCGTTCCCAAAGGGCACCTTCCAAGAAATTCACTTCCATATTTGCAAATGTATCACAATTTCATCTGCTTATTTGGGTGGTGATGCACAGATGTGACTTGATGTGGTGCCCATGGAAACGATCTAAATGTCTCTACACTTGCTTAACGATGCGCTGGGAGTTTTCAGTGTTGCTCTGAACCCCTAAGGGTGTGCCTCCCGCTTTGCTCCCTAATGACAGACCAGCTCCACTGTCATGAAGACCTTAATGCCCCGGGTACAAACTACACTGTTGTGACTTTGTTATTGCAGGTCAAATCGAATAAAGATCTCAGTGTGGTTTTACAATCAACATTAGTGAAATTTTCATTTACTCCCGACACTTATGGTCCGCTGCAGGACTGAATAAGCACAATGTGCTCCTTCATGGAGTTTCTCATCAATAAACCAGAGGTGCTCTCTTTCCCCTGGTGGCGTGCAGTTCCAAGAAATGCATTTCAAACATCCAGCACAGGCCATCATTCACAGATATTTCCCATGTATGAATTTTCTAACTTATCTTTCCGCGCACGCATGCGCGCACACACACACACACACACACACACACACACACACACACACACACACACACTCTCTTACCTTCGCCTTCTCACTGGGTTCACTGTTTGTCCCGTATGACTGATTGTGCAGCTCCTTGGAGACAACACACAAGAACTCAGCTTGGTCCTCGTTTCCGTAGTTGTAAGAGGAGCCGATGCTGACCAGCTAGAGAGATACGAGAGCAGAGCACAGACCTGGGATCAGCCTTAAGAGTGTTGAGGTTAAAACAACGTAGGAGAAAGATGAAAGCAATGGAGGAAATGTTGACAGCCACACAAGCAGCACAAAGTCTACAGGTTCCTGCGATTTCAATCTTGATTTTGGAACAATTCCACCAATTTGACGTAACTCAAGTGACCTCACACAAATAACATTCAAACAGTGTATTCAACCTCAGCTTTGAATTTGGTTTAGAGGACAATTTGTCTTACATTTTTTGCTTCATGAAATGAGTGGACAGTGGGGTTGAAGGAGAATAATGTCAGGCAAAAGTCTTTGACGACTGGCCTAAAATCTTTCCGTTTACAGGTAAACGAGCGATCGAAGACATGCAAGGAATGTTCATGTGAGGAAAAGTTCTACTCAGTTACTATTTTCAGGACCTGGAGACATGTCAGCATGGAAATCAGTGGTAAATGGAAATATATATGAAAAGACAAAAGGGGGCAAACTGAAAAAAGTTTATCAAAGTCATGACACAGAAAAAAAGGAACGAATGCAAGAAAATGTCCGGAAGACACAATAAGATATAAAATATAACCAGCAGATAAAAGCAGGAGGTCATAGAGGGAATTCAAGTGCAGGGAGTTGACCACAGAAAGCAAACATGCTGGTTGAAAATAAAGGAGGATGGTGGATTTGCCTCGGTCAGACCACGGTTGTTTGACGTGAAAAGCTGAAACTAAAAAGTGATGAAAAGAACAAAATCCCTGCCAGAGCAGAGAAGAATCTCCTTTCTCTCCATCCACGGTTTAGCTCTGTGACCTGAGCTCTGGCTGTTAGACGCTTGGACTCAGCATTCTTTCCATTAGGTGCATTCAATAATCTGCTGTTTACCTACGTATCTTGTCATGTCTGCTAGAGCTGCGCCCGTATACACGCTGAAACATTCGTCTGATCACATTACAACCAGCCATTAGTGCACTCCTGCATTCATTAGCAGTCTGTTGAGAAAACTGTCGACCTGTGGAAATGTGCGTGAAAAAAGTATATCGTCATCATTTAAATGCAGATCATCATCGTCATGTTTTTTTGGCCACATTCACTGTGGCAGGACTGACAGCTTTAAGATCTGGCAGTAGAATTGTAAGTTGAGGGGGAAGTGCTTCCAGTTATCGGACTCAAATCGGAAAAAAAAAAAAATGTTGAGAGAAAAATCCTACCAATGACATCTTTAAATAAAAGAAAAATGATAAATAGAAAAGGGACAGGAAAGAAACTACATGCACACCTATAAAATGAGAGAAAAATCCTACCAATGACATCTTTAAATAAAAGAAAAATGATAAATAGAAAAGGGACAGGAAAGAAACTACATGCACACCTATAAAATCATGGAAGGAAAAAAAAAAAAACAGCATTTCTTGGTCCTGAATGACCATATTTACCTCTGAAAAGTGTGTGTGTGTGTGTACACTGCAAGCTACTTGTATATGGTTTGTACCCAGGTGTGCATGTTCAAACATGCTTTGCCTCATTAACCACTTCTCCCAGAGACTTGTTGTTACACAGTCTCTCTCAAGGATCAAGCAGAAATATACAGCAGAATTCCACATCACACTTCCTAAAATCTAAAACCGTGCAGCAAACTAAGACTCTCCTCAGTCTATTGCTGTGCAAAATACACTTCGAATCTGAAGGTTGGCAGGAGGTCATTAAAGCTAATCTTCACAAAAGTCGCTCCTTAGCAGCCGACCGATCCCTACATGAGTGTTTCTAGGAGTTTCCCAGCTGACCTGTGTAAGGAGATTAATGTGAGATTTCAGCTTTGGAGGAAGATCCAGTGATCCCTCCTCTCAGAGATTCATTCGCACATCATTCACACTCAAGCGCCTGAATAAATGTCATTAAGGAATGAGCCTGAGGCAGCTGCAGCTTAACACAAACTCTTGTGTAAACTTAGGATTCTCTCTGCGTTGTTTGGATCCGTTTTCGGTGATGTGAACTAGGCAGATGACCATTCAGGGCAATTTGACCTCTTAACAGCACTATGTTGTAACACAACTGGAAACTGTGACAGCTTCATCAAAGCAAAGCGCAGAAGCTTACAAACTGTGAGTGCTATATGATTAAAATAATATACAGACAAGAAAAAGGTGTCGTGTTCTCTTGGCCTCGTTGATGAGCAAGCAGTACAAATGAACATGGAATAGAATCAACTCAAAAAATGGCCGACATCTAGGTGTCTACTTGGGACAAACAATGGCCAACAGGGTGTGTATGAACAACACAGGGACCATGCAGTGACCAGCCCGTGGACAGAAAGTTGTGGGACACACCTCTCCGCTGTTGTTTGGCAAAGCAGACTCCTCTCCCTTCACCTCCCTTGACACAATGAGCAGAAACTCTGACTGGTGGGCCCGCCCGTAACCTATACTGACAAGCTGCAACAACCAATCAGAGCACAGAAGGGATGCCCGGATCATGTAAGCGGACAACAGAAAGATGTGATTTGCCGTTTGGCTTTTATCCATTTCCAACATTGAGGATTGGACTTTCTGGGTCAATGTGAGCATAGCGGGGATGGTGAAGCACATGAAAGAAAGACTGCGGCTCTTAGCCCTCAGGAGGAGCTTTACCTGTTCAAACTTCCAGCCATCTGACATGGTTGACACCATCTGTGTCAGCTCCTCTTCCTGGCACTGGAGCACTCGGTACACATGCTTCACCGGAACCTGAGAGGATTGACACGGCCATGAGGAACACTCCGCTTTGAAAAAGGCACAAAATCCCCCCCCCCCCCCCAAAAAAAACAGCACAATAATGTTACGATAGGTTACACACACCTGTGATGTTTTGCAGTCCCTTTCCCTGATCTTGTCCTTGATGAGCTTTATTAATGATGTGATGTTGTAAAATTCTGCTTCTTCTAGCACACCTACAACAGTGTATAAGGAACAGTTCATGACCAAATTTCTTCCAAGATGTAAAAACACACATCTGATTTATGTATTGCTAAGATTCCAAAGTATAACTTGTTAGATTACATCCATCTTGGGTCAAACTCGTTTGTATTCCAACAATATTCAGTTAAACCTGAAATAGAACTGGTCATTTAGGTAGTGCAGATATAAACACCTAAGATTTTATTCCAATAACTGCCATCATTTATATCTTAAATCAAATACATTTTACAATCATAAAAATGTTCAGATCCTTTTCTATAAATGCATTACCTTCCTCTGCCAAGTCCCTGTTGAGCACCAGTTTTCCATGTCTCAAGTAGTTCAGCACTGGCCCAAAATATGTGGGGTCTCTGTCTATGAGATAGGCACCAGTTTCATCCTTAAACACAAAGAGAGGAATATTCAGTTCCCTGCCGGAGTCGGAAACTTAAAGAAATAGTCAAACATCTACATTCGTCTGATTTGATTCCTGTCAATTGTTTCTTATTGGACTCAAAAATGACAAATAACTTTTTTCAAAGTGTAACTAGTCAGGAAGTCAGTGGGATAATAACATGGTGTGTAAAACTCCAGGGATAAGAATAACAAGGGCCGCTCCTGTGTTGATCATCTCTGCAGGACAACTTCGACATATCACTTTACTATTCCCACTGGCCTTGGGTTTGATCCTGATTCCTTCACAACCACTGGGTATTCCCCTATTTCTGTAAGTACTGTGATTAGACATCTTTTGTCTCATGAGGGATGAGGAAGCTCGAACAATTAGAGCAGAAGAGAAAGAGATGTGGAACAGCATGCTGAATCCTCCGAGGGGAGCAGGAGAAAGCACCATGGCTTACAACAGACAATTAGCCCAGTCTGGTCTGTTGCATAGTTGGCCTCACACATAACCCAGGGGGGTCGCTTTGAAGAGCTGCAGTTCCACACCAGTTTACTCCAAAAAATAAAAAATTGTTTAACGGTTTAACGTAATGCGACAATAAGCGAGTCAAACATGTGTGACTTCATTACATGTCAACAAAGAGGTAAGGCCTTGACTCACTCTCCATCAGTCACTGGGTCTTATTTGCTCATCATAAGTCAGTTGTAAAGGTGGAAACTGGACACTAAATAAAACATTTTATAGGCTTTTACCAATATTTTTTGGAAGAAAACATCACTTCCGCAAATGTTTTACAAGTGCTTTTCAGTATGTGCAAAATGGAAAAATAATAATATCTGTATAAAAACAAGTTTATGAGATTGCTAAAGGACAGCAAATGGCCAAATCAGTTTTAAACCCCTAATTTGTCTATTTCTACTCTGAGCTGTAGGTCTCATGCCCAGCATTTTTTCAAAACGTAACACAAAAGTGAAGTGAAATGTCCCAATGTGCAGATTACAAATCAAAGAAGGGATTTCCTTGGATGGACGGCGAGTGGATGGTTTATATCTGTATATTCAGATGATGTCAGACCAGGAGAGTTTAATCTTCACTTAAAGTAAGATTCAGCACTGATATACCGAGAGTGCAAACAAGGGGGAGAGTACGTTACAGAGTTATAACTTGCTGTTATAGCAGACACTAGTTTTTTAGTGTGTGTGTGTGTGTGTGTGTGGGATAATCCATCAGCCAAACCCTACTATGATGTAGCTCCTCATCCCAAGTCCAGACATAGATTCACCTAGAAACCTGTTAATCTTTTCAATAATGAGAAAACGTCCCAGAGCATTTTCTTTTGAAATGAATCTCTGCACCCTCATGGCTGGTTGACCTCCTTTCCGTGGCAAAGATATCCCACAGGAGGATGGAGTTCTATTCTGGTCTCGTAGCCCCGTGTCAGTTCTTTACATTTATATAGTCATTGAAGTTTGGCTTTGTCTGTTTCCATCCTGTTGGCCCACCTGTACTCCAGCTCAAAGTTCCCTTGAAAGAGGCTGAGTCACTGAAAATTGCTTTTGACACGTTTCCAATATTAAATCCTTACTTGAATCTATTTCTTATGAATGAACAAATAATTCAAAAAGTGTTTTGTCACATGGAACTAACAATAGAACTCAAATTATTTCCTGCATTTGTGTAGAGTGTGCAACAGAAGAGCAGTAGAGCAAAGCTGTGCGCTCGAGTCTTGTTTCAAAATTAAATATAGAATGATGAAAACAGAGGGGTGATGGAAACTGAGGACAGCTTGACGCGAAGCAGCATCTCTGTTTGCTGTTCCAGTGCTGAATGCAGCAACATCAAAACTATTTTAAACCAGACACTGATACAACCTCCAGTGTGTCTCACTGTGACTATTTGGCGGATAGCCTGTAAACAGTCAGTGGAATAAAGTAAAGCCAGTTTAAAAACTTTGAGTGACATGAGGTGACTACATCTATATTCTACCTATCATCTATCTATCTATCGAGACACAGACAGACAGACAGACACACACACACACATATGAATAAAAGCAGTGTTAATGATTGATGCATCTTTGTACACCCAGTCATATACAAAAACCAACCTTGAGTGTTTGGTCACATAACTCTGCTCCAGCCATTAACATGCAATCAAGATTGCAATCTTTAAGCGGAACTCCAACTATTTTACACATTACTCTCTATTTACTGTTCTTGTGTTTTTTAAAAAGCTATATAAAGCTTGTTATTGGCTCCAGACAGGAGCTGCGTGAAATCTGATCAATAATGCTAGGTGACTTGAGCCATCACGAGTTGTGGAAGGAAGACTTGTGTATCTATTCATTTATTCTAAATCTTAAAGTTCGGCTGCATCCATTTGATCCTGATTCCAACAATGTTTAGGTAAGCTACGATTAATGACGGTAAATAAATAATACTAACCAACCACAACTTCTCTGCAGCCAGCAAATGCTCAAAAAGATACTGTGTGGGCGTTACACTTTGCTTCCTCTGTATAATTACTTGGTGACCTGCTGTACTACGAGGCCTGTTGCCGGCCTCGATTCACTAGAACTGGTCCTCTGGGTGCACATCTATGAGGGACTTTGGGTGACAATGGCCCAGTTCAGAGAAAGATGCGTATGGGGGCTCTGATGTAGACCCATGTACACAAAGGGGACAGTGTTTTTAATTAAAAACAAGAGGCTGTGTCTCTGGGGGCCCTCGAAGGGGAGCACTGGGCAACACACACACACACACACACACACACACACACACACACACACACACACACACACACACACACACGGGGAGTGTACTGTAGACAGGTCGGAAGAGCAATGGCAAATGGAAGAAGCACAAGTAAGTTCATGTTAATACTATAGTTGCAAAACCACACAAAGGTTCAATGTTCACATTCAGCACTAAGATAACCGAACATTTCTAGCTTCGAACTCTTGAATTTCAAGGCTTTAAAGACAGTTTAATGTTGCATATGACTGCAGATGAGACTTGTGCTGCCACGGAAATGTTGGTACTGGTTTGATACTGTTCACCGACTGTACCAGACTGACAAAACTGGCAAGTGAGCGAAACCTTTACAGTTAAAACGCATCCGCAAACCATCTTAGCAGAAACTAAACCTTCAATTCACCTTACAGATGTTTGATGGAACAAAAACGCTTCATGTATATACTGCCCAAATCCATCCACTTAGTTCAAAAGAGGTAATAAAACCCGTCAACAACAACCGCCGGAATTAGACCTTCAGTGAAGGTCAGGTTTGTTTACTTTGTTTACTCTGCAGTTGCCGAGACATCTGCAATGACAAATGGCAAATCAAAGTGGGCCTGATCCAGACTGAATTCAAATTTAGGACAACTTAAAAGCCAATTAGAAGGGTGGGCTTCACAACAGAAGACAGTGGAGTGTAATGACTATCGCCCTTCTGCAGCACACAATACATTTATCCTGCTACAGGAAATACCATGGTGACCCACCCCTTTGAGCACATTATGTCAAATAAGGCTATCTGCACAGTCTCAATCCTTAATGCAACAAAATGAACGTGTCACTGCACATTAGCTTCTGAGTAAAAAAATAACTGAGCACCTTAACTTTGCATAGAACCATTATCCTTTCAACGCTTTGAATGTGTGGAGCTATTTACTCCCTAATTATTAGCCATACGGTTTAAATTAATCTTACACCAAGTTGTGACATAAACGATTAACACTATCAACTGAAGCCATTTCAAGTCGTTGGGGCAAAAATGTTCAGAGTGAAAGCATAATCGAATGCTGCTCAGCCATCACTGCAGGAAAACAAGACCCCTGCAGAAACAGCGCTTAAAGATGTTGCAGTAGAGCGTCTGAGTCACATGACCGCAGCTACTTAGCCAAGTGGAAGTCTGATCCTTGTAGAGTAGGAGCCAGGGTCCCTCTGGAGTAGAAGCAGTAATGGCATAGTCAAATAGGCCTTCATCTTTTAAATAATACACACATCATAGCATAGCTGTATAGTGTGAAACTAGCTCATATTTCAAAAATATTTAACAGTGGTTTGAACGAGAGGTCGCCCCTTCATCACCAAAAGCCTTTCTCTCATTTTCAACTCTTTAAGGAAAGACCATTAAGATGCTTAAAAAAAATGAGTTGTCCAGGCTCTGAATAAACAACTCAATTTAACATAGATCTGTCAAGCCATGAAGTTGCTCCAAGAAACATCGAACTTTATTGAGGCGTGAGTAAAAATGTCACAAAAAGGACATCAGAAGTTAAACTTCCTGGTTTTGTTGATAACGTTTCAATTTAATGCAACATGAGCTCATGCTCAGTTTTAGTCACCCAGGCACTAGGATTTAAAAACTAGCATTGAGCTGATGAAGGCGTTAAGATAAGTCTAGAATCGCAGTGGATTCGCCAAAAGCATTCTGCTGTGTCCCGTTGAGCTCTTACTGTGAGGAGGATGGAGCAATAAGAGGGGATATCACCGTTAAATATTTACGTTGCTTCGCAGTGTGCTCAGGCATGACATAACCTGAATGTGGCATTAAATGCAGCCTTATTTCTCTCCCACATGCTGCAGAAAAGAACTTCTTCAGGCAGCAAATGGATATGAATATGAAAAGAATAAGATGTTGCAGGAATAAGAATCTTTTGTGATGGGACGTTTGAAAAATTGATGCAGCTCTCAAACCAAGAAAGCTTGGTCTCTTGTTGAGTAGTGCTGACTTGAGTAGTTTGAGAAAGGATGTGCGCCTCTCAGCTCATTGATTGGACAGTTGGTTTTCATACCAGTGTCTGTACCATCAATTAGCCTAACAAACCTAGTGACGACAATATGGTTTATACTGGTTATTCTTAGATAAATTATTAAAAGGACTAATTCATAAAAGACTGTCAACTGCTACAATCATGCATGTGATAGCACTTTCTCCCTGGCCTACCCCGATGTGCAAAACAGGCTCCAGTCAACAACATGAATAATGCAGATCTCAAGAGTCCTGCTGAAGCACGTCAGCCTGCGTGACTGAGAAATGAACCACTCATTTCCTTGGCTGGAAAACACAATACTGCATACTCTGCTGGGCTTCCTTCTCATGCAGTGTTGTGTGATGCAGAAACAACATGGCCTTCTTGGTTCAGTTGTGAACAAGATCAAACCAGGTCAATGTATACAGTTTGAAACACGGTTGCAAGTGATATTACATCCAATAATAACCCATCCTTTACAGCGAGCTATCTGCCTGCAGGACAGGGGTATGGTAATGGCTTCATATTCACTTACGACAAGGGAATGAATGAAAAGATCCCTTGCTCAGTGAAGGGTAAACTGACAAAAAAAAAAAAAGCAAGCAGATTATTTAGAGATTAAGATATTTGCATGAAAATATGAGATGAGCCATGGTCTCAGTTTAGCATAAAGTAGGGCAGGGGGTGAAGATTAAAATGTGCAAGTGGATGAAAACAATGAATAATGGCTGAGGCTGTAAAACTGAGCCATGAAAAACAAAGGCATGTTACACTATGTATACTAATACATTGTGTTTGACAGGGCTCAGGGGCCTTAGAGCACACAGGCTGCTGTTAAAACCAGCAGATGGGCAAACAGAGAGAGGATCCTGCTTCTGAAGCATGGAGGCCATTCAGGGAGATGAGTGACTTCATCCCAGCAGCACCTCACCCCACTTTGCATTGACTATGTACTCATTATGGGAGCATCACCACCGGCACACAGTAAATAGAGACAAGGAAGCAGACTTGCCCCACGAATGGCAGAGAAATAACATTGAAAAATTAAACCCTACATTGTCAGATGATATGTTAAATGCAGCACTAAAGCCTGTAAAGTTCGCAGGCACTAGACGGACCAGTATATATACACATATTTCTACATCGATAGTGTATAAATGACATGCGTTAATAAATTCAGGTTGAGTTATATACAGTGCTACTGACACTTAACTTCAAATGACAACCAACCCCGCTTTACATTTTTGAGCAAAACAAACAAAAATATCGCCAACACCCCTAGTTTTGGCTTGAATGTACTTATAGAAAAATGTATTCTGAATAAAGCAATAATTACTTAAAATTAATATTATTTTCTCTTCTTGAGTACTCAGGTTAAGACAAAGGTGTGTTGGCTTCTCTTGACGTTTTACTGCTCGAGTGCAGAGCAATGCAACGGCCTCGGTTGGAGAAAGTTTCCAGTTACAGTATAAGACTTGTGTTTCCTCACACGAATTGCAGCAGAGAATAGTTGAACATCACATCAATTTAGCGACAATTTACATAGCACACAGTATAGACTTTTGCTCACGAAGCCACAATGACCGACCGAGTTAACGAAACAAACATAAGCTAACAGCAAGATCGAATGTCATGTGGTGACTGTCGGAATCTAGCTAGCTTGGTGTGCTAACGCTCACTAGCCACAAAAAGAAGAGTTTAGGTTGTGATTAGCATTGACCGCTTTATGAATGTTACACACCTTCAAAAAGACATTTGCTATATTAAACACTGGTGCTAGTCGGGTCATTGTCCAACGTGGTCGATAAATAATGCAGTAAGCACTCAAGCCAATTTAGTGGAAAATAAAATGGAGTTAACCAACTACGCTCCAACTACAGAGCAGCTACTGCTAACTAGCTTGACTAGCTTAGCATTTACCTTGTCAGAGTCGAGCTCGGGGTCAGCTTGGCTCAGTCTGTAAAGAAATGATTTTGGATCTCGACACAACGTTTGTCTCGTTGTTAAAAAATATGTCCCCCCGACGTTTAGTCGAATCCATTTCGATGCCCCGCCACCGGATGAAAGGTTTCTTTCCGC
Source organism: Aulostomus chinensis (assembly GCF_037954235.1). Taxonomy (NCBI): domain Eukaryota; kingdom Metazoa; phylum Chordata; class Actinopteri; order Syngnathiformes; family Aulostomidae; genus Aulostomus; species Aulostomus chinensis. Next base: position 10,608,953 of record NC_141342.1, read on the forward strand.
AGGAGAATGGGTCAAACATCTCCGGTGAACGGAGCCGCTGGTCTCGGAGCTGTTCTCTGCCATCCCGCTCCTTGTCTCCTCCACCCTCGCCTCGGCTGTCTGAGGAGCTGACAGGAAATATCTAAGCTGCAGCCACTAACTTGGAGTCCACGATTCACGCAAAGCTGGCTGCCAGCCCCGCAGCCACTCCTACTAACCCACTCCACCAGCACTGACAGACACTTGCATGAATTATTCCAGAGAAAGGAGGTCCTCTCCAGCTTGATCCACGGACGCTTCAGACGAGGAGCGACGATCTCTTGATTGCGAGCCTGGAAATGTCACGAAAGCAAAATCACAAGGGCTAAAACAAGCACCATTTTCTATTTTCCTTGTATAAAAATAGCTATTCGGTACAAACCAGCATGTTTGCAAGAGTATTATTTTGCACGACACAAACACACTTTGATGATGGGCCGGTACTTTATTCACATGCTGCAAAATGTGAGATGCCATCGCCACTGAACGCTGCTGCTTTCACTGTCATGACTGTGGTTGATAACAGAAGACAGGACACAAGGCTTTATTTGTATGCCTAAATTCCCTACATGCTTTAATTACTGGACTACCAAGCATTAAGTGGAAAATTCATCATTCAACATCTACTGACCTAGCGCACAAATAATCAGAGAGAGAATGAACAGATTCATTAAATTATCAGAATATGATTAAATCACTGAGCAAATAGAAAATGTATGATATAGTAAGAAAAAAGCTGTAAAATATTATAGTTTACAATAATTATTCACATTCAAAGGCTTTACATCTCAATACATACACAACATGGCCCCTGAACATGACTTCAATCCAAATATGATTCATATATTAGAATTTAAATAACACAGAATGAACTAGAGGCTAAACAATAGCCATCAAATAACCTTATACAAGAATAAAAATACAAAAACTGTATCCTAATATCATTGCATTACTTGCTTCAAATTTTTAATAATACATCATCTGTACATCACAGTTCTAGTCAGTTACAAGCCAGGTAGAGTATTCCATACACAATGTAACCAACTGCCATCAACTTGATTCGAACAATTTCTCTAACCAGAGGCAAACACTTCTGGAGTGCTTCCTCAACTTTATAGACAGATACAGCAATTTCATCGGTTATTTGGATCAGATAGATATTCTTTAACTGACATCCAACCACATCAAGCCCTGGGCCCCAGGGCCAGAGGGTCTTATTCACCTATACTCCAGTCACACACTGCACACAGACTCAGCTGAAGGAAGAGGACCTTTGGAAAGGACCTTAAGGTAATATGTCAAAAATTAAAAGCATTATGATAATACATACTGCTAAAACAAGAGCACAAGTTAAATCAATTGCTTTAACTTCTATTGGGCCAAATGTCAGAATGAAAAAAAAAAAAAGAAAGAAAAAAGAAAGAAAAAGTTCCGCCATCTTGCACGAGGGACAAAAACTTTACTGTGATTGCTTCCAAGAATGATAGTATGTATATGCATCTCTGTCGATGAAGGTTTTCTGTTCAGCATGGGGTGGTCAGCACATAGGATTCTGTTTTCAATAGGACATACTGAACATGAGCAAACTATCCCACCAAAAAAATAAATGGAAGAATTCACACCACAAAGAAATAGCAAGTGAATGGTACAGAACAGCCAAATCATTCAATAATATTCGCTATGGTTGCCAATGCAGTCAAAAATACCCACCTTTTAAGATGAATAAACTACATCTCCAGTGCCCTAGGAGAGAGAGGCGAACAAGGCTGAGCTACAAAACTGGCCATGCAGGAAAGATAAGCAAGTTATGATTAGGAAGTATAAGCTAGTGGCATGTTTACTCGCCTCCTGTTAGCAATACGTCCTCAGTAACAGCTATGGAGGGCTCACACTTACACAGAGACTGATTCTGACCCATGTCTCACTGCAGACCGGCACTCTGCAATAAGCAAGTACCAAGAGACTAAAAAGAAAATTCAAATACAGTGGGGATATTTGGGCTCTGACAAACATACATAGAGGATTTGAGTTTGGTAAACATGTGAGACTGAATCAGCTTACAGTATCTGTTATAGCTATGGAGTATATGCACTAGACGTGGGGGGCTGACTACAGCTTGCACATATGACGTAGGATATGGTTTAATTAAGATATTAGGATTGGCTCTAGTTCACAGAAGCTAGATCTTGTGTTATGGTTATCATTGAGGCAGGAAACCAGTCCTTGGATTTGAGATAGTCCTAGCGGTACCCAAACTTATATATTCGCCCTTCTCTTTCCTCGTTCAGAATGTACAAAAAGCAGATGTGCATGGTGGTAGTCTTATCATCCATACATGGAAAAATGCAGTAGAAGCCTCACAGAGAGCACAAAGAACAAGCAAAGCAACCCTGAATCCAAAGTTGTATTTTTCCCATGGTTCTACTCAGGAAAACAAACAAGGTCTAGATGCCAGCGTCTGTAAGAGTTTGTTTACATTGCGGTGATGAAGGGCATTAAAGAGGGTGTTACTCTGCTCAGTGATTGGCCTCAGAGCTAAAGAGGAGCGGCCACAGGAGGAACTGTGCTCCTATAGGCCAGGGTTTTGGTGCCTTTGATAGACCTTTCTCCACACTTCCTGGATCTTCTTGCACCATCTGTCAGCATTTCCGCTGGGGTCCATCAAATAGTATGTTCGGTTAGGCTACAAAGATGGCAGGAAAAAGGAAAACGATAAGGAAACCATGTTTGGAGGAGAAAAGCTTCACAAATGTCAACATGTTGCAGGAGGAAAATGAACTTGCTGCTCGACAGAAATAGTAGTGTACCGTATGAACAAAGAAGGTTTTGAAGTTCTTGGCCTCAGGGCGCAGCTCTAGGGACCAAGGAATCTCTCCTTTCAGGACCTTGTTGACAGGATCCACATAGTACAGGTGTGGTCCTTCAGTGAGAAGCAGCTGTCTCCGTCGAGCAAACAGACCCTGCAATGGAATGCCACGTCTTGAGAGTAGTTCACCAACAGAGGGGGCTATGAGGCAACAGCATTTCCCTCACTACTGGAGGGGAATTCCCCTCCACTACCTAAAGTTTTTGTTAGCACTCAGAGCAATAACAAAGGAAGTGACTTCACTGATTCAGAGGAAAGGGGAAAACCTTTTTGCGTTTTACTCCCAGTTGATAGAAAACAGCTAAAGTTTTCAGTTTTTAAATATATACTAAAAATAAATACAGATATAAAACAGGGATATTTTTAACAGATCAGTATATTTGCAACACACCTTCCGTTTGTCCACTGGGCCCATTTTCAGGATCAGGTTATTCTCAACAAACTGGTGCCTGTGTTAAAAAGCATATCTTTCAACAGCATATAGGCTGCTACACAAAAACATCAACCAAATATAATTCTCACATTTTATGGGCGTGTTGGACTTGCAGGTAAAATAACATTGATTTTCAGACAGCCAACAGACTGAGCCTGATCAGGAGTTTACCAGGGGTTTCCAGTGGTTTGTTTGTCCAGCAATAGCTGCTTCTCCTCTTCAGTGAACTGCAGGTCCAGCTCAAAGGAGTTGTTGTCCAGGTCATGGATGTACTGCTCAATGTTGCTGCTGGACCTCTGTGGGGGCGTGGATTCATGTGGTGACAGGGAGTGTGATGAGCTGGACTGGCCCACCTGCATGTTGCTGAACTGGCTCAGGAGGTCGTCATACTAAGGTTGGAAATGAGATGGGTTATGTCTCGGCGGACCCAAGTCTTTCTTTGATAACGATAATAATGGATTAAAAAGGCAACTGTAATATTTTACATTTCCATAGCAGTCCTCATCATCCTCAGACATAGCTGGCAGGTAGGGGGTGAGCTTAGGGGGCGTCTGCAAGTGTAGGTCACTCCAGGAGATGTTCTCGAAGAAAGGGTGTTGCTTCAAAGGGTCGTAGCCTCCCATCTCTTCACATCCAATGCGCTTTGAGGGGTCCAGTGACTGAGAGGAAAATCAAAATCAGATGTGACATGTTTTCTTTGCACTGACACCTAAAAAAGTACCGATGACATTTCTCGACAGACACCAGTTTCATTTAATTGGACCTTAAATGTATGAGGTAGAGAATGTGAAGACTTACCAAAAGTTGTCTGACGAGATCCTTGGCTCTAGGGAAGAATTTCTCTGGGAATTCGTATTCCAGCTTTATTATCTTCTGGAATATTAGGTACTCATTTCTACAACAACAGGAAAGGAGAGCAAAGTTGTCAATTGATTGGTAAACTGCTGTGGTAAACTGCTGTGATTCACCTTTCTGAAAACCTTAAATTACCAAAAACATAAGGAATTTCCGTCCATTTTGCCATACATACACTATTCATTTTGGATATTTCTATCATTGAGACAGCTGTAACACATGATGTAGTGTTTACTTATTCAAAAGTGTTTGTGTCAATCTCCAGTAATACAACTAAACGACTTCTCAGTTCATCCACTTTCAATTAAAATCTTGGACTGTTTGAACAAGAAGTTGAGATCTACACTGAAGAGTAGCTGAGTATTCAGTGGCAGGATGCACCGACCTGTTCACTGAAATACCGTTCATTGTCGGGGTTTACTGACAGAACAAGTCAAACCTAAGTAGAATGCCTGCTTAATAATCCAGGCATTTACTTCTTCCCTCTGATAGCAGCAGGAAAATAAGCTCAGAGTTTAACCTGTACAGCTACATGCTTTGTAATTGACTTCAGTTGTTTTGTCGCCGTCTCCCATTCTCGGTGGATTGCAGGTGAATTAATCCATAAATCAGCTTCACATCACATTACATCTCTGTCAGCACCATGTGGCTTCTTGCCAATACCATTGTAACAGGCCAAGCAGCAAACACTAATTTATTTCATTGGTTTATGAAGAAGAAACTAAATGGTGTGATTCTCCAGAAGTGTGCAGGTGGCTGTAACAGACAGGGATTGAACTGTCTCTATTTCATATCACTGCTTACTACCTTTCTGTATCATTTTATTGTTTTCAAAGATTTCATTTTATCTGGTTCTTCTCTTGGTTTTTGTCATAAAAAGAGAGTGGTCATTACTTGTTTTTGTTATTGCTGACGTCGGTGAAATGAACACTAGTGACTGGGCTGTGCCAACAAAACTCCCTCTGTGCTTACCCAGCTCTGAAAGGTGGTAAACCAGCCACCAGCTGATAGATAATACATCCCAGTGCCCAGAGGTCAGAGCTACGGAAAAAAGGAAAAACTTGTTATGGAAATGTACTTGCAGAGTTTATGCCACCCTTATCTGACAAACAGGAGAAACACAACAATGATTTGCAACCATGGTTTTCGTGATGAACAAAACTCAATACCTTTTGCAGGCTGATTTCTCTGTTAACAACTCTGGAGAAACATACTGTGCTGTTCCAACAAAGGAGTTTGCTCGTGCTGCCAAACAAGACAAATAAATGGTGAGGGGACATGAGTAACTTTTCTGCTTGAAGACAGTTATCTTCATCATATTTTTTACAATCGTAAAATTTAAATCAGTACTGGGGTTGTACCTTGCTTACTGTCTGATGATAACTGTTTTGCTGTCCCAAAATCTGTTATCTGGATGTGCATCTCTTCGCTCAGAAGAATATTCTCTGGTTTCAGGTCTCTGAAATTAATGAAATTGTCTTTAATTTATAAAATAGGGTTTGACAACAGTATGGGGGGGGGGGGAGCATACAAAAACAAAGTGAGAGAGTCTTACCTATGAATTATCCCCTTATTGTGTAAGTATTCTAGAGCACAAACTATTTCAGCTGAGTAGAATCTAGTGCAGGTCTCATCAAATGAACCAATTTTGCGAATGTATTTCAGGAGCTCTCCGTTCTTAGCATAGCTAAGACCAAAATCTGAGGACAGCTAGTTAAGGATCATTGTGATTACAGGACATCAATTGTCAAAAAAAAAAAGCCATCTAAGAAAATATAAACTGTTGCAAGGTATTAACATGGAACACGCCTAGATATACTGAAACTTGTTCAAGAAAGGATACACAACTTCTCATCATCTTGAAATGTGAAGTAGAGCTTGACGAAGAACGGGTGATCCAGATTTGACATCAAATCCCTTTCTCTTTTCACATACTGGGCTTTGTTCTCCTTCATAATATGCCGCTTCTCTAAAATCTTAACTGGAGGAGAGGAAAGAACATTTCAGAAGATTGTAGTAAAAATATAATCAACACTTTTTTTCCCACTGTATTGCAGTGTAATTCAATAGTTGATGCATTTTTACTTACTTGCATATTCTTTTCCTGTTACCTGCTCTCTTGCCAGGACAACCTGGGGGTTTTAAAACATAGGTCGTTACTTTCACATTAGACTTAAAAGAGCATTTACAGGAATTACAATCTGTCTTGTCAATTCACTTTCAAAAGTGCAGAGGGTGACTCACCCAAGTACATTAATGAAAGGAATGCTAACATGTAGTAACATTTACCAAGGTGTTATTCAAAAGATAAGTGGAATGCATTATAAATACCGTTGAGAAGGAGCCCTCTCCCAGTATTTTGCCAAATCTGAAGTCCTCTGGTTTCTTCTTGCGTGGCTGAGGGGCCTGAGCGGCCGGCTGTGTGCGGAGGTCTGAGCCCTGACTGCTGGCAGACGCTCCTACAGCACGGGCCTCTGAGGCCGAGCCCTCCATGCTGGGACAGTGGCTACTGCTTGCGCCTGGGATAGCAAGTGGCGAGCAGGAGTCAGGGTGGTTTCTTACCATTGATGGATGCGAGCAGGAACAAATGACAACGCTGGGCTGAATAGGCACAACATCATACTGGAAAAAGAAAGGGAACATTCAGAAAATATCAGTCAGCAGGGTGATGCAGTTGGAGTTTTTGATTAAAAGGTTAAAATAACCACATGTGGTTTCAATTGTGCATCTTTGCTTGAAGAAATACAGGCACTATGCATCATGGTCTCAAACTGTCAGGTAGCCACACCAAAAACTAACAGTGACATGTGAGAGTAGCTAATAAATAAATCATCATAACATAATAACAGTATCATTCAGTACCAATGCCGATGTATAAAAATATGTTTATGGAACACGTTAGTGTATCTGTTAGAATTTTGAACTGTCATGGCAGATGTCACCATCATTCTGTGGGCAGACTGATGAAGCAACAATTTTGTGTTTGCTAGAAAGTAATGAAATGACAAAGCAGTGTCAGGCAATAAACAGAAATGATATAGTACCTAACAACCATAAGTTGGATACAAATTCCTGCATTTTTGGGGACTGTATACTGTGGAATAACAAAATGATTTTGTAAACATGATATTTAGCGTCATTTTTTTCTTACAAAAGATGCTGTGCATGACACAACAGGAATGGACGATGACGAACATCGATAATTTAGCTATTATTCACTTCAAATGATCTATTACTACTTCAACTAACATCATAATTTGCTGATTTACAACTTGAAGCGAGACCACTTGAGGAGCAAGGTCTAGTATTGATAAGGACATCAGAGAACTACAGAAGGAGCCGCGTCTGTTGGTCGCCATCTCAAGAGTAAACATAATAAAAACATCTCCAAGCTAAGTTAAAGTATTAATGTGACAACTGCTCTTTCTCGAAATGAACGCTGATCGTTAACATTTGTATGCAAACTACCTGTCCTCTGACTAATTTGCGATGGTACTGTAGCTAGCGCTAACAAACACCGGTGAGAAACCCACCAAGTGATTGTTGAAGATAAACATGAACAGGTTTTACTTTCAAATGCCGTATACGATAATGAGCCCCACTCAAGTCATTTTGTAGCTTGGACTACAATAACACAGTGAAAAAGAAAGTTGTTCAGGTTAAATACAGTCTATGTTAATTAGTTAGTTCTGCTGGCCTAGCCTTTTCTCATTCAAAAACCAAGGTGTGGCCATTTAGCTGCTTTATCCAGACTTGGCTGTAAAACTAGTTACCAGCTGGCCATATAACTATCTCTTGACTCATTACCGTTACTATTGGTTAGCCATGCAATGTTTCATTGAAAACATCAGCTACCTAAGCCCGAGTACTGGCGGAGCATCAGGCCTTTGCGAACTTTCTTTGCTAACTAACGCCTGCTAGGAAGCTAATGTTAGCTCCTGCTGCCTTGTCAAATAATACCGGCCATAACTGACAGTGAGTTATAAACTTGACGCTAACAGCCTGCACATTAGCTAGCGTTTATGTTAGCCATCCCGATTCACAAACAAGCAACTTCAACACCTCTTTACATCGTCCACAATCGTGTCACTGGGTCGTGATTACACACAATATACTGCCGTTACTCTCAAAATGTGAAAAGTAATGGGCTGACAACGTTAACCTAACAATCTATCTAAGGTGGAACGCAATACAGCTCGTGTTAGCTAGCAGTAGCATCATTCGAAAGCGCGAACCTGTTTAGCTAACATTAGCCAACAGATTAAGACCCATGGAAATGTTGCCACATTTAATAAAACTAATGGCAAGCATTGGTAACTTGTAAACAAATGTCAAATCAATCACACTGCCTGTAAACTTGGATAAAACCAGGTATGCAACATACCAGATTAACGTAGGAAATTTTCGTTGGTGTTAGCCAACATTAGCAAGCTAACATTGCTTGTGAGTCGTAAGCGATCTTTTGCGGCTAACACCGCTCTCCATAGGAAGGCCCGACCTAACTATTTGTTGTCAAACAGCCGCCACACTGTACATTTTGAACACCGGCTTCGAGCCGTTATTCATATTAAAGTCGCAACACTTACCAGCTGACTTGTAGCTCTTGCCATGGGAGTTTTCCGCGAGTATTTATTTGGAATAAAATAATTAGAGAAGCTCCAGTAATGGCTGCCTTTGCGCCTTCATTTTCGAGCTGTGACGTCGTTCCACAACAATGTTACCGCAGGACAGCAGAGGAGAGTCCCGCTGTGTCCGCCCCCCTCGCCACATTTACAACCTACTCAACTTCATCTTACGGATAGGATTTGAGTCAGACGACAGTAATTCTATCAACCCCGCAGGTGACGGACGTCTTCGCGTCAGAGTCATGTATAAAGACGAGTTTGGTCAACACAACTTTGTCAGATTTAATTTCTTTTTATAAAAGGAGCCTAAAGTTACACAATCCACCACGATGCTTTCACTCATTCTCCATTAAATAATTTAATCGAACACTGTTTCCAAACTTTCAACTTAAATGCAATGAAGTCGACAAACATTTATGTGGATTAAACCATTTAAGTTGTAAAACTAATATTTTAAAGATATGTATCTAAAATCTAAAAATAACCTTTAATTTATGCAACAGTTGAGCATTCAAAGTTTCTTGTAGCTTTAATCAGTCCTGTTTTTAAAGTGTCCATATTTTTAAATATTCTTTATTGTGATGACGATGCTGTCACTTCCTCTTCATCGTGTGGGAGGACTCCTGCTTCATCATTGCTTTCTGCTTCATCCTCTGACGTGTCCTCACTAGAATCATCTTCAGGTGCACTAAATACAGAATGCAGATTTGTAAAGCTACCATTTTTAAAAAAAAAAATTTTAGGCAAGTCATTCTACATTTGTATGAAGTAACATTAAACTAGAAAAAAAAATTCTAAAACCAAGGAAAACTGAACAGTAAAACCTCTGAATTATGATACTGCATTGATTGATACATGCAGCCATAAAATATGTGTATTTGCAGTTGCGATGCTGTCACATGCCTAAGTTAATGCTTACCATGGACGTCTGTTGAGATTCATAGATTCTACTCCTGAGTCAACATCAAATGGATCTGTGAGCAGGGCATGTGATACGCTTTTGTTATTAAGAAGGTTCCTTTAACATCCGATCCAAAGTTAAACATGAGGCAAATAAATAGGACAGGTTAAAAACTGAACAACCCATGAAGCTACACAGAACTGTAAGGAAAAACACTTCGTGGAACCTCAATATATTTCTCATAATTTACCAAACTCCTCCTCCTCTGGTTTAGAGGTGAGAAACTCCTTCTCTGCAGCCAGCAGTTCTTCCTCTGACTGACAGACAGCATAGCGCTTCAGCAGAACTTTATTGAGCTCCAGGAACACGGTCCCCCACTTAAATTTCCTTAACAACAGATGAGCCAGTTCCTCAAAACCTGTCAGAAATTAAATACAGTATGTAAAAAGTCACTTTTTTTTTTTTTGCAGAAGCCATTTTAAACTAACAGTAAAAAAAAAAAAAGCTCAAGCTCATCCTTACCAACAATACAGAATGTGGCGGCAAAAGCCTCAACACAAGATAACTTGCAAGGCTTCCCATAGTTGACGGGGTTTGCTGCTACGAGGTACGGCAGTAGACGCGGATGACTTCCAACCATCTTTTTGAAGGGCGTCTCCTCCAGTTTTGCCCACGAACAGTCGATCACCGCTAACCCGTTCTGGGCCACAATCTCTCTGTGCGTACGGAGCCACGTATCATATAAAACAAAGTGAAAGTTAAAAAATAAATTGTCAATACAAACAAACACGGAAAATCAATCCAAATTAATTGAGTACAAAAAAATAACTATTCTGAGTTTGTTAAAAGCAGCTTAAGGTTTGTTTGTTCATATTATTACAAAAGCTCTCTGTCTGCTGACCAAACCTGAGGTCAAACTTCCAGAGAAACTATGCAAAAAAAAAAAAGAAGAAGGATGAATTCTCATCTTCAGCAGCTCATATTTGTTTGATGAACCATCACAACAGAATAATAATGGAATAAGTCCAGATTATTTGCAGGCTGGTGATATTAATGAGTGCACTACACACCTGTCTGCTGCCGTCACGTACTTTGTGCCCATTGGACTCAGAATGAGTCCGTTAAATCTCTGATTGAGGCGCAGGTTTCGTACAAATCCCTTGCGTACCAGCTTTCTGCCAGTGCAACGTTTGGGATCACAGTGACCCAGCTCCCACATGGCGAGTGGACAGGGTAGTTTCACCTGGGGGGCCTCCGCTCCCTCCTCTGGGTGAAGACTCGCTGAAAAACACAGACAATGGGCAGAACGTACAGTTTATCAATATATATGCGATATCAACACCCCCCCCCCCCCCCACACACACTCTCATTTGGAGGTTTGATTTTACACCGTTTACAGGCAGTGTTTCCTCAAATGCGTTCTTCTTCAAACAATATACAGAGTTTATGATCAACCTGGTTAACTTGAGGAATGTTAAGTACATTACTAACTTTATTCATATTCTACAAACATGGTTTATTTAATATTTCTGTGAAGGTATTTAAGTTACTGTGGCCCATGTATAGATTTAAAACAAGAACTGGAGTCAAGTATTAATATTCATTGTGTCAGGATCAGAGATATGTCAACATTCCGTTGATCCCCAGGGGAAAATTCTTCTGTTGAAGGTGCTTTCACTCAAATACAGATATATAGGATGAAGATGAATTGTAGAAATATGTTAAATGGATAAGTAAAAATTGAAATAAAACATATAAACACAATCAGCAACAAATAGAGCAGGTACATATACAAATGGAAGTATTCTTACCTTCGAGAGCAGTATGCATCTCCTCTGTAAAGGCCTCTAATGATTTGCCCTTCACTTTATGTCGTTTATCTTTGCCTTTGTTGTCCGGGCGAACAAACTTGCCCTGTTTTTTTCGTCCCATGTTGCACAAGGTGAGCGGACAGCTACTTATGTGTCTGTTTTACATGCTAAATGCTAACTCCCCCCATTCGAATCTTTGGACAAATTAATTCACGAAACATTGGCATGGTGTGTTTTCCCCTTGCGTGAACGGTTTAACAGCTTCGTAGAAATGATCTCAATATATTTATTTATCCTGTCCTGCTTTTCATAGAATTGTAAAAACAGTGTATCCAGTCAAGCTTACTCTGTACGTGGAGAGCACGTCGGACTCCATGAAGCGAACAGCGCACGCGCATTGAATTTTTGGTCACGTGACATATCACCTGACGAACGAGGACCGGAGCAGGAAATGTAGTTCGAGACCAACCGAAACACATTTAGGAACTAAAAAAAAAAAAAAAGTAACAATGCGCTGTTTTTTCAACGGGGGGTATAATTTGATGACGCTATGCGTGTTTTTTGCGTGTCTTTTCAGTGAGTATCACCCCTTTCTGCCGAGTGTAATTCCTGTAACATTAATGCGGATGTGCTAACATGAGCTGGGCTAGCGTTCGTTCATTGAGCTGATTCTGGTTGTTGCTGACTTTTTTTTACACAGTAAACCATGGAAGCGCCGGTAAAATGAAGATAGTTGAGGAGCCGAACACATTTGGGTTTGTGTTGACAGAAAACCTGCAATCTTTCATCGTTTAGTCCTCGCCCTGTTCTGACAGACGTTCTCTCTGCTTAGGGTGAACAATCCGTTTCTGGTTCAAGGATCCAGACTACAGGCGAAAGTGTCTCCATCTTCAGTATCTGGTAAACAATTTGATCATTTCATTTTTCTTTTGTTTGTTTTACAAATAACTTAGTCTTACTTTGTGAAACGTTTAATTTAAATACATTTTTTTTTTGAACGTCATTGCTCCTCTTGTGTAAAACTTCTTCAAGGTCCTGCACATCTTTATCGATTAGCTGGAAAGTGCTTCATTCGGACAGAATCAACGTAAGTTTTCAAGGCACCATATCATCGTCTCCAAGATGCCTATACTTGGTCTCCACTCTTTTCTGCTTGTATGCTGATTTGTCAATGCTGTCATCTGCAAAACTAACGTGGTATTTATACAATCGATCACTTTCAAGGTATAAATATGAATTCTGCCCTTTTCACAACGTCACCCAACATGAGCAGTCATTTAGATGGAATGCATACAGTGGAATACTGGGGTAAGACACTGCAAAAATAAATAAATGAAATTAACAACAACAAAATTGACAGTGGATGTTTACTGCACAGCAATAAGTTCTAAAAAATCTTGTGTTTTTCTCCCAGGATCTGGCAGGAGTGGGAAATAACAAACAACACTTTCACAGGCATGTGGATGAGAGATGGAGATACTTGTGGAACTAGGAACAGAGAAACAAAGGTAACTAAAGTTTGATTGAATTCTTGTATTTGACAGTTTAGGAGCTCCTCATTGCTTCTCTGTGTTTCAAAAAGAAGACAATGATGTTTTTCCAGATTATTAAGCTCTGTAAGTCAAGACCCATAACAGTTGGGTTAATGAATTTAATTTGTTTGTTCCTACGTGATCTATATTTCTTTTTCTGCAGGTGATTTTTGTCTGTAGCAACAGCAGCAAACTTGCTCAAGTTTCAGAGCCGAGTACTTGTGTGTACTCACTCACATTTGAGACACCGCTAGTCTGTCATCCACATTCTCTTTTAGGTAAGACAACAGAAACAGAAAGTGTAAGTTTGTAGTGTTAATGCAGTGGTAATATTAAGATGTAAAAATTGTACGTTCCTTTTAAGTGTATCCGACTCTGACTGAGAACCTGCAAAGGGAATGGGACGAAGCAGAGCAGGCTCGCTATGAAGGTCTTATTACTGAGCAGGTATGCAGCAGTTTAGCTGAGAACTGAAACAACGTCGTTACGTCATCAGGAGGCCTGTGTCCACCAGGTCCTAAATATAAAAAGATAAAAATCAGCGTTGATGTGATTTAAAAAAAAAAAAAATCCATAGTTAAAATTGTGAGTCATAGTTATATAATTTCACATCATTTTAAAAGGCATAAAAATGAGATAAAGTTATCCTTCTGAGTCAACCGGAGGTTCCATCATGCAGTTTGTGTCTCCTAATTATGACTTCATCTAAATTTAGATTTCTCATTTTTAATTTTCCAATGATGGCTATCATTCTGTTAGTTTTGACTTTTTATTTGATGAATTACCGTGATTTTTTTTTTTCTCCACCCGGCAGAAAAATGCTTCCATATGTGATCATTATCTTAAATATTGCGTTGCCATATTTCATATTTTCTTCTGTTTTCATGGAGGGGAAAATATTTCCCTAATTCTTTTGTGTCCTGCTGTCACCACCACGCAGGGATACGATAATCTCTTGAGGGATATTTTTGAGGACGCCGGTTTCCTGAAAAGTCATAAAGTGAACCTGAAGCCATCGTCTGAAACAGCTGATTCAGAAACGCACAACTCTTTACAAAAATGCACTGAGGTATGTAACTTAAACTCCTATCGCCATGGGTAACATGCTCTTTCAACCCAGATACAGAATCATAATCAAATACAGCTCATCATAGGGGACGGAAAAATAATTTGTATGATCTCACATTATTTTTCAACAGGACTTCCAAAAACAGAGAAAAGAGATTGAGAGACTGCAAGCTCTCCTCAGTCAACATCATATTCCTTTTGATTCAAAGCCAAGTAAGTTATTTAGGATTTAATAATTCAGAATAGTCACTGTGTGCAGCGATTTGGTTTCAGGAGTTGTCTTTCGCTCCGTGTCACAGATGAAACAAAAGGTACAGCGAGCGAGACCGATAAGGACGAACACCTGAGGGGAGACACCGGCCTTATTGATGTGCAGTGACAATCATCCACGGCAAGACACCTTTGACCACCAGACTGGATTTAAACATGTTTTGTTGGTCGGTGTGATGGAAACTTCACTGATGTGACAGAACTGCGCCCGGGCTCGGCCATAAGGGGCTTTGGTCTTCGTTCAGACCCTGCGAAGATGGAGCGGGTTGTGAAATACAAATGCGTTTAACAGAAGAATGTTTGCAGATAAAATTTGTAATATATTCATTGCTAGACACAGAAGTCTCCTACTGTTTTACAAACTTCTTTAAGGAGAAAAAAAAAACTGTCCCTGAATGCCTTGTGATTTAAGCACAACAGATTTTGTTTAACTTATATTTCTCTTATATTTATGTCAGACTAAACACATACGGGCTCAGTTTCCTTTGTTTGGACAGTCTTGACTACTGTGAAGTGCCAAAACACGCGATGTAAAATTTCTAATAATATCAGTTCCACAAATATGTAGATAAACTCAAATCTAACGTTGGGAATATGAATTACAGGGATGAGGGGTGTTTTCTTAAATTGTAAAATTAAATATGTTTCAGACTTTGCCTTGTGAAAAGTTGTTCTCCCGACTCTAGATTATGGGCTTTGACATGCACAAACATGTCTCCAAACATTCCTGAGACTTTCATCCCCGACACTTCCCCCCGTTTCATCTGCAGCGATGTGCATGTTTTCATGTGTTCATACTGGGGAAACTGGGCGTTTGATTCTCAGTTCTTAGTAAAGAGGGACATTTTGAAGGTAACTTTCTGCGCGCACGAGCTGTAGCAGTAATTTTTAAAACTAACACACAAATACAAAACATGGCAAACACACAGCGTGTACTGAAATCTAAACCGATCCTTCCTGAACGGACTGTTGAACAACAAACTAAACATTTCAGTCCGAACTGTGATCAAGGTGATCTTTTTTTGGTCCTTTGATGGTTAAGTCTTTCTCAGTCTGGTCAAGAAAGCACCTGGATGACTTCTCTGGCTCTGTGCGCCCTCTGCTGGACGACACTGTCCTCTGGCGCTTGTCCTGATTCTTCCACAAGGGATAAGGCTTTTTGCACTGTGGTGTCTCTCGCTCCTCCCTGGAGTCCCTCCAGGTAGTGAAGCAGCACGGAGAACTTATCATCAGGAATCTGAGGAAAAAGGATTTGTTTCTTTAATTCTTATCCGTCCATGAATCCCAATCGTTCGTATCTTTACTGTATTTACAGGTTTGTTAACAAGTATCGCAAGTGCAAAGATGACACAAATATAAAACCTATTACCAGTGCAGGTTTTCCTTACGTATTCTACAATATTCTGCTTGTTAAATGTTAAAATGTTGAAAAAGATTAATGAAGAAGGGTGGAGGTGAAACTAACTAATGTACGAGGAAGCCGTAGTCTTGGAAACCTGAGCTCAGACTAAATGTCCGTCAGGGAACTGAAAGCTGAAGTTTACCAGTTGGGAGTCGAACATGTGCTGCAGTAACCACGTCTGTCGCGTCTTCTGGAACTTCCACTCAGTACGATTGTCAGTCCAGCTGCAAAGACAAAAATCAGAAACAAGTTGCTGGCCTCCACGGGGCTGGGCTTCAATATGTTCCACACACACAAACACACAGTCACTTTTATGGTATTTATACTGTATAGACTTACATTAATATCCTGGAAACTTACCCACACAACTTAACCTTAACTTAACCTTGACCCCTGACCCACAAATATGCATTGACACAGCATTTGTTCCCAGTATTGTCCTTAATTAACTGGTCCTAAGTCTGTATTATATCCCTGAAAATGGCTTAAGTCATTAGAGCCCCCCTCCCCAAACACACACACACACACACACACACACTGAAGTATATAATGCTGAATGTAAGTACAGAGAAGTATAATTAGACTCAACATGGTATCAATCTGAGTTACTTCATATAACTCATATTTTTTTTTATATAATATAAAATAACGAGGTGGGACAAAGTAACAAATCTAGAGAAAACTGTGATTATTTAATTGACCTTCTTGTTTAAAACGTGATTAAAAAAAGGAACCGAAATCATTCGTGATTTTTAGAATGTGATCAGCAACTTCTAACATATTCCCACATTAAATGCAACGTTAGGGGCATTCCCTCAGTAGCATTTTATCAACAACCGCTGCATTTCGTTGTTGAATCATCACTTTATAAATTTTACTGGTGACAAAATCATTGATGTCGACTGCAGTTGGCCAGGAGCGTGGAATGAGAAACTTGTGAAACAATTTTACTCTCCGGATTCACGCCATGGTTTGAGTACATTGAAAGACCTGCTGTCAAAGGCGTTTACTTCAGTGGTTTCCTGCCAGTGAAGTCAAGTCTTACCAGGAGAGGTAATCTAACGCTTGCTGAGATGCACTGGGTCCGCACGCTTCCGTTTTCTTCGTGGTCTCTCCCTCGGCCTTCTGCCTCTTCTTCTCCTCCTTTTTCAAGATCTTCTTCATTTTCCTCTCCAGGACTCGCCTCTCCTCGGGGCTCAAGTCTTCCTCTCCCTCCGGCTCGCGTGTCTCCTCGCTTGGTGGATCTGAAATCTGTGGAACCAAAGCAAAACAAAGGCTCATGGGAGTTATCTGCATGAACAGGCCTTCCTCTTTAGAGCCGTATTGTTTCAGCCTTTTGTGTAAAATTCTTTTCAAACGTGCAGAAATAACTACATGATAAGACAAAATAAATGATGTCATATTTGTGTATGATGACATCATATTCTATTTACGGCATCCTGTATACAATCTTTGTGAAACCTCTAAATGTTGTACATTTCCAGACGGTTTGTTGTGCACGTGTATAAAGGCAAGTAAAAAGTTATGTGCCCTTTTCAAGTTTACATCCACTTCCTGTTACACTGCAGTTTCTCGCGGTGTTTCCTGTATCGACAGCATCCCCCCCCCCCCCCCCATGCAGTAAATGCTGTCTGCTGGTGCACAACATCCCTTCAGCACTGCATTCAAAGCACTTCTGCAACAATTAAAACGGACCACCTGTTGATTGCCACATCACATCTGTGTTTCAGACAACGGCACAACTGCAGGGGGAAAAAAAAAAAAAAAAAAAGGAGAAAAACAATTTTATTTCAGGTGAAACGGAATATTTGTCCTTCCCCGTTTCGTCTGTAGAGAAGTATTTTTAACTGTGGGTGCCAGCAACCACGGCGCAACTCACACTGCTCTATTTGTCTCTGGGGAAGTTAAACAAGGGACCCAGTATGCTCTCTGATTTAACGTACCTCCAACTGCATGGTGAGGGGAAAGAAGGGAGAAAAAAAGAGAGGGGGAGAGAGAGAGAAAGAGGGGAGGGAAAGATTTTGATCACATGGCTGCAAAGTCGTTCTGAAAGTATGCTGGAAGAGTATTGGCCCACAGAAATAGAAACACCCTGCAACAGTTGAGCGGCGGCGTTGATGCAACACGCATCATTTTCAGAGCTTTTTTGGCTTTGGGTCAATGAGCAGCTAGAAGATACAAACAGGAGACGAGTGAATGACGACAGCAGAAAAATGGTAAGTGGAAACATGTGTTGACGGAGCGGGTAGTTTCTCAAAGGGAGGCAGAGAAATTGGCCATAAGGGACGTGGTCGTAGGAAATGTTTAGAAACTGAGCCTTCTACTGTGTGTGTTTTTGTGAAGAGATCGCTAATAACGGCTCTCAGTGATTCATTTAGGAAGGAAATGTAATAACCAATAATGTTCCTGTTGAAAAGCCATTCAGTGATTCACGGGCTGCACAAAAAGATTTACTCTTGATAGGTTCCCATTTATTTCATGCGCTTGAACAGCAGTTTATTTAATAAATCTATACCCAAATAACCTGAGCTGTAGCTGACTGGATGGGTTTAACCATGGAGGAGGCTGACGCGGATTTCATCAGTGGGCGTATTCTCTTTTCTTTTCCAGTCAACTGAAAACGCCACACCACCATTTTCCAATAGTTCCACCGTCACGGTCAACTCCAGCGCCACAAACACCTCTACAGTGGTCCCCACCTCTTTCTTGGAGCAAATTGCAGCCAATGACATCATCTCCAGAGCAAATTACGTTTACAGTTTCTTTGCGGCCCTGGCTTTCATGGCAGGCTGCTTCCTGCTCTACAGTTTCATCCAGATGTACAGAGCGCAGCGGCGGCTGGCCTGGCTCGACTGCCTGATCTGGGCTTTCTCTTGCTTTCAGCTGCTGCTGCTGCTCTTCTCTCTCTACGCCGTAGCCCACAGACCACACTACCTGAAGACCACAGCTCTAGGCTGCGCTGCGTTCTCCTTCAGCGTCAACGCTGCCTCTCTCTGCAGTCTGTTTGTCTTGGTGCTGATGGCGTACGTGTTAACCCTTGATCCACCGTCCCAAGCCCCTCTGAGGAAGCCTGCTGTCTGTGCAGTTCTAGTGATCCTGACATCTGTTGTGATCTCTCTGCTGCTGGCTGGGATTCGAGGACTAAAGGATGGACTACAGGAAGAGGGGGACTGTTTTATGGATCCAGTCCATGCTGGTGTTTCCTACGCAGCAGCAAAGATGTGTCTTGTGTTTCTGGTTCCCTACATGCTCATTCTGGGACTTCTGATAGGTGGCTGTGTCCGGCAGAGGAAATCTAAAGGTCGCTTTCTCTCCGGCTCTGAGGAGGGTCCTGTGTTCCTCACAGTCACCATGGTTGTGTTTTTCTGCCAGCTCTTTTACTGCGTGGTGTTGGTGAGAGCAGCTCAACAACAGAAGGATGGCGTTCTGGGCGATCACAAGCGAGCGTTCCTGAATGTGGCTGAGTTTGTATTGTTCTCGGGGAGCAGTGCTAGCCTGCTGCTGGTGCTGCTCCTGCACCGGCCATGCCGAGAAAGTCTATACGGAGTTTACAGACAGCTGAAAGACTGCTGTCGAAGTCCGGTACGCACGCAGCCCAACAGAAACATCATAGCCCCGCACATCGAGATCACCGACACCCTGCAGGACATCGAAAACTAAACAGACGCATCTCAGCAAGAGACATAAAATTAAGCTATTTTTTTCTTAAAATGCCAGTATAATGTTGTAATATAAATGTATTTTTCTTTTTGTACACTTATTTTATAAAAAAATAAATGTGCTGAATCAGGCAAAAGGCTAGCACAGCCATTATTGCCCCTTATGTGACCAAGTATGTATAAATTTGCAGCCATGAGTTATGTAAGGACTATGAATCAGAGCAGGAACGGGTGAATGACGTAACCGGGAAGGGCCGTGTTTCATGTAATAAATTCACACCATTTCCATAAAAGCCCATTTGGACTACATGCCTGGAAAAACCTGCTTTCCCACATAGGAAAAACTTTGCAAAGTCGGGACACTGAGATGCCGGCAGCGTCGATATTCCTCTTGCAATTACAGTTTTGAAGCGGTTAAGGAAACTCAACAGTGAAGGGTTACGTTGAAATTTCCAGCTACTTTCAAAAAAAAAAAGAAAAAAAGTCAACAGACACCTTTTTTCCAGCGGTAACAGACGTGTGGAGCGTATTTACAAGCAAAGAATGTCAAATAACCCAGCACTGGTCGGACGTTTAAGAAAGGAGCTGGGTACATAAGACGCTGGCATGTTACACGTCAGACGTGCTCAATGAGAGGAACAGTCAAAACCCCCGCATATTCCCTATGTCACTCCTTTTATTGATCGCTGGATATAAAATGCAGTGATGGACAACGTTAGGGTGAAATCACCTCAATCAAAAGAAAAAGCAAAGATTTTGCAATTGAAGTCATGAGCTGTTTAACGCCAGCCTGTCCTCGCATTCTTTGGTGTGAATATTGTTAACCTGTCAGTTCCAAACATCCCCTCGCTCCCATCTTTATTTATTAGCTACAATCCAAGTTGGTTTCATACTGGAGCGCCAGTGCTGCCAAGATGGCTTTGCGTCCTGGCTTTACGGGATTATTTATGCAATAAAATAATATAAAGATACGTGTATGACATTTGCTGTATCGTTAATGAACTGCGGGGAAGATTTCAGGAAAGTTTTGACTCTGTGCTGCCGGATTACATCGTGTGTGTGCAAGTGCAAGTGGTGTTTTTTTTGTGGTTCCTGATGTTAAGTGGAGGTGGGTGGTGCCAAGACACATCTTTGATATTACTGTGCAAAAAGGTTTAGCTTCCACCGAAGTTCAGGGAGGTGAGCGATCACCGGCTGAGCCAGGAAACACAGGTAAGTTAAATCTAATACGCAATTCATTTCATATCAATGTCACAATTCGGTTTAAAAATAAAAGCCATGTAGTTAACTAAACGCCACTGGGTTTGTATTACAACTGTGGTCTGACATTTTTCTAAAGTAAAAACCTCAGATTGTTTTCTTTTTGGCCCTCTGATAATTTTAACGCACAACTGACTTAAAGGAAAAGCTGGAAACGAGGAGGGACGAAGAGAAATTGGGATCATTATGAGAGGAGACAGCACACAGCTCATGAAACCCGTTCATCCATCCATCCGTTTTCTATACCGCTTATCAGTTAAGGGTGGCACGCGGGGGGGGGGGGGGGGGTTGGATCTTATCCCAGCTGACATTGGGTCAGAGTTTGGGGTACACCCTGGAGGCGTCGCTCATTGAAACCCAACATTACCTCCTTGGCAGTGACAATGAAGGTGCGGTTGGTGCTGGAGAGAAAAGCGAGGCAGCCAGCACCAATTTCGCATGGTCTAAAGATCCTTGGAAAACTTTGAAACACAGCAACTCAACTGTTAGCAAAACTGGGAGGCGTATTAGGTACGTAATACTGCGAGGACTATAAATCCCTCACAGTATCACTTCACTCTTTCACGTCAGACGTTGCAGCGGTTATCTCAGATATTTTGCAGTAATCTTCAGAGTAACTAACATTACATTATCAGCCTTTTACTCTCCAGCATTAACACAATATTCCAGGTAAAATAAAATGTTACTCACCTGTACACGACAGATCTTACAGATACCAGACAGCAATGTTGTTATAAACAAAAACTGTATTCACTGAAAAAAAAAAACCCTCACTTTTCTG
Organism: Aulostomus chinensis; assembly: GCF_037954235.1. Classification (NCBI taxonomy): domain Eukaryota; kingdom Metazoa; phylum Chordata; class Actinopteri; order Syngnathiformes; family Aulostomidae; genus Aulostomus; species Aulostomus chinensis. Next base: position 10,630,434 of record NC_141342.1, read on the forward strand.
AGATTGCTTTAAATCTTATTGGATCATATTTCAGATTTTTAGGAGGCAATAAATGCCATCTGGATTAAAAATATCAGACTGTTATGAAATTACGATGAAACAAACTGGGTTTTTCTTTTAACACAGTACACCAAGTCGCAGACAAGAAAAGTTTTTTTGTTTTGTTTGGTGCAACAGAAATCAGGTCACCTGATCAGAGAAACCTGTAAAGAAATGCGTCTACGTTCTTACCTCCTTTTGCTTTGTCTTGTCTGGTATTTGCTTCATTTTGCATTTCTTCTCTTTTTTCTTTTTTTTCTCATCTGCTGCAACAGCGACAAAGGGAATCTGTACTGGACCCTCCTGGACGAAGTAAATAAAGGATTCGTCATTTTGTGGATGATTTTAGGAGAGGATTTTTAAAACTAGTAGAAGGAATACAGAATATTTCTAATATTTGACTCACCTCCAAACTTTTCTTTTTCTTCTTGCTGTTTGTCATTTCTTCCATATTAACCTCACTGTTAGTGGAGGGCAAATTCTTCCTTTTAAGAGGCTTTGATGTTGATAGCAAGGGCTTCTCTCTTGCCATGATGTAACTTTGTCCAACAAAGAGAAACGTTATTGAGACAAAACATACCTGATGCGGTTAAAAAAGGATGAACGCATACATTATCTGTTTTGATGAACATTTTATAATTCTAACCCTGGTTAATACATCTTATTAACCTAAACTATACCTCAATACCTGCCTAAAGGACCCATACAGTCCCTCTGCTTCTACACTAAATTAACTGTAACTCAGAGGACGAATACTTGTAACCTCTATTACAAACACGCCAAACACATACGGTGCCTCCGCCCACAAAAATACTGTAATAACTAACACGTCATAATGATGCTTTTATATCAACAAATAGTGAATGAAAGTGTAAACTTACTCGTGCTTGTAGAGAAAGACTCTGGAACACACACGAACAAACGTGGGAGACTGAACCAGGAAGTGATGTCACGATAGTGAAGCCTGATTGGACGGATATTTTCTTTGCTCTGTGATTAGTCGGCGGCTGCGGCGGATTCAATGAACCCCAGTAATAAAGATATCTGATACTTGATCGGCAAAACACTAACGCCTCATTAAAAGACACTATTAAATTTAAAAAGATTGTGGAAAATAATAATTGTAGAATCACACCGGCTTTTTATTAGCTTGTTTTAGCAAATTGTTCAGTCGTGGCCAGATAATTTCACCAGAAGTTTCGAATAGAGTATTGCGGTGAGCACATTCATATTCTGTCACAGGTTACAATTATAATATAGATGAAATATCACTATTTTACTTTAACTACGTTACTTTTACTTTTTTGGAAGGGGGGGGGGCAAAATAGTGACGTATGGTTTGGTTGACAAACGTCGGAACCATTGTTGTTTAGGCACGGGACATCGGATGGAATTCACGGTTGTACAACAACGAGTTACATGACCGAACGTTTGGTAACTTATACCTTCAGGTTTTCGTGACCTCGTGTGTCGGTTGACCGGTTCCCAGAGATGTCGTTAATAACAGGACGAGTTATCAACGGTCTGACTCGTACGGCTCTTCGTCGGGGGCTTGTACACCATCACGCGGGGTGAGTGTGTAGATTTGGCGTGTTTTTCTTTCGTAACCCTGTATAGTTTTACCCACCGCCAATGATGAACTGATTTGTTCCACCTGACTCTCTAGCTTCAGTAATATCAGACAAACCATTAAGACCCCACTCACACATTTTGTGTTATTTTAATCCGGTGCGTCCTTCATTGTCACCGCCTGTCATGGGTCTTAGAATTGGATGTTACATCAGCAACAACTTCAAGCTCGCCTGAGAATATTAAAGATTCAACTGCCGCAATCGTTAAACTAATTTTTTTTTAATTATTATTATTATTATTTTTATTGGAAGCCTCTGTGACAGTTGCATCATCAGTTTAACCCTGAAGTTCCCATGTGTCTATTGTACTAACACTTAATTGTTATGATTTTGTAAGAAATGTAACTTAAGTGAACATATAAAAAATCATGTTGCTAGCAAGCTGCTGGTCAGGTGCGACGTTGCTTATTTATTTAAATTTATGTAAATTTAGACATTTTTACATGATTGCCTGTGCTGACATTTATTGAATACATTTTATTTTAGGTTCAACAATTTAGTTTCTTACTTTTTAGTGATCATTGGATTGTTGTATTTTATCAAACACCTTTTAAAAAAACATGATATTGTCCTTAAATATCTGCATCAGCCATTTAAAACTCATATTGCTCACAACTAATGTCCTGGGTGAGATAAAAGTTCTCTGGATAACATCATCTACACATAATGTAATGCAGTGTATGAATTAATTTGAAGTTGAGGTAAAATTTTGAAACTGCATACTCACAAACCGCTGTAAGAAACTATCCAGCAAACTGAAAATGGCTTTGAATTATTGGTGTAATATCAAATCAAATGGAAACAAAGAACAATTCCTCTCTTTCAACAGACGAAGCAGTGTGCGGCCCCTAACTGTGAGCTCCCATAGGCAGGTCAAAACTGGGGATGAGGATGTTGATGAAAAGCCCATCAAGTTCTCCACCAGTAAAGCCAGCCACAGAGTCTGGAAGACTAAGAGAGCTGTGATGTATGACCAAGGATGGCCCTGGTGGAAAGTCTTGCCCCTTAGTGTCATACTCTCCAGCTTACTTGCCTGGTGTGCTCTGAGAGAGGAGAAAGACATTGACCTGGAGCTGAAGAAGAACTTGTATGAGCGATTGCCTGGTTTACTCCCAGATGAAAAGGAGCAAGTCCAAAATAAACCAAGCTAATGACAGCGGGAATGCAGATTTATTTATTGTGGTTTTATTTTTCACTCTGTTTCAGGCTGATGCACTGACAAATTGTCTTGCTAGTGCTGAAGGTGCTGTTGTGATGCCGCCCAGTGCAAGAGCTTTTTCTCCTCGATATGAACCATACATTGCCTCAGGATATGTTAGTGCTTTGAAGTTTTCAGCCTTTAGTCTGTAAAGGCTAAGTTGCCAGTTTGAGTTTAATGTAGAAATGATTTCATTCTCATTGTACCTTAATTAAACCATTGATCAAGTGTCTGATCAAGTGTCTGATCAAGTGTCTGATCAAGTGTCTGATCAAGTGTCTGATCAAGTGTCTGATCAAGTGTCTGATCAAGTGTCTGATCAAGTGTCTGATCAAGTGTCTGACTTTGGTTAAGTCAGAAGGACTGCAGATAGAAGCTTTAGACGGTCTTCAAGTGAAACAAGTTGGCAGTAGGGATTGATTTAACTGTATAGGCTCATCTTTCAGCACCCCCCCCCCATCAATAAGATCTAAAGATGATCGCACACTTAGTTGTAATAAAAAGCAAAAATTGAGGTAGTGGAAAGTTTTATTTACAAGAAATCCTATGACATGCACACACAGGATCAAGGGTACAGAATCAATAGATTTGCAAACCTGAGAAAGGCAGTGGAATATCAGCATTTACAGGTATGAAGGACTACTTTAGTGATAGGACAATTGAAGAGGGTAATTAAAAATAAGTCTAAAAACTGCATAAACAAATTACACATGCTGGCAATGGTTTACGATTTACAAAACATCCCCATGGGCCCCACTCCAGTCTGCCCTGCCCCCCACCCAGTAAAAAGACGCCCAATCTTAAGCACGCTCTCCTCGAATTCGCCGGGCCAGTTGAATGTCCTTGGGCATGATGGTTACCCTCTTTGCATGGATAGCGCACAAGTTGGTGTCCTCAAACAGTCCAACCAAGTAGGCCTCGCTGGCTTCCTGGAATGACAAGAACAACAAGTCAGTTGAGTCCCCTTCCTCTTACTGGGACTCATGAAACCACCACCAACTCACCTGCAGTGCTCCAATAGCAGCACTCTGGAAACGCAGATCTGTCTTGAAGTCCTGAGCGATTTCCCTGACTAACCGCTGGAAAGGAAGCTTCCTGATGAGCAGTTCAGTGGATTTCTGGTACCGACGGATCTCACGCAGAGCAACGGTACCAGGCCTAGAATAGCAAAAGACATTTTTGCCTCAGCAAGAACCTGAACCACGAAAGAAATAGACCCAAATGAAAAAAAAACTCACCTGTATCTGTGGGGCTTCTTAACTCCACCGGTAGATGGCGCGCTTTTCCTTGCAGCTTTTGTAGCCAGTTGCTTCCTTGGCGCCTTACCTCCAGTGGATTTACGAGCGGTCTGCTTAGTACGAGCCATACTTCACTTGTTCGCCTGGAAGGAAAGAAACACAAAACCAAGGATTCAACACGAGGACCAAGCAACACATAGGTACCGTAACAGTGGATGTAAATCCGGGAAATACAAAAGGGTGGCCATTCTTCCTCTGAGTCACGTCCTCACATATGTAATTAACTGCGATAATATTAGTCTCCAACACGTCACTTTTAAAATCAGGTTTCACTCCCGTACAAAGCCATTTTAGCGGCAACTCGTCACTTCCTCACTGGCGCTCACTTCCAGTTGCTGTAATGTTGTAATTATTCGTAATACGGAGAATTTTGTATAGAAAAAGGAAAAAGAGAGCAACAACTTGACAAAAGCCAAGCCACCATTAACCTACAAAGGACACACACGTTTCCATGCTCGTTGTTAGCAAGCTAAAATAAAGCTAGCTTTGCAAAATGGCGCCAGCTAGCCAGAGGCTTAGGTTACTGTTGCCTCCCAATTTATCGAGAACCAAGCTATGCAATTACACCTTCAATTCACACCGAGTATATTCAAAATAGTGTCCATATACACGGAGTTTAAAGAAACCTCAAATGTAACGGTAGTCGGTTTACTCAACCGGCGAAGGCGCGCGCATTATTTTGTTGACATTTAACTTGTGTTAATTACGGTCCAACATAACGATATTACCTTTATGTGTCCATGTTTTAAAGATACATTAAAGTACATTTCATTTGAAATGAGGGTAAGGAACCTTGACAGAACGTTCTTAAGTTACCTTTCCTTATCTTCTCCCTGGAAACGTCGTGTCCCTTCTGTTCCGTTCGTTGACTGTCGCGTGTGAAGTGAGCAGGAGGTATTTATAAGAGGAGAGCGGAACCGGAAGTCCCGCCTTCAAACTTGCAGGACGGGTTCAAACTCAAATCCTTTCAGGAATGTGATTGGAGAAAAGAAAAGGTTTTACTGCCCCGCTCGAAAAAAAAGGAAGAATCTGAATGGGGTCTTCTTCAACTGCTTTACTCATGGAACTGAAACGCCTTCTTTATGATAATCATCTTTAAAAAAATAAAGAATGGGTAACTATTAAGCCCGTTTTTCCCCTACAAACTATTATAACAATGTTCTCAACAATGAGGTCGATATCTTTTCATCAAGTTCTATGAAGAAGGACTTAAATCGTGCGATACGATGAAAAGAGGAATATGTTCGCTTCCTTGTGCTGTTTGAAATGCAGTTCTATCAGCACACCGACCCTACGTTTGTTAATTCGTAAAATCAGACTTACTTTACCAGAGCTCACGAATTTTTAAAAAATCGGTTTGAATCTCGAAAAGATCACAAAAAGCTAAAACAACTGAAAAATTACAGATTTTTTTAAGCCAAACTCTGAAAGTATTGAGCGACCTAAGTCCTGTGCGGAACAATCAGCGTGTGGTAGCAGTTGTTCCCTGCCGTACATCTTTTCGAGAAACACCAGTGGTGTGTCTCTGAAAAGCATGAATTCATGGAGGAACTTTATCTTTGTTTATTCTTTTTTGCCGGGTAAATTTTGCGTGTATCTGAGCATTTGTCACCGAGCAGTTTTTTGTGTGCCTGTAAGATCAAAACCTGCATCACAGGAAGAATCAGCATGAGCGAACAGAAGCTGCGGTTTCTAGGTACATTTGTAAAATTGACAGTAATATTCTTCAGCGCTGTTTGCTGTGTTGTGTAGAGTTTGGTTTATGTCTACATTCCTGCTCTAACCCGTTATAATGCTATTAAACTACGTCTTTGGGCACTACCATGTTTAGAAATGTCCCTATGGTCATGGAGTACTTAAAAGCAGATGCGCACTCGAACCGTGGAGCCACTAAATGATTTTAAATTGTCGTTTAAATGTGTTTTAGGTCAAGAGAAAGCATAAAGAAAGCAAAACTTGTGGATTGTCAGGCACTGTCATTTTCCGTTTGTGTCTAGAAAAGAGGCAGGCTGAATAAGCTTTCCTCTCTGTTACTTGTCAGTACTGAAACGTGTCAGTGCAGCTATGTTTTGATTGTGAAATGCTTTTCTTTTTTCTGCTGATTGCCATGTTTTACAAAATGACCAGTTTTAGTTATTCGTTCAAAGAAAGTATTTTTTATTTGGTTTCCTTGTGTGAGTGTGTGCGTTTAGGCTTTTCACCGCTACCTCTAGTGACAACTCATTGCAGAACTCTCCTTACTGCATGTGTGCTCATCTGTATGTAAAGCTGTGAAACAACTGACTGTAAATTAGAATAAGTGTGTCCTGTGTTTGTTTTAAACAGACATTAAACCAAAGTCAAACGGCTCTGCTTCTGTGGAGAGCAGAACTGCGAAGCCCCTCCGGACTCGCGGCAATAATAACTTCAGATTCAACTTCTTCTCTGAGGATTCTCCAGCCCCTCAGACAGAATCGTCAACATCAGATGAGACTGAACCATCAGTGGGCCAGGTCGCCATCACCGGACAGGACTCTGCCTTTGCTTTCAACTTCCAAATCCCTCCTGATTCACCTGAAGGAGACATGACAACAGAAGCTTCAGACATGACTCCCCCGCGCGGCCAACACAACCACCAAGACGACAATCCTTCTGATCGTCAGGGGGTTAGCTCGGTATCTGAACCCCCTGCACCATCAAAAACAAAGAAAAAGAAGAAATCGGGAAAGAAAAAAGCCACAGGCGGTGCTGAGGCACAGCAAGAGCAGAATCCAGTGGAAGGGAGTGCAGGAGGCGAAGACACAGAGTTGGTTCGTGTTAAAAGTTTCTCTTTAAAGTAACCGTGATGAGCTGCACTTCACAGGCTTGATGTGATGCGATTGTGTGTTTCAGAGTCCAGAAGAGCAGTTAAAGAGACAGCTGGACTGGTGCATCGAGCAGCTGGAGTTGGGAATGAAGTCCCAGAAAGCCACAACAAAGCAGAGTCAGTGTGATACTTAACTCATAGCTCTTGTAGGGCCACGCGTGAATGTGAATTTATTGAAGTGGAAAATTAACAGGAAATGTGCACATCATATATATTTTAGACGCATTCTGGAGAAAAGAACAAGGTACTTTTTAAAAATGTTTTCCCCCCCTTTAGAAGAGGAGGCGTCTCGTGCCCTGAAGACTCTTAGCAGCTCCAAAGCTCCTCTGGCCAAGAAGCGGCAGGTGATGAGGGCCGTGGCAGGAGACTACAGGAAGAAAATGGAAGAAGAGAAGAACAAACAGTTCAAGCTCATCCAAAGTGGTGAGCATCAGAGCAGCTTTGTGCTATTGTATCACAGAACCTCAGAACAGAACAGATTCTCTCTCTCTCTCTCTCTCTCTCTCTCTCTCTCTCTCTCTCTCTCTCTCTCCCCCCCCCCCCCCCCCCCCCCCGTTCACATCAGAACTTGCATCAGCTCAGGTCAAAACAGTGTCAGAGTCCCCGAAGAAGTCGGTTTTCCACCGGAGAGCTGACGTCAAAACCCAGACGCCGGCCTCGGCTGGGGACCTGCAGCCAACTCAAGCCCAGGATAAGAACCTGAAATCCCAGACTCGGGAGGAGAATTCAGCTTTTGTTTTCACTCCATCCAAGGAGGAATTTCGCTTCAATTTTTTGTGATTGTTTTTTGGACCGTGAGGACAATCTCAGCAGCATTCTTTATGTTGAAACAGTGTGCAAACCCCCCACCCCCCCAAAAAAAACCTCACAAATCTAAAAACTTCATTGGAGAGGGAAAAGATTACATCACCATGCAAAGATTCAAGTCCCTTCATGGCTTGTACCACATTTTGAAATAATATTTCTGAAATAAATACATAATGAAGAAATAATAATAAAAATTTTTTCTTTGCAAACTGCAGTCTCAGTACTCTTACTCTAACTCCCAAATACATCTAATAATTATAAAAAGGTAATGCTGTTTTGTGAATGTGCTCATCAATAACAATTAAAAGCAATTATTCAATTTTTTTTTACCCTTAAATACATGTTAGGGCAATCTATACTTTAACCAAACAATGGATTTTGTTTAAGGGTTTATTTTGACTAATAAATAAATTTCCACTTTAAAAAAAAATTGTTGATCCTCGTGTGCTTTGGGGAAATATTTACCCCACAAACAAGGTAACAATACAATACACGCAGATGGGAATGTATTTACACCTCATTTAATATTACAATTATGGCTGACAGGACTCCAGTTTTAAACAGGAAAACGAGGACGGGTCAACACGAACACATTTCGGCGTGACACCCAACAAAGTTTTCAGCCGCTTAGAAAACAAACTAACGTGTTCTGACCGTTGACGTTTGGTCCCGCTGTTAAATACTAAGCTGTTGTTGGACACTTTGAAGAATCTGTTTAATTCCTATTTGACAAGGTAGGTGTGTCGGTGGGGAAAGTTCACCACGGTGCGTCCTGATAAGCTAATGTGATGCTAGCTGAAATAGCTAACTCGATCAGCTAAAGTTATAGAAGACACAGAGAAGTAAGAAGATAACGTCAGCGTTAAATAACATTCGAAGATCATTGCAACATTCTCATACCTACATGGTAATTAAAATGTGACAATGGCAGTGTCGTGTTGAATTACTCAACTTTAGTTTTAGGTGGGTGGGTTGGGGGGGAGGACTGTGTTTTCAGTCGTGACTGCGGACCAGAGAGAAGGGGGGACATGTCTGAGCTTAGCGATGAGGCCAGTGAGACTGAGCAACTGGGGGCCAGCCTTTCCCTCTGGCTTGGGGACTCAGTGGTGAGACCAGAGGAGCTGGATGTCCCCCTGGATCTCCACACTGCCTGCTCCATCGGCCAGTATGACGTAGTGGCAGAGTGCATTAAAGGGTGAGTTGTTGTATCGTCCCAGATGTCTCAAAAAAGCATAAAATATGGCAACTGGACTAAACTCGTGTGAGTAGAAGACGTTTCGCCTCTCATCCAAGAGGTTTCTTCAGTTCTCGAACTGACGTATCGCCTCTTGGATGAGAGGCGAAACGTCTTCTACTCACAGGTTAGTCCAGTTGCCATATTTTATGCTTTTTTGAGACAAACCATGACCTGGATGACTGAGAATATCCACAGATATAAGTCCCAGATGTGTTGTATCTCTCCACAGCTCACCTACACGTGGGGTCTGTGTGCATGATCTTGTTTCTTTTCAGACGTGAGGTGGACCTGAATGGGAAAAATATCGGAGGGTGGACCCCCTTAATGTATGCGTCATACATCGGCCATGACAACATTGCAAATCTCCTGCTGGAGGCTGGCGTGAGTGTAAATGCCACCACTGCAAAGGGATTGACCCCCTTGATGCTGGCAGCAAGCTGTGGGAATGAAAGTATCGCATACTTTCTGCTTCAGGTACACTCTGGCGCCGCCATACTTAATGTGTTTGATTCTGTTTGTTTTTTTAAGTCTTCAGAGCGTGACAGTCTTTTCGTTCTTGTCCTTAAAAGCAAGGTGCCGAGTTGGAGCTGAAGGACTCTCGAGGCTGGACCGCTTTGTTCCACTGCACAAGCACAGGTCACCAGCAGATGGTGAAGTTCCTGCTGGATAACAACGCTGACGCCAATGTGAAGTGAGTATCTTCAGTTGTACATACATTGCTAAATATGATATTAATATTGAGCCTTTTATGGGCTTTGATCTCCCGCGTAGGGAACCAGGTTCTGGGTTTACTCCCCTGATGGAGGCTGCTGCTTCTGGACATGAAATCATTGTCCAGTACCTGCTTGATCATGTGAGTTGTTTCAAATATCGACACTTAAAAAAAAAAAAAAAATCATTTTACCTCATGAAAATTGACCTGTGTTGATGGGAAGATGATCCACCATCATAAATAAATGTTGCCTTTTTTGTCAAAATGAAGCTGCTGTAAAATATCTTCTTATTCTGGTTTGTGGAACTCACTCACAGAAGGTCAAAATGGATGATCGTAACGCTAAAGGAGAGACCGCCCGCGCCCTCGCCATGATGTACGGCTATACTAAGATCGTCAGCCTCATCGACTCACGTACTCCCAGGATCAAAGCAGGTATTTGATAAATCACCTTCACTTGTTGTAGTTTTCAAATTGGAAACTTCTTCAATGACTCAACCTTATATCGGCAAGTATTGATATCAGCCGATCATCCTCATCCCATCCGGCATCGGCAAATAAGATGGCATTCACATGGGGGGGCGGGTGCAAATAAAATGAACAAACAAAAGAAAAATACAGTCAGCCAAATTATTAGTTCAAACATCGACCCAGAATTTTACAAACATTCCTACAAATATTTTCAGGGATTCAAGGGTGACCTGATCAGATCTTGGAGGTCAAAGGTTGTTTTGTGTGTTTGATTAAGGACACTTTGAAGACCTGAGCTCCTCTGAGGACTCAGACACAGCACCTCGGAGGACAAGACCAAGTCGCACCCGAGCTAAAGGCGTTAGCATCCATGATGGGCCCCAGGCCATCGCCAGGTTCCGAGTAGGAGGCCCCGGCAAACCGTGTGGTAGTGTCACATAAGATATCAGTGTGTGTGTGTGTGCGCGTGTGTGTTGTTTACAGATCAATTATCAGGGGTGAATGCTCATAGTAGTCTGACTGACACCTTGTGGAGTGTTGCTTTTCCTTGTACATTGACATTTCGCCACAGAAACAGAGGGATTGGTTTATTCTTTCAAACTGTCCCTATCGCCTCAGAGCCTCCTGTTGTGCCGCCAGGCTTCCGTGACCCTGGGGAACGGAGTGATGGCATCTGCTTTCGCGACGTGACCTCACCAATCAATGAGTTGGATGGCCAGAGCAACAGTAGCAGAGGTGAGACGCACGTGTGTGTATCACCTGCAGGATGAATTGAATCTAATAGAGTGATTCAAGTAGCAGGTAGCAAGTTGCACTGTTTGCTAATGGAATCAAACACTTGTTTGTGATAACATTGCAGATGACAGTCCTTTCTTTGACAACGACATGCCCACCATGAGGAGCAGCAGTAGCAGCAGCGAAGGCCTGCCTCACGTCATCGCCCACAGCTGGGAGGGCTCCGTGGAGAGTAACGAGGTGAACACACACCAGCAAACCGATGCCACCGGCGTGTAGACAAACACCACGCTGTGGTACGCAGTGACAGACGAGTGCCACCCTGTTTCCCCACCAGGACTCCGACCAGTACAAGAAGAGTAGTAGCTCTCGCCGAGTCAACAAGGGTCACCACACAAAAGGCAAGAGTCGACACGGAAGCAACGACACAGCTCACGCTGGCGGTTCAGGGAACTGTGGGCTACGCTCACATGTCACTCCCCCTCCCTCCTACACTGGTCCTAAGGCACGTCTACTCACTTCCTGATCGGGAAGTTTGATTTAATGGAGCTGAGAGATTGATGAGTACTGTTTTATTCTTGGTCTAAAATCTTTTATTTTGACAGGATCTGGCAGAGTTCTTGGAGCAAATTGGCTTCTCCAAGTATCTCCCTTTACTGGAAGAGCAAGACATTGACCTGCGGATATTTCTCACCCTGACAGAGAACGATCTGAAAGAAATTGGGATCACGTAAGAGGCTTTCAAGCCTTCCCGGAGCTACATGTTAGACCTCAACCTCTATTCTTTTTGTTCATATCAAAATCCGTGTACTCTCCAGATTGTTCGGACCCAAGCGTAAGATGACATCAGCGATTGCGAGGTGGCACAGTAGCGCTCGACCTCCCAGCGATGCTCTTGAGCAGGCATATGCTGACCAGCTGGAGGCTGAGATGCAGGAGATGGCCATTCAGCTGCACAAGGTAACTCCACGACTCGTCCTCCTCCTCTGCTTCACAAGTCCAGGCTTCTTGACTCGGTTCTTCTCTCTTCTCCCACGTGCAGCGCTGTGAGGAGGTGGAGAGCTTGCAGAGCCAGGTGTCTCAGGAGAAGGAGCTGCGTACCGTGATGGAAGGATGTCTGATGGAGGACAAGATGGCGTGGAGGAGGGTCCACACTGAGCTGGTGGAGAACCATCGACTGACACAAGACATGAACGCTCTGTTAGCGAAAACCCGTGTCTGCCGCTCTGAGCTGCTCTCCTGTGTCACTGCTGATGGGAACGACAGGAAGATGGAGGTGGAGGAGAAAACAAAAAGTGACGCTGGTGTTAAACGTGAGTTGTGTAGCAACATTTTACATCATGATGTTAAATAAATGAGTTCACGTCTTTTTAATTTTTAATTTTAGCTGCAGGGCTTCGTTTCAGTGCTGTAGAGGTGATGAAGAAGATGGAGTGTTATGAAGAGGAGCTGGGTAAGACTGTTAAACTCTGAGATCACAGCGTTCACTATCCTCTCCTTCTAATGTTGGTCGTTTCCATCACAACAGCCGGGACTTTACAAACTCTGCTCCAGAGTCTGAGACGACTGAGTGCCCCCGAAAAAGTTTCAGATAGCTGGGAAAGACCTTAACATCTGCAGGTGAGCGCAAAAAACAAAACACGTTTAACACACGAGAACATGAGAAAATAACTCCTGGCCTTTTAATAGGTGCTTCTGCCAATATCGACGGAGGGTGAACCTTACCACCCTGAACAGTCTCAGTGAGATGGGAGAGGGCCGGACGAGAGCGGCACTGGAGCGCGAGGAACCTACCGCTCTCCTTTCTTTCCTGGCTGATGGATCAGAGCTAGCCAGAGAAGGCCAAACGACAAACGGGCAGGAAGGGACCATGACCCTCACACGCTTGTGCTGGTGTAGATGTGGTTCTTTTTTTTGAAAATGCACAGAGGAGGAAGAGAGAGCGACGATCACACGATGGTGATCGGAGGCTCTAATACTGTGAAATCGCTACACGGGAGGTGCGAGGTTCGTGTCAGAAAGGCAGAGTCGTCGTCGTCGTCGCCCGTCTAGACGATGCTGAGCTTTCTTCCATGATTTGTACGCAGGTGATGGTGTTTGACGGTAATGTCCTGCTGATGTATTTTGGAGATCTTTCAGAGAACCCTAAATATCTTACGCCAAGTGAGGTTTGTTCAAGCCGTTCTCACATTTATGAATTAAAGCAGTGTTTGAATTTCAGAGCGAAACAGAAATATTACAAATTGTATCACTGAATTATACTTTGTTTCCTGATAGTCAGTGGAAAAAACATGTTTTTTTTATTGAAAGGTTGGCCGTACATAAACATGAAATAATAGTTGAATTTTTTAAATGTGAACATTTTTCAAATGAGCGGAAATTAAAAGCAGCAGATTGTTGTGAAAATGTTACTGATTTTTATCCTGCAGAAACACAAATTTCACCATTCCCAGCAATTTTAGAAGCAGCAGAGAACTGCACGGCCAACTTTGTGATATTAATATGAATTCTGAATAAAGTAAAATTTTAAATAAAAGTTAAAAGAAAAAAAAAACTTGATCATTGAAGAATGAATTCTTAGTGTTAATGCGAAAGTTATTTCTCGAACACTGAACGCAGCTCATCGCCACGCCCGCACTGATGCGGCGATGCTACGCGGTAGCACTGCAGCTGCGGGATTCCGGTTCTCATCATCTGGAGAACCTTCCGCTGAGGCCGGAGCCTCGGTGATTAATCGATGCGATGGCTGTTGCCCAGTAACAACCTTGGTTGGATTTTAGCCGCCGGGGCTGACGTAGATAAACCAGAATTCCAGCCTCGCTGCTCTGAACTCACAATTGACAGGTCACAAGTAAGATTTATTAATTAAGATTGATCATTGCTGTAATTTCATACACTTGTTCGTTCAAATGAAAGTAGAAAACTACCCAATTGCTTTATGGGACTAAGACAAATTGTTTCCCCAAAGTAGGATGAAAACCTTCTATGCTCCAGAAAGTTTCCTAATGTGTCTCTAAACCTCCAGTGGATTCCGTGTTGTGTTCTCGGGGCTCAAATTCAGTACTAGACTGAAAGTATAACCCACACACTCCTCAATGTTGTCGTAATATTTTAGTGCAGATGCCATTTTTCTCTTATGGCGCAAAACTTTTTATAATAACTCCCGTGTCATGTGACCTTGGGACTCCAAAGCAGTACCAAATATTAATATGGAAATACAGGACACAACCCTGATTTGCATTTTCTTGCCTCTGATATTTCATAATTTAGTTATATATATATATATATATATATATATATCTTCTTACTACCTTCATACTGGTGACAAATTAAAAGGATGGAAATGAGGACTGGATCGTCTTCACCATCAGGTCTATGTATTAAGTGTTTTTTTTATAGAATAATATAGAAAGTCAACAAGACAGACTTTACTGGTCCTGGGCAGCTTGAAAGTGACAATTCAATATATACCACTGCTTTACCGTTCTACTTGAATAAAGAGCCACAAATTATATAAATTAGTTCATCAGCTCTTCAAAATAAGCTTCAAGTTTTATGTACAATCATTCAAGTACTTCCTGCACAGCCTGCAGCACTACGAAGGGATTAAAATCTAAAATACAGAAACTTGTGAATTCACAAAAATATTGTTATACTCTGTCAAAGCGTCTGTGTATGTACAGATTTATGGATTCAAATGCAAATGTTGAGTTCACATGTGAACCTCTTCCTCTTTAGGTCAAGCAGACCTGATCCCACGATCAGTGTGCAGGGCCCGTTGAGAGGGACTGAGTGTGTGCTGAAGCCCATCCCCTCTCCTACAGAGAGTGACAACACCCTCAGGTGTACTCGCAAAGATGGCCGCAGCCGGCAGGGCAGTGGGCGCTGCTCTTGAGCCAGTTGATGATGTGTTCAAGATGTCCCCCATGGCTGCAGCCCTGACACCACACAAACAGTCCCTTCACCACATGGTGGCACACCGCACACACACTTGCACACTGGTGACACCTGAGGGGGAAAAAAGCGTCACTTTACTCAAAATATCTATAAAAAAATAAGTTTCTCGGCAAAATTACAAGTAGTTCAAGTCAAAAATATTCTGGGAGAGAGGACCCCCGATTAATCTGACCATGCCGCCGTACTTTCATGCTGCTCTTCTACGTTTCTGCTGCTGCTATTTGCTTCGTACCTGTCACAAATCCAGCCCTTGTTGCTCATCGGCCGTTTGCAGTTGCTGCAGTTGATGTGCAGCGTCGTGGACGCCTGATTCAAGCAAGTGATGGCGCTGCACGTGCTCAACTTGATGACCTCGTTGGACACGTTCCACAGCTCGAATCGCTGCAGCAAGTCTATGTAGGACATGTACCAGTGCTCCTGAAATGGACAAAAACAACAATTTGTAACTGAATGAAACTATTCCAACTAGTTTTACAATGCAGTTTTTGTTCTTTTTTGGAGCACAAGTTTTTTTGTTTTGCCTTTTTTTTTAAAGATATGTAGAGAATGCCAACTTCTTGATGAATGCCTCTGCCAAAAAAGAACTCAAATCTAGTCCATGGAATGAAGCAAACTGCAGTCGGAGCAGTTTTGAAACACTCAGCACGTTTTTCCACCAGCTGACCTGAGTGAGGTCATCAATCTCTTTACGGATCCGATCTCCCAAGACGATGAGCACCGACACGGCCATCTGCACGTCACCCTGCTCGGCGTAGTAACTCAGCATCTCTCGCACGATGGGGCAGAAGAAGCTGGCGGGCAGATGAAGGCTGAAGAGCGGCTGGGAGAGGGAGATGAGGGAGAAGGACTCGATGGGTGTCAGACATGTGATCTCGGCCTCATTACCGCTGACGTGTGGCGAGTCGGCCTTGTCTTGTTGAAGGTGCTCGGGAGCAGATGGGTTGTCCATGATCTCGTGGCGCAGGGGGAAGGCCTCCTGGGGTAGCGTATACTCCTGTTCCTCTGCTTTAACAAAAGTAATATCCAATTAGCATACATGAAATAGAGCGCTGAACTTATTAGCATTATGTATATAAAAACGTTCTTCTATCAGAGATGGAGGAGTGACGTACCAGTTTGGTTGTCGTGCTCCATGGAGTAGAGGTCATCATCATCTAACTCAGCGTCACCAAACATGTATTCAGCTTGGCCCTCGCTGCCCTCCGTCTCCTCGTTTTCTGACAGAACAATGAAACGATCATTAAGAGGAGTCAAGAAAATTCGAAAAGTTCCGATCATCAGACCATAAACATGTATCTAAGACACGATTTTTATAGAACTAATCAGAAGTGCCGTCACCTTTCAGCGGATGTCTACCTAATTTGGCTTTTGTGCAGTACGGCCTGCGCTGCTGCCTCTCTAGCTCTAGCAGCTTCACCTTGGCTTACTCCTTCACACTGGGCGTGTTTGTCAAGGTGATGGTGAGTGGTTGAGTCCCTGTTCAGTCCTAAGACATGTGGAGACTAATTGTGTGTCCATGTAATTGTCAAATGAATAATAAGGGAAACTGTCTAAATGTCACAAAACAGGAAATACACAGCAGGCGTGTTACCACTGAGCAAATAAAACGGGAGACATACTGCGGCAAGTAGATGGCGCTCAAGGCAAGGCAGCATGGCTGCAGCTGAGACAAAGAATATGATACAACTTCTTCAAAAATGGAGAGAGGTCTTTAAGAATTACCATCAGTTGGCCAAGTTGTAATCATTCTTAAGTACCAGCGAGAGTCAGACATGTTGCGTGCTATCTGGAGACAAAATGTTAGGAGTTTAGGGATATCCACAACGGTGACGGCAGCAGAAACAACTCGCCGGTCATGAGAGTTCAAGATTTGCTGCTTCAGGTGGTTTTCACCTCTTATTCGGTGGGTTTACTCTTAAAACTAGAAAATGTAAATCGTAAATTTAATATTTCCATCATCAGAACAGCCCATGTTGGAGAGCCTGTTGCCCCGTTGTGTCTTGGTACAGGTGGTGCAGTTAAATTATCGTCTCACCTTCATTATTGTTGCTGACATGGGAGTTTCCAGGCTCCAAGTGGATGTTGTCCTGCCTGCTGTCCCCTTTACCACGCTCCAGTCTGCTCTCTGTACCCATCCCTGAGCCCATTTCCTTCATACTGAAACTGAACACAGCAACACACGTGAGCCTGTCCATGAGTGGGGTTACCACTTGGTAATGGACAACCCTCAGAAGAGCTCGTTCACCTGTTCATTAGAGGTAAGCTGCCTAGTTTACTGAGGTTGTGGTTGGAAGCTGGTGTTGTGAGGTTTGCCGGGTCAGAGAACATGATCCTCAGCATGGTCCATGTAGTGGAGACCTTTGAATTGAGCAAATAAATCACAGATTGCTCAAAACACATACAAAAATAATTAGAATTGTGATTTATCAATCACAAGGCTTTTTCATGCAGATTTGCACGATAATTCATTGTAATGTTGACTTTTTTTCTTGTCTCAGCAAAATAATAAAACACAACACATTGCTGGTAATGAATGTGCACAATTGTTTCCGGGTGCAATGCAGAAATCAATGTGCAGACCTTTCCTGCAACACTTGTGAAGCAGCATCCACACGGTACTTTGAAAAGTATAATCATGTGCATTAATGGCAACAGTTTTATTCATGCATCTTTATGCCTGACCTGTGGTCTCTTGAGCTCCTGGGCCACCTTGGCGTTGTGATCACACAGCTCAGCAAAAGGTTTTCCACTGAGGAGGTAGAGTTGTGCTGTCTTGACAAACCAGTCCATGCGGTTGCAGTCCAAATCCGTCTCGAAGACGCTAAGAGCGCTTGACACATGAGCAAACTGTTCTGTCGGGTCGGGCTTCTTGAAGAAAAAGATAGGGTAGCGACGGTCACCTCCGGAGTAGGGCTTTCTGTTAGCATCACTGCTGATCAGACTCTCCTTGGCTGCAAAGGCCAGGTCACCGAATAATCCAAAGCAGAGACCCTCAGGGTTGGCCTTGTCCACAGGACGAGTGGCGTCCTTGAACATATGCTGGTAGAGCGTACTGTCCTTAGAGCCAGAGAGCAGAAAATGTGGGTCGTGCTGGTGGCGCCACACAATACCGGTAGTCACATCTTTGTGTTCTTCAAAGGTTGCAAAGGGTATGAAAGGTCTGCGGATGTCCCACACGTAGATGTTGTGATCCACCATCATGGAGCAGGTGGCCAGATGAAACTTCCTCTCTGGACGCCACTTTACTCTGGCGACTGATGCGATGGTTTGGACACAGTAGATCTCCTTGGCACGGTTTGTTGTCATGTCCCACACCTTCACCATTTTATCCCTGCCTCCTGTGGCCAACCATCCCCTAGAAAAAGTCAAAAACGGTGAGCAATTGATAAGTAAATGTGATACCGTAAATCAATGTGGATGGTTAAAACCACACAAAACAACCCAATCGGAAAGCTTGTTAACATATTTCATTCACAAGCAGAAAACATCACATTTTTCAGGGGTGTGACTCATTTCTTTACCTGTCATCAGGGTGCCAGTCGCAGCAGAACACAGGGCCGGTGTGGGCAGTAAACATCCGCTCATAGCGGTCTGGACGTCTGATGTCCCAGAGCTGGACGTTACCATTTTCAAAAGAAGCAGCAAATGTGAAATAATCCTTCATGCTGAACTGAACATCCCGTACACTCTCCGACTGACCTACAGGAAAGGCAGGAAAAAGATTTTTTGGGGGGAAAAACAAAACAAAAAACAACAAGAAAGGATATGAAGTGAAAAAAATCCACAACTATTTCCTGTTTCCTACTTGTCAAAGGTGGAAAATGGCATCACATCATACCAGAGAAAGTGCTGACAGACTCCTTCTTGCGCAGGTCGAAGCACTTCATGAATCCATCCTGTGAGCCACTCAGGAGCATGTAGACCTCTGTGGGGTGGAAGCACACCTTATTCACAGTGCGTTTGTGCTCTGTAAACAGCTGGTCCTGCTTGTTACGTGATGGTTTTCCAAGGTTCCATGTCACCACCGCCCCATTGGTAGCAGCAGTGGCCAGCAGGTTCTCCTCCATTTGATGCCACATGACATCCGCACAGCTGAAGTTGAGAGAGGGTTTGCGGCCAACGCGGAGATTCAACTTCTCCACAAACTGCTCCTCCTCCAGCACATAGATTTTGAAGATGTTGCGGCCGGCCACCACCACCTGCGTCGCATCACGGCACACGCTGATGGCATTGGCAGGAGCGTCCAAGTGGCAGAACATAGTTCTACAACTGACAGCGTTGCTGCCAAGGGCAGTGGTAACCCGAGACATCTTCTCCATGTTCCTAAGCCAGACAAAAAGAGATTTTTCTTAAACTTATGAACAATAAAAATGATGCTGTGTTGGACATTGACAG
The DNA here is from genome assembly GCF_037954235.1 of Aulostomus chinensis. NCBI lineage: Eukaryota > Metazoa > Chordata > Actinopteri > Syngnathiformes > Aulostomidae > Aulostomus > Aulostomus chinensis. Next base: position 10,649,759 of record NC_141342.1, read on the forward strand.
AATTTCAGTTTTGCTTTTACCAAGTTGCTGCCTTTGATACCCAGCCATAATGCTATACAATGCAATCAATCTAACCACCACAAGATGGCACTCAAATAAAAAAGTGTTTCATTAAAAAGGAATGAGTTATGCAGTATCTGAAAAAAAATATTGAAAAAAAATCCATCCACAGTTTGTGTATCTATTTCAACATTTAAGCTTATGGGTGGCTTCCATACTTGGTGAAGAAGTGCTGGCCTCGTCACTGTCTGCAGCAGCACAGAGTCCACTTCATGTGCTCCCATGAGCGCCAGCCTGGAAACAAAGAGACTGACATGTCAGCAAATCGGTTGTTAATGTTTTCCAACTACTAAAACAACAACAACAACAACAAAAAACCCTTCAATCAACTATTATAAGTGCAGAATTGCACAGCATTAACTCTACACATACATTTTCACATTGGTAATGTCAAATGGGGGAAAAAAAAGACAACATAATTTCATGTCGTGTTATTTTGAATATTAATTGATAGAGCACGTTAGGAATACTGTAAACATCCCGTTTGTTTTACTTCTGTCTTCTGAGTCTGGAGTGAGCTTTAACGAATCTCCTACATCCTAATGTCATCCACTTATTCAGTATTGCTGTGCTGCTTCGTTTTCAAAAATGTAAACATCTGCCAGCCCCTTTTAACTGCACTCTGCTCCTGCTAGCTAGAAATAGCTAAACTCGCTGCTTATTCCGTAAACATAACTGTGGTGTGATGCTAATGCTAGCTGGCTAATGTAGCCACTGTACAATTCTGACAATAAATAGCAACGCCCGAATCACTAGCTAGATATTACGGGTATAACAAAACATAAGAAACATTTGAAAATGTGTTATATCATGTTGAAGCATATGAGTAAATACTAAAATAACATTACTAGAGGCTAACCTGCAACTTGCTCACTTCTTGTGGGACCGGAAGATGTTACTTGCTGCACTCTCGCGGGAATAAATGAGGTTCGAATTCTCTTGTCGGAAGCGTTACACAGAAACTGCGATTTGGTGAGTTTGTTTTACTTTAGGACATTCAAGAGGTTAGAAGCGTTACAATTGAAGATTTGGATAATACACGTGTACTGACATGGCTGTGGTCCGTTCCGATAGAAACCGTGGAGAGGTTTATGTTTATGGACTCTCTTTGCAGTCATGAGCGCTCTGTTCGCCTGCCAGGACCCAGCTGCATGGAGGGGTGTCTTCGAGAGGTACTGGGTTGTTGTGGAGACCAAAGCTAAAGGCAAGAAATCTGGAAAACTCCTGAGCCTTGACAAGTGGTATTCTCTTTTTTTCCTCTGCTCACTACAACAGTTACCTAATTTGAATATGAATCACTCACAACCCCACGTTTGAAGGATCAAGAAAAAGATGTAAACCAAAAAAATGTATGTATATAAATATTAGATCATTTTTCTTTGAGGAACTGAGATTGTTCAACATTGGAACCCAGGAATTCTAATTTGTTGGTAACGCTCCACGTACCAGAAAAAGTTGGTAGCTATTGCCGACACAGTTGTCCGTAATGCTCCATCCAGGATGCAGAAAAATGTCTTTAGATGATGTTACACACTCCAAGAAGACCTTAGGAGTTATTCTGAAATATAATTTTTTTTCAATTGTTTTGCTTGTATTTCATTTCATACGTTGTTTTTATACACTTTTTCCACATTAATAATGTTACTGCTAATGTACATTGACTATGTGTGTAAGATTATAGGTAGATGATCTTTGTGTGTATGTGTGTATTGGGTGTCAGGTACCAGGAGGAGCTACCCACCATCATCTCAAGTCGACATGAGAAACATGTCACCCTGTCAGAGATGGTGAAACTGATGGACTGGAAGCTCACTGTGAGTCGCCCCTAAACTCAAGCGATCCTGACATATTTTTTTCCTCCAGCTTGAGTAAATGCAGAGCTATGACTTGTCCTTGAGTGGCCCTGTGTCTTTTTTTTTTCCCGCAGAGAGGGAAGTTCAGGCCACGTCTGCAGCAGCTGGTGGCTTCCAACAGTGAGGACACGGTGGAGAAATGTTCCAGAAAGGCCTTCAGCATCCTGCCTGACATGCAGGCAGCGATTGCAGAGCTCAGCACCTTGAAAGGTGTCGGCCCGGCTACGGCTTCAGGTTAGCAGTGTTTTCCAAGACACTTCACTCACCCGCTGTTCAGCAGAATTGATAATAGCTGGAGGGTTAAATGTCTCTGTGATCCTCTTAAAGGACAAAGTGATTGTGTTCTTATTAAGTACACAGAAAAGTGCAGTGAGGGACTGAAGCTCCCTTCGCTCTCTTTACTTAGTTTGTATGCAGTTCATGGCTCCGCTCTAGCTTGGCTGTCCATTTTGGTTTCAGCTGTGTTGGCGGCAGGAGCTCCGGAGCAGGCTGCATTCATGTCTGATGAAGCTATGGACAGCGTGCCGGGACTGAAGCCCATCCAATACACAGCCAAACACTACAATGTGTACCTGTCCAAGGTGCTGGAGATGACCGCAAACCTAAACAAAGGTGAGGTCATGACAGAGACACCAGGTAGAAGTACCTCTGCAGGCGTCCGCTTCATATTCCCAGGCTGGATGTGTGTGTCTTTGTCGATGTCATCTGCCGGCTCTTGTCCTCAGTGGATCCCCAGCAGGACTGGACGCCCCAGAGACTGGAGATGTGCCTGTGGGCCATGAGCGTCGCCACACAGCAGCGGCTCCCTCTTCTCCAGGATGTTGACTTGAAGGGCAGGAGTGTGCACGAGAACGGCTCAGACTCCGACCGCAGACCAAGGAAGAAGCTCAAAACCACATAAAATTACTGTGAAAAATGTTTTATAATGATTTTATATTTGTCAGTTGAATTATTTCTTCAAAATAAAGTACTTCAAGAAACTGCAAAACATTTGGCGTCAGATGAATGATTTTTCTTTCATGATGCGTAAAAAATTATGGACATACTTTTCAGATTAATCATGTTTTGTATGGAGAAAAAAAAAGAAATTTCAGCATGAAGTGGAAGAATACTGTCATATATTAACAGTCCAGAAATTCAGGATGAGCATGGAGATAATCTGATAATGCAGGACTACACCAAAAATATTTTCTTGATCCTTACCTTTTAACAGTAATGAATTGAATCTCCTTGACAGAGTTCGTGGTGATGGGGAGAAAAAGGCCTTGGGATGTTGCCACAGTATTGTTCTTTATTTATATTGTTTCCAAATCAAATTAAAGTACAATGAACAGTACAAAATAAAACAAAATATATTCATATATACAATATAAAATGGTTCCGTTCAGAACATTTAAAAAGTACAATAGATTGTGAAATAATGAGGACTTTGATATAAATTATCCATATGTAAATTTAGTTATCCTTTAGTTTCTTCGCGACCAAGAGAAAAATAGCTTCTTCTGCTTTTTCGTTTGTAAACGCTGTCGGTGCAACCTCTTGTCTGGTTGGAGAGATTGAACCTGGTAAGCTTGGCACCATTTTTATCGATACAGTAAGCAGCTTATGAAAACTACCACAGCAGCACAGAAAGGACTTTGTTCTAAACTCGTGGAAGGGAAGTGATGCACGCTGAAAGAGACCCCCTGTGATATCCCGGTGGCTCAGACTGTTTGTGGATGGAGAGAATTTCTACCAAAACTAACGATGTGATGTTATCATAAAACCTGATTTTTGTTTTAACCAGGTGGAGCTCCTTTACATTTGTTTTTAAGCTCTCATACATGAAAATAAGACTGCGCTAATACAGTGTGGCTTTCTGCTTTTAAAGTTTTATCCATTTTAATACTTCATTACCCAGAACATTTTTGAAAAAATACTACTTTTTTTTTTTGTAGTCTACAGAGTTTGAGGCCCCCCTTACACCAGTATTTCTTTACTAAAGCTCAAAGTACTTGTGAGCATCCAGTGAATATATTTCCAGAGCTACAGTGGCCTGCTGTAAGTGTCTAACATCCAAGTAGCATGAAAAGGCAACCTGGCTGGCTTGTTGGCACGCTGCAGCTCAAGAGCAGCAACTGGATATATGACAACTGGCGTCTTTCTCTCATGGACTGTGCAGTTAACAGCAAAGCAGCCTTCCTGCCCAGTGTGTCATGGTGGGCTTTCTACAACAAGGCATTGGGCATAACAGCACAACGGATTGGCATATTGAAATTAAAAGAAAATTTTAACAAGCATGGCAGTAGAGAATATGGCACATGACAACACGATAATATGCCCATCCATGACAGGAGGAAATCTGGAATGGATAAATGTCAAGTATGCAGCATTTTCAAAGTCCTAATAAAGGAGGATTCATGAATCAATCACCTCAGAGCTGCGGCCAACTTTGTAACCTCGTCTTGTTGATCTAAAGCGCCGGCTCTACGCTAACGGAGGGGCGGATTATCAAAAGCGATGGATCATGTGTTATTGATAGGCTTCTCCTATTTGGCTCCTGTCACCTCCTCACCACCAACGCACCTTCTTTATAAAAAACAAACAAAAAACAAAGCAAATGTGTCACTCAAAGACTGCAATTAAGTTAACATCACCAAGCCTGTCACATCCACTTATTAAAGAAAGAGATCCTGTTTGTGGTCTAGTTTTGGGCTCTGGTGGTACATTCCCACAACCACCATGCATCATCCTGACAGTGTGTGTGTGTGTGTGTGTGTGTAGTGATGAGAGTGTGACAGATTGGGAAAGCAAGCAGCCTCACAGCCCTGCAGAGCATTTATGAGGAGCATTGTCTTGTTTCTGCCGGCCCGATCCAAAACTGTCACGGACTCCATCACTCCTTTAGGATGAGCTGCTGTTGAAGTGAAGACGCTTTCTCAGACAGGAGAGGACTCTTTTTTTTTCTTTTTCTTTTTTTCTTTTGAGAGGGTGTGTGGATGCTGTCTGCCAGGAGATTGAGCTTCAAGATAAGCACTCCTGAAAACTTTAACGCTGTTTTGCTCAGAAGAGATTATATACAGGTGGGACTGTATCACCGGGTGTGTGAGCTGGGCTCTTGCGTGTTCTTCCAGGATATTCACAGTTACTGTGTTCTACAAAAACATAACCAGTTTCTAGCCCTTTTTACAACCCTACTGGGTTCCTATGAATCTAAAGTTAAAGAGGCACATTAACCTCCTCTCAGGCATCCTCTTCATCTTCATTATAGGCTAACAGGGTATGTATGCATTATTCATCACTGTACTGTGTCTTTGCTATCCCAAGCAATAATATTTCATAGTATACACAAGAGTTTCCATCAAAGATCCATTACTAGCAAATACCGGCTGATTTTCTATTCTTTTTAAGGTATTTAATATCTGAAAACGGCTTATTCTGCCTATTTCATACTGATTCCCCCATTTAACACGGGGTCGTCTGCTGCTGCTGACATTTTCATGTGGAAGCAAACGCAGAGGATTTTATTTATGACCAACTATCAAGATTGGCAAATGCATAAAATTTTCTTACCCATGCAGCCAACGGACATTCCAATGAATTATTGATTAAGAGACTGAGAAATGGAACGTCGCACGAGTAAATGTAATTGCTATCCTCAGCTCAGCTTTCCAAAAGCTTGAATCACTCTGGAGATGATGTATGACGGAAGCTCTGTCCATGATTTGTTATTTGCGAAAAAGAAGAATCTGCAAGGGGGAGAAGATTGGGATGTGGGCGCTTGCAAAAATGAAGCTCTACAAATAAGTTCGAGAAGAAGCTGTCAACAGGATTCTAGCTACATGAAAATATCTCAAACAGTCTGGGGTTTCACAGGTTGCACAGTTTGTCTTCTGTCACATCAGCTGTTGAATTCACTAAATAACTAATGCTATCAATCAGTATTTTCCTCTAACTTCCCCCTCTCTGATGAGTTCTTCCTATGGCTTGTTTTGTAAAGCACTAACGATTTATAAAATCAAGTGAGCTCGAGTCGTCGGTGGTCATCCAGGGATTTTGCCTCATAGACGATTTTGAGAACAATCATAGCTTTAATTTTGCACCATTTGAATCTTTTCTTTTTTTTCCCCTTCGAAGAAGAAAAAGTACAAATAAATATACTCTTGGTTATGAACATACAATAAACACATCCACTATCAAATGAAAAACAGACAACTTAATAACACTCTTTTTTTTTTTCTTCATAGATACATTCCTTTACAAAAGTATACAGTCTCTAAGAATGAGAAACTGAGGTATAGACTGGGCCTGACGGACAGCCCCCCCCCCCCCCCCAAATGCCCTCTGGGACACAAAGGTCAGAGGTCAAGTTGATGACACATTCGCGCCCTCCCCAGTTCAGTCAGTCAGCGCGAGAGCAGAGGCCAGTTTCTCTGTGTGTGTGTTTCCCTTCTTTAGTTTGTCCAAGTTGACCTACAGAATCAGGCAGTGGCTGCTCGCAAAGACTAGGAGAAGTGTGTGTGTGTGTGTGTGTGTGTGTGTGTGTGTGTGTGTGTGTGTGTGTGTGTGCGTGCGTCCTCATCTCGCTCCAAGAGCCACAGAGCATGACATGGCATATTTTACACGGGTGTGTCTGGCGAGTCAGCATTTAGCAGGTTTGACGTGGTAAAAGGAGGAGTTCACTGGCTGAAGTGATGGTTTATTTTCTCATGAACATCTTTTTCTCTCCTCCCGTGTCGACGGTGATCCGTATCCACAGTGTTGGTATAATGTCGTGAAAATCATACAGAACGTTTTTCATGTAGAAATGAAGAGATGCTTCTAACCTCAAAGATGGTAGACGTTAAAAATACACATAAACTTTGCCCAGAATCTTGCTTTTAAAGCTTTTCTCTTATCTTCTGTGCGTGCTCTAGGATTTTTTTTTTCCTTTTTACATCTTTTTCATCTGGCAAATATCAAGACTCCTATTTGATTTGTGTTTTTTTTTTCTCCAAATGGCAAACTGCAAAAATAAACACTTTATTCCTTTCTGTCTTCAACCCTCCAGCTCGGATTTGTGGCAAAAAAAAAAAAGAAATCAAAATTAAATCCAAACTCAAAGCCAACATTGGTTTTACCGTTCTGAAAAAATTAAATGTGCTTTTTGCAGCCTGTGTCGCATCTGCAGCACACACACACTTCTCGCTATTCTCACCAGTTTACCTCAGAGTCATGTGACGTGAACTTTTCTAACACAAGGTCTTTACATGTTTGCAGGATGAAAGAGATGATTGACAGCTTTTCAAGAAGCCTCAGAAAAACAAAAGCACAACGGTTGAATGTTCACTGTAAGGTTAGAGCTGGTAGAGTTGTCAGCGTACTGTATATAAAAAGATATAATGCTCCTCAAAGTGGATCTGTGGAACTTGTACTTGTTGCTACTGGAATCCCTCTTTAATAAAAGAGACATATTTCTTTGATTTGCAAAGTATCCGTAAAAAAGGATTCTTAGTCGGTTTTTAGTTTGAAATATCATTTCACGAACTTGAGAGGGAATGGGGAAGTTAACTACGGTGGAGGGCCTGCTGGAGTGTATGTGGAGGAGGGAGAGGAGGGGGTAGGGGGGTGGGGGCCTTCATCAGGGAGGAGGAGGTGGTATCTGCACCCCAAGTAGCTCATAAGCAAAGATGTTCCAAAAGATAGCGAAGAGGAGGAAGGTGATGAAGGAGAAGACAATGACCCACCAGGAGCACTGCTTCTGCAGGCTCTCCTCATAGCTGCGCAGGATGAGGAGCCCCATGCTGATGCCGACCACGGCTCCAGAGAGGTGCGCCATGAAGCTGGGCGGGGGTCCGGATGATCCTGGCAGCGGTGGGGAGAAACGGAGCCAGACTGCACGGCCCACCTCTGAACTCACTGAGGAGGAATGATGGGAGAACAAAGACAGAATCAGGGGTGGTTTCTGTCAGGGAGCAGCTTCAGGAAGCCAAGGGGATGAAGTACAAACACATCAGGAGAAGTCTGTGGGGGATGAATGTGTCACACACAGGACTCTCTCCCTTAGGCTTGGATTAGAATTGATAGTTAAAGTGTTGAGGTTTATCATTTCTACGTATAGAAAATCAGAAGTTCATCAATGAGACTGAACCAGGTTCATTCAGGACTTCACCGTCTGGTCCACCGGCCTCCCGCCACACCCCCTCCATTCAATCAGTGCACTCTGTCCTTCTCTCACAGGCACCCTCCACCGCCCCAATCCCACCTTCCACCAGAGGGCTCAGGAGCATCCCCTGGTGGGGAAGAGTTCAGATGCCCTCCTCCTCCTCCTCTTCCAACCTAAATCGCATCGTTTGTGGAGACTGGGTTTGAACCTCAATCTCAATAAATCTTGTCATATTTCATATTCATGTGGTGAAGACATGTACCTTAATTTTGTTTATGAAAAGGTTTTGTTTAAGAGAGGCCCTCACAATTTTTCTGCTAGAGAAAAAACAAAACAGGGCAAACTTCTCCTGTGGTACATCAAACCAGACTTTGATCTTCTTCGTCAGTTGAGGTGAATCCAGGCTAACCAGTTATGATAAAATGATCTACTTCCTTTTCATCCAGGAATAATAAATTAGAGAATACAGTTAAAATTCATATGAATATTTGTCATCAGCTGTCTAAGAAAACAAGACATTTGTGAAGTTTTTATTGTAGAAAAAACAGGGGATACGAGCCAAACTTTGTATTGCAGCTCATGTTTTGTCAAAGTCTGCATCTGTGGCCAAAGAACAATCACAGGAAGATTTAAAAGGATCCGAATTCTCAAAAATTGCTTTCAGTTGGTTGTGCCTGCTCTTCTCAATTCTCTTAGGCTGAAACACACAAGACACTGATGGTGTAAAAGCAGGACAAACATTAATTCAGCCTTCAGAGTGGCTCACGAACAGAGTGTCACCTTTTATTTTGACATCCCCCCTAGACTGTAAAACAGGAGAAATATGTGACGTTCCAGCCGAGACTCGCTGCTCTCTCAGTTTGGGGGCGGCAGGCTCAGGACAGATGGAGGGAACATATTGCTCACTAATGAAAGTCACAGTGAATTGGTACTCGTGTGGAGAAAAAGGACAAGTAGTGTGACTCAAATGCTTTGAACACAAAGCAACATGTCCAATCAGGAAGCCGCTCACTCTGACTTCATGTCTGTTGCTGGGCTTGGAGAGGTTTTAAAAGCCCACTCATACATGAAAAAAAAAACCCTACCATACTGAACAGGTGTGCAGAAAATGACAGGTACTACGCATAAATGATCAAATCAGCATAAAGAGCAACAGGAAGAGCAGGAATTGGAGAGTGAACTCACTGCAAACTAGTGCCAGGATCATGCGGAGCAGCTTGTACGGACATCGCATCCCGGCCCAGTTCTGCAACACAGAGCAACAGAGTCAGCACAAACAACCACGACACAATCAGCCATCATATGGGTGCATTAACAGCTTGGCAGGATAAACCCCTCAGTTCCGCTGCTCTGGACGTATTTAGATCAGAGAGACGATCCATATCCATACGAGGGAGCACACCTTGCTGCCGTCCACTTCCTGGTTCCAAGCCAGTGGCACTCTATTAATTAGGTTTAAGATAATCTAACAGAAAGGTAGAACGGGCCGATACATATCCCTTGTGATCCTCAAGGGGGGGGGGGGGGGGGCAAAAAAACGTCACATCCAGAGTTCGAATAACAAATTTAGCCCCCCCAGGATGAATAACTGCACCAATTACATCCCCCCGTTACGTGACCCTCGCCCCTAATAGCATAAAACGAGTTGCTGTAAAATGAAAGAGACAGTACAAAAATAGACAGCCTTTAGCCATACATTTTAAAGAAGCTCTAGTAAGGTCACAGTATTACTACAAATAAATGATTGATATCATGGGCTGCTGGTGCACAGGGGGTGGCGGGGACTGGTGTTCCCTCTCTGGATAGAGGGAATTTAAGCTGACACGCACCCACAAACTCAATCTTAAAGCAAAAAGACAGTGACTCCAGAGATGATAACGCTGCGGACTTGGAGACAGATATACTCGCTGTTTGAAAGAAACTTGAGGGTTAAGGTCTTGAAGTTCACTTTGAGTTCTACACAGTTCCTAGATGTTTTATTTTTAAACAATTTAACCAGGGCAGCCAGTCACAGAACTGCTTGGACACGTGCATGCTGCAAGCAGCAGACGGGTTTCCTGTGTCTCGGTGTTTTAAGTGAGTTTGTGTGTGTTTTCATGCTTGGGTAGCTATGATCATCATGAACCAGGGCTTTTAGAGATTTTGTTTTAGTTGTCGTGGGACTGTTTGTGATACGACGGTGCTGCAGCCTGCTTGAGAGTGTTTCTTTTGATTTGTTATCCTGTGAAGTTGTGTTTAGCTGCTTTGATGTCCTGGCCTGGTACACCAGACCCATAATTCCCTGCATGAATCATTTTTCTTGAATCGGGTCTGACTACACTCCACTTGGGATTGTTTGCAGCCTTTGAATCCTAGTAGACGTGCTATCGAGTTAAGAATAAAACGGAGCAGCCTTAAACCAATCAGCACCGACACCACTATAATTTAACTTTTCCCACATCGCGTTGGCAGGAAAGTAACCGCATTTTTACCTTAAATGGTTTTAGGCATTTTTCATGTTCTGGCTTTAATCTGCATATTCGATAGAGTTTCAATGCCTGTGCACTCCTATCGCTTCATCTTACTCTAACACAGCCATGAGTGAAATTCCATAAACAAGTGCTTATACTTCTACATCATCTGACTCGAACACTGCCACTCATCGATGATCGCAAAAGCCAAGAAATGCAGCTTGAGCAGCCACTGTCAAAGTGAATCGCAGTGAAATCTGAACTTATTGGAAGGAGAGCAGAGAATTTCTTGTGTCAAGACTGGATGTGGTTTCAAGATTTCTTTCAAAAAAAAAAATACAACCAAAACAAACAAACAAACAAACACGCGACAACTCATTAGGGCAGAACTAAGACATGGCTTAAAGGATTCTTCTGACAGCAAACAAGTATAACAGAGCAAATAAACTTTCTGTTAGCTGCTGCCAGCGCATGGTTGCAGTTACAGTCATCGCTCTGGGCCAGTCTTCAAATTTTGATTTTCATTCTTGCTGGCATCTGGGCTGCCCACAGTGAACAGCCACATTAGTTAAAGTGATTCGTCAGATGTAACATGGCCTGGAGACTCGAGGAGAATGTGGAAGGCATTTCTCATAGAAACCATGTGACAGAAACACACACAAATAAACACGGGGAAAAGGGTTTGTTTTTTTTCCAGTGGACACAAACAAACAAACACAATCTTAATAATTAATGTGAAAGTCTGAAATGCCATTTCACTTGAGATTCATCGGCACAGAGGAAGCAAAAATCAGATACCGCAGGAAGTCTTTGGGCAACTCATCAAAAACGGAAAGCTTCGCTGTTTTGCTGATGAGTGGAATTAAAGTCACAGGACCTCTCTTAATGCTGTGATCGGACTGAAGCAGGAAAATCTTTCATCTGCTGCTGCAAAAAAAGAAAAGTGATGCAGCTCGAGACGTTGGCGTGTGTCTGTCCCTGACATTTCGTCTCTTTTGAAAAACGTTTGTAGACGTAGTAACAATGGAGGTGATGATAGCAGTTACCATGACAACGTTGGCCAGATGCGCTGAGCACAGAGCGTAGACCCCGCCGGAGCCTCCCACCACTGGAGCACGCATGTCGGTGATGGACACTGTCAGCGAGCCTGCAGGGAGACACACAGATGAGGAGTTAAGACATAAGCAAGGGAGGGGGTGACCAGTGTGTGTGTGTGTGTGTGTGTGTTTGGGTGTACTTTACACTTACTACTACCGGATATACCTGATAATTGATTGGTTAAAAACAAATCCACACATGTGTCAAGGCAAACAAGGTACAACATGCATCTGACATGATTTTTTTTTCATGAAAAACGAATGCCTCCTCTTCCTCCTCCTTGCTAAAAAAAATCCAGAATAAATTAATACGCAAATATTTTTAATTTCCACATTTAAATGCTGGACACAAGATTCCTCCAACTATTCATTCTCAGTATTTGAGGACCGGCGGCTTAATTTTTCCACATCATAAACGTGTACATGCGCATTTTCAAATCTCTCTTAAAACCTTTTCCTCAAAAAGCATAATGAATAATCCTGCGCTTTAATTTCTCTGCTTTACTGAGGAGTCAACATGTCTGTCAATCATTGACCTTCAACAGGACAAAGAGTTCTAAATGGTGATGCCATGAATCGCACTTGCCTGCCCCTTGAAATCTGTTTTGAATAATCACATTAAGAGTTAAAATATGATCGTTATAGCCGTGTGCATTATCAGTTTCCAATGGTATGAAACCTGCCAGAAAGTTATTTCATTCTCTGACACTGTATTCATTCGTTTCCAGAGTTCTAAACATTAACATCACGGTAGACCTTTTTGGTTGTTAAAGAGAGAGGCAAAACCAAAACAAGGGGAGGTTGAGGTTACTCATCAGGCAGCGGCACAAATCACCTTCCTCTGGGCTTTTAGTCGAAAATCACTGAATCTTCACAGCAGCTGACCTTCATGTGCCCTTTCATCTCACATCTACGCTACATAACACTCAAACACAACATCAAAACCCTCTTAAGTTGTAAACAATATTACAGATGCAGTCTGTTGAAACCGACTGTAAAATTGTAACTCTTGACTGAACTTTCTTTCGAGAGGGTGTCATTAAAATAATCAATCTCTGGAAGATCTCTGATCAAAATAAGGTCAAGTGAACACAGGGGAAGCTCGCCGAGAGGATAATTTCTCGCTTATGTGCTTTAAAAATGCCTTGCGCTGGATGTCAGAGCCTCATTTGGGGGTATGGAACGATGCCAGATGTGCTGTTTTGAAAGGTACTTGTTAAGAAACTGCATGTGTTTTGTTGCCAAAGCAAAGGGTTAAAGAGTCTTTAAGGTGCCGGCACTTAAAGAGCTGATTCGACCCGATGGGACTGCATGATGTTACCGGCCATTATTCAAAACCGAGATAAGCTAATTAGTTTCCTGGAGAGAGGCTGTTCTATTCTCACTTAACGCTGAGCAAAATGTGAAAACATTCCTTTAAAGTAAAGGAAAAAAAGAAAAAAGCCCAAAGTAAAACAATCACAGACCTAGAACAGGACGTCACCAAGCTGCAGCTGTTGTCCTCAAAATGTTATAAAGTCACAGACAAAAGGTTCGCTGCACCTGCTGCTGTCGTCACCGTGCAAAACTGTTGTAGAGACACTATGAAGTAGGACAAAAAAAAAAAAAAAAAAAAAATTCCAAGCAGGAGAAATCACAGTGTCAGTTGCTTGCAAGGACAGCGGCAGCCGCTGCTAATTATGCAAATGAGCTGATAAGGGAAGCGGAGAGGACTGATAAAACAAAACAGCCTCTTTTTAATCACAGTTGGAGTTTGCTGGAGTTGTGATCTCAGATCTATAATGTATGTTGTTAGATTCATAGTGTGTGTGTGTGTGTGTGTGTGTGTGTGTGTCGTGGGACCACACAGAGTAAACATCATCTTAAAGAACGCCTTGTCAGCTCGTGGTGGCAGCGATGATCCTGGAAAGACAGATGGTAATCAGAGAGCGCGCTCCTGAGTCATTCATCTCTCCTCGCCACGACACCTGTGGGCTATTTCATGTGGATTTATAGTCCATATGAAGGTTGGTGTTTCAGCTAAAGATTTGAGGAGATTCACAGTGGCCCATTTTTAGGAGTTCCACAAAATCGCAATTTCACAGTGTAGCAGACATTATGTGGTCTCTGATCTCTTCAAAGTAAAAGGACAAATTGAATTGGAGCAACATCTGAGTTTCCCTTTTAGACTTTTCTGCAGCTTTGCAACGTTTTTTGCAGTTTTGCTTCAACACAGTGGAGCCTGGAGACACTGTATATTGATGTTACCCTGATTAATATGAAATATGAGCAAATGTCTGGGGGTTTGATTGAGAAAATATGTTGATTTTAGTTACATGTACTGTCTTCAACTGAATGAATGATGTGATTTTGTAGAAGCATCATGACCAGTCCTTCCTCTTCCTAAAACAATCTCTCACCTGACATTTGTAACAAACTTTGACATCTTGTAGCTGAGGTATGCAAATATCAGCTCTGCAAAGCTGAACATAAAAAGCCAGACACGCTGATGAAATTGTCTGAAGGAAATTTGTACCTCCTTGGATTAAATTCCTTGAGTTTTGTTTTTTGATGTTTTGGCTTCTGGAAGTCATCTCCTTTGTATTCTGGAGATGTGATCAGCTCAAAATAAGGATGAGGTTTAACTGATTGATTAAAAAAAAAAAACTATTGAAAGATTACAAATATTGGTAGGCAGGAGTGTTCAGCTTTTGAAAGGGTTTGGGAACGTCTTGTAGATGTTTGTATTCTGTATCCATCTTGGCATAGGTCTTCCACAGTTCAATGGCAAAAACTACCCCAAATTGCATTAAATAAGAGTATTAAGGTATCAGAGTTAAACCAAGCACAGACCTCCTATCAGTAGAAGACACTTGTCAGGGACCTGACACCACCAGCTATGGGTTTGGGAGGAGGAGACAACCTGAGACCTCCAGCTCAGAGGAAGAGATGGGCTCCACAGGGAGGATACAAACTGCTCTCTCCTCCTGCTTGCTCGGCTTTGGTGAGAGGCTCCCAAATACAGGATGAATATTAAACAGGCCTGTCATGTGGGCTCTCCCGCTTAGGGGGATTTAAGATTTAGGATTCTCGCACTCAGCAGGAGCTGAGACGTGAGGTGTGCGATTATTTCGGTGCAGACTTGACACATTCCATCTCATGCTCGGATGAATTATTGTTGCCATCGTGAAGTCATCATCACCGTCCTCAAATCTTTTTGTGAGCTTGCAGCATGCAGTGAGCGTAGACAGTGAAAATGTTGTACTTTGTGTGGAGTATAGGTCAACTAGACACTCAGGGCTATATTCTATCTACCGCAGTATAATCCCCTGTGCAGCTCAGAGAACTGAGCTTCTGTCAAACTAAACTTACTGTTACTCTAGGCTGCCCTTAAGCTATGGGTCAACTCTGTATTTGGCAGTCTCTCCAGGATAAGGAGCAGACAAGGGATGGTAAGCTGATCGGAGGCCAGACTTTGACAGTGCCTGAGGCAACGCCTCTCTGTAGCCACTCCAGCGGAAGCTGCACCAGAGCACAGCAAATGCTTCAATTAAGAAACAGTAATCTAATCCTTGGAATGTATGGTGCATCATGCCTCTGCAAAGTTATAAACCTGATGTTTTGCACAGCTTTCTAGAGTTTGTGTATGTATGTGGGCGGCGGTTGATTACTGCGGCTATTTACAGTCGATCTGTGAAAAGTACACACACCCTGGAGGAAAGGAGATGATGCTCCTGAAAAAGAAATATTCTGGTTGGTGTTTTAAAGACGTCTAAATGGTTGCAGATCTTTTTTTTCCCCCTAAAATCTCTCGAGTTTAAGGGCAAACTGGGTTGTGTTTAAGCAAAAAATAAACATTCATGCGTTGATTCTCTGGTGCACGTTACTTATTTTATACAAGGAATAATATGATTTGGATGAAATATCTTACTGTGTTTGATGGTCTGGACCCACACAAGTTTAAAAAGACAACATTTCCAAAAATATTGTTTACTGGGGATTTACTGTGTGAGTTACCGAAGTGCTGTAAGAATTTGTTGGTTGACCGTCAAAGGTGGTATATCGTGACTGTATCTGAATATGTGTCGAAGTATTCAGTACTCTTCGATGTACTACGATAGAAGTACACCCGTATCTATACTCAACACTACACGCTTGTTACGTTTTGTGACTGCATCTTGGACAGACGTAAAACACCTGCTGAAGTATTCCAAACTATCTCTGTGGTACTTTCTAGTTACAATGACTGTCTACAGGATGACACACACCTACATGCTCGCACAGCAGGTAAATAGAAGGAAAGTTGTGTGTGAGAGAGAGAGAGAGAGAGAGAGAGAGAGAGAGAGAGAGAGAGAGAGAGAGAGAGAGAGAGAGAGAGAGAGAGAGAGAGAGAGAGAGAGAGAGAGAGAGAGAGAGAGAGAGAGAGAGAGAGAGAGAGAGAGAGAGAGAGAGAGAGAGAGAGAGAGAGAGAGAGAGAGAGAGAGAGAGAGAGAGAGAGGAGAGAGAGAGAGAGAGAGAGAGAGAGAGAGAGAGAGAGAGAGAGAGCGAGCTCTGCTGGAGCGTCAGTCAGGGAAACCTCCCTGCCGGTTGATACTTCTAGGCTGCTGTATTTGTACACACTTGCCTCAGACACATCTATCCTGTGTGCATTAAATCTTGATGTGCTGCAGTCAGCAGTCCTGCAGTGAGTCACAGGGCTGCCTCTGTCGGCTAATAAACTGGGGAAATGCCTGATCAGATTTATTTACCATGACCAAATAAGACGAGAGGGGGACTGATGGAGACTGGTGGGAGACTGTGTGCATGCACAGCAGCGGGGGCACGAGGATGCATTCGGAGCAACTTCTTCCTGTTTGTGGGATTTTTAAATATTTCAAGGCCCGATGACACAGAACAAGAAGTGAACAAGAAGAACAAGACAATGAAATTAACTAACTCAGTCCAATACACGGCTGAACACGGTAGTTTCTGACATGGTAACGGAGCCCCTTGCTGTGTCTGCACATCAAGATTTCACTGGATAACTAAATCGATGAAACACACAAAAGAAGATAAAATGGTCACCTTTTTTGCCTGCTCACGCTTGATGACGACCGTCTAGATTCTAGACAATTCTTATTCACAGTATAGATTTGTTTTCTGCCAGTAACTGATCATTTCTTAATTATAGCTTATACCAATAAAATAGCTGTCCTTTTTTAGTACTACAAATCAGTTTCACAAACACACTACTGTTATTGCGTTCAATTTTTTATGTGCTAATGCTAGCTGCTAATGCTTTGAGTTCTTTCAATACAAATCTGTTGCCAAGATGACCTTTCAGGTGACCTAAGATATTTTGTGACAGAACTTGGGCAACACCCCCCCCCCACCCATCACACGACACTTGTGGAACTATGTACTACAATTGCAACTGCATTCAAGTGTCCCTCTGGGTGCAACAGGTTGACATTTTACATAATATAGGCTGATAAATGCAGTAAGTGTTTGAAATAATAAAATAAAAGCACTGAGCCCAAGTTTAACAATATATATTTTGCTTTGACCCAAGAAAGCAAAACCGTTGAATAATTAATTTAGTCTTTTTAGAGACAATTTTCACATCTTGAGAATTTTTTGATGCAGTTTTCACAACATGCGAGTACTAATAATTAGTCAATCATTTTGTAGTACTGGTCGAACAGATAAATACTTTTAGTTGTATCTCTGTGCCCCCATGAAGAGGTGACATTCTCTTGATTTTGAAATTGAGCTTAATTTAATTTTCTATGTGAGCAGACAGTCTGGAGGTGAAGCAAAAATACGTAAATGTCAGGGTGACTCCGCTGGAGTCAGGCGATCTGTCACTTGGTCTTTTGTCTACATTACAGTCTCTTTGAAAAGCTCATGGCTTCAAATGTCATTGGATAAAGTGGCGTCCATTTCACAGGCTCATTTCAACTACAATAAGTGCTGTCAGACTGGGGGGAGCTCTATTAAAGACATTTTCCACCTGGGAAGGTGATGGACACCTCTGTGTCCTCCAGACATGAGGAGATAAGGGAAATATCTCCTGTCACTTATACTTTCCTTCAAGTAGAGTTTCATGAGTTGTAATCAGTCCTCATGTAACCAAACATCTTCATGTCTTCATCCATCTACAGGAGTTGTGGTGAAGTGTGTGTGTGTGTGTGTGTGTGGGGGGGGGGGGGCAAAACCTCAGATGATGTGAAGGGAAAGAAGGAGTCTGCGAACTTTTGCTTATCTGCGGTGTCAAGCTGTGGAGGAGCATCCGTACTGTCGGCATCCTCAAAGCGACAAAACAGCACACACCTGCGTTCCTGCACCACAGTCAGAGCAGCGACATCAATGAGGAAACATAACATGAATCAGCTTCTCTCGTCTCTACAAAATGAAGGGGAAAAAAAAAAACAGAAAACAAGGAAACAACAGTACAGCAGCACTGTCAAAGCTATTGCCGAGGGGGGGTGAATGCAATTCATCACTTCACATCACACCAATGTGGCCACTGCAAACACACCTCGTCCTTGGTTTCCGTGGAGATTCATTGTTTATCTGAACAGTTTTCCTGCCCTGTCCAAATCTGCCCTATGGCAGGAAACATATATTTATGCTACCCCAGGGGGCGTCAGGAAAAATCAATCAGTCTGTGAGCTGCTGAGGGGAGACTGCTCAGCATGGCATCAAATAAATGTAAGCATATCTAATCTAGGAGAGTTCGTATGTGGGAGCAAGTATGTCAATACCAGAGAGGGCAAAGAAGAAATTTAGAAATTAGCTTTTATCAAACTATGCCCATTAAATTGTCTGTAATACTAAATAGAAATTCTCATCACGACCAAAGTCGTTATCACTCACGATTGCTTTTCCAAGCACAATCACTGACCTTGGAGGGAAATTACTCAAATTCTCCAAACATTCCAATGACAAAGGGCTTTAGATATCATCCTGTGCTCAAGGTTCTGAAGCCGCAGTGACGGCTACAACAGGCCTGATGCCATCGGAGAACCTTGAAACTAACCGCCAAAGTAAATGGGATCTAAACCTATTAGAGAAATGGCATCCTCTCCAACTCCAGCTCCTTCAGTGAGGTTGCGTTACAGTCGTAATATCCATTTGTGCTGTTATCAGCACGGCTGCAGCGGTGCAGGAACTGAGCTTGGTGTCACCTAGGAAGTGTTGACCATGGGGTAGTTGAATGTGAGGGTTAGGAATTATCATAATCATGCTGGCAGCCTCTGCATCGCTCCAAGGTCACCCTGCCTCCTTGGTGCTTAGTTCTACTCAGCACCAGGGGAGTATATCAGAAACACCAGCAAACGCATCACATGTGGGGTTCAGTAGCTACACTAAGCTAAGAGAAAAACACAAGCCAGATTTACTTCACTATAACTATAATACATACTGCAGCGAGACATTCAAAGTAAGAGCAGGCAGGAAGTCATTGGTATTCAGCTGACAATGGTGACACGAAGATGCCGCCGCTGTCATGAAAATGGCTCCTGCTTTTCCCCAGATTCACCTCCAGCCATTCAACTCTTTTTAGATATCTCCACACCAGTGCTCCAAGAGTGAGTCAGGGCAAAAGTCAGAAAGGCCGAGTCACACCCCTCGAGCACTGAGAGTGATTTATCAAGCACTCCGTTCTTCTCTCTTGTTCTGCCCTCTCTCGTCTTTTCATCGCCATCTCTCTTGTTCAGTCGCCGCTGCTGATGCGGAGCGAAGGGATTCCATTTTCTACCCAGAGAAAAACTTTCATTGACTTCGAGAATATCTAAAAATTTTCACTCACAGTTATTGATTATCTTTTTAGCTCCTCCTGTATTTTAAAACACTTCAAAATGTTTGCTATAAAGACAGAAACAACACGATTACATATAACTAAAGCTGACAAAATCTCATCTTATTTGATTCTGAACCTTCACACTCTTCTCATGACGTGTCTTCAATAAAATGGCATCAGAGAAAGAGTTTTATAGTATATTATATTATATTATAACTTTTTTTGTACTGCTGTGTTAATTCATTTTTCGGAGGTTAGGATTTGCACAGAGACGTCAACCCCCATCAATTGCCAAACATCAGCAAAAAAAAGACGACGGTCAAAGTCACTGTTGGTGAGGCAGCGAGCCCCTCCATCCAGCCGGAGCAGCAGATATAATCATATTTGCCCTGCCTAAATATGTGAAGCACGCCTTTGAAAGTGAAAGGAAGTTATATAACGTGGATGTGGAAACAGTAGTGGAACAACAATAAGCCTCAAGACCTCCAGTCATTTGGGGACCTGCATTAACTTTTATTATCGCGCCAGAGGCCAGAAGCAACCATCAGGCTAAATTAAGAGCGACAACACAGCGACTCTCATGGCCGCGGCGGAAAGCTGACACCACCGCACTTCTGCCTGATATCAAAGCAACATTAATCAACCGCTGAAGGATTAAACGGCACATGTAAACTCTGCGTGGTGCTTTTTAAGCAATGACAACATCAACTCGCTGGCAACAATGAGATTACGTTGACGTGCATTCATTTATCACATTTCTATTGCAATCCCCAGAATGTCTCGTCCTCTTTCTGACTGGAGATACCAAGAAGCAGCCCAAGCAGCGTGCTCTCATCACAATAAACAGTGTTCCGTTAACAGGCTTCTGTACACATGAAGGAGTAAATATTCCTGCATAATTCAAAACGTATTGGTAGGAGCCAAAAGGAGTTGATGCAAGGGCTGTTGAATGAAACATCTGAGTACAATTCCTTTATGTAGCCAGAGAAATATCCCAGAATCCCCCTGTTCACACAATTATAATCACATCGTCCAAGAACAACAAGAGTGTTTCAGCCAATGAGGGTTGAGGTTTTGAAGAGAGCAACATCCTCTAAATGTGATGGCACTACAACTGATACAACAAAATTCACATTTCGCCTCAAGTCTTTGTTTTATCACATTAATGTGAAAAGAATTGACCTTGCCCGGCCCCACAGAGCAGTGAATAAAAAAAAAAAGTATGTTGACATCATAGATCCTCATCACCACTCTGATATACGAGTTGAACAGCGAGACAGAAGACCTGCAAGTGTGAAAGAGGCTGCTGGATGATTTGGATTGTTGTCAGTGTGAGATCTTAGATGGGGAAGACGCCCTGAGGCTCGCACACGTCCACCAGGAAACAAATACGGTGTTCAGGCACCTGTTGACGTCCTGAAGAAGCTGCTGACTCGAGGGAAGAGAAGACGGGGGGGGGGGGGGAATCCCTGACGCTTGTGTTTAATGTGGAGCTGGGCTGAAATGTTGAACATGACTCATCATCTCTCAAACAAAGTCCAGATATTTGACTGCATCCATTTGCAAACATTAATTTGAAGTAGAGCTCTCCACATAGTGTTAGTGCAGCAGAGCCATGAAGGATTACTGAATGGATGCCCAATGAGCAAGGACAACCACCGAGGTCTTTGCGGCTCTGTCAGAAAAAATAATTACACAATTATTCCTTTTTTCCCACCACAAGGACAAAATGTGCCATGTGGTTTGTAATTTTGGAATGGTGCACCACATCTTAAATTTTCGATAGCATCACAGGAGAGTTAAGTTGTAATGCAAGTAAGATATGTATGAACAGTTTTATCCTGTAGTTGAAGCATCTTCAAAAATGCCTCTCTCTTGGCTTTGAAAGAAAAACCTGCCGTGCAGAAATTCTCCATTCACACACACACACACACACACACACACACACACACACACACACACACTACCTGCTTCACATCGCTCTGTGAACACACACCCACTGAGTGCAACTACAACCTGGGAGACAAAAAAAAACCAACCTAACAACATGCATGGGAGAGCAGAGAGCAACAGCTGACATGATTGAAGTCATGAGCTAGAATCAGACAGCATGAATATAAACATGAGACGGCCACAGGGCGATAAAATGGGAGGAAAATCCAAAGGACCGGGCAATTTCTTACATCCACTAGCAATCATATGTTGACAAAGACTGAGGGGAAACTGTCAAAATGTAAAGTGTGAGGCAGCGATAGGCTGTGTAGTAACAAGACAGTGTGCACAAGCAGAGCAGAGTAGTGTGTGAAGCTAAGTAGGCACTGGAACAAATCATCAGATCACACATTCATATTTTTGCTTTGTTTGCCATATAACCTAAAAACAAATGTAAAAAAAAAAAAACAACTTACCCAAACATAAAAATCTGTCTGTAACATCCACACAAAGCTACACACTAGAATGCTATTGTAGCATCAGTTTGGAGCGGGCCAGATAGCGGCAATGCGTGTCCTTCACAGTGGAGCATCAAGCTCAATGCTAACAGCAGCATGCTAACATGCACGCTACAATGGCAATGACAAATACTGAGTATAGCAGATAAAAAGTGAAAGAACAGCTGAGGTTGCTTAAAATGAAACATGTGCTTCATCAACATGATATTTTCACTGTATATGATAACCCACTCTGATGATACTACGCATCTCAGTTATCACCCAATGATGAACACTGTTAACGGTTTCTCTGGCTGTTAATGGAATGAAAGCTGGGAAGATTTATTTGAATGGAAGGTAGTGTCAAAGAGGAAAGGTGATGTGCACGAGCGGGCCAAAGTCTTCATCCGGTCTTTCCCCCCCCCCCCCCCCCTGTGATACCTCAGATAGCATCAGTGTTGCTACCATGGATTACATTGAAAACGTCGTATCCCCTCAACTCTTTTGTTCACAAAGCAAAATATTCACCAAAATTTTGTGCTAAATGTGAAGTCTGAACACCACCAACCTTATTCCTATTTAACCTTCGCACATGTTCCAGCGGTCCGTCCAGTA
Source organism: Aulostomus chinensis (assembly GCF_037954235.1). NCBI lineage: Eukaryota > Metazoa > Chordata > Actinopteri > Syngnathiformes > Aulostomidae > Aulostomus > Aulostomus chinensis. Next base: position 10,672,149 of record NC_141342.1, read on the forward strand.
GCTGCTGATGACAGTCATGGACTGACTGAGCAACAGTGTCACATGAACGTCAGCATGAAATGAGTAAAAGATTTTTCACCACTGTTCACTGTGCTGACTAAATGTCTACCAATAAATCACCCCTGCCCCGTTCTACCTCCTCCACCGACCTCTCACCTGGTAGCAGTGTCACTCTACTCCTCACAGAGGCTCTAACAACCTCCACCCAGACTCAAAACACACAGAATTATGCTCTTCAACAGTCCCGGTGTACTCCACAACCTGACACTCTCCGACAGATCAGAGCGTGTGGAGCTGACTGGCGCAGCTTCAGTTCTAGCTCCTCACTGCAAGCTGTTCTTCCATTTATTCTCCTCCTTTACCAGTTTGGGAATTGGAGTCAGACTGGTGATATCGTGTTGAAAGTTAAATAGAGTAAAAAGTCAAAGTCAGTATTTTCAGATTCAGATTCAAGTTGTTTAACAGGAGCGTAGACATGCAAATGAATACAGATCGACCTCAGGACCTGGGGGGGTACAAATGTCACCAAGCACAATCTCTTCATCGCTTTCTTCTCCCTGTTTGATTCTGGCTGCAGCTTAAATCTCCAAACAGCATCTCCAACTGCACTCTGGCTAATTCCCCGGAGAGAAACCCCGCATTACTCTCCCACTTTTCCTCATCTAAGTCCCACGCTCGCTCCCTCTCTCTCTCTGTCGTCACTGCTAAAGTAAATCAAAGCCACAATAATTCACGAGTCTTAAAAGAGTGTGTGCATGTGAGTGTGTGTCTGATTTTGTTTGTATGGGGGAATGAGGATTTGAGCTGAATTAACTCAATTTTACATTGTGCAGGGAAAAGACGGGAAAAGGAACTCGAAAGAATTGGAAGTTTTAGTCGTGTAGAGAGAACCGCCTTGGTATCAGGTCGGTGAAAGTGAATGAATCAGTCTTCATGGTAATCAAATAATAGTTAGTGAGAGACTTACGAGATCCAAGTCGGAGGTTGTTCCACGGCAAAGATGAGAGGAGATTTACGTAGTTGTGTTGATATGACTTCTGCAAATACGCATTCACTGAAAAACTGCCAAGAGCGACCCACGTCTAGCAATCAGTGTGGATATAAAACACCAAATCTCCAAATTGATGTGATGGAGGATCATAGCAAACGCGGTTTTCCTTGTCAACAAAGACACGAGTGCTACATCTCGACTTCTTGGTGTGAGGACAAGATGACAAGTTCAGGCTCTCGGAAGCAGTAGAAGTGGCGGCGTCAAAATACCGTGTGGTAATTAGTCTTTAGTGATCCTGACGAGCAACGAGTAAACAACAAAAAAAAGGACCCACTTTGGTATTTATATGAGGTTTAGCAACAAAACCAAAACGACAAAAGGTCTGGCAACAAATTGGCCGTCACACGTTTGCTCTGCTTCCACTGGTGGTTTTTAGCCACAGTCATTATGTGTCAGAGAAAAATGCTAAATACCCAATGTACACTCGCTGCTCGGCATCAAACTGCTAACACTTTTAGCGTCTAAACTGCCAGATTGTCACAGCTCCTGGCCAACCACGACCCCTCCACCTGTTTCCCATTCTCTAACAAGCACACCCGCAGCAGATCCCGCTGGAGGCGTACTTAAACCCAAGCCCTTCACCCTGTTTTCTGCCAGATCGTTGAGTTATAGCACGCTTCTCGCACTTCCGAAAACTGCGTTCCCTTATCCTGCCTTCTTCCCCGCCCGTCGGCCCCGCCTGCCAGCCCCATGCAATCCCTCTCCCGTCTGCCTGGTGACCCTGCCCCTATGTCTATAGAATACCCGATACCAACCTACGCCTGATCCTCGGCCCCGCTCCTGTCCCCCCAATCAGTTTGAATAAAGACTATTTGTGCTCCAGTTGATGCGTTTGGGTCCTGCTCCACAATTCTTGTCACAGATACGCTAATCAACGTGTTTGTTTTCAAGTTCACTGCACCAACTTAAAAGTTGACAATTTGTCAGTATTGAGGTTTCAACAAGTTTCTGCTGCCCCCCAGCGGCCAAAACACAAGCAGATTTAAGTACACAGCTGCAAATGGACAGCGATGTTTTTAACTTCATTATGAAATAAAAATATGTAATAACAAGTGATGCCTTGTTTTGTTTTAATGCAAATGCAAATTCCTTGAACGTTTCTTCAAAATGTCAAGTAAAAACTGGACAAGAATCAACCTTGGCATTCATTTTGAAGACCACTGATTTATGTAATAGTTATTTTTAAAGGACACTCACCGGCCAGAACTCCCGCCATATAAAGCAGACTTATTCGTAAGACTCCATGGACCATTTCCAAAGGAACGCCAATCATTAGCTGCAGTAGAGCATTGAAGCCCAGCTGCTCCAAACTAAAGAGAGGGGTGCAAGAAGGGGTGGGGTTGGGGGTGCAAGATAAAGACGACAGCGTGAGAGCGCTGCTGCGCATCATCTGCAACAACTCACAGGATTTCAGAGGTCTACAAGTAGCGAGTTCAAGAACGTACCCAACGTGCATGAACATGTAGCTGAAGAAGCGCCACACTTGTGCACGGTGACCGGGGTGGTAGACCAAGGGGCTCTTCATGAAGTCAGACTCATAGGTCTGCAGCACCCATTTGTTTAGCATGACGCCGTAGCACATGAAGACGATAATCTGCAACCGAGACAGAGAAACAACACCAACCTGTCAGTTCCTGCTGACCCATTACGCCCTTGTAGAAAAGGTGGAAAGTGCCAAGCAAACAAAACCCACTGTTAATTATGAGAGACGCATGGTGTTGCCTTCTTTTTCTGTATTCAGCTGATGCTTTTTAAACATGAGGAGACTATTACTGCTCACAGAAAAAAGGCACATCTGGTTCAATTCCATTAATTTCTTTTCATAGAATAATGAGGCATTGTCTCTGTGAATTAAAATGAACTGTTATTATCCCATTCTCATTGTCATTGCAGACCATTCACAGTCATTTAGGGGCATTATAAGAGCACTTGGCTTTCTTTTCTTCAGAAATGGGATGATTTCGAGGGAAATGATGAAGTTTTGTGAAGAGGCTATATTTTTTTTTCCCCCCTTCTTAATCCCCCAATCATTCAACTGTGCTCCTTGACAGCTTCAGCTTTTCTTTTCTTCTTTTTTTTTTTCCTTCCAGTGATTATAATAGGTCAATTAATGCCACTGTGGTGGTCAGGGTGCTCACTGACCTACTTTCCTTGTGGCAAAAACCAGGAGAAAAAAAACCCCAAAACCCCGATGGAGGGTTTTGAATGACATTTAATCCACCAAGCTCCTCACTCCCAAATGTGTCACCAGCTCATATCAAACCTTTCAGAAAATAATGTGATCAATAAGTGAAGCCAGCAGAGCAGGTTCAAGATTGTATTCTGGTTAAGTGGCACCAAAATATTCCAGGCCACGTGTCTAAATCAGACAATCGCTCTACATCCTCTTAGACTCACCTGGACAATGGTGACTACGGCGATGAAGACAGGTGGGGGACACAGGCGGTTCTGGTGGAAGTACCACCGTCTATCGGTCTCGCAGGGAAGGATCTCGTAGGCCACATAACGAACGAAGCGTTTGTACAGACCAAGCCCCGTCTCGTCCAACAGGATCTCCCTTTGCAGCGTGCGGCGGCCATTGGCGATGGCCCGTCGGAAACTGCTGGAGCGTTTACTGCTCATCTGGGGAGAAGATGACAAAGTTTACCACAGTGAGAGTGTAAACGTACAAACTTCAACACCAACATCCAACAAGTTCGTCACTTGAATCTTCCACATCAAGAATATTTTTCACCACGAGCGTTGAAGCCCTTCTCAAGTCAGGGAATGTTTTTTCCTTTCATTCCTGCGATTGAAAATTTGAAATTCACTGCTTAGAATAATTTTTCTGATTGGTATCAAATTTCTCTGCATATTAAAATGATTTTAAGAGGCAGGTCTGCAATTATGATATGTGACATACCAATATTTTAGAAGCCAACTGAATCAGTACACAAACACTGAGAATGGATACATTTGTGCTTCGCTGTTACATTTTTACAATCAATTTTTTTAATCATTGCCCTATAAATAAAGGAGGGAAATGGGTTATAAGGATTTGAATGTGTAAAACTTTTCTTTTGAAAAAAAAAAACCATGTCAGATACACTTTGCGGTAGTTTTTTATTTTATTTTCTTGTCTAAATAAATACTGACGCTTAAGGGTAAATGGCAGAGATCTTGAACCAGGATTTTTACAGTTGCACAGGAATTCTAAAAACTTTATCATAGCTACTCAGTACAAGAGTACCGAATAACTCATGCAGGCAACACAATGAAACCAAGTCAGACGGTCACTTTATTTAAGGGTAAGTAAGAATTATCTCTTATCTTTTCCAGCGTAGTTAGTCACAATTAGGAATCTGGAGACGTCTGCTTACAATTTTTATTTCGCCAACTTTACTTGAAGTCATTTTATGAACATTAATTTCAGCAGCTGGAGGATACACCTAACGAAGACGGATAAAATCTCGTCTCCCGCTGCTGAATTTCTCATCTTACAATTACGTCCTTAATTTTCTTCACACTAAGTGGATCAAACATCAGTAAAAGGAGAGTTTCTTTTCATATAATCTCAGGGAAAGTCATCAGTGTGACTAATCATCTTAGATTGGGGCGAGCCAACATTCATAAAGCACTGACTTCACAAGGGATAGCAGCGATCTTCTGCTTTTATCATCAGCTCGTCAGGGGACAGACAGGGGACACTCGAATCTTTGTACAGAATATTTCCTTTGTCCTGACATTGTTCAAAGGCTTCAATCACGGACAATTCTTTGTGCTGCTGTAGAGAAACTGTATTATTTAATATTATATTTGTATCTTGTATGTACTGACTAATGGGTCCCCTCCACACAAAAAGAATGACCCAGAACAGCTTTTCAGACAAAATGAATCGTTGGAATCTTAAAACTGGTAAAAGTTTTTTTTTTTTGTGTGTGTTCAACAGTATTTCAACAGACTCTACAGTCTCACCTTTGTCACAGAAAACTAAACAGAACCAAAGCAACAACAAGCAGAGAAGAAAGAACAAGTAAATACAAAAAATATAGGGATGAATGTGCTTCATATGCAGTACAAAGGGCAATGGAAAATGCTGCTGGAATAAATGGCGAAATTATCTTGTAAAACACAACTAGTGTTTTATGCATGTGCAATCACTTTCAACTTGGTTTTCTTTCTATACTTCAAATTTGGCAGGTGTAATGGTGTAATGATGGGGATTCATAGAAGTAAAACACTAAGTAGTTATATTTATAGTTACATTTTAGCCACCTTCACCCAAAAGTCCGGAAAAAGGTTGCACTCTCATTTCAGGGGCCTTGATTTTCGACTGTAAAGCTGCGAACGACGGCTTGCTCAAAAGCTCAGTGACGTTGATCTAGTTGATGTCTTTATTAAACTGATAAAAGTCATGTTTTGCTTGGAAGATTTAGTCATGTCTCGCTCAGTACCGTCTCATTCTGAAAAGGTGCTAAACTAGTTTTTTATAGGAGGGATTTTGCCCTTGTAAAGCAAGTTGTTGTTTTTTTTGACAAGTCGAATTCCAGGAGAAGAGGGAAAAGATCATTTTACATGTAGAGTGTAGGTTTCTTTAGCGAGCAAGAGCTCTGGAGGCCAGTGAGACCAACTCTCCCAAAGTTCTGAGAGGCTTAGGATGAGAACTATGCTACTGTAATGCCAGTATTTTGACAGCCAAGGCAAAGAACTGTCAGGAAAACAGAAGATCTTCTCTGCCAAAGTTACCACTGAAAATATGGCCGGACTCTGCCGCTCTGGCAGGGTTCCTTTGATATCTGTGTTTCTTTTCAGACAACAACCACGCATATTTCAGAGGTAAGATTTTCCCTACAATACCAGATGTCTGATGTCTCCATTGCAGCCGGCACTGTGAGGACCGGCTGAGTAAGCAATTATCTCTAAATTAAAGTCTGTGTTACGATATGATTCGACAGTTTATGAAAATGAGTTTCGAGGAAGGGAGGAAAAAAGAGACGGTGTGTAGGCAGCAGCTGCTACTGTTCACAGTATTAATCTGCAACAGCAGAATCTGTGCAAGTGTCTCATAATAATAAGCGTCATGTGAAGTGTACGCAACCTCCAGAGGGTGCCTGAAGGAAGTAAAGCCCGCCATTAAAGTGCAGCATGTGTGGTTGCGCGGCCAGGTCCCGCTGCTCGGAGGCTCATTAGACATGGATACACTGGGAGGTATATTGAAGGATACATATCTATAAAAGCTAATGAGCTAAACAAATAAATGACCAAATAATGAAGAAGAAATCAAGAGATTGTTCTACCCCCCCCCCCCCCAAAAAAAAAATCCTCCAGGAAAAACAGGATAAAAAGTGCTGATCTAGTTTGGAAGTTAGCAAAGCAGGATGTTGTAACTAAATGTGGGTAATTATGACACTGGTGGATGAAGGTGTGAGGGCCTGTTTCACTGTGATAACCACAACGATGGAGAGCTGGGCCGCTGGCTCTCCCGCAGATGGAAGGAGGCATATTTAGTATGGAAATCAGGGCCAAGAAATGCAATTAGACTATACTTGGAGCAGGGAGGGAAAACAGAAGAAAAGGGGACATAAGGAGGGAAAAAAAGAGAGGAAATTTAGCCATTAAAATGAGATGCCTGTCTGAGGTTTTGACAGCACCAGTGGATGATGAAGATGAGACATCCTCCTTTCTTACTCTTCATGTAGGTGAAGTGATGATGAAACAGAGAATTTATGGAAACAAGAGAGGTAGAACGCAGTCACAGTAATGGACGTAATTGTGTTTTTTGTTCTCCGTTTCTGAATTTGTTTCATCTGTGCTCAGCTTGGTGACAACACTTGACATTTCCCTACCTTATACTGTCTTCTCTCCCATTCATACTGTCTTTGTGAAAATGTGTTCCCCCTGGAGACACGGCTAAGCAAAGCTGTCACTCTCCTGCGTCTCTAATGTGAGCATTAACAGCTTTTTGAAGGGAAGAAAGGAAAGAGAAACAAACGATATCTATGGGGCAAACAAGATAAAAATCACATGATGTTACAAAAACTTTGGAAGAGAAAGAACCTCCTGACTTAAGGGCCTAGGTCCCTGATGAGGCACAGTCTGCCAGGATGTTGAGGCCAAGAGTCCAAAGACAGATGAGAGTATTCGTCTTCAGGGCCAGCTGAACGGGTCAAACTAGGTGTGAGTATGTGTCAAACAGCGAGGGTCCACCCTCCTCCTCATCTCGGTAGCAGCGTGTTGTCTACAGTACATGCTGCTCCCAGCTACAGTCAATTGTCCTTGATGGATTAATTAGCAACACCACATGGTCAATAACTCACAGCTCAATACTAATTAGTAGTAACAATCCAAAAATGTGCTTTAAAGGCCATTGGAGCCTTCATCTGCACTGCAGATACAAAATCCATTAACTGTCCTCATTTTGCTCAAGGTTTATGGAACAACTTGAGAGGCGGCCATCTTTCACTCACTTACACACACAAGTGATAAATCATGTACAATGTCTAGAACATCAGACATCTGAGGGAATTGATCACGTTTACCTAGTGACTCACCACCGCCCAGCTAACAGTGTCACAATACCCATTTACCATCTAATTTGTGAGTCATTTAGAGGACCAGAACCCCCCCTCTCTCTTTGTCTCTGACACACACACACACACACACACACACACACACACACACACACACACATATATATACACAAACTGGTGCTCTCTTGCAGCAGATCTCAGCCCTGCATTTGCTGATTCCGCCCTGACCCAGATACTCACGTTTCTTTCTTGAGTGACTTTTACCTTCTCCCCCCCCCCTGCAGCAGTTCATGGCCAAAGCTTTGGTTCATGGTTTAATCATTACTGTGCTAGAACTCAGACCAAAAAAGGTCCAGCACATTTTAGCAGAGTGCATCATTTTTAGCCGGCAAGAGCCATGGTTGTCGATTTACCATCTAAAACAGAAAGTGTCTTGACTGGTGTGTGATGTGATGTACTAAGTCGCATGTGTGTCCCTGGGGGTGCACAGCAGGATATAAATATCACTAAAATGACTTGTCATTTACTTGTGGAGTCTCTCTTGACTTGATTGTAGGGTGAAGGTGACAATACAGCATGAAATATGAGACTCCCTCCTTTTAAAGATAAAATCGGTATCACATAGGTAATAGGTGTTACGTTAGTGTTTGTTTAACTACACCTCCTGAGGGAAAAGCAATTGTAACATTTATGGAGAAGGGGTGAAAAAGGAGCAGCAGTTTTAAGTTCTCTAACAAAGAGAATCCCTGCCATAATGACTAAAATACACCCTCTCTCTGTGTAATTAACCATGGCAGCCATCTTGGATCTCCAACTCATATTAGCCAAATTACCACCCGAAGGAAAACAATGACACACTTCTTCAATTACACAGCTGCTACATGATAACATCAGAGGCCTCTCTTTTCAGAAATTGATACAGACACAGTAATCTATACAACTTCAGAATGGCCTGGGTTTAACCTGAATTCATAAACAAACAGTTGTCTTTTGCTAAATCGTCCCTCACATGCACACATAATTTTCCCAGTGTGAACTGTAACACCCTTTCACTCACACTCCTGCATTTGCTTGTGTGTAAATGTGATAAAAGTGATGTGGAATGTGCACTGGTTGTCTTGAGGTGAAGGATTTTTGTGCAAATGTGCTCCAGATTAGCAGTCAGATCCAGACCTATACTCCTCGGGAGTGTGTATGGGTGTGTGAGCGAACGTGTGCATCTGTGTGTATGTCTGCACAAGTTCCCCAAGAGAGGTTTTAGCAGAGCGTTACTTATTCACCCCTCTGGCTGAACTGATGGAGTACTTTGGCTACAATCACCCTGCATAAAAGATGAGACGAACATGAGCGATGTCAGAGACAGTCGTGTACTTACATACACGCATCCACGCATGCACGCACGCACACACACACAAACACGCATGCACAAAGGGACATCAGAGAAGTTGTTGCTTAACCGTGCGATTCAAACACATTTCCATTTGCTAAGGTCGAGTATGATGGCGCAAGATCCATGGCTTCAAAACCAGTCAGCTAGATGTTGAACGCATTTGTCAGACACACAAACTGAGAAATTGAAACATGGCAGCAGGACACACATACACAGACACACACTCGCACCGCACTAAGTTAATTTTAATAATGTGCAGTGGTGTTCCATCTTCCGCAGCCACCAGGCTTTGGCTGGTGCTGAACTTTCCAAATCTAAATAATAGAAATCAAAAGAGAATCACAAATCACCGAGACATTTCTTAGAAATTAGTTGATCATGAGCAAATCCATAACATTTGTAAATGGCAGGATTATTCTATAACAAATCACAAATATGTCTTAAGTCATCTACAGCTTGTAGAAATATGCACAAACAAATTAGTAGTAAAAGTTTTGCAAGGATTTGTTGATATAAATTAGGCCAGTTAGGCATCATGTGTCAACGCACTCATCTAGAATACAATTTAAAGTGTTTTTGTGTTTTCATATCTAAATCACAAACAATAACTAATGCTTAAAAGGCTAATCACTTTCAAATAATGAACTTTAAAGCTGTTATGAACACTTTTAGATCCTGAGGTGTAAAAAGTTCATCACCACATTACATATGCATGTATTCTCCCTTAGCTGTTAAAAACGATCTATATGCGTCATTTGAAAACCTTTAGCGGCCCTCTGATTGTGTCCATGGCATCAGTTTTCATGGTCAGTTTTTATTCAGCGAGGCAGGAATATTTGGGGTTGAAAATAATTAACAGCTAGCTAAAGAGATTGATTATCATAAAGGTCGATTAAATATTAGCTTGGAACATTTGTTACTCCATTGTTGCAATAACACCTTTGTCCCTTTGATGCGGCCCTCGCCTATAAATGATAGTAGACAGTATATAATAGACAGATTAGCGGCTTAAAAAAACAAAGAGTTAAATGGAATGTTTGATTTGGTGTCATGCAAAAACAAAATGCCATGAAAGCGCACACCAAACATGCTGTGTGGCTTCGTGGCGGAACTCGAATCGCATCCTTGATAGCAGAGAGCGATATGAGTGACACACAAACAGCTGATCACAAAAAAGTGAGTTACTGCTGCTGCAGGATTTGACCGTGGCACTGCTGCGAATCACTGCTGAAAATATAAATATATTTTACGATATTTGGACACCGTCGTTATGGTCTGGCTGGGTTTAGAGAAAGGTTACGGTTCAGGTTCAAAAAAGCGCTGCTGTTTAGATGAGCGCACATGCATGAGTCACATTTATTTGACTCAGATGGGAAGTGACCAGTTACCGACACAACAACAGAAACAGCGTGGCGCTGGAGTGAGATATTACAGCAGATGGTGAGAAATTTCTTGATTAAAAAAAAAAAAAAAAAGGCAATCAGCTCAACAGTAAGGCAGTTTCTTTTTAAGTCAACCCGAGTTATAAATTGTGGGTGGATTCAAAATAAACGTATTAAATTCGACATGTTTTACACTACTGCCGATCATTTATACACTATTATATGAAGCATCATCTGTCACACACCTTGTGAGAGTGAGCGACAGACATGATGAAGGGAGATAGAAGTAGAGGAGCACACGAGAAAGAAAAAGAGAGGGAGGGAAAGAGGGAAAGATAAAAAGCAGAAACTAAGAACTGGAAAAGGGAAGAGAAGACGTGTGGCTTAAGAGGGAAAAAGACTTGGATGAAAATGATAAAAGTGAGAGAGCAGCAGGAAGAAATGAGAGGAGGCCGGAGGTAGTTTTACTGGTGATTTGGTTGAAAAGGTCACACATGCAACACTTTTCTGCAGGCAGAGAACAGAAATTTTAAGCGTCACATGTTCCGTGTTCAAACTGATTCATATCAACATTGGAATAGCTTCTAAATTAGTTCTCAAATCTGTGCTAGCAGCCCTCATGTGTATTAATAAGAGTCTGTCTATGTTATGCGCATATAAGAGCCAGACAGAGAGGAAGTAGGTAGCTACATTAATTAATAATGAAAATGCTAGAGAGCGTCAGTGTATATGCTAATTTTATGCATGTACAGAATAGTGTGGGTTTGATCTGTGAGCACTCTCGCGTGTACATCAAACAAATCTTTAAAATCAGACCCGTGAGTCGATATCCGTGTGAGGTCGGGCATTCTCAAATTACCTCAGATTACTGCCTGCTACTAGCGATGCCGGGCTAATCGAAGGCAATTTGCATTTGGCTGATGGGCAGTTTTAAAAGTGTCTCCCTGTTGCTGTAAAAACCAAGGATCTTTTTTTTCTGTTTGTTTTTTTGACTTAACATAAGTTCAGGAGGAGTATAGAATAGAAGAGAGGAAATGAGAGGGGTATGGAAGAAGAGAGCTGGAGACTTCAAGAAGGACGGCTGACATAAGCGAGCAGCACGTCAACAGTGATTTCCGTCTCCGTCAGCAGAGAATCTCAGAAATGGGACCTGGTGGCCTTATGTGGCCTTCATTATAAACCACGGGTAGCACAAGACCAGGGACGAGAGATGCAGACTGGAATAAGGAGTCAGAGAGAGATACAAAAATAGAGGAGAAGGAAGTGGAAGCATGCCAGGAAATACACTGAATGACTCTTCCTTGGTGCCAAGAGTGTGAAAGAGTCAGGCTTTCTCATATAAAGCGCATGAATTTCTAATAGATCCAGTGATGCTAACACAGATTTGTGAGGAGCAAAAAATGAGGCATCAGCAGCCAGTTAATCTAAAAATGTAGACATCTTTCAAGGTATACATAATATCGGACGTTTTGCAATTACATTTTTTTAATCAAAGTATGCCAGTGAGGTGTGTAGGAAACTATAGAGTTCAGCATTACTATACATCATATTGAAATATGATTATGTGCATATATCATGCATGTATTATATATATATAAACAAAATGTATTACTTCAGCGCTGTCAGCTTGTCGCGTACCGTTTTTGAGGTTAAATGTTCGGATTTACAGACACATTAACTGGACAGACGGATCCTCTTTTGCAGGACAACGACCTGAATGGTCGAGTCGATTTTCACCACGGCGATGCTTGCTGGCTCCGTCTGGATCAATTCTGTAACCTTTCTAAAATCCCACAGTAGTGTGGGTGTATGTGTGTGTGTGTATTTGAGAACATTTCCATCTATACAGCAGGAAATGATATTTGACTGGCTCTCTAGCTGGTCTCCACTTACCAGCTCGATGAGCTCCTGGTAGCACACTTGTCCCTCTTCATTGCTCTGGACCAGCGCTAACAGCATGTCCAGTTTGGACGGGTCCAGCTGCAGTTCATGGTGCTCCACCAAGCTGGTGAAGTTCTCCACTGCGATGAAACCGGTGTTCTCTGGGTCCAGCTGAAAAAAAAAAGGAATACAAACTACATGATTGTACTGAAGAATTGTCTCTGTTTCATAATAATAAAGAAAAACAACTCTGTTGAGATAAAATGCCCCAAGATGGATGCTTCACAGACACACAATAGACACGTAAAACAGCAAATGAGAGTTCAGGGTCCTAATTTAAAACCTGACAGGGACACTGGTACTAATTTAGCTGTTCTGCCTCTATGATGCCTCTCAAAAGATGAGATCTGCTTTAAAAAAAACAACCCCATTTAACCTCATTAAAGGAGCAGGTCTGTCAAAGAAAACAGCAGGTGACTCTAGTTGCCGCGGGGAGCGGAGAGGCCACAGTTTCATTCGAATACACACTGACATGCGATAGAAATCCCTCAACTTTAAATAAGGTTGACTTTTAAGTCTTTGTTTCTGAGTGGATGCTTCATTTGATTGCGCCAGTGTGTCCTGAGTCACATTTGCAGCTCCCAGTCAGTCAGTCAGTGTGGTTTTTATAATCACCACTCACTCAGTGAGACCCACAGCCCCGTGGGTTATTACTGCTGATGCCTCTATGCCCTCCTCATAATTGATTTGAGCGGTAGAGTGTCATAAAAATGGCTGAGAGTAGCTGTCTAAAATAGCGCCCGGTTAAAAATGGCTAGTAAAGTATAGGGTGTGTGTCTATGCTTGGTTTATGTAATGTGGGGTTTTTTGGGGGGGGGGGGGGGGGGGCGTTTCACATGTTTATTGCTGGATTTTGTTCCCTCACATTCTACTAAATGAAATTAAATTGCTCTCGAATGGAGGATTAATTTCTCATGCCAGCTTTCTTTAGTGTATCTGACTGTTTGTGAAAACGCGCCTCAGGACAAAACGGAGCGGTACAAAGAGACCACATGGGAAGAGCCCTGGCTGCTTCTCATTTGACTGTTTCCTGAATGCTAACACAGCCTCATTAGGTTTCGGATAGTAAACCAACAGCTTCTTTTAGCCCCAGGGGGGATGGAGAGTGGAAGGGGATGGGGGGGCGAGTTTTCAGATGTTGCGTCAGTGTGGAGTCAGTCGTGCTGGATCATCGTTGCCCATGTCATGAGTCCACAAGAAGAATCACATCTCTCAGCCCAGCGTTACAGAAAAGCATAAGGAGGGCGGACTCTGCAGCGCCGTGTCAGTCTCTACTACAGGAGGCTCAAGATTAAAGCTCTACTGCTCAACTATGGAACAAAGAAGATCAATCAGGGAATCCACTGGTGTGAGCATGTGTCTGGGTGTGTGTATGTATGTGTCCTCGACTAAACGATATGTGTTTTTCTTTCCCTCAATAGCTTTTTACAATTAAGTTGGACACAAGTGTCCCTTTAATTCAATTTGATCTGCTTTTTTTACTCGCCTGAACACTTATGTGCTTATTCACCTGGGAGAGAGGAGTGGAGGAGGGAACTAATGGGCTGGTTCTGATGATGCTTGACTTAGAATGAGTGTTTTCCCGCTGTTGGTTGAGGAATGAACTAAATTACAATAATAACCTACAGTAACTCAGCAACCGAAGAATACATGCCCTGATACATCACTTCTCTCCAGGGCTTTCACTCTTGATGTCACGTGCATTGTTAGCACACGAGGGCAACATCCATATTTGACTTCTCTCCCTCATTGTCCCACATCTCAGCTGTTGATTGGCTCCGCCTGTCAACTAAAACAGCCTGACACACATGCAAAAACAAAATTTGTGAACAAAAACGAGCAAAGACGAGAGAGAAAATGCACCAAGGTCTATTTTTAGATAATCCCCTTAACTGTGTTCCATGGATGTTTGTTAAAACACGGTCCCCTTGAGGCACGCTGAGCAAAATGGTGCAGACTTGGCCAGTGTTTGTAACGTGTAGGGCTGTAACATGACATGGGGAGGGGAAGAGAGGATGGTGGGTGGTCGAGAGAGTGAAAGAGACGAAAATATTTCACCTACAGCAGCTGTAATAAATGGTTTTGGGTGTGTGAGTATGTGTGTTGTATACTTTCTGCAACAACCCCTACTTTGATTGACTTCAAATTGGGGAGTGCATTTCTAGAGATCTAAAGATGTGCAGTCCTGAGTTTGAAAGGGTTTTTAATGTGTGGTTCCTCTATTTATGGATGATGATGTTTATTTTTTTCTCTGCTAGCATTCAACCAGTTCATCACTGCAAGTAAATTAAGGGGTGGAGCTACTGGGTCAGTCTCTGTAGATCAATAAAGGGGTGGAGCTACTGAGTCAGTCTCTGTAGATCAATAAAGGGGTGGAACTACTGAGTCAGTCTCTGTAGATCAATAAAGGGGTGGAGCTACTGGGTCAGTCTGTAAATCAATAAAGGGGTGGAGCTACTGGGTCAGTCTGCAGATAATTAAAGGGGTGGAGCTACTGGGTCAGTTTCTGTAAATCAATTAAGGGGTGGAGCTACTGGGTCAGTTTCTGTAGATCAATTAAGGGGTGGAACTACTGGGTTAGTCTGTAAATCAATAAAGGGGTGGAGCAACAGGGTCAGTCTGCGGATAATTAAAGGGGTGGAGCTATTAGGTCAGTCTGTGCAGGTAAATAAAGGGGTGGGGTGTGTAGTAGCAGTAATAGTTCCATGAGTTTTCAAAGACATTCCATAATGACGCATACAGGTGTTTGGAGATGGGTTTTGAATATTCACTTCCTTAATATATCACAAGTGCAAAGTCAGATTGATGAACCATGCACACTTTTCAGCCAGCTTTAGCAGCCGTGATTCACTCTCATATTGTGAAGTATCACAAATACAGAGCCAGACATGTACCCGGGAAGTTGATAAAAGGCCAAAAAATACATAAGGGGAGTGAAATTTTAAACTTAACTTTGCTGTATCAATATGAAAGGTGATGTGATGTCAATGTTTTATTCACAGCATGTTTGTGCTGCGCCCTAGTGGCTAAAAAATCAGGTATAACGCAGTAGAGGGAGGAGAAGAACTGCCAGGGAACTGGAGAGGAGACAGAAAAGAAAGAATCACAGAATAAAAAAGCCTTGCCAGTGTCTGTTCTTCTGTGTGTGCGCCCCTAGCCCAGCAGTCTGGCAGCGAGTCCTCTTCTTCTCTATTTTACAAGAGGACTGTGACACACTCCAGTGCTCTGCATCCACTTGCCACAGAGGGGAGATAGATCAGAATCTAATGTGCTCCTGGCTCAGCCCGAGCTGACAGGGGGAACAGAGAGCCACACTGGGGACGTCTGATTACTGTCAGCCTCCATATGTCAGCACATCACTATGCATACAGCAGCAGAAAAGCGCTGCACTGTACATAGCTGCGCACATTTGACGTGAAAACCAAGCGTTGACTTCGAGCTGTCATATAGCACCGACACAATTGGCTTCGTCGTCTGACCTTATTCGGGAGGAACATCACACAGGGGAGAGAGTCTGCTGAGGATACAAGGGGGTGGAGGACTGGTTCATGCAGCCAATTAGGGTTATCAATTAGCGAGATGAGGTACACTGAGATGAATGAGTGTTTTCAAGAAGGGCATTTTTTTTTTTAATTCTAGGCAGGCTGGTGACATGTATGAATGAGAGGGAGAGAGAGAGAGAGAGAGAGAGAGAGAGAGCCGGAGAGAAGGAGTTGAAAGGAGGAAGGAAAAAGCAGTGAGAGGGAGGCAGTTATTGAAGCGATCCAACACTGGTGAGGGCGACACTTTGACAAGCTGCATAAGTTGCCATGGTTACCAGTTGCCTGTGTGTCATCCCTTTCTTGCATTTACGCCCTTTTTTCCCCCCTCTGACATATTGGTGTTCAAACAAGACACAAAAGAGAGTAAAAGACTATATAAGGAGGGAAGGGTGCAGATGCTGGAGAAGGAAAGAATAGGTGCAGATGGAGGGAAATAGACCAGTGAGATGAGAATGAGGTGTCAGTAAAATGAAGGCAGGGTTTACACATAAAGGGAGGTGTGGCAAGAGACTGTAGCTGCTAGGTGGCACTGTTAGGGCTGGGTGAGCAACCTAACCTGGCTGGTTTACGAACAGGGAGGAGGAGATAAACAAGACATGGGTGGAAATTAACACACGGATGCAGGGAGGAGGGCAAAGAGGAGTGAACTGCTGACTGCGGGGGAATGATGTCGGCGTTAACCCCCGAGACCTCTATTACCTTCAGCGCAGCCGCTCTGACTGACCCCAGACCACTTATCGGACTGTTCCACAGGAGCTCAAGAACAACCCCAGGAACAAACCACAGCCGTGATAATTGTGTAGGTACTCCTGTCGTCCTACATGTAGACGACAACAGGCAGAAAGTAGCAGTGGTGAAGATGTCCATGTTATAACCCTCATACCTTCGCCAAGGACTTTGAGCATGTTTACACCGGCCTGATTATTCCTGAACTTGTTTAGTAGCATGAGCCATGAAAGATAATTTTAAGGGAGTAATGGCTTTTTGAAAATAATGGCTTAGGGGGAGAAGGGCCCATCTGTTAGCTAAATTAAACATAGCAAATTCTTTTTTAAACACTTGTGTGGTGGAGATATTTGCTCCACGGAGTGTCCCTCTCACTGCAAATAAATGTCGGCTAATTCATTGATTAGTCAAATGACATTTAATCATTCTATGTGAAATTATTATTTTTTTTTTTGGTCTATTACAGCAAACATGTTTAAAAATCACGTGACATGAGTTCTCCACAAAGAGGCCAAAAAGGAGACACTTAAATGATCAATTCTGCACATTCTTGCTTCATGTAAGATTTCCATAGAGTAAATCAAATTTTGCATGAAGCAACAAGGTGTTGTTATTCTGCAGGCAACCACACTGAGCCAGACAGCTGCCTGCTACACAGACAGAAACCCACGTCAACTTTCCAACAGTCTTCCCAACACGAACAGATGTCTGGTTCTGCACCTGGGCTTGTTGTACCGTCCACCAAACAATCACTGGGGAAACCTGCTCATAAAATAG
This sequence comes from Aulostomus chinensis, assembly GCF_037954235.1. Taxonomy (NCBI): domain Eukaryota; kingdom Metazoa; phylum Chordata; class Actinopteri; order Syngnathiformes; family Aulostomidae; genus Aulostomus; species Aulostomus chinensis. The sequence goes on from NC_141342.1 coordinate 10,689,467, forward strand.
CATGAAAAGGTAGCTGCAAATGTCCCTTTGGTCCTTTTTGACGCGTTTGTGGACATCGCTCTTCAAAATTCATGCTGATGCTACCAATACATTTACTTACAAATACTTGTATAAAGACTTTCCTTTCATTTCTTAGAAGTGAAAACTCAAATTCTTTCAGATATTTGGAACAGTTGGAATTTGAAGACATCACCTTGCGTTTCTCAGGCACCTGTGGCTGTTTTAATAACCGACCTTAACTATTGATCGAAGACATAACTGGAATGATCAGTCGTGGAAATTACTGTTAGCGCTACCCTATAATCTTATTACCTTCTACTGAGTGAAATTAAATTGGATTTACTCTTAGAACTGGACTCCGACTGACTTCAGGCATCCATGTTTGTACACTCTTAAATATCAATTGTAACCTGATGTATTAAAAGTATTTTAGGACATATTTTAAAAATCATACACAAGGAGGAAAATCAATAGGGGATATGAAGAGCAATCAAAACCTACATGGCGCAGGCTCCAGCGACAAATATTGTATCAACAATCAAAATGAACACATGTTGGAATGTACTGACTTTCACTTAATGGAAATGCAGTGTCACCACAAGCATGATTCCCTAACTCGAAGCAGATACTACGTCCTACTTCGGTGTCTAAACTGTCAAGATCTAACAAGGCCGCGCATCTGCAGAGGGTGCTGACATTTACAGGGGAGACCAATATTTGCATGACATTAGATTAAAAAAAAAACTTTGAACTGAATTAACTCGGGAGCAGTATGGCTCGGAGGTAGCATGACTGTCTAGCAACCGAAGGGTCACTGGTTCAACCCTCACTCTCACTGTTGACCATGTCCAAGTATCCTTTAGCAAGATTCTGAGCCCCTAATTGCTCCTGATGGCCCTGAGGCGGACTGGTGACCCGTCCAGGGTGAACGCCGCCTCTCGCCCAATGTCAGCTGGGATAGACTCCAGCCCCACCATGACCCTTTACAGACAAGTGGTATAGAAAATGGATGGATGGATGAATTTACTCATGGGTGTTCATCAACGAACAACAGGGCCTCAGTATCTCAGTATAGTCCATCACAGCAAGTGATGTCCATGAGATCCAGAACTCTCCTCAAATGGAGAATACTGGCGAGAGCCACCCAAGGAATTTTCTTTGATGCAAAACAATCCCACGACATTTCCTTGTGGTTAAACACTGTACAAACAGCCAGAGGTGGTTTTTCAAATCCAGCTCAATGCAAATTAGCATCAGAGAATGATGAAAGGGGACAGCATGTAAGAGCCTCATTCTTTCTTCTTGACATAAATGTGTCAGAATAGTATTCATCAGCACCCCAAGTCCTTACGGGAGAGATATAAATAAGCCAGATAACAACTGAATGACACATGGGGAAAGAGTCAACAATGAATGATAGCATACTTTAGAGGCGAGGTGCTGACGACCATCAACTTGCCTTATCAGGGGCGCTGCGATAGAGAGACTATCAGAGACACGGCGTCTGTGTGTGTACATGCATGCCCTGATCTTCAGTATTCGTCTGAGCCGGTCCAGAAATAGCCTGAGCTCAGCATTGCAACCTCCTGCAGACAAAGACTAATAAACTCACTCATGTTGCCAATGGAACTTTCTCTTTCTCTCCCCCTGCAGCATTTTCATCTGGTTCAGCGTGACAGCACTGCAATATCCTTTAGACCTGCAAAGCTCATAAACTTAGCATCTAATTTTGCTAAACTAGTAAATTCCAGTTAATATGCACATAGATATGCTGCGTACTGGTGGGCGGACTGACTCTTCATAGTTTTGGGTTTCCTTTAGCTTGATACATGTAAATCCACGAATCCTTTTAACTTTTCCTTTTTTTCCCTCAAGTATGGCTCCAGGTTTTCTAACATTGATACAAAAACAAGTTGTAATAAACTGATTATGAATCCTCCTTACGTGTAGGTACCCTACGTCAGCTGAATACGATAATACAGACACAGATGTTCATTTTGAAATTCATGTTGATATCGTTTTTTGGAAGAAGGGGTCATAGATCATGATTTTCCATGCATCGTCGCCTGCCTAACAGTTTTGTTCTGAGTTCGAGGTATTGCACTGCCCCTCCTGTCTGCCTTCGTCTCGTGCAAAGTTTGATAAGAATTTGTCGACTTGCTCATTCATTGGTTGTCTGTCCGGCTGGCCCTGTATACAGCACATTCACGGATGATGATATCAGGCGTACAGTAGAGGACACAGTGACCAACAATGTGCGCCGTTTTCAGTAGAATAGAAAAGTCTGATTAATGTAAGCGTGTTCCACAGGCTGACCTGATGCATGCAGGTCCCTTTAAAGATCCATTCAAAATGATTCATTCGTTCTTTTTCACCCAACGCTTCTGACTACATGGCCAGCTTTAACTTAAACACACACCTATTGGGTCGAATGCTACATGATGAATTGAACTGTGGAGAAGCCCAGCAATGTAATCTCTGTGTATGAGAGGACAATCACACTTACAATTACCTTATGATAGCGCTGTTGTAGGATAATGAAACCCTGAATAACATCTTGGCTTTTTAACATTGTTGGAAAAATTTAGGATAATGTAATATGCAATTGGTGGCATGGTGGTGCAGTGGTCAGCGCTGTCACCTCACAGTAAGAAAGTTACAGTTTCAAGTCCCGGCTCCAGCACGGGATCTTTCTGTGTGGAGTCTCCATGTTCTCCCTGTTCCTGTGTGGGTTCTCTCTGGTACTCCAGCTTCCTCCACAGTCCAAAGACATCAAGAGGGGACGAGGCTGATTGATACTCTAAATTGACTGTAGGTGTGGCTGTGAGTGTGAATGGTTGTCTGTCTCTATGTGTTGGCCCTGTGATGGACTGGTGACCTGTCCAGGGTGAACCCCGCCTCTTACTGAAGACTCCTGCGATAGGCTCCAGCCCCCCCTGCACGCGACCCTTACTAGGATAAGCGGTAGACAATGTATGTATGGATGGATGGATGGTAATATGCAATTTAACAAAATATTTAACATAAATATTCAATGTGAGCCTTCTTATTATTAAATAATATACTATGGAAACATTACATGTTATACCTTAACATTCCTATGTCAAAACAGTAAACTTGCAAATTCCATCTTCCAGACTGAAAAGACTGAGTAATCTGCTGCCTTTCCGAGACTCCACCTTCGATGCTCTCAGGCAAAGCACTTGACCTCCATCTGCAACAACTGATAATGACCATTTCAATGTGCTGATAGCAGCCAAAGTGGGTGGCAGGATATTGTTGTTGTTATTGGATCCTTCAGTGCATGTGACAATATAAATCTGAAGCAAGCTAGAGCTCTGAAATCAGCCATGCTTTGCAAAATAGTTTCCTGGCTAAACAGAAGCAAACAAGTAACCAGTGTTTAACGGGCAGCATGTTTTGTTAAAAACAAGCTTTTGCCTTTTCATGGTCCAAAAGGTGTTGGCAGGTTTTGCTTCATTCTGGTTTAATTAGAAGAATTTTTTCCAAATCAAAGGCATGGAGTCCCAAAGGTAGAAAAGCATGTTGTCAGCTGGTTTGAGTGATTTGGTCCAGACTTGAGCCTAATAGGACTGCAGTCTGCTCAGCTGTGGCCTTGCAAACTGGGTGTGTGGACATAACTGGCACGAGCAGATTAAAACCCACAATCAATAACACAAGCAGCCATCATATACGCTTCATCTCCAGCCCAAGGACCTTCACTGAGGAGGCATATCGACATAAATGAGTCAGTGACTTCGATACTGCATTACATTGTGTCTATCAAGGAATAAGTATTGTTTAGGTATCACTAGACTGTTGTTATCGCTCAAGTGGAAATACTGTAAATGACTCACTAGTGTGACCACAGAGCATCTTCTCACCACACTGAAATTCACTCAGCCCACACGGGCTTCCTCCACTTGTTAGAAAAACACAAACACATTCATAAATATGCAACTGTGCACATGATCTCACACACACACACACACACACGCACACACACACACACACACACACACACACACACACACACACACACACACACACACACACACACACACACACACACACACACACGTGTCCCCCTCAGAGGCTCTGTTGAACAATGTGTTGCTGACAGGCCACTCGTGAACCCCAAACCCTGCAGCGGATCAATGATTTTTTTTCCCCCCTCCCTGTTGAACAGTATGAGTGCTCAATTTGACTGCCAATCAGTCACGTTCCCAATAGTCCAGTTCATCGTCAAAAACAGAAGGCATGTTAGACTGTCTGGGGGTTTAATAGCAGACATAAATCGAGCTTGAAGAGACACACAATCATATATCTTTTCAGGAAGTACTGACCAATACACACATGCTTTCTGAGAAGAATCTGCAATCAAATGCACTCTGGTGTGTTCATTTTGGGCTATGGCCGACCAGAGCTAAATTCAAACATGGGTCTGATTGGACAGTAAAAGCAGCAGTTTGGCTCAAAGAAAACAGATGTCAGGAGGAACATTTTCAGCAGCCTAAATATGGCCACCAATGCTGCATTTTTTTTCCTAGGCGGAAAGGAGGAAGAAGAAGTCAAAAAGACAAATATTTGAAGAAAACTGCCTGCTATTCTGACCCTTACACATGACAAAACAACTCATCTAGATATTTTTGTTCTTGTAACTACTTGAAGATGGTACTCTCTGCATGTGGTGAGCATTAAAAAAAGCACAATGAAAAAAACGAGTACAGGTACGATACACACATTCACACACTTGCAAGATAGCTGCTGCAAATGCTCCTGCAGCAGCGAGCAATTGTCCTTTATCTCCTGATTTTTTTTTTGGTCAATTCTCTAAACAGAGAACGGCATCAATCCGCCTATACATCCATTCATCTGTACACACACCCCTCTTCCAGAGCCCATGACATGATGCCCCCCCAACCCCCCCCCCCCCCCACCCCACCCCCCACTGTGCCTCATGATCTGACCTCGTAGTCTCGGGGCCCACATGGCTCCATGATGCTTGCATCCGTCGTGCCGTCTCACACTCTCATCTTGTAAATGGCCCCTGCTATCAATCCTAACATCAGCTCTCCCCCCAGCATGCACGTCTCAATCCATGGACAGACAGCGAGATGGCCAGGAGCCCGTAACCATAGAAACCTCTGCCGCTGCTTGCTTGATTGCCTGCTTACCTGCTCTTGTATGAGCTGAAACAGGGAGCTTCTATCCATATACTGGCCAGGGAGGTGAGAGGAGCCGCCGAGGACAAGGGCATAGGGAGGAGCGAGGGAGGTGTGGTGGTGGCGGTATGGATGGGATAGCGTGAAGGGAGATTTGGTGAAGGTAGCAGCTGGTGCCTAAATTCTAGTGTCAGGCCCCTTTGTAGCTGCCGTGTCTCCCTGGCGTTCCTTGCTCGTGGTTTTCGCTGGAGTAAGAAGCGATGGTGCGTGGCTCCGGGTTGGTGCTGGGTGTGTGGTGTGTGCAAATGGGCCGTGGCTCAGCTCGGTGCCAGTGCAGCGTGGCGCGGCGGTAAAACCCAGCTTCAGCAGACGACAGGCAGGCACGCAGGCAAGACAGATCCAGCAGCTCTCATTCACTCTCCTCCTCCTCGCTCTCCTCTATCCCATTGCACTGACTGTTACCTCTCTCTCTCTCTCTCTTTGCTCTCCTCTCAAACACACACCGCACCGCCTGCATACAAATGAGACAGGGGAGGGAGGTGGCCTCTCTCTTCCAATTGAAGAATGGGAAGGAGTGGCCAGCGGCTGCGGCTCCTCTCTTCACTACAAGTAAGGCGTCTCAGGGAGGGAGCAGGGGATGGGCTCCACTGCGGCTTTGCGCTTACTACTGGCACAGACCCCCCCCCCACCCCCCCCTTACAAATGTCTGGTCTTTTATTGACAGACACACAAGCATACACACACACTGTTAACCAGACAAAAGCTTCTAATGCACATGGACAAATCTTAACAATGTGATTGTGTTCATTTTAAGCTTATCTGAGACAAAGGTGAGTGACAGTTTCAGGAGCATTAACTGTCACTCAGACAATATGATCCTACTATACCGCTGGTGAAAAGGCTGCTTGGCAACGTCACACATCTCTGTGCTAATTATAAGCACTGGCACATTAGCGCCCTGAATGCACTGCTGCACAATCCAACATATTCCCAGACACATGCACAAATATTAAACTGAATTAAGATTGTTTGGATGGCTCACTTCTTTTCCGAAGCACCAAACTGCATACCACAAAAATAGCACAAGGCCAAAATCCCCCTTGTGGACAATAAATCATTATAAGTAATACCACAACAAAAACAATAACATATTATTATCATATTCATTTGAAGCATAATAGGGAGAGCAGGAGGGACAGAATATACAACAGATTAAAGGTACTTTTAAGTCTTCTTGTGGCTACTTAAAAGGTGCAAATCCAGTAACCCTCAGGGCAATGGCAATGGCGGGGGGGGGGGTGTAAATCCTAAATCATAAAAATGTAGCTAAAGATGCGGTCAGGGTTGTGATGACTTCAGATTGTAGAAGCAGGGGTGGTTTGAGCGTTTTCTCTGAGATGGACCTCCAACTCTCAGCTCTGCCTGAGTGGCAGCATGGTTACAATAAATGTTAGGGCTTAAGTATTTATATAGAAATCCTCCTAAATGTGAGAAAAACATAAAGACAGTCTCAACTTTGGGTTAAAACAGATTGGACCAAGGCCATCTTGAACATGGCAGAGCTCCCAGGCGTCCTCTTTGTCACCTTCCATTCTGCCCGTCTGACACACCTTTTTTTTTTTAAACAAAACCTTGACAATAACTTGTCAGTCTATTGAAACAACAGAACCACCCCCCCCCCCTTTGTGTGTGGAGGAGCTGAAGTCACTCCACTGTGTTCTTTGTTCAGTTCAATGAAAGAAATTAATTTGTCTCCAATACTCCGTAGTTGTGCGAGCATGATTAAGACGAATCTAATTAAAAAGGTCACTGCTGGAGGATTGCTGGAGTGAGACAGATTGGGAGCTGTGTTTCAAATGTTGCCTTGGTAACCTCAAAGGACTCCCATCAAACAATGATAGCGTCAGGAATTCAAATAAATCCATTGCAGAAAGACAATTAAGCATCAAAAAATGAAAAATACCCAACAGAGGTGTTCAACAGCTGCACAAGAGTCATTGTAATGGCTGGATGGATGAAATCAGCATATCGCAGACTAAGATATATAAAAACAAAACAACACCAGTATGATATAGATGTGGCACTATGGAATGCCAATTCTAAAAACAAATTGCCAACCAGTGTCACCGACTCATATCCTTGTCTCCATTACACTGCAAACATGTGACATTACACAAGTGACTGACAGAGTGAGATAAGCCTGAGGTGAAATACAGTCTCTGCCGCCTGAAGCATCCTCGTCTAACTAAATCCTTCATGCTGGTTTCAGCCGTGGTGCATGGATGCAGAGGGCACGGCCAACCCCAGGCAGCCTGCTCCTCTTTAACAAGGCCTCGGAACATCAGACAAAACACTTGTGGGTCTGGAGAATAACGAGGCCTTTCAGGGAGATGGAAACGTGCATTAATTAGACCACCAGTCTGCACTCTTCCTCACCAGCTTAATGACTTGGCGGTCCATAAGGCAAGTGTTTATTTATCGGTGTATGAGAGAGAATAGTTATGTCTCAGTCTGTGATGTAGAGAGGGAGCTATAAATGCACACCCTAAAGGTCTGAGTTTGCTGTACGCTTTAATTATGCACATGTTCATTTATGCTCCTACTCTTTATGTTTACCATGGGCTGTGTATGATTACAGATTTGTTTGCTTGTTTATGCAAAGTCATCCACACCTTTAAAGTTTTAGGACAAACCAAGCAGGATTAATTCGGAAGCAGGAATAAAACTCTGTTTGTTCCACATTTTTGCTTGTGGCACTTTATCAAAACCTCCCTGCGTCTAGATTTGTGTATCTTTGTGTAAAAATCTAAAACTGATATTAGGAAAAACAGAAAGTGTTCTCGTTTAAATAGCACTGCCGTGTCTCCTTCTTTTTTATCCGTCGTGTTAGGAAAGACTCCCGCCATCCAGTATTCTGACAACCATTAAGGGAGTAGGGAAGGTTTATAACATTAAAAATGTATTAATTGAACTGAGAGAGAGAAGAGAGGAATGCTGCAGTCTACAGACTAAAACGAGAGGGAACAAAACTTCAACGCCAGACCTGAAGACTCTGGCTTCAAAAGACAATGGCGCTCATAAAAAAACGAGCACGTCGTCAAATTACAGGCCTGTTCTATTGTTCTCTTTGCTGTCCTGTTCTTTGACAAATACAGACCAACTCATCTTTGGCATTTCTGGAACCTGTTGACCTAAGCCCTTCATGTCAATTGATATACATAGCGATTTACACTGGAGATGCTGAATGTCAAGCCTGCAGGATTGTGCGATAGAGGGAATCTCCAGCATGATGAAAACGGCAGAAAAATGAATCAGGTCACCGAATGACATAGTTTTAGTCCAAACTGCTCCACTTAGAAGATCTCTCGGGGATATAAAGCGGAAGACGTGGGGAAGGAGAGATTTAGAGGAAGGAGGTTGAAAGGGGCAAAGAATTAAGAGGAGAAATGGGAGAATTAATAGTTGGTAATTCAATAAAACCTCCACTAGGATTACATCTCACAGCTCTGTCACTATTTCTGATTCTATAGTGTCATTGTAAGCACTTCAGTTTGGCTTAGGGAGGTTTGACTCACTGGTTGAAGTAAGGAGACCCCTGGTGGCCAAACATGCAGATCTACATCCAACTGAGGGCAGCCCTCTTGGCCCACATCCACAAAAACAAACCAGAGTAACAAAGGATAGCACCTATCTAACCTGGAACAATCAGGGAATGTATCTCCAGTGAATTACCAGCAGTTAAGGACATAACTTTCATTCCATCATAATCACATACAAGCATAAATGTTCACTATAGATCAACAGTTAGCAGTTAATTCCCACAAGTCAAGGAATATGGATTACAAGTAACGCTATTAACCTATCTTTAAGCTGCTACTGCCCTCCACTGGTAAGAGCGCCACAGGTCACCTCTCTGAAGTAAATACTTCATCCAGTGTTCTTCAAAAAAATTTTAAAAAAAAAGAGAGTTAGGGGGCCATATAAGAAATTTAAAGAACAATTCGGTAGCTTCATTGTACAAACAGACGTGGGGAAGATCAGTTGAGAGTGAGGTAACGGCAAGCAGACTGTCCTGGGCCAAGCTGAAGAAAACTGCCAAAAAAACCAAGGCCATTGGAGGGATGTGATTTCGGCCCTGGGCTCCACTTAGGAGCCCATAAGAATAAGTCAAGCTTGAATTTAAGTAGAAGAAGAAGAAGAACAACAACAACAAACCTAGTGAATGATCTTGCTAAATGTCTCAAACGATTAAGGTTATGTATTTATGAGGAAATTTAGTTGTGAAAAATAAAATTACGTTAACATCTCAATATTCCAAAGCAACAATATAGACTGCCACAGCAGCTTGTGTTACTCCAACTACCTAAGTCCTCTAGTATTAAAGGGGCAAGGGTTAAAGTCGGGATTACAGCTAAATGTAGCATTCTTCAAGAGCAATTGATCAATGCCATGTGTTGTCTCATCTTAAACTATGGCTATATCGGAAATGTGTTTTTTCAGCTTATTATTAGCAATAATTTTAATAACAATGTAATAACTATTCAAAGTAGGATAATATAGTTCTGCTGATTCCAACTGGTAAAAAACTACAGAACCACTGTGATATAATATGAAGACTGCACAGAATGACTGGGACAGAGATGAGCCTTTGAATGTGTTAACATGAAGGGAAATGACTTTTGGTTCTACTGTGACCATCACGCCATTTATTTTTGTGAAAATGCAGTTGTTAACACTTCACGTAACACTGAATGACTGCCTAGAGTTTTCCTTTTTCTCTTCTGAGCTTCCTAAATAAACCTGCTGTGCGCTTTAGCACTGACACATGGAACCGATCAGCAGCACTGCAAGCTGGCAATTTTGATGCCCAGCTAGAAATTCAGTTTCTAACTGCTAGTTTTACACTGAGAAGTAGGAATGGGTTTTTCTGGTTTAGCTTCCTCCATCAATGCCCTCTTACATGACGTCAGTACGAAGAATTCCAAGCTACCTCCTAGTGCCTGGAAGCAACAATAAAAGCAAGAGGGAGTTTTGTGCATGATTAGCACGACACCCCCGCTACATAGAGCAGAGACAGATGCTGGACGCTCGGGGAAGGAAACAGAATTTGTTCTCCTTATCCTGAGTCCGTGTATCATCAAAGTGATGTTGAAACTGCTAGTTTAAGCTAAAAATGCTGTATAATGTTGCTTTAAACAATGCCAATTGATTTTCTTTCACTGGCCTGCTTAAAAAAAAAACACCTTTCAACTGTTTAAAAATGCTGTGTCATCTTGTAGCATCAGAGACAATAGCTTACAATAGCTCCTGTTAGAGGCTCCTCTGTTGGTTTGACTGACAGCTCACAGGTGCATCCATGGAGGATGTCATGTGAGAGCTGGTTTGACAGCTGACGTTGTGGAAATAGTTACCTGTGCTAAATACTGAGATGAAGGGGAATGTTTTGGAGGGGGAATAGTAAAGCATTCACAAAGCGCCTTGGTGAGGGGCAAACTAACGGGCCTCTGTTGGCAGGGCTGTGCAGCAGTCAGCAGGGCACTTGCCTGTTGACACCTGCTCACACATCCAAGTGCTATCACAACTGTCAAAACAGAAACACACACACACACACACACACACACACACACACACACACACACACACACACACACACACACACACACACACACACACACACTAGCTCCACAGAACACACTTGCACAGCAGCTGGCCCGTGGACAAGTGTATTAAAACGGTTACTGGGTCAATGCCTGGTTCTCACATCTGTTCTCAACATGGCACACTGTAAGTTTATGTCTTGGTGATTAGACCTGCACTTAACAGCTGAAACTATGAGAGGACACTGGGCCACTGAGCTCAACCAGCATCTTAAACCTGTACACTGACATATCGTGATGATAGAACATTTTGTTTGTTATTTTTGTCTCAAAATGTATTTTGCCCAAAACATGGGCTTAATGTATTATGATCAAAAATGTATATCAATTCAGTTTTAAATTAACTATCAGTTTTGCTGAGAAACAGCACCCTCTGCTGTTACCAAGTGGTAAAATACAGGATGCTGATACTTTCGAGTCAGGTAATTTAGGACTTCGCAGGGTGCAGCACTATTTTAACATGATTTTAAGTGGAACAACTGATTCTGACCACATGACCAGGACGTAGCTGTGCTGATACATGTTTTAACTTAAAGCCAAAAGACTTTTGGTTCTACGTCTTTAGCGTTAAACTGACAGGACTCTTCTTCTTCTGTTTTCTTAGCTTCCTATACAGTCGTCCTGTACATTTCAGTGCTAGCGCCTAGAAAACGAAGCGGCACTACAAGCTATCGGGAGTTTCGTTCATTATCATCTCAATATAAAATCAACAGATACAGGGAGCCGTCAATGTAGCATCAAGGGATGTTGAAACTGAAGGTCAAAATGCTCCAAAAATACTTACCAATTGTCTTCTCTATAACTGTATGTCATGTAACTCCACAAATGGTTTATAGTTTTGTTTTTAAGTTGACTATTTACTGATGGCGGCACGGTGGTGCAGTGGTTCGCACTGTCGCCTCACAGCAAGAAGGTTTCGGCTCCAGCACAGGATCTTTCTGTGTGGAGTCTGCATGTTCTCCCTGTTCCTGTGTGGGTTCTCTCTGGTACTCCAGCTTCCTCCCACAGTCCAAAGACATCAAGAGGGGACGAGGCTGATTGATACTCTAAATTGACTGTAGGTGTGACTGTGAGTGTGAATGGTTGTCTGTCTCTATGTGTTGGTCCTGCGATGGACTGCTGACCTGTCCAGGGTGAACCCCGCCTCTTGGTAGAAAATGGATGAACTATTTACTGCCAGGCTGAGAATTAAGTTCTGTCTTGTATACACATGAAGCAGTGTTTATTAAAGAATGATCACAATGAAAACTGCTTTGGATTAAAATTCATTGAAGAGGAAAATCTTTTAACCTAATCATATTTAGGCCTCGTTATCTGAAGTATTTATTCTGCACTTCAGAATAACTCCTGCAGCTCAACGTTTGTGTCCTCCAGGCTCCTTTCAGAAGCTTACAACTATACAAACTATAATTTGACATGTTTCACAATGGTCTAGGCGGAGTTCTTTTTTTCAACAGCCATATTGAATGACTGATTTTCACTTGATGTATTGGCTTCATTATCAAGTCAATTGTTCAATGAGAGGGTGCTTCATTTGAGAAATGTGCAGGCCGAAATTTTCGTTTCCCGTGGCTGCCATTTTGGGTTACTGATTGCAACAAAATCTTCACCTTACATACCCCAGTATATATTTTGTGCACCCTCATATCTTATTGTTCAAGTGTGGATGGGCGGTAAAAGTGTGAGGCTGAGCACGATACCCCGATGTGTAATTATTGTTTTAAGATTTTTCACCAATGTAGCTTATATAGTTTTAAAATGCTCCTGGAAAGGGCATAGGTTAGTCTTCACTTTAAAAGTTTTGTAACATTTAACATGAAGGATTACACCCATGCTACTTGAAAACTTAGTGTGAAGCAGAAATAGTCTGCGTTGAGTAATAAAATTACAAAATAAAGTGCAAAAAAAAGAAGAAGAAAAGAACGAGCTCGAAACCTTCCCCAGGATCCCTGTTTTCCCTGCCAGCTGGGTAAGCAAACAACAAAAAATGGATGAGATTTCATGTAATCTTATCTTACTTTTAAAGACAGGGTACATGATAATTCACTCTACAAATCAAAGCGATTCAGAACGAATCCTTTGAACAGACCCTAATGTGATCATGTCCCTGGCCTGGGCCCAATGACAACTGAACCACAGCACCCATACTTGAGCACAGTGAGGCCTTCAGTAGTGAAGCGGTGGGTGACGTTACCCCAGAATGCTTTGCACCGGAGACATGAGAGAGTTTTTAGGCAGCTAAAATTACAAACTGGCATCAGATAAATTTAGAGGCGCAACTCTGTAAATACATGTGTAATATAAATCCGGCTCTGGCTGGCGCATGATCCAAGCAGCACGGACACTGGTGTTAAATGAAAGCTTCATTTTCAGAAGTGATGCACCAAAAAAATTCAAGTGGATATCACACTTGTTCTATTTCATATAAACATGTTTGCACCCTTTGATAATAATTTGAATGTCACTTATTTTATCCGCACCAAGAGCTAAACCTGATAATAATGTGAATTAACAGCCTGGTGATTATTTCCTTGATCAATTACTTGATATACAAAAGAAGCTGTGTAAAATGCTCATTTCAAGACATCTTTTTGCCTGAAAAAACACCCCGAAACCAAAAGATAAGTGGTAGTATTACAGTAAGGTGGAGGAAACAGCTGCAGATCCTCACATACAAGAACCTGTTATTAGCTTTTTTTTTTTTTTTTTTGTCTTTCCTAATTTAGGCTTAAACGTTTCTTCAATTATTCTAAATTGTCGAAGTTGTGGTCATATCTGCGTGAGCCTCAAAGACACGCAGCTTCAGCATGAATACTCTGTGTGACCGAGTAAAGCCAACGATGTCTGGATCATTGTAGATTTTACCCCACTAGTATTCGCCTATGAAACACAAGCGCACGTATAGTGCTGTAATTAAAAGCCTGGTCGTCAAGTTACACCTCGTTATACCCACACGTACGTGGAGCAGGTCCCGGCTGTTCCCGGCGGTGTGGGGAGGAGGACGTCCCTCTGTCGGCGGATGAAGGGAGTGGTCTAACCGGGGGGGAGAAGTCAGTGTTGGGCCGCTGTTGGGTTTTTTTTTTTTTAATATTATTTTTTTAATTTAATTTTTTTTAATAACACCGCTCCCAAAACGAGCTACAACCGGATACATCTCTACAGACAGTCGGTGACAAAAACAACGCTCCGACAGAAAATAGCCTAAAAATGACAAACCCCACCGAGAGCCATCACTACTACCACACTACATGATAAACAATGGGCGCAGGTTACACGCAGCCATTGTGTATTTATACGCAGCTGAACCTGATTAGCTTCCCCAAATCCGCCTCCCAGCTCCAGTATTCACCCTTTCATTTACATACCTCACTAGTAATATACAGTATACACACACTGCCCCCCCCCCACCCCACCCCTCTACCTCCCTCTTCAGCGCGTGGCGCATGAAAAAACACCCCTCACTCATTCACTCACTTGTCCCTCCCCCGTTTTCACCAAATCAAACGTGCTCGCTTACTAACCTACTAACTCACCAAACCCACCCACCCATTCACACACACACACTCACACACACACACCAAGTCATTCACTCACTAGTACACAGGTGAAAGATGGAGAGGTGCTGATATTTTCCTCACTGTTATCAAAATTTTTTTTTTTTTGGTTTATTTTCCCCAAACCGAGTCTGTAAAAGTGAGCCATACAGGAGTTACCCTCGTCTACTCACTACAAAAGGTTATTTACACCACTTCATAGTTGAATGTCAGTCTATAACAAGCCGGTGTTTACAACAGAGCGTGATGGGAATTGTGTGTAGTATCCATGTATAAACATATATATAAATATATATGTATATTTGGTACTCAAGCTAAAATTGGGTCCAAAAATACTCAGATAACAATGGCATAAAAGTCGGGAAGACACCTAGAGCGGCTGCGACTTTTAAATGGGAATCAAAATGGCGTTGCAGGGAGGGACATAATAATACTGAAATAGAATTTTTTTTTTTAAATACACGGGAATTAAAGTAAAGTTTGTAAGTTGGAAGGGTAATATTGCTCTACACAGGCGCCCGACAGCGTTATAAACATGAGGAGAGCCACATGTCAGACCTGTTATTGAGTGTGATCTGATGCGCAGTTCCTGAACAAAAGAAAGCCATCACTGCGCCCTGAATTGAAGGACTTTAGTTTCGGCGGCAGCCCCCCTCTCGCAGCTGGACTCACATCTGGTCACCTAGCCGTCACTTAAACCCCTGACCGAAATATGGTGATCAATGTTCAGAGCCGATATCACAAGTCCTGATCTTTGGATGTGTTGGCAACTTTCCTGACAATGGAGCTCGAGTGGCGCCTGCCATAGTGGCGGCTATAACCAATTCTGCCTAAAAAACAGCGAACACAGCGAACCTACCCGCTCGATTACTGCCAATCCAAACACATATTATCATCACAAGTGTCACCCGTAACTTACATACTGTGACATTTCATTTATAGGAGGTTTAACAGTAAATAATCTCGACCACGTCACTTAAAGTCAATGGCCGGACTGTGTTAGTTGGGAAAATGTATCGATGTATTAAAAGCAAAAACGAAATCCTACGCTGACCGAACTGTGTGCATCCTTTCAAGCATAGATTCAATATCGATATGCATTGAAAGATTTCCCCGAATGTTCCGTCTGTTTGGGTCAATTTAAAGCGAATTGTGCAAAATTGTTCACGGCGCGTATTACTTCCAGCCTGTTTTCCTGGAATAAAAGTTGTTGGTGGGCGCGGAGGAGGGAGACCAAGTGTGTCCGTGTGAAGCCCAATGTCTCCGCTATCAGACCAGAGGGTTCGGTGGATCGCTACATCGCCGTAGTTTGTAAATTTGGCAGAAGTTGGAGGATGAAGAAACACAAACGGGACAGCGCCAGTTCCATGGAGTCCGCTAGATCAGCTGCTGGCAGTTGCTGTTCTCAATCACGTCCGCAGAAAGCCTTCATAGGCTCGCTGGAGCGCCTGTGGAATAAGACACTTAAGTGATCCACTGTCCTGACTCGTCACTCCGTGTGGACAATTTATTAAACATTTTTTTTTTGTCTCGAAAGCTGAAAGGCAGGCATTTATCTGCCATCGCAGGTTAATCTTTTCTTTCTTTTTCCCGGCCGTGCTTCTATTTCGTCGCTCCGGTGAAGCAGCTGCACCGGGTGAAATTACATTTCCAGGAGTTTTTTGTTGTTGTTGGTAACTTACTCTAAAGAGTCACCATGGCAGAGACGTCGGCGGCACCGGCCAAAGCCAAGAAAGCACCCAAGCCCAAGAAACCTACCTCTCATCCCAAGTACTCGGACATGATCAAAGCGGCCATCGTTCACGACGCCAGCCGGAGCGGCGCGTCCCGCCAGTCCATCCAGAAGTACGTCCGGAAGAACTACAAGGTGGGCGACAACGCTGATGTCCAGATAAAAATGGCCCTGAAGAGGTTAGTGGCATCTGGGATGCTGCGCCACACCAAAGGCGTCGGTGCGTCCGGATCCTTCAGACTCGCCAAACCCGAGGACTCCAAAAAGTCCACCAAGGCACCGGCAGCTGCCAAACCCAAGAAGGCGGCGAAGCCCACCAAACCCAAGAAGGTGTCCAAGCCCAAAAAGGTGACCAAGACGCCGGAGAAACCCAAGAAGGCACCTGCCAAGAAAGTGAAAAAAGCGGCCAAAAAGGCGACACCAGTGAAAGCCAAGAGGGCACCGGCTAAAAAAACCAAACCGGTCAAAGCCAAGCCAAAACCAGCAAAGAAGGCAGCCAAGCCCAAGCCCAAGACACCCAAAAAGGCAGGCAAGGCAGGAAAAAAGAAGTAAAGGACAATGTCAAAGTCACTGTAAATACTCAAGGACATGTTTTCTTATATGTATTATTTTTGTAAGGTCTCATGCAAACTGTTTTTACCAGTAGTTCTCTCTCCACTGCACTATAACCAGAAGAATTAATTGTGAGCATTTTTATTATTATTATTATTATTATTATTATTATTATTTGGCGTTAATAAATGTCTGTTGATCTTGGACACTTGTAGACGGGTCCTGCAGACGAGGATAAACAATGTATATAGTTAACTAATGAATAGTTATTGTGAGTGCGCGAGGGTCGTAATACAAGTGTGTCAATGGTGAGCATTGTTGGGCCTTTACAGACGTCAGCAAGAAATTTCTAAAGGCTCCATAGTTGTCGTGCAAGCTGTATATTTCCTCATGTTCACACGATCCCTCATTTAAAAACACCCCACTGTGTTCAGTACCCTTTACACACTGTTTATACTGTAACTCAATAAAAAAAAAAAATTGTCATCTTCTAATAAATGTCAACTTTTTCTTTTTTTTTTAAAACTTACTGAGCGCAAGTGGAGACACCAGTGACGTGGACAGTTATCAGACACGGACCTGATGTTAATTCCTGTCACACACCCTAACAGTTCCTTTTATGTTCATGTATCCAACCAAAATATAGAAACCTTTAAGGCTGTGTAAGGCACCAAAATGGCCTGAACCCCAATGGGTGGAGGATCCATTGACATGAGCTTTTTTTTTTTTTTTTTAGTTTTACAGGTTTATAAACATAGGCATTGAACGCAACTCTCTGCCGACAGCTGAGAAGCCTGCTAGTTTAACCGGCATCTATGATAATGGTAAGGCAGGAATCTGTCTGAACCATCATCGGGGTTTATAAATATCTTGGATGCGGTCTACTATTACAAAACTAAGTCATTTACATTGGCCAAAGAGAATAAAGACCTCAATTTAAACAATAATTAATTAACAACTACACTCTAAAACTGTTTCCCTGAAACTAGCCTGAATACAGGCCATGGAGGTCCTCTTATACTACTGATTTTTTCCCCCTCCATGTTTACCACATGGATCTGTAATTCCAGTACATGACTTTCATGCACTTGTGTGCAGAGCAGTAAGGTGATGGGTTTGTAACAGGACCTGCCTCTGACCTGAGACACAACAGCGCCATCTTGTGGTGTCTTGTGGTGCAACAGCAGGCGTCTTTCCTCCATTGACGTTAGGGGCTTTCACACCAGTAGCATAAACTGTATAGATGAGTCAAACCGATGAAAAGTCAAGATTGAACATAAATTACCTTCTGCGTATGACTATTCACTGTTTTCAACACACGTGTAAGATCAAACTAACCTGATTGAGAGGCTTTAGGTTGAATGTTCAAAGCTGAGCACCCCGGCCTCCCCAGACAAGTCATTCTTGCGCTACAGAGAGATGCTATGTGCAAAAGCAGGGAAATATCAATTTTAACAAAAAAAAGCAGCACAAATGGTCATGCTGGAATACACGTGCCTGAGAATGTCCTGAAACATGAATCATACCCAAACACAGTGACTCATTTCAATCACAAACACACAGAGCTTAAAAATATGTTTATGGCCGAAGTCTGATTTGTGCAGAAATGCTAAAAATAGAAGAAAAACAGAAAAAAAAACTAAAATCCGTCAGTCTATCTGATGTAGAAAAAGCACCAACATGTTAATACAGCATTCATAAAACATCTTTCATCCCAACACCTGTAATGTCTTTTTTGGGGGCAAAAGTGCCTACAAAGTCTGTTCAGGTCTTTTATTAAGCAACTAAAATCAGTAGGAAAACAGCCAACTCTTTTCAAAGTCACATGGGTGTAACCTGCAGGAACAGCAGCGAAATTAAGCGGGAAAAGAAAACCATGGCAGATAATAAAATGTCGGGTGTTTGTGTGTGAATAAAAGACGATTAAACTCAAAACAATTTCGAGGCAAACTAAGGATGTAGCGGTATGGTTGAAGAGAATTTTCTTGACGTTTTCCCGTTTTTAAGGTTTGCCTGGCATCCTTTAATGGCGGAACATATTTCTTGCCTTCTTGCAGAAGCGTTAACAGCCAATTTTCTTCATGCGAGAGAAATCATTCCAGTGCAGGCATTGCTGCTAAAACCTTTTAAAAAAAATTGTTCTAGTGAGTATAAACGCTTCATTCTCAGTCGAGACAGTATTACCATGCTATCGCTGCTCATGGCTACATGGTGGTGGAGTTATTTGGCAAACAGAACATCTGGTATCGGCGGAGCAGTGATGTGCGGATCAACTCTGGCGTCAACTGAATCCACATGTGCATAACTTATCCTCCTGCCATGCACCTGAATGAATCATTTCCTCTGATTTACAACCTGCACCTGCCCGCACACGTGGATATTTCTCTTCACATTTTATTGCTGTTTAAATTATATTGAGCAGCACAGGATGGCTCTGCGCTAACGTTTTAGTGAGTGTAATAAACATTTTCTCCGTTCGTGATTACTCAGAATGTTAATTTTAATGACTCAAAAGTGTAACTGCGATCCGCACATCACTGCTGCGCCTCCAAATTCACTGGGAAAGAATGCTAAATGTGCAGCGGCCCTTTGGTTGTTCAGCCAAGTCAATTTGGCCTTTTTGTATTACGCTTCAGAGATACTGCATGGATGTATGTCAGCATTTACACTAACTGCTGAGCCTGGATTGGCAATGTAAGGCAGAAAATGCTGGACATGGCAAAGGAGGGACTAGTATGACCAGTAGCTTCCAGTTGCTGTTGAGATCGACTGATTCTGGAGGTTGGAGGATTCCGACGCTGCGGAAGGCAGAGAAATGGTACAGCTCAGACTGTGATGGTTCTGGGTCTAGTCTCTGAGTTTTGGTCTTGATGCATGGAGCGTCATTTTTTTGGGGAAAAAAAAAACAACTCAGCCGGTCAGCGGTCATTTCAGTCTGACGACAACTCTGTAGATAGCAAAGCCCAGAACTGCCACCACAGCGGAGCCCAATGCCACTCTCAACCAGAAGGATGTGTTGCTCATGTCTGACCCGTTCAGGTGTCTGGAGAAGGGATGACAGAAATGGAACATTCGGGGTTAAACACAAGCCAACGTACAGGTCAGTTCTCACGTCTCTATATAACCACTTCTTCTCCCTTATGACTAATATTTCTGATTTCTGGCATTTTCAGGTCAGAGCAGTAGTGTGTCTGAGCAGAACGTACGGGTACATGGCTGCCCAGGCCAGCTTGGTGTAGATGTTCTTGCTGCTGGAGTCAACGAAGAGCTTGGAGAAGGGCAGCGGTGGAGGCAGCCGGTGCTTGTAACAGAACTCTGCTGGAGTCATTCCATGGAACTGTTTGACCTCAGGAAGGTCCTGCTTGGAGGCAACCAGCACACAGGGGATGCTGCTTTCCATATAATGTTGCTAAAAATGGGAAGACAAAAATTTATATTTACTGTAAAAAAAAAAAAAAAAAAAAAATATATATATATATATATATATATATATATATATATATATATATATATATATATATATATATATATATATATATATATATATATATATATATAAAAAATGATAACTTACCACCCTGTGTTTCTGATGTATGAAAGTAATAACAGTAACATGGTATAAAATAAACGAAGCACAATAAATTAATTCATTGTGTTAAGTAGATTTTAAACACATGAATAATTGTTTGACAGATGAAAGCATTGTTGGTATGCTAACAACGTCTCCATGAAGATGTTTGACTGCTAGGGAGCAGCAATTAGTGTATCTTACTGGGGTAATAGGTTTGGTTCATCCTCTACCGCTTATCCTGTTAAGGGTCATGGGGGGGCTGGGGCCTATCCCAGCAGCCTTCGGCGAGAGGCGGGGTTCACCCTGGACAAGGTATTCATGTTCCCAGTTTTTATGCAAGGGTGTGTGAAAGTATTTTAATTTCTAAAGTTTTGGACACGATAGACATGTTTTTACTGGCTGGTACCAGCTTGAGTCAACTTGAATGGTAGTCTGTCATCATCAGCGTGACACACAAACATATGGAGGAATATCTGCACATCCTAAAATGAAGTTTCAATTTTCCACATCACACTTACAGGTTGCAAATTAGTGATGACATTGGTCATTTCCCTTGTTGTGGATGAATGAGACCACAGCCCTCTGGGGGATGTAGGCTTAGAAAAACACACTTCTGCATGGAATTGGACTCCCAACGTGACAGACTGGAGTGTCTTGCTGTGACTGACCTTGTATATACTGGCACATAAATCGAAGGAATGTGGGTCACTGGTGTCATACATGAGACAAGCAACATCACAGGAGGCGTCTGATGCCTTCAGGAACTCCGCCTCCACATCCACCTCGTTGAGCTGCACAGGGAGGAGAACAATGTGCTGATCAGGCTTTGGTCGGAGTAAAAGTGCTGCACCTGAGTCTGTCAACACTGACCATAAAGAAAACACGTTCATGTAGGTTCAAGTAATTTGAATATCTATTTGGTCATATTCATTCTGATCTACCTACGTAACTCTCAAACCAAGGGCTTTGACAGCATGGAATGGAAATCCCTGTCGGTGCCGCTGCGTGCTGCCATCATTACCACACAGTTGTCGTTCCTTCAGTTTGACCTACATTTCATATTCAATCAAGAAAAGGGATGTTGTGTGACTCCTGTTCTACAGACGAGTTCTTTCAGTGCAGCGGCTCAGGCCTCAAGGTGGACAGCTGTGGCAGTACTGCTTTGTTGTCACAATCGCAGATTGTTTTCTATAATCAAATGTCTGTGTTAATTCTGAATGGAATTCAGAATACTCGTTACTCACAATAAGGTACTTCTCTTGATTGTTGACTTGGACATTGTTTAACGTGTAGGGGGAGAAGGCACCGCTGGAATCTCCCTTATTCTGTTGAGGAAACAGAAAAATAGTGACAGCGGTCCACAGGGAGACTACAACGTGAATATCACAGGTTATCAGTGACTGACTAACAGATGGTAGCGTACCACAATGCTGCGGCCCACAAAGGCCTGGAGAAAGGCTGTTTTGCCGGTCCCCCGTGGTCCAATCACCTTGCAGAGAAACACTGACCGCTGTGTTTGGCGCTTCTCCAGGTCCAACTCTTTTTCTCGTGTCACTGCACATGTAAACAAGTAGAAAAACGAATTAATTGTCAAACCCACAAATACAAAACGTCCATAAAATGTTACCAGTGGTCGTAACATTCAAATTACAAGTGATCTGGTCAAAAAAAACAAAAACAAATCAGCAAGT
Source organism: Aulostomus chinensis (assembly GCF_037954235.1). Classification (NCBI taxonomy): domain Eukaryota; kingdom Metazoa; phylum Chordata; class Actinopteri; order Syngnathiformes; family Aulostomidae; genus Aulostomus; species Aulostomus chinensis. The sequence goes on from NC_141342.1 coordinate 10,711,389, forward strand.
GTCTGTAGACAGAACACTTGTGGTTGGATGAAGCCGTGCAGAGGCCAAAATGGCGCCTCAACCACATGTGGTGCTGCTGACCCCAGCAGGCTTGCGATCACACTGCTGATCAAAATAATGTGATGTATAGAGTAAGGAAACGGCATTCTGAGGCCAATAGCCTACTGCTGTAGTCCGTCCCAACCCCTCAGCTACTTTTGCGTTCTGTCCATCAAAAACAGAATGAGTTAATCTGATATAATAACAGGGAAAAAATAATCAGTGGTGTTAAAAGGACTCTTGCCTGAATCATTAATCAAATTCTCAACAGCTCAAGAAAATATATGCATAAAGATGTCCAAACTAATCTAAGGTCCTTAGCACCAACAAGCAAAATAACTGTTAAGTTTGTCCTGGGTTGACTGACAGTAAATAAACAATAATGAACACAGTTTCTACTTCATTAAAAGTGATTCACAATTTTAAAGTGCCTGAACACATTCTTAAACCAGACACCAGTCTCCTGATGGCATGTAAATATCAGCAGGTCGACTAAAACAAACTCCCTTCTCAGAGAGACAGAGTACTTGAGTGAGAAATATTGCAGCACCTGTTCAAATCTTATTCAAACTTTGAAGACAAACAGTTCTCGGCTTCGATTTTATGTATGTTTGCACAAAGACGCTAGCTCAGTTTAAGTAACATACTTTATGTACAGTGGAACTACTAGGTGAGGGGACAGCACGTCAAATGGAAAATATTTATTTATCAATCCCTGTTCAGCTCAAAGTGCACCACAACAAACCGAATATGCACTTTTTTAAAAAATGTGTGCATATTCATGTAATGTAGAAACTCAAGTCAAAGTGAACAGTTTGATCATATCTCAAGGACAAAACATCCACGTACCTAAGTCTATCAGGCTTGAGTGGAAAAGATTAGGACAGATAATCCTCCTACATAGGAGTGCTTAACTTCAGTTAACTGGGATTAAATGTCTGTGCCCATGTTCCATGCTGTAGCTTTGGATTTCCAACAATTAACAGTTAATCAATTTCATTCCTACGGCACACATGCATGTGCACAAACACGCACACGTGGGCGCGCACACACACGCACACACCTGTGATTGCAGAAGTCTGCGACTCCTGCTCTGTGAGGATAGCATAGCCCAAGTATCCCAGGTGCTCCAGGCAACGGTGGATGTCAAGGTATGCACAAAGCCTGCATGTGAATAAAAAAAACTTGCCAGTGAGTGCATAACGGTGTAAATTGAGTGCATGCTCACGATCCCACAAAATCATCAATAATGGACTGAGGCACTTACGTCCACTGACAAAGGTAGCCGTGATATGAGATGTATCCCTCATCTGTGGTTGGGACAGTCATGTAGACTTCTGGACCCCATGGCATGTACGGACACACGCAAAACAGGTTCCTGAGCTCTGCTGGTGACAAGGCTGAGTCCTTATCCTGTGAGAGAAGAGTTAGCCAACTTCAGGACACCCTGGATGAGCCACAAGTCCAAATTTACAGCAGAAAAAATAGTTGGCTACTGGGCCTGATGACAACCATTACTCACTTCATCATACTTGTCGAACAGCCGCCGGAGGAACTGGTGACCTAACTGATTGAGTTCTGTGGTACAGCCAACAGGAACCCGTAGTCTGCCAAGAGAACAACAATCAGACAGCTGACTATAAATAAAAAGAACACAGGTTAAGCTAAATAAAAATACAAGAGAAAAGCAGTCGGTCTGGAATAGATGCGGTTCGTACATATCTTTACTCCCATCTGTTTGACTCCAACTTAATGGAGCTCTAAATTTATCAATACAAGATATTGACAGGTAGGATACGGTCCCTACTCAGGATAAAGGTAATCATCAGTCAGCTCAAGGTTGTCATCATAACCAAACTTCCTGAGGATAGTCCATGTGGTTTCATGTCGGCCCCTCTGGATAAATAATGTATTAAGGAACAAGAAACCTGGAAAATAAAAGACACAACACTTTAGTTGAGTGAGGCTTTTTCTCAAAACTGGGTTTTAGGTTTCAAGCACTCACGCAGGACTGGTTACCATTGAGAGTAAGGCCGTTGTCCTGAACCCCGTCACTGGTGTTCTTCCAAACTACCGTCTTTACATCTTCTAAGGCTTGAGGTGCCAACGGGTTTCCAAAACAAGATTTCTACACACAAAATTGATTTGTTACTGTTGCAGTGCTTTGGTTCAAAATGAGCAAAAATGATGTTGATTATTTCTGACACCTGAAAACAGTTGAGTTCAGCATCACTGAGGATGCGGTCGTTGTCCTGGTCCGATATGTAGAATATCCTGCTCAAGGCTCTGACACACAGTGGTTTTAGCTGCAGGGGGAGAAAAAAAAGAATCAACCAATAGAACATAATTGGACTGGGACAGACTCCCAAGCTGACAGCTGGCACCCCATTCTAAAAATGGCTGACCTGTTTGTCCTCAGGGTCGTATAGAGGGGCAGTGGGGTGGAGAACTGCCTTCTGTGCATAATAGAACAGCTCGGATATGTTCTTGAGGTTCTTTGCAGAACACTTGAGAGTTGGGGGGGAAAAAAAAAAACAGCAGAGAGACTATTGCAGATCTAGGTGATCCAAAATCCAGATTATTTGTGAATGAGTAAATATTTGCATGAAACCAGGCAACCATAGTAAAGTCAGCTGCTGAGTAAAGACAAAGCCAGTTCAGCCTCACCTCAACGCACGTCTCGATCTCAGAGAACTGGTTCATGATGGGAAGAATGGTTTCCATTGAGCTGCCGGAGCGCAAATCGGACTTGTTTCCCACAAGGATGATTGGAACTCTGAGATAACATATAAGAACAGATTAACTCACAAACTAAAGGGGGGAAGGGGGGCGTATTTTGCTAAAATATACAGTACTAAGATGACCTGACACCACAATAAGGACATAAGATGCAATATATTGCAAATCACTTTTAAGTGATGTGCGACATACACTCACACACGCCACGTCTGGGCTCTTTTCAGAGCGTCTTTGGTCGTGCAGTGGTATAACGAACGTAAACAGTAGGTAACAGTGTTTACAGCCGATACTTACTTGTTTCCTTTCTCTGCATTTCCATTTACTAAAGGTATCCATTTAGTTTTAATCTGAAAAACAAGATGCCACCAAAGACACCGGTGTAATTAGTTGTTAATCGTATGCTTTACATTAGAGTAAAAAAGTGTGATACTGTACATTGGCAGAATGTAACCTTGCATGTGGTGACTACCTTGTCTATCGTGTCCTCGTTGGTGACATCATAGACAACACACACCACGTTAGCCTGTGTGGGTTAAAGATGAGAATTAAGCCTCTTTTAAATAAACCCCAAGTGTTATTTATAAGTCTGAAAGCAAGCCAGCGCCAATCTATCTCATCTTGTAATACCGCTTAGTACCTCAAGAGGTGAGAGTTAGTCACTAGATGGTGTCCAAACTCACAAATAGTATCTTTAATCTTGACATTATTTATTAAGGTGACCAGTATCTCTGTTTGTGTTGTACTCACCTTGACGATTTCACTTCTCAGGGTCTCATCACTCTGCTCTTTTTCTGTTGGGGTGAAGGGCAAATATAAACAAAACTTGACTCTGCTTTCCCCGTGGCTTCAACAAACAGCCTGTGATTTACTATACTATATTAAATAAGTGCAAAATGTATCCGTTAATAGAGATTAATGTACCTGAGTAGTCCACTATGTGTGTGGGCACCTTCTCCGGAGTTACGTCGGCTGGGATGGTGATCTCTTCAGCCCGAGAGGGAACCTGTCAGGAGTTTTTTTAAAACACAAACTCTCAACCATCATTTCAAAAGAGGAGGATTTCCTCACGACTCAGGAGCAAAATGGTTTGTTGACAGGTAACAAAATTATTGGAGTTTTCTGAATACTGAGCAAGAAATCCTAAGACTGGCAACCAGGAGATGACAGGAACATAATCCCTAGGGGTAATTGTCTGCAACAAGGTGCGGTATTTCTGGTTTCTATAAACTGTTATGACTTAACACACGAGAAGATAAAGTCCAGATTGGAAAATGCTGTAAATAACATTTACTTCCATTAAAACAAGACTCACATTTTCGGCTTTTCACCGAGCAAGGACACAGTCATAGTTCATTAAAAATAATGTTAAAGCAAGCACGTAAAATTTATCAGTAATCATTATCATATTCATGTTACAACTACAATATTACTCCAGCCAGTATTCAGAACCTAAGACAAACCAAAGCAATACATAGAAATTGATTTTTGCACAACCTGAAACCATTTTTGATGTTTAGCAAATATACCGAAGAGGCAAGTAAGTAGAAAAGCCCCCCCCATCCATCCTCCATTGCCTATTCTGTTTGGGGTTGCAGGGGGCTGGAGCCAATCTCAGCTGAGAGAGACGCCGTGTACTCCAATCACAAGGAGGCAATCTTTCACATCTAAAGATAATTTAGTCTTCACTGAAAGTAACTTGCACCAGGGGAGAACCCAAGTTGGCACAGGAAGAACATGCAAACTCCAGCCATCCAATCCCCCCCCTTTTCCCAGAATCCCCTGTAACTTTGCAACAACCCATCTCTACAACAGTCATAGCTTTTACTAAACATTTGTCCATCTCAACCTGTTTCATCATTTTTTGCAAGCGTAGTGGAAAAAGTTGAGAACGTGCCACGTGTGCTGTACAGGGTAACAGGAAACAGGGTAACATCTCCTGCTTTAAAACCACACAGGTAGGGCAGAGGTTTTTTAGGCTGCAGGCAGTGAAGTTATTGGATCAAGCTGTGAATGACGGTGAGCAGCGACACCGGCAGCCAGGTAGTTGTCTACTTGACCACTCCCAGTTTGGAGGAATGCAGCATTCTTTAGCCGAAACAAGTTAAATCAAAAAACCCAGGCTGCATTGTGCTGAGACGTACCTCCTCCGGGAACTCTTCTCCAACCAAGGACATGATGAGTGAGGTTTTCCCCACCATGGCTAGGATGGGACAGGAAGAATAGTATTAACAACTGCATATATACGGATAGGCTCAGTTATATAACTTATATGATAGTGAAAGCATATCCAACAGAAATTGTGGATAAAATATGACACAATCGTGTCTGGGCAGATACTTGTGTCGATATTTTAGCTGGGTCTGTAACATGCTTACGTCATAACGTGATTTCAGCACTAGTTTTGTTTTCGGGTATCCTCTACCCGAATTAATACAGAATATTCAATAATCGTGAAACAAATTATGCTGTTGTAACACAAACTGTATGGTGGTTGTTATAACGGGCGAAGAGTAACAGCGGTTATACCTTCTCTCTATCAACAAAAACACTGAAAAAATTACAAAAAATACACCCTGTAGCGTTCATAGTAGGACAGTCTGTTAGTTGGCCGATGAAATTAAAGTTTACCCACTGCACTACAGCTGAAGCTAACAACATAAAAGTTACCACCCTGAGCTAAGTTAGCATCGCGGAAAGTGCTGTTGCGCTACTTTTGGAAACGGTTTCTCCGTTAAAAAAAGCACCAAATTCCTTAAAATATAAGTGAAATTAAGGGCACACATTTTCAGTTTATTTAGTAATATAACCTTGGCATAAGCTTTAACTATATTCAAGCGACAAGTAAGTTAGCAGCAGCAGCAGCAGCTACTATTTGCTAGCCTACTAGCTTGCAGTCCACTGTCAGGGCGGATGACTTACGTTCCCCCAGCAACAGTATCCTCACGTCTTGTTTCATATTTCCTCTCTGCCTGAAAAAACAGTCGGACAGGCTGCTGAACTAAAGTGATATTTATCTTTCATCTGAATGTCAAAGTTCTAGCTGGAGCCAAATGTGTTCAACTCCACTGCGATATGGATCCAAGGTGAAACCATATCGTTCCGGTTCAAGAAAAAAAAAGGCGTGAAAACACGCCCCGTGGTGGACAAATGAGACACTACATGCACGAACGTACACGAAAAAAGTGCTGATTAACATCCTAGAGGCGAGTATCCAGTATTTCACCACTGTAAAAGGTCAAAACTGTTATCAACACATTTTATTCCTTGTTCCGAGAGAAAACATTAATGCAGAATGGTCTCTTTCAGGATACTACATCATTATATGTTGTTATGATTGCATTACTGCTTTCATATTGTATGTATGCAGCCTTCTGCTCAGGCAATTATAATTTCTACTGAGTACTTCTACCAATTTTAGATTTATTAACCTCATATAATTCATATGTTAATAGCAGCTGTAAAATAGCAACTTCCTGACGAGAAATATACATGAAATGGAAAGTCACATGAAAACACACACTCCCCACAGTATCTCGTAAGTACAGAACTTCAACCATTATTACTTGCTCCAACCTTACCTGCAGTATCACAATATTTACTGGTAACACAGTGATCAAAAATGATATTGATTCCTGTCTCAATTCTCCATTTTACAAATGAATCAGAAGCTCTCTCACATCCCAAGCATTCCCTGACATAGCTTGACATGAGATTAAATAGTGGTAGAGCTGAAATTAGGTTTCTCGATGTTGATTTATGACTTTATTTGCAGTTTTGTGGTAAATGTTTTATGCCTTTGAAAAGGAGAAACTCTAACTTTAAGTCATGACGGAAATAAACATTTGTCAGTGTCTTTTACGGAAAAAAAAACCTCTATTACAATATACTTGTATTACAATAAAAGAAACAGCCTGATGTCCTGTTGTCTGTGTCATCCAACATTACAGATCTTAATTTTACAAGCTGCTGCATCCCACTGTGGAGGAGCCCTGAAAACAGCTTACAACTCACAGTGAGGACATAAAGTGAAACATCCCAAGTGATCACACACACACACACACACACACACACACACACACACACACACACACACACACACACACACACACACACACACACAGAGTTTAGTGTACATGTCCATATTTTAAAACCATTTACATAAAACAAAAAGATTCACTTCATACACGCCAGTGTAGAAAATCTAACACGTGATAAAAGTATGGCTCTTTCCCTAAAAATGTTTGATTGAATTAAAGACAACCTTTAGAAACATCATTATGAAATGATTCAATTACATAAAACAAGAACAGGCTAAACCTACAAGGTTTAAAAACAGCGTCAGTGCCCTCAGAGGCCCTGAACCTCCCACAGCAGAATCTCATTAAAAGCCACAGTGAAGAGAAGCGTCCCAGAGGGAGAGAAGTGACACGCCTGCAGTGAGTCACTGTGCTGTAAAAAGTCCTGGAATCTGCCGCTGGTTGACTTGATTAATTTCAGCACTCGCTCTGATAGGAGAAAAGGCACACATTAATTAGAAACAAGCATTACTGAACTTTAATGTCTTTACTTCAACAGTTAAGCTGGTTTACCTTTTGACCCCAGAGCTATGAGTTGACTCCTGGAGGAGAGGCTGAAGCAGGTGGCCCAGTGAGGCAGGGAGATCTTTTTGAGTATCTGGAATCAAAAACATTATATGAGATTGGGCACGATTGTGGAAGTTTCCTTCAGGTGTTAGAGATCACAAGTGAGGTAGTAGATTTGTGAAGAGGAAGATAGTAAGCTGTGGTACTTGTTTTTTAGCCAGGCTGTAAAAAGACAGCTCTTTCTCTAGTCCATAAGCAGTGTAGACCACCAGGCTGGGGTCCTCTGGGTAGAAGGCAGCCAGGCTGGGTGGAGGGCTGTCATCCTGGAACACAGGACACAATGTAAGATGCATAAGTCCTCCGAATACTAACAACACTCTCGAACAGGAGAGTTTTTGGAAAATAACAAGGCTGTTTTTACCCTCAACATCAGCTGGAGAACTTTATAAATGAAGAGTTTGAGGTTAAGAATTAGAATCACAATCTTTTCTGAATAGAGGGGAAACAAAAACTTCCACGTGTATAGGAATACACTGCAGCATTTAACATTTAAGGTGACATTCCCAATATATTCTGACAATGTACTAGTATTTCAAATATTGACAGCACCTCGAAATAAGTTGGAGCAGGAAGTGTCAGCCAGTCCAGAAGATCACACTTGTCCTTGGACCAATCAGCAGCCCACACACTGACTCGTCTGTCAGCACTCGCAGCCAACCACATCTCGGTTCCCTCCAGTCCAAAGTTCCTACACTGGAGAGAAGAAGATGAAAATGGATTCGCAGTGATGACAAAAAAGTCATGAGAACCAAAGGAGAAACTAGCTTTAGCGTGTAGCATTTGAAAAAACCTGATCGTTCGACAGTAAGGATGCTTTGTTGCTGTTAAGTTTGTGCTGCCATGTTGGCTTGATTCCGTGTGCTCACCTGTTCTTTCACACACTGGATGGTGGTAATTGGTGCACCTTTGTGGTCCCTGAAGACGCGAATAGTCGCTCCATTCTCGAGGCTGCTGACAGCCACCAGACCGTTCTTCCCCGCTGAGAGGATCACACGACCTGGGATCGAATGTAAAAAAGGCATTGTAGATTAAGCAGTTTAGTAGGATGTAAAGTTACACAGCTGATCAACTGTCCTCTCAACTCTGTTTCATCAATAAAATTGTGACATAAGGGACCACACAAGTTAATACTTCTCTGAAATACCAAGCAAACAAAGTGCACCCCCCTGAAAAGAAACAGAACGAGTACATCAACTGTAGAGTACGTGACTGTTAAGTGGTGGACAGTTGAAGGTCCCTCCTCACCGTGGGCAGAGTACTGGACAGCCGTGACAGCTACACGATGAGGATGCAGCTTCATCTCCATTTCTGAAGAGGAAAGCCGAAAGATCCGCAGAGTCCCATCATTGTATCCTGCAGCCACACACACACTTTCCTGGCTCGAGGATGGGCTCCAGCACACACAGCCACAGGACTGGCCAGCAGAGGGAATCAGTGTTAGGACATTGTGACTGGTTAAAATGCATGGAATATAATCAGTTTGAAACTGGGGAAAAAAAGCCTTGTATTAAAAATTCATTCCCTCGAGTCCTCACCTGGTTGAGCACCTGGAACTGCACCACCAGTTCATTGCTGGGGGCTGACCACACCCTCACGCTGCCGTCCTCACTGCAGGTGGCAAAATGGCTCTCGTCAGAGCTAAACACCACATCATTAACCTGGAGGGCAGAGGAGTGCACAGAGACATTTAAGAAATAGGGAGTTTTTATTTTCCTTCTCCCCCCCTGCCTACTCCTTTTTCTGTCTGCTCTATTATGCAGCACTGCAGGTCATTTAAAGAAATATATCTGGAGAACTAAAATGATGTTTTGGTGTTTTGGTACAAATTCCAACCCACTCAAATCATTTAGGACCTCCACATCTTCAAGTCTCTCACAAAAAAAAAAAACAGGTGCACACACTCCAAAATCCATCTCACATCCAGTTATATTATCCAAATGGCATGCAGTATATTACCCATAATACAGTAGTGATGCCCTCTAGTGGACGTCAGGAAACAAGCATGTATTTCTTCCTACAAGAACACGATGTCATGTAAAATCTCTCCAGCTAGTCAGAGGGATCGTACTATAAATCCATAGACTAATAATAGGAGCTGAGGTCAAAAGTGCTACTTAAAATAAAAATACACACACTAGTCCAAATATGATGTATATGATTTAATGACATAATAGCAGTGGGATCAAAAATTGAAATTAAAATGTCTTTCAATAGGACAAATTTTTGTTTCTCAAAGGCCAGGGGCCTTTTTAAAAAAATTTTGATTCTATATGAATAGTAATGCATATAATCTTTATTTTCTTTTTACAAAGCCCCCCAGCAACATTAAACTGGCATTGTAAGGGTAATAATCCTAAGAATTAATGAGTACTTGGTCAAATTTTGTTTTTTGCATGCACTAATAGTTTAAAGAGGTGAAATAATTAAAGATTTTTCCCTTCAAAGAAACAAAGTTTTACCCTTCTTCTCTAACCCCAGTCAAAATGACCAATTGTGACCAATCACGGTGCTCCATTACCACAGCGCCTGTCAGGACATGAGCTGCTCGTCCACCTTTATAAATACCTTACGCAGCATTCTCTCTGTATTTTATTCTATGGAGCCGACACCTGTGGTGGCAACACTGGCAGATCTCAGGGTGATTGGTCTGCCTCCTGACAGGCGTGATGCCGTCACAGCGTATCTTTAGTGACTGCAGTTTGAACTAAAATTATACAGATGTTAATTGTGCCGGTGACCTTGCTGTCAGCTCCTTAAACTGTCTTCATAACTGCTAATTGCCTTTCTGCCACATCTTAACTTCATGTCTTTATTTCCTGGTTGAAACGGCTGTCCTGACGAGCTATAAACTGTTATGCTGCACACATTAACAAAAGCAACAAAGCAAGACATTAATAATATCTCTAGCTGGCACAGTTTTCTGCAATGAATTATAGAGGAAGTGAGCTTTAAGTAATGTAGGGTATTTCATGAGGACTGTTATTGTTCAGGCAGCTGTCTAGAAAAAGAAAACAGGATGAGTTGAGATGCGATCGGCTCTATTTCTGCTCCAGCGAGGAAAGCAGCAGCCATTATCGTGTCAAACTTTTGTTTATGACAAATCTAAATGTCATCCAGGACAGAGGTCTATTACAGAAAGAAAGTTGCAGAAAATAATACTTGTGCAGCCCAGAATGAAACGTGCATATGTTTTTTGTTTTTTTTTCCTTCCTCCATCTGATGCTGGTACCTTGGTCTTGTGCCCGCTGACCAGCCGCATGCTGCTGCTTTCAGACCAGTTGATGTACCACAGGGTTCCTGCTGTGGTGCCAACGATGCCCATGATCATAGTGTTATCAAAGGCTGCACTGACCGTGGTCCCATCCAACATGATCTCCTGCTGCAGCGCCGCTGTGGTCCCCCTGAAGGACACAAGTTCATTATTAAACAGAACCACATCTACTTGAGGATGACAGCCAGAGCACCGTGGTCAATATTCATTGGCAGATTCCCATGAAACACAAACATTCCCACTTTTTTTTTTTTGCAGATGCCATTAAATACATGTATGGAAATGTTTAGTGTTAAATGGTTTTCATGAATTTGAACTGTCAGTGAACACCATTAAACCTTTATCCCTTATTACACTTTTCTATACAGCCTAATTACAGTCATTCAGCAACACTTGGCTATTGTTGGGAGATAATAAGGGGGTTGGGTTGTTAGGTACACACTCATGGCCACCGCATTAGGCAGTATCGACGTGGTGATTCACAGTGTGTTAAGAGGACTTCCTACAAATCTCATCCCTTGACATTAAAGTGGCTCTGCAATCAGCAGAAAATATAAAACAACATTCAGGGAGACTTGACTAAAAAGGCAAGGATGTGGCTTATTATTATAAAGCAAGTCAAAAGACTTGAAAGGTAGAGACAAAAATAAAAATGAATAGTTTGATGTCGGCGAATGTTTTTTTTAGTGCTATAAGGCGATTAAAAAAATAATCTAAGTAATTACAGGATTTGTAATTAATTAATTGCATTTTTAATCTCATATCTGCTTCAGGTCCCCAAATAAAGAATTTGAATTCTAGGACGTTACAAAATTGTAGTGCATGACTAATCAAATGAATACAATAAGAAGAGATGATTTGAAGTTCACATTTTTATTGGCGATTGAATAAAACCTAAGTCAGGGCATCTTAAGGCTGCGTGTCAAATAGGCCCTTTGACGAGCGACGCATGTGAAGTGACGAACCACTGGCAAGTACGGGTCCTTCAGTGGGCTGGGTTTAAAATGCTTGTGTCTGGGTAAAATTGAATTGCCACTCAAGTTTGCTATAATTAATCTTGCGTTAATTTTTATAACCCATTAATTTGCGGTGGAATTAATTAATCAAATGAATGAATTAAAAGTGACAGCCCTAGCTTTTTTTTTTTTAAACTCCGCACACTTCAATAACCTCACAAAGGACTACGGCTACCCCAGAAATATGTCTTATCTGTATCAAGTGCGTGTCAAAGTAATATTTTAAAGTGGAGGAGACTATCTTCAGATTTTTAGATAAATCAACTATTTCCCAATGAAGCTTCCACAGTTTCAACCATAGTGTCCAAAAAACGGTTATTGAAGACATTAAGTAAACGGGTCTGGGGGATGAAAATTTGAAAAACATTTCAGAGTACAGAAATTTTACATGCATTTTTATTGCCCTCTAAAGTCATTTTCCTTTTACCTAATTGTCTAAATTTGAAGTGAAATAACAGAAATGCCAATGTTTACACTGACCCAAGGACTGCATGCATGTCCACATCTATAACATAACTGAATACAATAGATTTGGTGACTAAACTGCTGTTGAAATTAGCCACAGGAAGGATAATTTAAAAAAGATCAACAAACCTGTCCTCTACACTGGAGACCTTTCCTTGATGCTTCACAGCCCGTTTAGCTTCCACCTCCCACCATCGCAGGCAGTGGGTGTTGCTGCCAGTCAACAGACGGTTCCCTCGACACAGCAGCACACCTACATCAAGGAACCTTGTCAATCCAATTACCAAACCCACGAATGAAATACATGTAAGACACATCAACCACAGAGGCGACAGTATTCTTGGTTGCTCTATCATATTCACTTTATTCAACACAAGTGGAGGAGACGTTAATATCTTAAGCTATTAACAATAACTAGATCCACAACCAGATACAATTTGAAGTCCCATCGTACCAATCTCTCCGACATCAGCTTCCCATGTCATGAAGCAGGACTGTGTCTCGATGTCCCATACACACACATGTCCTCGATTGGTGGCAGTGAAGAGACAGGAGTCAGTGTGGTAGCACAGAGCCGTCAGCTCCACATCACCCACCTCTTCTGGCGGTCTCACTCTCTGGACCTGTAATAATGAGGGAGATTTTAGTTCAGATGCTTTGACACTCTGAGCCTGAAAACATTTCTCTGTTGTCATTTACCTTGAGGTCTACCTCCAGCCCGTGGCTCTGGATCAAGCAGAAGTAAACACCTTGTGCGCCCACACAGGCCAGCTGGTTAGCTGCTGAGGGGCTGAAGGCTGCCTCATGGATCGCACCTGACACACTCACACTGGACAGCATCTGGAAGCTCAAGCTGCTCCACAGAGCCACTTCTGGGTCAGAGAAGTCTCCTACGGAGAGGTTGCGTCAGTAGAAGTAGATTTCACTCGGCACAACACAACAACAACACTCAGCACAACTTGATCCAACACAATACTAATGGCTTTTACAGACCTACAGAGAGAAAGAAGCGATCATCCCTCGAGAAAGCGAGACTCTGTACTGCCCCTCTGTGGTAAGAGATGGTATTTCGACAAACCCCATTCTGGACATCCCAAATGCAAATGAAGCTCCTACCATCTTGACTACCACCTGCTGCAGATGCCAGTGTCTAGGCAGAAGATAAAGACGTCACACAACACAATTCATTTTAAGGAAAAAAAAAATACACACGTGTGAGACATATCTATCCATCTATCTATTCACACACACACACACACACACACACACACACACACACACACACACACACACACACACACGTATTTTACATACATATATACATACATATACACAAATATACACACATACTCATATATATCTATACATACACACACACACACACACACACACACAGTCCTGAAATATGAATCTCACATGGAATCATTTCAAAAATCAAAGCTGCTTCAGACACACAAACCAACACTAGCTCAACTAAGATCAAACCTTTTTCTTGTGGCTCAATGAAACAACAATAGCTGTGGCTGTATTTCTCTGTAAACACATAACACTGTGTTGGTAGCTAGGGCTGTAATCTCCCAGTTGACTGGTCAATTTATTAGTTAATACGTTCTGGCTCGACCAAAATTCTGATTGGTCGATTTTTTTGCCGCGTTAATTTCATCAGGAGGAAAGTACCAAGTGCTAATGGGGGTGTTTTCAAAGCACCCCTGTTTCACAGATAATCTATCTTTGAACACCCCCTTGTTTTTGCTATTTTGGACTAGCCCAAGCCGCTAGAGACAGACAGACTGAAGAGTACCAGAAGGCCAACGTCTGGTGGTTTGATGAATGTATATTTAATTTTGACGGTTTCATTTAAAGTCAGTCCTCGTCCACCATGTCAAAGACATCTGCAGTGTGGCAGCATTTCATGAAAATAGATAAAGGAAAAAAAGCCGAATGCAAAGTTTGCAAACAACAGTTTGCATATCACAGCTCCACTACAAACATGGCGTATCACCTAAAAACGGTAAGCTAACTTGTCCACCTTAGGTTGCCCCGTCAGTTTTGAGTATATGAACATATCAGAATTGACATTTCAACCTGCTTTACTTTTCAGTTATGCACTTTATTTCGTTATCTGGTTTGTTAAATAAAAACATTCTTACAGTGGACTTGCCTTTTGTGTTTAAGAGTTAAGTTTTAAGTTAAAAGTCTATTTGTGTCTCAGCCGCGATGCTGAACTCCTCTGTTCAGTCTGGCTCTGTGCGCAGGACATGTACAGAGCGAAATGATGGTGTTGGTCAATTATTATAACATGACAAAAACAATTGTCTAAATATTCCTCAACGGGTTTTGTGCTGATGGTTGACAGTATATTTTTCATATATAAAATTAGTCGATTTTTAGTCAAAATTTGAGGGCTTCAGTCGACCAAGAATTTCTTTGGTTGATTACAGCCCTATTGGTAGCATGCCCTGTCAAAACATCATTTTTTAATACAACTGTTGCAAAGAACACGCAAATGTGTTGATTAATCCGGGGCACCGTCTTTAATTATGGCCAGCAGGAACCCATTGCTACAAGCAGGGGCCCATTGCTGCAATTACCCCCTCATTATATCTGTCATCCTGTTACTATCTGCAGTCTAAAGAGTCAAGCAGCACATCAGCGGCTTTGCCAGGAGGATTAGCTGTAGCTCATACATGCAGTAGTTTGTTTTCAAAAGAAAAATAATAAGAGGGTGATGATTATGCTCTTATAATTACATGCAATCGTGGAACTGACTGGCCACTCATTCACTTAAGACATGTAAGAGAATTAGGAAGGTATTAACACTAAAACGCACCATTTTCTGCGAATAACACCTTAGGTGGGTCCTTTCTACAATTTGTTACCTATGTCACCAGTTGGTCTCTCATAACTTTTTAACTCATTTTATTTGTGTAAAACCTAAAACAGAGAAATGTACCTGTGCATCATTTGCGATCCCAAGACAAGAGATTTCCTCCCTGTGGGCCTGCAAGTGTCGCTGACATCCTGTTTGAAGATACTCCACTACCACCACACTGCCGCAAGAGTAGGCGAATAAACCTGCAACAGAAATAAATTGCAGTACAGAGTAAAACCATCAGTAGTGGCTGATTTGAAAATCTGGGGTTAGAAGGGAAGCAAAACTTTTGGACAGAAGTCTTAATTTTGTCTGTGAGTGGTATTGATTTGGTTTTCTTCTTAAGCAGTGTGTTATAATAACCTTGGTCAGGGCTCCACACCATATTGCCCCGCCCATTGCCATTGTAGCCGATTACTGCTTTCAGCTTTATGCCCTCCTCTCCTGTTTGGGGAGCTACAGCAGCCTGGATGAGAGGAAATATCACAAACGAACAGCAAGTACAAAAACACAGAAAATGAAAAAGTGATGTACATACTGCAGCTACTGCAAGCTATATACTGAGGGACCTACAGTTATCTGTGACTCGAGAGGGGGCAGGTCATAAACGTGCTGGTGGTGAAGTAATAAATAATTAATGGAATAAGTATCAATTAGGGGCTGCACGGTGGTGCAGTGGTTAGCACTGTGGCCACACAGCAAGAAGGTTCCGGGTTCGAGTCCCGGCTCGGGCACAGGATCTTTCTGTGTGGAGTTTGCATGTTCTCCCCGGGTTCTCTCCAGGTACTCCGGCTTCCTCCCACCGTCCAAAGACATGCAATTTGGGGACGAGGCTGATTGGATTCTCTAAATTGACCGTAGGTATGAATGTGAGTGTGAATGGTTGTTCGTCTCTGTATGTTGGCCCTGTGATGGACTGGCGACCTGTCCAGACCTGTAGATGCTGGGATAGGCTCCAGCCCCCCCCCCCCCCCCCCCCCCCCCGCGGCCCTTACTAGTAAGGAATAAGCGGAAGATGACGATGGAAGTATCAATTAGGCTACATGCTCTGAAATAGGAACACAGCAGAACCGATCTGCATGCTTCATCTCTTACCTGATCAAGAGTGGAGGTCCTAAAACGTGGTATGAAGTGTCTGTAACAATCTGGACGTACTGGCATTTTCTGTTTCAACTCTACAGAATGACACAGATCATGCAGAAATATAAAATTCACATATTTTTACGAAGCGATATGGCCCAAACAACAACCAAAACAGACGTTCAGTTTATTCTTAGTCCTGAATATTGCGGTAGACGACTTGCCAGTGTCCAAATGACTGGTATTCAAGGTTGTGGTGTTGACCAGCTCTGTGATTCTGAGGAAGGAGGCAGCAGGTCTGGGATTAGAGGAGGGAGCTGAACCACTGACTGGGACTGGGGCTAAGGTTTCCTCACAAAGAGACGTGGAGCCCAAAGCTGAAAAATGAGATAAAAAGTGACTTAATAATATTCATAAAATATAATTAACCTAATGTCTGTATCCGATGCACAGCTCTGGTGTAAATATGAACAGCATAGAGATTTATGACACATATTTATGTACATAATGCTTGGTGTTTCCAAGCAACTAGAGAAAATTCATTAGGGGCTTCAAATCATATGCTGAAAGCATAGATATTTAATGGAAACTTGTGATTTGACTTTTGAAACATTTTTGCATGTTTGTTTGTCTGATTAAAGCAAAGCCAGATGAGAATAAAAAAACACCACCACCAACAACAACCAAAAACAGGATTGAGTGCATCTAAGCTGTCTAATACACAGTAAACATCAGAGTATTTGCACACTGGCAGCCTGGGAATCATATAAGTCATTAAAGTTACGTGCATCTACTTCCAAACACCTCTTCCACACAAGGACGGCACTGGAATGCTAAAAAGAGACCGAAACATCACTGTGTTGTACGACAGTGCTTCCAAACTTGGATGGTGAGGTTTGAAGATGGTGACTGTCAACCTGAGGGTTTCCAACCTCTGTATCTGCCTAATTGTTGTTTGTATTCCAGGGGGGCCACTTGTTGCACATATATACACCACTCAGACAACAAGAAGCACTGAGCTCAGATGAAGCTGTGATATTTCTGACAGACTTGCCTCCTGCATCAATATGTATATGGATCTATGAAAAGATCAATATTTGCTCTGAATTTCACCAGCCACTGGAGCACAGGCTGGGTGGTAGTGATCAGAACTCTCCATGTGTTCAGGAAGAAAAAGCATGAAGAACAAGCAAACCACATCAGAGACACACTGAAAGGTATCATTTGCGAGGGCACTTTTTTAGCCTTAATAAGCTAGAACAGGTCCATCTTGTCTCATAATAGCACTTCTTTCTTTCAGGTCCAGTGGAGGATTGCTACCTTTATACTCCCTGTCTTCCCTCCATGATCAAATGCGGATTTTGACACTGAAGAAAAATGAGAGCAGAACTCTGGTCATGTACAGTAGTAATAATACTGCGGGTGTGGACCTCAGCTAGAGTCAGTGCCAAGAAGAAAGGCACAAAAGAAAATATTACACAGTCCTGCAGAGTACAAACAAAGTTATATAGTTAGCTTACCGAAAGAAATAACAATAGACAACTGTAGATTTGCCTCAAACTGAAACAAGAGTTCTTACCACCCTGCCCAGCTTGTTCCGTGACACTCACATCCAGTCGTGGTGGAGGGGAGCAGGGTCGGGGCGCTGTCTGACGAGGCATCCCATTGGATAGGTGAATGCCACCTAAAGCCTCAGCTTGTACTGCTAAATATATGAAGTGTTTGATCAGACCACGGGTAATAGGCACAGTCATGGTTGAACATAAAGTGAACTTACCTAATTTAGCAGGAGAGATGTTTTGTTTGAGAGGAGAACTGTGAATATGACAAAGCAGAGTGAAACATGGAACTTAAAATATAACACACATTGATACTAAGAATCAAAAATTAGACTGGGATTATTACCAGCTGTCAGCTAAAGAGTCAACAGGAAGCGCCAGGAAGTCCCAAAGGAAAATGGCATCGCCAACAGAGACCACACCCAATTGGTCTGGGGTGAAGCTCACCTGGTTAATGGGCTGACTGTGGCCAATAAACATCTAGGACACAAGCACAAGTTGAGTTGCAAGTAATACAATATAAAATGTTATGATAGTACTGTGATATTTGATGGAAATATGTCATGCTTTAATAGACAAATTGAATGAACTCTATGTTATGTTCTGTCACTCATACATAAAAGCTACGACTTCAAACATGAATTTGTAGGAGAGAGAGAGAGAGAGAGAGAGAGAGAGACAGAGAGAGAGAGAGAGAGAGAGAGAGAGAGAGAGAGAGAGAGAGAGAGAGAGAGATTAGATTTAAAGATTGTTATATTATTTCGGACTACCTGTGAGTTAGCACCAAACAACAGATTATAATCCCACACTTTCACGGCATTGTGCCCAGCTGTTAGTAAGAACCGACTATCCTCACTCACAGCCAGCGATGAGCACAAGTGCTTGTGCACCTTGGACACCTGTTATGGAGACACAGATCAAAGTTATATGTACCATATCATAACATATATCTTTTAAAGAAGATGACAATAAAGTAAGAAGCTACATGGGAGTTGTGACAGAAACACGATTCACTTGAATCATTTTTACAACTCAATTTCTGAGGCAGCTAGTGTATACTAGTTTAGCGGTGTTACCTGCCGCAGCAGACGTCCTGTCTTGGTGCTAACCCAGAGGATTTTATTAGCAGATGTTGCGACCAACAAATGTTCAGTTGAGGCTGAAGAAAAGCAGACCTTCAGCGCAGAATCCAGACGAGGGCTCGCTACATCCAGAATACTCACATCCACGCGCAGCAACTAGACGGGTGGCAGGGGAACATGCCATATTGAAACAAAATTAGAACATAAAGTAAGACGATAACACAGAATGATGACATACATTAAATCAAAAACATTGCTTTGTCTTGTTAAACAAAGCGATGAATGTTGATTGTGTGCTCATTACCTCATCCAGAGTCCGCGCATCAGCAATGGTGACAACGTATTCAGAGGGTCCGACAAACGCCAGGCAGCGGCTGTCACGGCTCACTGTGATAGCATCTGGAGCACGCTCGGTTCCTCGGGCCACCACATTACCTAGCCAATCAGGTACATAGTGGAACGTTTACTTGAAGATGAGTTCAGCAGTTTTGTAACATTACCTGACATACTGAAACTAATTTGATGTGTATTTGGATGCTAAGTGCTTGTCTGTACATACACACAACTCTGATCACATTATGTTCCTCCTCAAAGGAGTTGTAGAGTGCTAGAGAACCCTGGGAGCAGGCGCTGTACATGAAGTCTCCATCCAGAGAAAAGGCCAGACCCACCACCGCACCCTGGTGCTCCCTATCAGACATAGGCATGAACACCAAAAGTCATTACTGCCTGTTGATGGATACACTCCAAACACAAATTATCAAGCGTTTATTTGAACTGAATCAAAACAAAATGCACACACAGGATACATGGTTGGTACTTCAAGAGGTAATTACTTCACATATTCAGTAGAAGAAGCTGTCAGACCTGTGCCATCTCTGGATTATTAAATTAAGAGTTTCAATGATATGACTGTTGCATTAAAGCAAAGAAGAATTGTCCAGCTTGTATTTAGTGTTTATTGCCTTCTAATTGTACAACAGCAGGTCTCATCATTGTGATCAATGACTAACTGCGCCATCAGAGCTGACTCACAGAAAGGTCAATAAGTGTATTTGCCAGTATTGGACACAGTCCAATACATTAATACTGTCCCAGAGCAAACAGAAAGTGGCCCTGTGCCAGCTAACAACTGCAACCATTGCTGGAACTTCTCACATGTATTCAGACGTACTTATGTTCAGCCAAGAGTTTGGCACTGGAGATATCAAAGATCCTGACGATGCCCGAGTTGAAGCCACAAGAGAAGACCTGCTCACTGGGATGGAAAGCCACTGAGCAGGGGCTATCTTCTGACACAAAATCATACAACTGAGCAAAAGAGACAATTAAAAAGAGATTGAAATGATTTCCCTATCTGAAACATGTACGTATAGGGCATACAAGAGTGTCTACGTGTTGAAAAAACATGGTTTCAAGAGACCTGATGCAAGGAATCCATATTCCAAATGCGCACTGTGCCGTCAGAGGAAGCTGTCGTGAGATGCCGTCGAATGCCATCCACACTGAAGCCAAGCACAGTGTCTATGTGTGACCTCATCAGCGTGTTGTAATCTCTGCTGCTCACATCAAGAAAACCCAGAATACCAGTGGAAGTGGCTGCCAGGACGTGAAGGCTGTTGGATGAGATTGACACCAGGCTCACGGGTCCTTCATGCTCTGGAGAAAAATTACAGTCGATTTGTCTGATTAACTTTCTAAATAGATTCCTTGGATATTAGAGTGTCTTTACACAAGTCATTTTCTTGGATGTGGATTGGCATAAATCTCATGATAAGTGGAAGGGTGTTTGTTTCACATGTTTATAGGTGACAATGTGAATGTGGTAGTTCATGCTGCATTAACTCAAAGCAGTTATCACAGATTAAATAGAGGCTGGGTGTTACTTTGAGTCAGACAGTGGGAACTCTGTCAGCTATGAATGATACTACTGGTCTTACTCATGAGCCTTCAGGCATGGTGTGAAACTGCTAACGTCCAACTCACTTGCTCCTTTTAAAATAGAGTTTGATTGCGATGTCAAGCGTGACACCTGTGAAGTTGAGATTAATTCACTGCCTATAATTTGATGTAATTCCACATCCCACCGGGCCTACCAGCCTCCAGGAAGACAGCAGAAAAATCAAGGGGCCAAAGCCGTAGGAAGCCATCTTCAGAACCCATGGCACAGAAGGATGAGGACACACTGATGCTGTTGATGGCGATGCCTGGACCTGAGATACACAGCTTGACATCATCACAGGCTCATTATCTTTTCCCCAAATTAAACCCCTGCTAGCAGCAACTGTTGCTTCATCTCCAAGGCTGATTCAGACCCACCTGTGTTAAAAGTCCCCTTCCCCCCGCGGTCAGCATGCTGCTTCTGCACTGGGAACAACTTCCTGACATTTCTAATGACGACTTTGCAGTAGTCAATCTCAAAGATGTGGCCATTCCGACTGCTGGCAAATCTATAGAAAAAACAGAGGAGGAAAACGAGCAAACATAATAGGGTCTTTGCCTGAAGTACCTTCAGGCTCAGGCCCTAATAAGGGGAGATGACGTTCAAGAAATCCACATGAAGGAATATATTCTGCCTTCTCACTCACAGTGTTCGATCATCAGGATCCTGAGGGGAGGAGTTTCCCTCCTCAAATGCCACATCAGTGAAGTCCACTGAGTGATAGTCACCAAGGTTAACTGGACAGGAGCGGAGCGTCCCCGTCCGCACTCGCCACAGACGAATACTGTCACGACCACACGACACCATCCTGAAACACAACACACACACACACACACACACACACACACACACACACACACACAGTCTTAAAGTTCCGATTTATTAACAAGCTAACACAAGGCTTTCACTTTTCTGCTCCTGCAGCCAGAACATTTTCACCTTGCCCACCGCCTCACCAATGTCCATAGCGTCATGCACTGAAAGCAAAAAAATGCAAGAGTGAAGTGTGAGAGTGGACCGAAATCTTGGGTTGACAATAACAGGATTAGCCAGAGCCCTCCTTGCAGAACTCCTCGTTCCTCTCATCATGCCCTCAAACCCAAAGCCTTAACATTTAAAAAACACCATGCGCAATGTGGTTGTTCATCTACAAGCACTGAAGCTGCATCCTTTAACTCTCTACTAGCTAAGCTATCCCACTGCGCCTGCCTAGATATGCTAAGGACTGAGCAGCCCGTTTTCAGCTTTAAGGGCTTGTGAATTTTACAAATGCCATTAACAGAACTGAGCATCCATGAGAGAACCCTGATCACAGCGGGAACCTGTTGATAGACCCCGCGGCTTCCTCACTGTCACAGCAGACTGCCGCAAGCCTGCAAATTTACTAAATACTAGCAGGCTGTTTTTCATTAACCTTTAAAGAGGTCATGTACACTCAGAACATTTGGAGGCACACAGAGATCATGTAGCACCTCCAGAATTTTTATTCTTTTTTTTTTTTAACATCTTCTGAGGAAATACTTCATGTACCTTTATGAAGAAGAAAAAAAAATCAGGCATGTTCTTAATATTATCCTGTAGCGGACTCTACTCTACTTACATAATTCACCTCTGTTACTGCTAGGAACCAAGTTCATTGTTTTGAGCGTTTCAAGTACGTTGTTGTTGTTGTTACTCTGGTTGCTAGGTTTCCTGTGGTGAGTTTCCGTTGTTGATGTTATGATGTGAAGAGTGAAGACGCATTCATTAAACGGCTCGCTTTCAACTTGTGTTTTTACTACGCTGCTCAACTCGCCTCCCATGCTTAACTCTACAATCCAGACATATGATGATTTAGGTGTGGTTTGCATAAAATGAGAGTGGGACATTGGATTTGGTAGACATCTGCCCTTCTAGTGACTTTCTGTACACAGAAATGTTTTAATTATGCATCACAGCTGAAGGGTGTACGTCTTCACCCTGTGTCTATTGTCATGACCACACACTACCTGAAACATCACTGCATAAGAAAAAGAAGAAAAATCCATGTCAAAATTTACCACAGCGAAAAGCAAAAAAATATGTGAAATCTATATGATTTGATAGAAAATGATTATTTGTTGAAGCACATGAAACATTGACCAATATTAGAGCTACACTTCACCTAAACAGTGTATTTTGATCTGGCGTCACCAAGAAGTCATGCATCAGGAAATAAAGAAAAAAGTCATTGTGAACTCAAGATACCAATTTCTAAGTACTTGAAAGGCAAAATACTCTTTACGGGTGAAGTACTGCTTAAACTGAACAGGTTTTTGTAAAGAAAATGTATTTTCCAGGTTTGGGTTGGAGTTAGGGTTAGGACTTGCTTTCAAGCCAACCTGTGGAACCAGTCACTGGTCTTGGATCCGAAGATACCAGAGCCATCTGACTGGGGCTGCTGCTGCTAACCACTGCACCACCGTGCAGCCTATATATACCGTATATATCTATATCTATATATCTATCTATCTACATATATCTATATATCTATAGATAATAATTTGACCTTGACATTGATCTAAAGGCAATTCCTTTAATTTTATTGGTCTTAAATGTGTCACGAATTGACTGGGCACCCAAAAATCAGTAGGAAATGACACCTTAGTTGTATTTTCACAGAGTTTGCTTCCAAAGTTAAGCATTTTTCAATATTTTTGGTGGCCATTTTGAAATTGACCTTTACCGGGCCTCAAGGGTCAAATCTGACTTGCCTCAAATAAACCTCATGGTATCATCTAACTATGGTAGGAGTTTCATGCTTTTCTCAAAAAGTGCACAATGTTTTGGTAATCCACTGTACTATCCCTGTGATAGAGCACAGCTTGATGTTCAGCTCCCATCTCCTCAGAGAGCAGAGAAGACTCTTGTTTTTAGTGGTCTGGTCTTGATAAAACTGACTGCACCTTTGATGTCAGTCATAACTCCACTTAATTCAGGGGAAAGTTGCCTTGATGCAAGTACTTCTCTGTGTATAATACAGTGCGTCCACTCAGCATTAGGTGAGGCCTTCTTGACGAGTGCCCCAAGTCGTTTTCTCTTCCCTGACATGGTTTGTGCTCCATCACTGCAAACACCAGTGCAGTTCTCCCACTTGAGCCCATTCTCAGTCAAGAAGCAGTCCAACATTCTGAATAGCTCTTCGGCTGTGGCTCTGTCTCTGACATATTTACAAAAAAGTAGATCCTCACACAGGAGTTTGTCAAGTCAAAACGTACACAAGCAAGAAAAAAAACAGTCTTTGTTGCTGTCAGTTGCTCCATCAAATTGTAAGGCAAAACGTTTGTCTTTGACTTTATCTACCATCTGTTCTTGAAGACGGTTAGCAATGTCATCTATATACGTCTGGCGACAGTGTCATTGGACAGAGGGATAGTTTTTGGTTTTGCAGCACTTGCGTCATCCACCATGACAGAGACCATGTCCAGTGCTGCAGGCAGGATCAGCTCCTCTGCTATGGTGGAGGGTTTTTTTGCACTGAGCAATTTGGTACGCCACCTTATTTGATGCTAACAGCGCTCACTGGTTTACTGAAGTAGCGCTCACAAAGCGGAATATTGTTGGCAATATTAGGCACGTTTTCACGGAAAAAACTCCAGTGGCTTATCAGCGTGATTGGGGTGTAATGTCTTATAAGTGGCACCTTCATTTATTTGGCTTCATGCTGTCCGCTGCCAGCATTTTTAGACACAGTAAACACACCGGTCTTTCCTCATCTCCCACTGTAGTCACAGTCAAGCCAAGCGCTACATTTGCTTCGTCATATTTCCTCGTCTTAGCTTTCGGGTGACTTTCTTTTGTCTCATTATCTTCATTTCTCTCTGGCTTTCTTTTCATCCCTGTTAAAAAAAATTTCCATGTTGTCTCTTGAGGGTTGGTTTACTGCACTTAATATCGCCTGCTCGGTGCAAAAAAAAAACCCCTACACCATAGAGCCAATACTCCCTGCGCACACTCTGACAATGAGAGCGCCACTGCCAACTACTGTAGGGTTTTGCCGTACTACAAGTACGGCAAAAAAAAAAGAAAAAAGAAGCATGTTCCCCAAGGTCATATGCGCCCCCCCTGGCATTGCCCCACTATTTGAGAAAGACTGGACTGAGGCGACATGCTTCTGTCTGTACTCAGTGGGGTTGTTTGGGAGTGTTGCAGATAAAAACTGTGCACACACACACTCGCACACACACACAGCCACACTCAGCAGCAGGACTTAAGAGTCGGTGGTGAGATCACAGTCATAGTTCTGAGGGTGAACTCAGACAGAATCATGGCTGTCTGTCTTTTTGTCATCTCAGTCACTGACTGTGATGTCACCTGTCTGTCATCATCGTCGTCACATGGTGTAAGAGCACACCTGCACCTGACAACTGATAGAAAAGTTCTGATGGAAAGAAACCACCACAACAACGACACCGACATCAAGGAACAGGAAACAAACATGAATTCTAAGGAACAGCGTTGGTGGGATGAACCGGTAAAGAACTTTCACCATTTAACGTCACTGGCAAACACCAGATGGGTGGAAATGGTACATGTATACATGTTTAAAGTACATGTATATAGTACATGTTTACAGTACGTGTTTACTTTAGGATATTATTGATCAAAGTTAGCATTGTCATCTGTTCTTTTTCTATACGAGTGAACAAGTGATTGGGGCTGAGGTGGAGCTTCTTCGCTATCATGGCTACTACCTGTGTCACAATCACCTTCTCGACCTTAAGTCTCGTTGCAGTACTATTTAGGTTGCCATCTTGTACCTCAAATAATACTATCAGTCGTAGGAAACAGCAACGATGATGCATGAGCCCATCCTTCCATCCATTTTCGGGTTGCAGGGGCAGCAGCCCAACAACATCAACAACAACCTTGTCAGTTTTGGCGCGAATGTGAAGCTGACATGTTTTCTCTTTCAGCTACGGAGACCTAGCAATATACAAGAGGAATGCCTGAGGAAATACCTGGAATCAGAGGGAATGCATTTGTCTTGTGCTGGATGCAACTGGACAGAGTCTCGCAAAACTCTGTTGGACCAGACTTCTCAGAGCAGCGAGTCCCTCAGCGACTCCTCCCTGACTGAGCCTGAAGATGGCTTGGACGAGGACACACTCAATAAAAGCAACATGAGGATGTCCACCGACATGACACGGGCCTGGTGGCAAATGGAGGAAGAGGAGGAAGAGGACGACGACGACGAACAGGAGGAACAGGAGGATGAGGAACAGGAGGAGGACGATGAGGAACAGGAGGAGGACGATGAGGAACAGGAGGAGGACGATGAGGAACAGGAGGAGGAGGAGGAGGAACAGGAGGAGGACGATGAGGAAAAGGAGGAGGAGGAGGAGGAGGAGGAGGAAGACGACAGGCAAGAAGAATCTAGCACAGAAAGTGCAGAGTCCCTTCAATACTCTTCAGAGAGTGAAGAAGATGAAATGTCAGCGTCTCCTCTGTCGGTGGAGGATCTGCAGGAGTTCGCCATGCGTCCTGCTCCTGAAGAAGAAGTCATCCGGTGCAGGATCACCAGGGACCGGAGCAGTTTTTACCCAGTTTATTACCTCCACATGGAGAGGGACGACGGAGAGAATGTCTTTCTAATGGCGGCTAGAAAAAGGAAGAAGTGTAGAACTTCAAACTATGTGATTTCTACGGATCACTCGAATCTGTCAAGAAAAGCCAGCGGCTATATCGGAAAACTGAGGTCCAATTTGATGGGTACCAAGTACGCAGTTTATGACTGTGGAGAAAACCCGGCAAAAACAAACTGCAAAGGGAGTGAAGCAGTGCGGCAGGAGCTAGCAGCTGTTAGCTATGAGAGGAGTGATCATGGGGTTGGGGGTCCCCGGAAAATGAAAGTGGTCATCCCAGGTATCCTGGAGGATGATGCCAGAGTGAGCGTTCGTCCGCAAAATGAGCAGGAAACCCTCCTGATGCGGCAAGCAAATGATGACATGGATCAACTGATCACCCTGCAGAGCAAGAGCCCCAGCTGGGATGACCGGATTCAGTCCTTCACTCTCGACTTCAACAAGCGAGTCACACGGACGTCTGAGAAGAATTTCCAGCTCGTCCACCCTCAAAATGAGGACTATGTGGTGATGCAGTTTGGGCGCGTGTCAGAGGACGTCTTCACCATGGACTACTCCTTCCCCATGTGTGCCTTTCAGGCGTTTGCCATCGCCCTCTCCTCTTTTGATGGCAAACTGCCATTTGGTGAGCTGATTACCTCATGGACAAAAGGCACTCAAAAGTCGATTCAGAAGGAGATAGAAGACTACACAGATTGGAAGAATGAAGGGACTGCGTCACCAAGTGTGTTGTCCCCTCTCTCCACCCCCAGGCAGGAACTGACAGGGAGTGAACCGAATTTAAGGGCATCATCTCCTCTGTTTGTGGAAGATCTAAATGAGCTTGTAATGTGTTTCTACTTACCCCCATGGTGACACCATCCAGTGTAGGATAACCAGGGACCAGAGCAACGGCCTCCCCATTGATCAGCTCCACACAGACAGAAAGACGGAGAGAAGGAGTTTCTAATGGCTGCCAGGAAAAAGATGTACAAAACACCTACTACCTGATTTCCACTGACCCAACAAATGAGTCCAGAAAAGTCAGGAGCTGCATTGGAAAGCTGCCATCGCCCTCTCCTCTTTTGATGGCAAACTGCCCTGTGAGTAACACAGTCGTACCTGCAGTGGCCTTCACTCAGCACCCCTAAGACACCCGCGGCCAAATCCAGTCCTACATGGGCCATCTTGACTGTGCAACGGAGGCCTTTCAACCATTCAGCAGTGGTGAAAATACAGTGCATTTATGGGACCTACAAGTCTGATGGCTGACATGCAGACAAATTTCAGGGAAGGGTGTTGAATATTTCTCTTTCCCAAAGCCAAGACCAAAGAAAAGAGATGGTAGGAACATCTGGATCCTGCACAAAACCTGAGAACTCCCAGCTCACTGATCGGGGATCCAAGCTTGAAGAAGGGGGAGGGGATTTCTTATGAGTTACTTTTATTCAAATTGTAAAGTGAATTCTTATTAAAAGACAACACAACATTATTTTTAAAAGCTGTATGTGGATGATGTAGTGTCATATTCTGAGTTGTTTCTTTTTATGTTATTTATTTGTGTTCCCACAATGAATAACTTTGTTTTTTTAGTGTGTAACAGAAAAGATTTTAAGTGCATCAATTTGCCTGAAATTTAAAAAAAAAAAATCCTTGTTTAAACTGTAAACATTTTTGACCAACTTGTTGCACCATTTGATTCTGAAAAATAAAATTAAATAAAATCAATAAATAATAAATTCAAATTCAGTTCAGCAACATTAACTCTGGAGCACAGCATATAAAACACTTTACATTACTACTTACATACTTTACATAATGCATCAACTTACAACACTGACACAAATGTGCGGAAGTGTGCCCTTAATCTTGAGGACACTGGTCTGTTGGCTAAGATTACAGAAGGAGACATGATTGCTATTGAAGCCAAGTACCATCACTCTTGTCTTCATTCATTGTACAACAAGGCCAGGCAGGCAGTATAGAAAGGCAATGATGGAGATGATTCTTGCCTGCATGGCATAGCCTTTGCTCAGTTAGTGGCATATATGGAAGACATGAAGAGTGATGAGAGCAGTGCTCCTGTCTTCAAATTAACAGACACTGCTGAGTTGTACAAGACCAGACTGGAACAGCTTGGTCTGACTTTAGGTGATCGGATCCACACTACCAAGCTGAAAAACCGACTGCTTTCTGAGCTTCCACATCTGGAGGCATATTTACAAGGAGACTCAGAAGAGACACTCTATATACTCCTGCAACAAGCTTACAATGGCAAATGCATATTCGATGATGACAATGCCATGCAAACTGACAGTGTATCTTCCGAGGTGTGGTGTATTCAGCGAGCAAAGGCTAGTCTCATTCTACGGTACATCAGGTCCATTCGAGAAGGCAACTTCCAGCTGTACATGGAATCCCTAACACAGGTTATGCCCTGGATGTTTGCCCTTGACCATAAGCACTACAGCATGTGGCTGTCGGTGCACATCCGGGACATGATGGCTCTTGTGGACAGACATCCAGATGTCTTTGCATCTTCATGTCAGGACATTTTGTCATCCACAAAACAACCAACAAATTCTCTGCTATGGCAACTGACCAGCGCCATGAACAGAACAATGCTATGGTGAAAGGATCTGGAGGGGCAATTGGATTGACTGGGAATCCAGGCGCACTGAGACACTGGATGGTAGCTGGGCCAGAGATTGCAAGGATCACTAAAGAGTTTGAAGAACTGGCAACAAAGCACACATATCACACATCCTCTTCCAAAGAACAAGTTGTCCCTGTTCACCAGGCCACTATCTCCAGTAGGTATGGAGTCACATAAGAAAATTGATTTAAGCAGCTGACCATTAACAGGCGTATTCCGCCGACGAACTTCAATCGGCAATTGTCTTGTCGAGACTTACCCCCGTGACGTATTTCAGGTAGGAAAAAATGTCAAGAGCAAGGAAACATCCCGAAGCGAGCGAGCGTGTAAGTTAGAAGAGAGAGCGAGCAGCAGCACCATCTCACAACTGCTCTCTGTCACAATTCACACGCTCGAGACAAAAACTTTAATTGCCACAAGATTATTTTGACCTCTCAATGTTATGTTTTTTTATGCCCTCAATTCCTGATCCTGTGTTCATTTAGTTTGTATTTGCGCTCTCATGATTTTGACAGCTATCTGACGCCATACAGATCTTTGTTTTTGTTCAGGAGACTGTGTTAGAGTTTAATGATTCACCATAATCATCACAGAATCCAGGAAAATATATATATACAGTATACATATATAAAATAATATTCATCATAAAAACATAAATGCATTTTCTTTAATTATATTGGTCTCAAATGTGTCACCAACTGACTGGGCACCCAACAATCAGTAGGAAATGACACCTTTATTGCATTTTTACAGAGTTTGCTTCCAAAGTAGAGCATTTTTTAATATTTTCGGCAGCCATTTTTAAATTGACCTTTACCGGGCCTCAAGGGTGAAATCTGACTTGCCTCCACATCTAAAAATAAACCTCATGGTATCATCTTACTATGGTAGACGTTCATGCTTTTCTCAAAAAGCGCACAATTTTTTGGTAATCCACTGTACTATCAAGTCAAATGAAATTAGTTTCCAATGTTGTATTTGTCACATGCACCTCAAATCAAATCATCCATATGCAAAAGGTGCCAAGCGTGAATCACGGGCTGTAATCAGTACTAGATGCACCAGTGTCATCAACATTTACTCCTAGTAGGATAAAACAGGTACAAAACTACTCTTGAATGTAGAGGTGGGTTAAAAATGTCTATATACCGATATTTTATCTATATAAATCCCAGTATTGATCTTTTAAAATGCATTAGATTTTACCTGTTAATTTTTTTGTTTTGGTTTGACCCTTTAGTCTAGCGTGGTTTAGTGCTTAGTGCAACGTTATTGCAGTCAGTTGATCAGATCTCGCGAGATCCAGGCCATGTGCCTCCGATCAGAGAACAACGAGATGGGGAAGCAAAACTTAAATCTCCGGCAAACTTAAAAGCCGATGTCTGGTAGCACTTCGGCTTTAGGAAGCAAGAAAACTGCGCACAGCTTGACAGAAACAATGCTGTGTGCAAAATGTGCAAAATATGGGTTAAGTACAATGGAAATACTACTCATCTCCGGAGCCATTTGACTAGGCATCACCCAGAGTACACTCAACAACCAGGAAGCTACAAGTCACTGCAACAACCCTCGCTGGAGAAAGCATTTGGGACAAAGTTTCCGTCCACGTCTCCACGTGCAGAGAAAATCACTTCAGCTCTGGCAATTGTTATCTGCAAGTATCTTAGACCATCCTGTGTGGTAGAAAATGCAGGCTTCAGACACCTCGTCCAGACACTGGAACCACACTATGTGCTACTGACACAAAAACAGTCAAGTCACAATCTCAAAGATACAGAGATGTTAAAATCAACGTCGCAACTGCAATGAAATTGGCAGAGAGAGTTGCCATCACTTGCGACAGGTGGACAAGCAGAGCTACGGATTCCTACTTGACAATCACCTCTTACTACATTGACAGTAGCTGGTCCTTCATGTCCCATGTTTTACAAACGCGGGCGATTGAAGATAGCCACACGGCAAGTCATCATGCTGAGCTGCTGACAGTTTGTGGAAGTCTAAGTTGCACTTTTGTTTTAAATGACAGTCGGTCATATATTCAAATGAAAAGTGCATAATGTTGTATAACTATTGTTTTAATGGTCAGTTCTTAATGTAAATATTAGTATTTAATTATGCACCAGGTTGGAGGGTTATTTTTTCAATTGAATTTACAGCGTTACAGCATTGCTCATAACTTTGAGAATCTCTTCCATTACCAAAGCAAAATTGGTATTTTGACAACCACATCGTCACCGTTAACAGCTTCCAAACTGTCCGGGCGGACTGGGACAGCACCGAGAGCGGCAAGCGCAAAGGAGGGGGGCTTGCTGTGTTTGACAACAACAGATGGTGCCGTCCTGGTCATATTACGGTGAAGGAACGCATCTGTAACCCGGACATTGAGCTGCTAGCCGTGGGACTCCGGCCATACTGTTTACCTTGGGAGATTTCACACGTCATCATGGTGGCTGTTTACATCACCCCCTCTGCGAACCCGACGACGTCGTACACACGGTTGCAGCGCGTCAACAGACTGACCATCCCAGTGCTCTCTGTATCATCTCAGGGGACTTTAATCATGTGACAATGGAAAAAAACTCTCACTACTTTCACACAGTATGTGAGCTGCCCAACAAGAGGGGAGAGGACCCTGGACTTGCTCTATGCTAAATGTAAAGGATGCCTATAGCTCCTCTCCCCTCCCCCACCTTGGCAGGTCAGACCTCAACCTGGTTCTACTCAAGCCCTGCTATGTGCCCTTGGTGAAAAGGCTGCCTGCAACCAAGAAGTCAGTGAGGAGGTGGTCAGAGGATTCCTATGTCACGTTGCAGGGCTGTTTTGAGGCTACAGACTGGCAGGACATCAGTGGGCTCACAGAGTGTATAACGAACTACATAAACTTCTGTGTTGACTGCACTATCCCAACCAGGACGGTCCTTTATTATCCGAACAACAAGCCATGGGTAACAAAGGACAACAAGATGACCCTTAATGCCAAGAAAAGAGCCTTCAGAGAAGGTAATCTGGATGAGGTGAGAACAATCCAAAGGGACCTTAAGAGGAAGATCAGGGAGGGCAAGAACATGTACAGGAGGAAGATGGAGCAGAAGCTCCAGCAAAACAACATCAGGGAGGTCTGGAGTGGAATGAAGACCATCACAGGCTTCAAAACATTGGGCAGCGGAGGAGTTGAGGGAGGCCTGGACAGGGCCAACGAACTCAATCTATACTTTAATAGATTTGAAACACCACCCCCCCCCCCCCCCTCTACTGCCTGCATACGGCCACTAGATCCCCCTCTGCCCTCCACACAACCCCCTCCTCACAGTCCCCCTTCCTCTTCAGGTGAGGGTCTCACCCATCCTCCCTCCTCCTCTGGCTCCCAGGCTGACAGCCCTCTTACAAATGAGGATCCCCCCCCCCCCCCCCCCATCTAGTCACCCCCACAGTGTCTGTCACAGCTGACCAGGTGAGAAGAAACTAAGCAGACTCCACACAGGCAAGGCTGCAGGTCCTGATGGTGTCAGCCCCAGAGTCCTCAAAGCCTGTGCCCCCCAGCTCAGTGGAGTCCTTCATCATGTCTTCGCCTCAGTCTTCAAAAAGGTCCCTGTGCTGTGGAAGACATCGCCTAGTCCCAGTGCCAAAGATGCAGCGTCCCAACAGCCCCCGGGACTATAGACCAGTGGCACTGACGTCTCACATCATTAAGACCCTGGAGAGACTTATCCTGGAACAGCTGAGGCCATCAGTCCAACACCTGCTGGATCCCCTCCAGTTCGCCTACCAGCCCCGCCTTGGAGTAGAGGACGCCATCATCTTCATGCTCAACCGTGTCTACGCTCACTTGGACAAACTGGAGAGCACTGTGAGGGTCATGTTCTTTGACTTCTCCAGTGCTTTTGACACCATCAGAGCGGTGCTGCTGGGTGAGAAGCTGACAGCCATGCAGGTGGAGGCTCCTCTCCTGGATCGTTGACTACCTGACTGGAAGACCACTGTTTGTACGCTTACAACACTGTGTGTCAGACAGAGTGGTGAGCAACACTGGGGCTCCACAGGGGACAGTCCTGTCTCTCTTCCTCTTCACCCTCTACACCACTGACTTCAACTACAACACAGAGTCCTGACACCTTCAGAAATTCTCTGACGATTCTGCTGTAGTTGGATACATCAGGAAGGGTGATGAGACTGAATACAGGACTGTGCTGGAGAACTTTGTCTCATGGTGTGAGAAGAACCATCTCCAGCTCAATGTGACAAAGACAAAGGAACTGATTGTGGACCCTTGAAAGACAAAGACATCAATGACCCCTGTTTCTATCCAGGGGGTCAGTTTGGCCATTGTTGAGGACTACAAGTACCTGGGGGTGTACTTGGACAACAAACTGGACTTTTGTAAGAACTCTGAAGCTGTCTACAAGAAGGGCCTCAGCCGTCTCGACTTCCTCATGAGGCTGAGGTCCTTTAACATCTGCAGGACCATGCTGAGGATGTTCTATGAGTCTGTGGTGGCCAGTACCATCCTGTTTGCTGTTGTGTGCTGGGGCAGCAGACTGAAGGTAGCAGATGCCAACAGACTAAACAAACTCATCCGGAAGGCCAGTGACATTGTAGGGGTAGAGCTGGACTCTCTGACGCTAGTGACAGAGAGGAGGATGCTGTCTAAACTCCGAACAATCTTGGACAGCATCCACCACCCCCTCCATAAAGTCCTGGTTAAACACAGAAGCACGTTCAGTGCTAGACTCATCCCACCTAAATGCACCACAGAGCGCCACAGGAAGTCATTCTTACCTGTGGCCATCAAACTCTTTAACTCCTCCCTCTGAGTGATAAACACATTCTTCTGTGTATCTCGTGTCATTACTTCACTGTGCAATACTTAAACTGTGCAATACTCTTTATCATAACGACAGTACTTTGTAAATAGTTTATGCTTACTCTTAATCTTACACTTTATCTTATTTCTTAAAGTCTGCACTTTTCTAAAGATAGTAATTTGTAATTTCTCACTTTATAGTACCTCGAGAGCTTTAATAACCGTAACAACAGAATTTCCCCCCGGGATTAATAAAGTATTCTGATTCTGATTCTGATTGACAAAAATATCATATCGTATCAGAAATTGTATCGACTTGGGACCTAGTGTATCGAAATCGTATCGTATCGGGAGGTCAGTGGTGATACCCAGCTCTACTTGAATGTGCTCTATTGTCTTAATGACCACCTAATGAATAATGACCAGCACAATACACACAACCTACAACATAAACAGGTGCAGGTAAAAAGGTACCTTGTATCATCAAAGGGGGTGACTTTCATGGTGTGGATGTCCACGTCTGTGTGTGTCTTAGCCAAGATGGTCACCTCTCCACCTTTACTGACATTGACAGTGTTCCAAACCACTACCATCTATGAAAAGTCAAATTAGAGCAGAGACAATCAGATCCCACCTTTTAATCTAAAGAGGATATAAAACAGAAGTTATTTATAGCATTATTTTTGGAAAAAACAAACAAACTAGAGGAATCAGTATAAGTTATGATGTAAGGTGGTGGTATGCTTTTCATCTATATCCAACATCTCTTTTGACAGATAGAGCAGATAGTGCTGGTTGCCTTGATGCAGATATGAGGATTTAAGTCTTTGAATTCTGATGTGTTTACCGTTTTACTGTGGCTGTCTTTCCCCGCACCACAGAGAATTCCGCCATTAAATGAGAAGCTTTGAGATGACAAAAGGCATAATTAGTAAAAGCAGGCAGAGTTCGATTTCAGCACAGAACCGTTTTGTGTACAGAAAATATCTGAATGCATGCAGTACCTAAGAGAAGTTAACGAATGAGCGTGAATCCTGAACATGGCCAAACAGTTTCCTTTAATGTAGTTCCATACTCGAACTACACAGTGACTGCCAGTTTGTGCTGAGGCCAGCACTGTTGTATCACCGTTAAAGGCAAGTGCAGACACCTGCAGAACAATAACACATCACACCAGAGGATTTTCTGAATTGAACTGCACAAAACTGTATTGGAAATCCAGAAATAAGATCAAACACAAATGCACCTGATTTAGAGATTCTAGTTGGAAGGGAGTGCATCACATTGCAGCTCATTTACCTTATCGGTGTGGCCAATGAAGAATCTCTGCTCTTTGGAGGATATCTTCATAGAGACAATAATTGCATGACACGGATACACCATGGCATCACCTGATTTAGTCCACAGGGCCTGGAGGATAAAAAAAAAGTACAGCAGAACTTTGCTAAGTACAGTATAATTGTGAGCTCCAAAGTAATCATAGGAGTTCTCTGCAAATAAGCGTACACATTTGGTGGTAGCTCCTCCAAAGCCGATGATTCTACTGAGCCTGAGAACTGGGTCTGGAAGCAGCTTCTGACAAGGAAAAGCAAATGTGATGACAATTTATAGAAAAATGTCTCAGCAGCTTTTTTGTTCAATTTCATTCCCCAGCTCTTACATTCTGTTTGGCATCTTCACTGGTCGATACACAGGCAGGATATGGTACAGGAGTGTGAACAGACTGGAAAGAAAGGAGTGTTTGAATAAGGATCTGTGTTATTATTTTACTCTTTAATTAGCTGCAGTGCAATAAAGCATCACCTCTTCTTCACTTTCCTCTCCATGTTCGCTGAGGCCTTCATCAGAGTGTATGTACACATGAACACCACCGTCATCGGCATCACAGGGAGCACAAGAGGCAAACCCGTTTGATTTCTGCTGGTCATCCCTGAGTTGAGAGGAGACAACACCCAGTTCTGGTATGTTGGTCACCATGGGGGGTTGATTCCTTGGGGGCTGAGGAATA
Organism: Aulostomus chinensis; assembly: GCF_037954235.1. Taxonomy (NCBI): domain Eukaryota; kingdom Metazoa; phylum Chordata; class Actinopteri; order Syngnathiformes; family Aulostomidae; genus Aulostomus; species Aulostomus chinensis. Next base: position 10,747,144 of record NC_141342.1, read on the forward strand.
CAAAAGGAGGAGATGTATAAAAATAAATTAATAAATAAATACAGAAAGGTGGAATCACAGTGGCGTAATACTGACATAGTAATGGTTACCAGTCTTACTGCTTTGGGGGTGGTGATCTGCTGGATGAGAGACACATGGTCATGAACTGGCTTGCTGACGTTGACACAGCGAGGCTCCTCTCTGACAGGGTCTGAGCAGCTGGGCACATATCCTGGCAGAAAGAAGCGATATGACAGTCAATCATCTACAAAAGAGGTCCAGTTGGAGGACATTAAGTGGGCATGCATCAAACCTGGGTTGTCTGACTTCACAGTAGGAGCAGAAATGATCAAAAGCTGAGAAGCTCTTATTCATTTTTATAAATGGAAAAACATAATCTAAAAGTCTGTCTTAGGAATCAAATTCAAATGCTTGAATAAAAATAATTTTAAAAGCGCTTGTATAAGGAATTCAACAAATGTATTGCACCCACTTGGGATAGAATTAACAACTTAAATAGCTCATTGATTCAGAAAAACTGATCTTTTTAAAAAAAAAAATTATCTTGTTAATTCAGATAAACAGCCCTGTTTTTTTTTTTTAACTGATGACTCTTATAAATGTTTCTTTTTCGTCAATTAATGAGCTGACTAAATTAATTTTGAATAACAGAATGCATTTTTTGTGACGTGAATGCCGTACGTTTCCAGAACATAAAACAGAAATGTTTGATTAAAAAAGTAAGAAGTAAGCATGGGTTGAAACATACAAAGGTATACAAAGTTGGAAAACTTGTCATTGGCAAGTGGACTAAGGCAGATATTATTCCCCCCAAATTTCCAGGAAAATCTAAAGAAACACATAAATGAAATTTATTTATATCTACATAGATTTTTATCTATCTATCTATCTATCTATCTATCTATCTATCTATCTATCTATCTATATATCTATCTATATCTATATATATAGATATTGTTCTAATATACACCTTCTGGTGCAACCTAGACACATCATCAGTGTTGTATCCTGGGGTCACGGGGTGTTTCGGGTCTCACAACAGACACCCTCGCCCAGGCGACCCAGCCGGGGTGATCAAGTCCCGGCTTGTGTCTAGGTAGCTTTTGTGGTTCACGGATCACCCCGCTTGATCCACAGCCATCTGGACGCCTTCTCTGCTGCGTCGGAGATGTTCTTGATGGCTTTTCTGTGCTGCAGTCCCTTCACTCCTAGCATCTTGAGTGCCCTGCTGAGAGACTGGCCGGCAAATCCTCTGCAACCGACCTCGATGGGGTTGCATCGGGTCTTCCATCCCTTGCTTCGGCATTCACCTGCCAGCTCCTCGTACTTGGCCCTCTTCCTCTCAAAGGCCTCCTCCATCCGGTCTTCCCAGGGGACAGCCAACTCCAGCAGGACCACCTGTCTTGTTGACTCTGACACTAGGACCATGTCAGGCCTGAGTGTGGTCACTGTAATGTTCTCCGGGAACTTGAGCTGTCTCCCTAGGTCGACATTCAGCTGCCAGTCCCGAGCTGTTGCCAACAGCCCCCCTGCCTGACTCTGGAACTGCTGGCAGAAATCCCCAGCCCTAACAAAGGCGATGTACTGCCTTGATGGTTGCTGGCCTTTACTGGTGGAGATCCCTGTGCAGATGGTCTCTGCGATGACCCGCAGCACTTGGTCATGGTGCCAGCGGTAACGGCCATCCCCCAGTGCCTTAGGGCAGCAGCTCAGGATGTGCTCCAGCGATCCAGTTCTTTGGCAAAGGGGGCACAGTGGGTTCTCGGCCAAGCCCCAGCGGAAGAGGTTGGACGGACTCGGGAGGACGTCATACACCGACTGGATGAGGAACTTAATCCGGTGTGGCTCAGATCGCCATAGCTCTGTCCACGTTATCTTCCGGTCAGCTGCCTCCTCCCATCGGGTCCACGCCCCCTGCTGCCGCATTCCTACTGTCCTACTGCAGCGGGCTTCCTCCACCCCTGCTCGGACCTCCTCCTGGATCAGCAGCCACCTTTCCTTCCCCTGGGTCTTGTTGTAGGAAGGTCTTGGGTTACTCCCGAGTCCTGCCCGTCCAGAAGCCACTTTTCCAACCAGCTCGCTGTGCCGCAAGCGGGATTCAGCCTGGTCAACCGCCTCTTGAGCCCTCCACTTCCTGCCGGTCCTCACTTCTATGCCTGCCGAGGAGACTTTGGTGTCACTGGAGTCTCTGTACAGCAGCACCTCTCTTGCTCGGGTGACCATAAACTCCTCCATCAGACTACTGAAGGGCAGTTTCAGCTTGTTGTTCCTCCTGTACAAGGCTATGCTGCTGAGGCTTCGTGGAAGGCCCAACCACTTCCGTAGAAAGGAGCTGACCTTCCTCTCGAAGCACTTGACGGTGGTCATCGGCACGTCGTAGACCAGCAGTGGCCAGAGGAGTCGTGGCAAAATGCCATGCTGGTAGATCCAGGCTTTAAACTTTCCTGGTAACCCTGATTTATCCACTGCTTTCAGCCAGGTTCCCAACTCCTCAGATGTTGCTTGGAGTGCTGCGGTTGTTTCAGGGTGCAGTCGTAGATCTTGCCTAGACTCTTAACTGGCTTCTCTCCCACAGATGGAATCTGGGTGGCACCTATTGAGAAGCGAAACCGGTCTGTAACCTTCCCCTTCCTCACCACTAGGGACCTGGACTTGGCTGGCTTGAAGTTCATTCGGGCCCAGCTAATGAGGCGCTCAAGGCCTTGGAGGATCCATCTACAGCCCGGGACTGATGTTGTGGTCACTGTCAGATCATCCATAAATGCTCTGATGGGGGGCTGCCGCATATCTGATATAGATATAGATATATAGATATATCTTCTCCCCGTGCCTGTGTGGGTTGTCTCCGGGTACTCCGGCTTCCGCCCACCGTCCAAAGACATGCTATTTGGGGACTAGGCTGATTGGATTCTCTAAATTGACCGTATGTATGAATGTTAGTGTGAATGGTTGTTCGTCTCTGTATGATGGCCCTGCGATGAACTGATGACCTGTCCAAGGTGAACCCCACCTCTCGCCCGTAGATGCTGGGATAGGCTCCAGCCCCCCGGCGACCCTTACTTGTAAGGAATAAGCGGTAGACGACGATGGATGAGATATATATAGATATATATCTACATATATATCTATATATATCTATATATATCTATATATATATATATATCTATATATATCTATATATATCTATATATATATAGATAGACAGATATAGATATAGATATAGATTTCATTTATGTGTTTCTTTAGATTTTCCTGGAAATTTGGGAATAATATCTGCCTTAGTCCACTTGCCAATGACTCTATATATATATATATATATATATATATATATATATATATATATATATATATATATATATATATATATATATATATATATATATATAAATAAGAGCAGAGAAAATGCTTTAAAAACTTACTGGACTCAAGTCTATGGTTGTCTTTTTGAAAAGAGTCAAAGGGTAACTTTGTACCCTCAGAGGGAAACCTGGTGAATGAATACAAGTTTGGAGATTACATTACAGAAAAGTACTATTTGTTTCTTAATACACAGATAAAAATATGACCATAAAAGGAAAATTCATCTAAAGATCTTCTGCTGCATCATCTGTATGTTATCCACTACAGCTGGAACTGTTATTTTCTTTGTTAGTATTTTCTAATGTTGGAAAACCCATGTTGCCAAATTTGTTGGACTTCTAATAGAATAAATAATTTGTTATTTTTCTGCACTGGGATTCACACAGTGATTGAAATAGCTTCAGATTTAAAGTTGAAAAAAATGTAAGAAGTTGACCTAAAAAAACACAGACAAAAACAAAAGATCTCACATTTTAAGTTGTCAAGCTACACTGATGAAATGATTAAAGCTTCAGAAATGCTGAAAAAAAATGTTGCTGGGTTTTAGCAGAATCTTTCCCTGCTAAAGGTTACCTTATGTAATCATAGAGGTCACGCCAGAAATTTCCCTTGGGCACAGGGAACGCCATGTCCCTGGGCATGGGACCTGCACCCTGTGAGCAGACCTGACCCGTCAGCTTGGCTTCACGGAAGGAAACCTCTGTCAGAAGAGATTGGAAAAAGAGATGAGAAATTGACGCAAACAAAAAACAAAACTAAAACACTCAGGTTGATGCTGATGGATGGGCGTGTAAAGGAAATGTGTTTGCAGTTTGAAATGACTCTCACAATGTTTTCAATGTTATAATGTTTTTATATAAGCATGAATCGATGACCAGCAGGATTCCTGACTGGTTATCCACATTATATCACGACCAAACAGAAAGAAGAGAAATGCTGGTGTCAATATATAGTCAATAAATCTACATATAATCTATAAATCTGTGTTGGGGGGCAAATCCAAACTGATGGGAAGATGGGAGTCTCACCAGGATCAAACAGACGGTCACTGGTAAACATGTTCTTCACTGACATGTTGGAACAAAGCTTGATGCTCTTCAGGTCGCTGTAGTGGCAGGTGAGGTAGGTTGAGAGGATTAACTGTAGATCCAGCATCAGGCAGGTCCAACGTACCTTAGAGGGAGCCGGACCGACCAAACCTGGACCACATACAGAAATCCTATCAATGCTGTGGAAAAACCTGCAAGCCCAATGGCTCACGTTTGCCAAACTGGTGTGTATACGTGTGTGTCTTTTACCATGTCTCACAGACTTGGCTGTGCGTTCATAGACGGAATCCTTTGCAGCTCCACACAGGAAAGGGAACTGAAGTGATGTCGCTGTAGACTGGAACTCTTTGAACATGTTAGAAAAAGAGATCCGGATCACCTGGCCCTCCTGTTCATCACAGTAGAAAGAGAGAGAGGGGAGGAATATATCTTCCTTCAGTAATCGGTATCAGTCATTGACAACTTATACACATACAATGTGTAAGGAACATTATAGAAGTTATTATGAATATTCCACACAAAAGTAAGTGTCAGTGTGTTATTTTTACAACTTCTAAGGCACAAATATTACATCGTAAATATGCTGCCATCTGTTACACTGTGACACAGTCTAGCCAGGTACATTTTAGGATGGTGTTTCTTCTGATTAAGAAATAGTGTCTAAATGAAATTAACACACCCAAAAAAATTTCAATGTGATGCTTTAAAACATCAAAGATTACCGACGGCTCTAATAAAAGATAAGTGCGAGATACACCCCTGATGGTTTTAATAATAAACTCCTCTTACAGAATTATCAGTACAGAAAACATTATTTCATGGCCAGGATTACCCAATAATAGAAGGAAGAATACCTCTGCAGTAACATCCAGGTGGACTACAAAGTATTTGAGAGGAGTGGGCCTGAAGAGAAGGTAGAAATATCGCCCTGTAAGTCCAAGAGACTGGTGGCTGCTTTTGGGTACCAGGATGTAGCTGTTGGCAGGTACCAGACCCTTGATCCGAAATACAGAGCACTTCAGCGTCTTGTCCTAGCGGGGTTCAAGGATAATGGACACAAAGTAACATTAGACAAAGTGTGTTACAGTGAAAAATCAATCATATTCTATCTATAGAGAATCAAGCTCTTACTTCCTTAGCATTACTCCAACTACAGTGTTGTGTTTGAGGCCATACTTTTGAGTGTTAATACATCAAGTTAAGTGTCCATGACCAAATTACCGTGTATGTTGACACATCGCCTTCTTTTAAGGACCTTTTCCAATCCTCAACTCGGACATGTTTAAAGATGCTGACGTAAGGATGTTGCCAACCTGGAAGTTTCAATTAGAAAACTATTAGCTAACAACTTTTTCCACCATTTATCCAAGGTAGAGTTGTATCATTTGCAAGATTCACTAAAACAACATTAGGTTTACCTTTGGATGCCATTGATAGTGAATCAGGGAAATCCTGCTGTCGATTCAGTTAAGCTTTAACTCAGCGAAAGTTAACATAAATATTAATTTGTAGCTAATTAGCTAACAAACGGACAGCCAGGGACGCTCCTCCTACGTTCACCGGTGCTTGCAACGGCAAAACATGTTTTCACATCACAATTTTATCCAACGGTGTTTCCCTACGTCCCGGTTACCGAGTAAACAGCACATTTGAGCTGAAGTCAAGCGCTGTTGTAGTTATGTCCTTCCCGCTCCTACCTCCGCCGTTACCAACGACACCACGACGCTCTTTAGCGTCTATGCGTCATCAAGCTGTTGCTTCCTGGCGCTTCTGGGTAATGAAGTTCGCAATAAAAACCTAAGAGAAGGCAAGTTTGAGCAAACGGGCTGTGATTTAACAGCTACAATGCGTTGCAAACAAGTCAGGCAGTGTTATGTTTCAGCCCTTGGATTTAAAATGCATCACACACACACTATCAACAAATATAATCTGATTTATTAAAACACATTCAAATATTTACATTAATTTTCAATTCTCAACACCTATTCACATATTGACATCATAGTTCATTGACATAACAACAACTGAATAGTACATGTAACTTACAGAACGAATCACACAGTATCTTTAAGTGTACAGTGCAGGAATGGATTCAGTCTGCATTTATATCAACAACATGTGGGAGTAACTCCATGGGATCTTGAAGATGTATGAGGAAAGACACCTGCATTGCAACAGACAATGGCCCAGCCTCCTCTTCATCAACATGTTGGATGGTGTTGTCCCTGTTTAGTACTGATGGAAAGTGCAGCAAAGAGGCATCAGGCTGTGGGGACGGAGGCTGAATTTGACGTCTAAAAATCACAGAGCTGTCAGGTGTAGGTGAACCATCATGCATGGCCCTCATTGTCATGACAGAGGATCTGTTGCGCTCTGGCACTGTGGCGATGGAGAAAGTCTCTACTCTAGAGTTAAGCACCTCTAGTCACTGTCCACAACATACAACCTCTGCCTCTATCCTCCAGCTGTGCAACTTCCTCTTCAGCTCTGTTCTCACCTGTAGCAAAAGTGAAGTTTTACTTGCCATTATCTGATGTGAATATGAAAATTCTGTTCTTTTTTAAATTTTAACATGAATGCATCTTTAAATATCATTAAATGGATATCTAGAACAGCGGAGCCTCATTGTCAGGATTATTAACCATATGCATTTTAAATTTTGACATTTTGAAAAGATAGTGTGGCTGACACATAAGATTCACTGCCCTGTAAGAGGGGAAAAAAATAATAGACCGAAAGAAAATAACAAACCTCTTTATTGGCATAGCAGTACAGAACCGCCACCAAAAAACCCTGGAGAGAGGCCAAATTAAAGAGAATACCTGTTTAATTGTCAGAACTAACACACCAAATCTATCAAAATTTCAATTTTGTATTGTCATGAATATAAGCATGTCATCGGAAACAAGCAGTCATTCTCTGGTCCAACTAAACCTACCTGGAATGAATTGAGAAAAAGCGTGGAGAAGACTTTAATGTACCGCAGAATCCCAGTGGTTTGCTCATCTGTGGCAAAGATGAAGATGATCTCATGAAGCCCAAACAGAGGAATAAGGGTGAGAGTTGCCTTGGCAAGCCTGGCATGAATCAGACAATTGAACAGTGAGTTACAACACCATCCACATCTTTTTTCTGATCAACATTCATTTTCCTGACTGGCTGCCTATTTTAAGGGGGAATAAGTATATTTACCAATGGCAAATGAACATATTTCCAAAAGAGGGGATTTGAACAACTAAAATGCATCATCCTTAAAAAGATGCAGATGACAACTTGCCTGAGTTTGTAATCAGGGTATCCACTCTGGTTGTTTGCTCGCAGTTTGGAGAGAATGACTTTTAGGATCTTCATGAAAATCAGAAAGCTTATCTGATGAATAGAAAATCAATATGGCAATACTCTGGTAAACAATTTTTTTAAAATGAAAATGAGCAACACTCAGAATCAATGAGAAGACTGTTGGCATTAGAGAGCCTTACAATTGAAGCAAAAAGAATTGGGAGGCGAATGATCCACCAGTAGTTCAAGTTCTCATTGACAGCCCAACACCTGGGAACAAAAGTGCAGATGTCATCCGTGGTCCTCTCCTCCTGTACTCATACACGTTTCTAACTCAACCTCTCCTCCGGAGCCTTTGTGCTGCTCCACTTCCCAGATCCCTGACTGCTGCTGCTGCTGCTGCTGGAGATGGAGGCTCAAGCTGCCACCCTTAGCGTCAGTATTAGTATTAGTATTAGTACAAGTAGTTTTTATATCAGTATTCTCAATACCATACTAACATAAACATCTGCATTGTGACGCTAGCACATAAATGCTCATATTATGCTGAAAGTGATTGCTTGAGTAACCTGTAGATGTTGTTATTGGTGGCTAGTTGTTGTATTTACCCCCTTCCCTCTGTCTTCCTCTCCACTCGTCTTTCTCCTTCCAGCCCGCTCACGTCCCCGTCTGTCTGTCATTCCCTCCCTCCTTTCTCTCTCTCTTCATCTCAGTCCCTCTCTTTCCTTGTCCATATCTGTCTTTCTCCATTATCTGTGTTTGTCTCTGCCCCCTCCTTCCCGCTCTCTTTCCCCCCAACCGGTCAAACAGATGTGTGTCCCCTTTGAGCCTGGATCTGCTCAACATTTTTTTTTTCACCGCCGCTGCTGCAAGATTTGCTTGCTCGTGGAGAACAGTTGGGTGTGAATGAAGTGAAGTGTGGTGCTTGACCTGCTCTACTTGTGAAGTGTTGAGATCACTTTTGTTGATATTTGGCACAATACAAATAAAATTAACTTGACCACACCTGGATCAGTGGGGACTGCACACGGGAGGATAATTGCACACACACTTACTCTTTATTTTCTTTCAATAGTTTCATCACCACCCAGGGAACCACAAATAGAAGTGGAGTTCCTGGAACAAAGACAGTGAACATCACCACATTACTATGAATGCTTTCAAAGGGAGGCTTTAGTATTAAACAGCAGGTAGAGGTAGATGCTATCTGACTGGCAGGATGGAGCAAACTGAAAAGGTATCACCCTCCATCAGTCAAGGTAATGAGTTCCAGGAAAACTCCAGATACATGCTAATTCGGACAAAAACAGATGGAACTCACCCCAGCCGAGACAGATGTACGGAAAGTATTTGTTGTTGTCGATGAACACTGAGGCGATCAGCACAGAGTACAAATAAATGGCTTCTCCAAAAAACCAATAGTGATTGGCCAGCACGCAGTACTGCATCAACACCTGTGCTATCCTGCAGCCGATAGCAGCCTGAGAAGGGCATGAAAACAGATGAGCGACACGTTCAGAGAGCAGCAACAAATCATTAGCGGGACTTTTTCAAGGAAGACCTACCTGGTGACTGAGCATCTCGCTCACATCTGTCTGTTTCATGATTTCCCGTCCCCAGTGACGTTCTAGCATGGTGTCCTTGACAATGACAGATACAGCTCGCAGGATGAAGGACAGGAAGAGATTTGCATGAATGTAGTTCCTTGTGCAGTGCAGTTTTCTGTTGGACAACATTCAAATATTAAACGTTACGGTAATCTTAGAATGTTGCGCGTCGAAGCTTTAAAATATTGTTTTTTAAAGGATTGTTACCCATCATTCTGTTGTTATGGTAACCACAAGAAATAAGCTCAGCAACAACAGCAACCTCTTAATAGCCAGAGCCAGCCAAAAGATAGACGCCCTTCTCTACTCTGCGTGCATGACAGGGCCACCAAACCAACTGACCGCAAGTTAGCTTAGCACCACGAATGGTTGTGGATGGGATGAGTGAGCACCCCTTGCTGAAAACCAGATTTTCTCATAACTAATTCGAAAATTTACAAGGGTCATGTAAAACATAAAATTTAAAGTTGAAGTTACAATATACTGTACATGTAAAATAAGACATGTACAATACTACTTTCCTGATGCAGGAAGACGAGCGACTGCTACCGACTTGGGAAGATGATGTTTGACAGAGGTATGCCAACACATCCCATCCATAATCATTCATGGTGCTAAGCTAACAAGCTGTCAGCCAGTTTCTGTTGGCCTCAGCTTTGTAATGCCCTTGCAAAGGAGAGAAGGGTAACATCTTGTCTGGCTCTGGAAAGAATTGCAAATAAAAGTATTTCCCCCAAAAAACTGGCAGACTTGTATGAACTACAAATTCAAAATTTGCAGTTTGTATTGATTCTTTTCACTTTTAAGAGACACATTGTTGACCTTTTTCACATAAAAACAATAACAACCACCATAAATGCATTAAATGAATGCTAGTCAAGTATCAATATTCTAATATATTTGTAAAGGAGCGTTTTTTTTCAATGGATTTATAATTTGACATGAAATGCTAAACGTGATTCGGATAATGTTGCAACGTAAGACAAGACTGCATTAAAGTAACATCTGTTAGACAGTTTACCTAAAGCTCAGAAGAATGATTAGCGCCATTATGAGGGTGAAGAGGGATAAGGAATAGCCCACGGTGTACAACATCCTGAAGCTCACCATCAAGTGTTTGAACCACAGCTGAAAGGTAAATGAGATGAATCCAAACTAGTCACTTGCAATAACTCACATCCCATTTCTTCACTAATATAGAAAAGACTTAAAGCATCAATACATAAAATGAAGTTTAGCGAACGAAATGAATATTTGTGTTTTATGTTTGTGGATGTATGGTCATGAACCTTCAGTTTTCTTTCTAGACTTATTGGTTTGACTGTTTTAATTTTTTTATGAGGGGGAGAGCGATGACAGCTGGACATTGTTAACTAGTCAGGCGTTTCCTCCGTCACTCGCACAAGTTGGCAGACATGACGCCTTGAGTTCCTTGTAGTTTTCTAATATTAAAAGAAAGCAAATCCAATGTTTTTGTCCCTGTGGCATGAAGGAAATATATTAAGATTACCCTGAGTGCACCCGACAGCGCCATGCTATCTGTTTTGACCTCGACGAATATTTTAGCAATGGCAACAAAACAGAGTCAGGCATTTGTCAAGTCAAGAGCATCGACAGGATGAGGCCATTCCTCCCTTGAAAGGCTGCACAGTCACTCGTTAATGATAATGTTGTCCTCCGCCTGGATTGTAATATCAAACTGGCGTAAAAATCAATTGCCTGCAACCTGCATGTACTGAAGATAGCTTCCAGGCAACACACAAAAATACAATCAGATTCCAAAAGAAAAACATTCTTGAATGCTCTGTGAATTTTAAAGTGGTCATTTTTTGTTCGGCAAAGCAGTATGTTGAATACAACAACACAATAATAATAAAAGGGACAAAGGGATGAGCGTCAAATGCTCAGAGGGAATCAAACCACGCGGCATGATTGGATGCATGAGGTACTGAAAGCAATTTCTTTCTTGGATTTGTGTAAGTGAATATGAAATGGAAATTCATCTGGAATCTCGATTGTGGTTCTCCTGTGGTGGGGCAGAAAGAAAATGTTGCAGTTTTTTTTTTTTCATACAAAGTTTGCAAACTACTCGTTTGCTTTAGAAAGCGTTCACGGTAAGGCGACGACTAGCAGTCAAGATAAAAATTAGCATTGATCTCTGCCACAATACATGAAGTTGGATGATGGTAGTTAGAAACGTAACTAATGCTGATAAAAACTCTAGTTTGTTGTTTCTGTTTGCTTGTGAGCTTGAGGTATTATGTTTTTGCTCTGTGCATCTTTTAATCTATATGTCCCTTCTCTTTCTTCGTATTTGGCCAAAGGTGGTTATCAGAGGTTACTGTTAACTCACCGCACAACATCTCAGGCACGGCCAAACACTCATTGGGACTCAAGGAAGAACTTAAGGATTTCCGTGTTCAAAGGACACATCACAAATGCATAAAACCAAAATGCATTATTGCTAATTTTATATTTGTTAGCATCTCTCTTAGTTTCCTTAAATAGCTGTAAAAAAAAAAAAAAAAGGTTCAAAAGTTGGTTCATCTCAGTTGGTGGTTGGAAAAATGTTTCTGATAAACAAAACCTTTCCTCGGGAGGCAATAAACCCACTATTAATGTCCTGGTAAGATGCAGCACATGAACCGGTGAGCTGGAATCATACCTCCTGAGATGTGACCTCTTTTTCCTCTTCACATTGGGTCATATCCCTCCACACCTGCCCACTCCCCTCCTTCTCCCAGAGGCCGTCAGTGCCACACTGCCGACGCACAACACCGTGGGACACTGACACAACAGTCATTGCTTTAGTCATTCAGGACTCACTCTTGATGCCATTTACAGGGCAGAATAATGGGTTAACAGCTTAGACAGATTATCTTCCCATGACACAGGGAAAAAAGAAACAAATACAGTATATTCAGGCACAAGGAAATATCAAACATTAAAATCAAACACCAGGGTGGAGCTTTTAACACATTAACATGTTAAGTTAGTAACACTAAATAACATGTTAAGATAGTCTGACTGAAGGAGGAGAAACTGACCAGAACACATAGATATATCAGTTGTCTCACTCATCAATAGTGTAATATACCTTTTTCATACCAGGGCAGGTAAAATGGACAGGAGATGTTGACCCCAGAGCCGGCAGGAGTATCTGGCCAACAGGCGTATCTATCAAATGTCCTGTTGCAAAACAAACCCACTAGAAAGGCAGAAAATAATTAATCAGAAGTCTACACATGAGGATGAATTTTTTTAATGTCATCATTTAACATCCTCCTTCTCCCTTTTCTTCAACTCCTGCCATCGTTTCTTTTGCATGGTCACTCGAAACAAGATGAACGAAACTGTTCCGTACCTTGAGGGGGTGGCTCATTTTCAATCATTTTCAGACAGGCTTCTTTATATTGGACCCACTTCTGATAGGTCTCCTCTAGGACTTTTCCGCTTGCCATCTTAAACTGCAACAATATTTCAAAAACACACACACATAGTACACATGAGACTTGCTGCATCTTTATACATTCATATTTTATTTATATCCCACAGTTTCAGTCTTTCTCCAGTCCAAGATTTACATCTCAAGAGATTTGAGGCTCTGAGGATAGAATTCTCCCTGCAGGTCATTTTTCTGTAAGTCGTTCTTGGCTGTATAACATTTTAAACAGATGGAAAAATTGTTAAAAGTGTCTTTCAACGCTTGAAGAAAAGTCAGTTAGTCATGTTTCATCATCAAAGATGTGTTCTCCCTCACTGGAAAAACAAAGGTCTAAATCAGACTGTAGATTTTTGGCATGTCCAGATTGTAATTATTCTAAAATTTAGACAGCCTGGTCAGAGAAAAACCACATGACATCTTTTCTTTTCTTTTCTTTTTATGCATTTGGAGGTAGTTTGAGCTCATTTCACATCAGATTTAGATGTGTCTCAGTCTAGATGCTTTAGAAATTCAAATGGAATTTCCAAGTGTCTTCTGCATCACCTGGTACCTATTTCTCCATGGAAACTGTCTGCCTTAAATTTGTGTCGATAGGTTGGAGGTGTCTGGACATAACAAATCTGATTTAATCCTTTGCAAATAACAGTGAGGACAGAAAGAAATCTGATTTGACTGCAGTCTGAATGAATTTAGAAGACTGAAAGAGTTGAGTTCAGTCAGTAAAGGTGGACTGACTTGCGCATCAGTGGTACCATTAGGTGTGGCATTTTGCGTTTCTTTTCACAAAGTAATGAAAGGATTAGACGGCAGTCAGTGGACTATAAATGTAGGATGGGGACGTTTATATATATATATATATATATATATATATATATATATATATATATATATATATATATATATATATATATATATATATATATATAATACTTTTCTGAAAAAGAACAACTTCAGAAAGTACAAAATGGCAAACCAAAACAAAAATAAAGCTTAATTTATCATCACTGAGTTTTCATGGGAGGTCAGGGTCACGGAGTATTCAGTGGTGCCCGTATGCTGCTTTTGCTTTCTTTCACTTTGTTTTTTTAATCCTTAAAAGTGATAGCCATAATGGCAAAATGGAGTTTGAGAACAAAGTGACTCTTCCCTTAAAATTACTGTATGTATCCTGAATACACATGGAGTCTGCAATAGTAAGATATTATGTTTAAGCCAGTCATACTTCAGGGGCATTTCTCTGATTACAGAGCAGTGAAACGGTCTCTCTCTCTCTCTTGACAGAGGTGTTGCCATTGTAAAAAGAACTGCTGAGAAGAAAGTCTGTCTGGATCTACCCTATACCCTGATAACAGTGGAACCACACACACTGAATGAGCTATGAGCTCTTTTTTAATGTATGAATGTGCCCCCCCATTCACACCTAACAACTTTTGAATTAATAGAGCTGAGAGAACCACTTACAGATAAGTAAGATGTATTATATGTTGTTGAATTGAGACCCTTGAGCCACTTTACTGGCTTTTAGGGAAGTGTTCTTTCCACTGACAACTTGAAGAACACTTTACTTTCCAAAAAAATACTCATATAAATGCCATTGACTCACAGGTGATGGAAGAAAGCTGAATAGAAGCACATCATTAGTCTTAAATCCTTGGTTTTCATAAGGGCTGACAATTTTGTAAGGTTTCGTGAATGCACTACTTATGTAGCACACTCAGTTTGTGGAGGGGGGGCTTCCAACATCTATAGTATTGTCATAATGACTACAATTTTTTGCTCTGGATTCTCTATTGGATTGCCACCTATATGTATATGTGGCTACTGTATTGCTCTCTTTGTTTTTTAGGATTAATAAGTGTGTTCCGGAAGGTCTTTTTATTTAGTTAATGAGCAAAGCCTGATTTTAAAGTCAATAGTTAACAGAGGATAATCTGCAGATGGAAATATAATTTTCCATTCCGATTAGCCAGAGACGTGTGACTGCTTCGACAGAGGGCTTTCATCTTACTGTGATGTGAGACCAGATGAGGTAGAACAAGCAAGGATAAGAACATGAAACCCTGTATTTTTCAATATCAATATTAGTATTCATATTAATAGAGGTTGCCATCAGGATGTATATTCCTGGGTTGAAATATTTTCTCTAAGATCTGACATTGTGCTTGGCAAATATTTTCAGCCAGCAGTATGTAACTCCCTGACATTGCAACAGCATTTATCGGCTAAGCGTCCCTGCTGTCTGTGGGGTGTCCAACCTCAGGCACCCTGCCACTGTGCAAAAACACTGATTTGATTGTTCGCTCCTGGTCAACATTGCCTGAGGCAGCTGAAGGGGCGCGTTTTGTTTTCTAAAGGTTTTGGAACCATGTGGTTCTCATGGTTTGGCATGATGGCAAGAAACATTTATTGGTTAGCATATATATTCATTAAAAAAAAAAAAAAAAAGCCAAGTCATTAATCATATCATACATTAATGTAAAAGCACTTATAATCTGATCACCTTCCCTGTGCTTTAAATGCTCCCTGACCAACAAGAGTTCACTTGAGTGATACCAGGAAAAAGGAGTCCAACAGTCTGAGAGCTGATTGGCTGTTCAGACCTCCAGCTGTAAATATTTGCGCATGAAAACCTGCGGAGCTCTGATTTTCAGTGAGTCCTGAAAATAGCAGGTCCATATTTATTGGGGTATATAGGAACATGACACTGTACATGAGGTCAAATGAAATGCCACAAATGGAAAACTGGCTCCTCAAATGACTCATTTATGTTTGTGTGTTACAGCCGGGAGGTGTGTGTGTCACACCAATGACAAGCTACGACAAGACTGTGTGCAAATGGGGACAGAAGCCGTGTCCCTTGTTCATTTTTGTGTTGCATTAAGGAAGAAAATGATTTAAGTCTTTGCAAATGAAGGTGTGTGTGTGTGTGTGTGTTTGTGTTCGTGCACTGCAAGGTAGCAGATGAGCATCCTTTTCCATTCACACAAGCGAATGAATGAATGGATTCAAGATTCTACTTCATTAAAAACTTCAAAATCCCCTCCACACATGTATCAACAGATACAAAAATACTCCGAACAAAATGTCGCGGGGAAAAAATTGTGAGGAATGACCACATTAAAATCCCTCGAACTATACTCTGCTCCCTCATTGATTAGAAAATCCGGATTATATAAATATATGAATGAAATAAATCATTCATTCAACACGTGCGATATGCGAATAGAACTGCGCGTCCACTCGAATACAAGTGTAAAGGTAGTTGGACGTCTTGTGACTCAAAGTCGTGAAGAAAGAAGAAAAAGACAAAAACGTGCCCAAACGCGCAGGAAAACACCTATATTAACAGCTTCTCGTGCTTTTAATAAATTATATGAGATACTTTTACCCTACAGTACACTTAAATGAGATTACAAAATAAAAGAGACGAAAACTGAGTTTTTAGTTGACACGCAAAACTACAAGCTTTGTCCTTATTCACGCACTGGTTCATGCGTACCGTTCTCCTTTGCTTGAAGATTCTTTAAATTAGGCAACAGCCCTTAAATGTGAGGAATCTACGGCAAGCCAGTTACGGTAGACACGTTACAAAGAATAACAACATCACTTACGTATAAAAGAGAAAGATGTAGCGACGCCGCTGCGTTGTTGAGATGCTCCTCCGTCCTCCGCGCAGTCTCAGTTCCCCGTCTGTCCTGCTGCTCCTCCTGACTGATTTTTGCGCTGCTGCTCCGCAGTCGTTCGGATATGAAGTTAATTAAAAAAAAAGGAAAGGAAAAAAGGTCATTCGAGACTGCAATTAGAGTGGACGCTATCACACGTTTTTCATTCGTTTTGGCTTTTTTTCATTCCCCCCCGAAGAACTACTGGTCCTCCAAGAAAAATAGAATCCCTAAAATAAAAAGGTTTAGGAGATATCAAATATGACTTTTGAGGATATCTTTATATTTTGATTTTAAAGCGTTTTGACGTTTTTTATTGGGGTCATGGGAGACCATAAACCTATGGGATTATATGTGAAACCTGTGGGGTTACATGTGACACATACGGGATTGTATGTGAATTTTGGAGGATTATAAGTGACACAAGTGGGATTATTCATAAAATCTATGTAAATTCCCATCTGAAACCAATACAAATACCAATGTAAAACCTATGGGATTATATGTGAAACCTACAGGACTATATGTGACACCAGTGGGATTATTTGACACCCAAACAAATCCCTGTGTATCACGTTGGATTACTTGAAAAACATACAATTGTGAGTGTGAAAGCAATTTACATTTTAATGTCGAAAACATTAAAAATAAAACCTGTAAGACCAGTGAAATTTATGTGAAACTCATGAGATTACATGTGAAACATAAAATCCAGACATTTCCCCTCCTGAGACCTGAATGGAACGTGACATCAGCGGGATTACAAATGAATCCTATTGGTTTCAGTGTGAAACCCATGAGAATGCATGTGAAAACCGTTTCCTGTACACTCTTGTTTAAGACTGTTAAGGTTTCACAGCGGGCAGCAGAAGTCAGAGGGCAATCAGATAATTAAGCCCCCCCTGCTCAGCAATCAGAAAACACAATTGCACAATCACATGAAGAGGCAGAGGGTCTGACGAGTAAAAGTAAAAGTAGAAGTAAGTTTTACTGAATGAAACAACCAGATATAATCATTTCAAAATAGCAAAGCTGCGTGATCCTTAAAAGCGGGGACGTGAAATGAGAAGTCTGCCCCCCATTGCGGGGGGTGCAGCACCCGAAGTACACACTCACATACTCAACTTTTGTTTACTCATCTTCAAAAGTTTACCGCTCTTACGTACTGTACCTGCAGCCCTCTGAAACTTTAATATAAATACTTTCATATATCAATGTCCCTCTGAGATTTTTCACATTCAAAGTGGTGACATTTACAGCTTTTTACGGATTTAATCAGTTCGGCTTGGTAACATTTAGAATGTGGGCTCTGATATTTAAAGATATTTGAATCTGAGAAATAAGATTCTAAACTGCTCTCAGTCCCAATCTCTCATTCTCTCCCGCACACATGCACGTGCACGCGCACACACACACATTAATTAATCCATCCATCCATTTTCTTCTGCTTATCCTGTTGAGGGTCGGGGGGCTGGAGCCTATCCCCGCAGCCTTCAGGCGAGAGGCGGGATTCACCCTGGACAGGTCCACTGCAGGACCAACACATAGAGACAGACAACCATTCACACTCACAGTCACACCTACAGTCAATTTAGAGTATCAATCAGCCTCGTCCCCTCTTGATGTCTTTGGACTGTGGGAGGAAGCTGGAGTACCAGAGAGAACCCACATAGGAACAGGGAGAACATGCAGACTCTACACAGAAAGATCCTGTGCTGGAGCTGGGACTTGAACCCAGAACCTTCTTGCTGTGAGGCGACAGTGCTGACCACTGCACCACTGTGCAGCCTAATTAATTAATTTACACATTAATTATAGGTTATAAACTGCAGGCTGACCTTCTCTTCCTTGTGATTGGAGTACGGACCCACGTTCAGCTTCTCAAGTACCAACTAAAAATACAGAGACCTAAAATCTGTCATTCTTGACCCATTCTCACGCTGTTCTCAAGTTCATTTATGGGTGAAAATATTTGATTGAGGACAAATGGGATTTAAAACTGGGAGGGCAAAGTGAATTGTAGACCAGGTGATGTGTGCTGCTTAGAAATATAGTTACGGATTATTGTCACACTTTTTTGCAAGAATGCCTTACACACTCTCTCTCTACCCTCATCCTTATGAATGTGACACGATCACATCCACATTCCCAGACCTGTCGTCTCTTTAACATTGTTGAGTGAAGGAAGATAATATGATCTTCTTCTCTGGGAAGTTGTTGAGAAGTCAACTGCTTCGAACTGAGTCGCTGTCAGAATCGGGCTCACCAGATGTCAACTCCTTAGTGCTTTGGCGGTGCAGAATTCAGTTCAGAAAATGGCAGTAGAAAAGAAAAATACTGAAGTCAATGTGTTCTAAAAATATCATACATTTCTAATACAAGCAAGAAATCTGTTTGTCTGTGACTTTATCTAAAAGTGTTCATCTGGAGTGTACCTCCAGAAATTGCAGGACCAAATTTGAGGGTCTGGGATCTGAGATGAGAGCCAGATTACTGAGATGACAGACGCAGTGTTTGAGATCAGAGCCAGAGTTTGTCAGGGAGCCTTTCTACTTCCGACTCTGCCTGCTATCTGAGATGGAGAACATAACATTTTGAAAGGCTCAACACTGCTGACAGCTGTTTATATTCCAGACGTAACAACTAATTTAATGAGTGGAGCGAAACCTGCTAATACAGTGCTGCCACGCTGTAAAGAATCGACTGTAGAATTTAAAGTAAATACCGAGCGAAACAGTTGCCAGTTAAGTGTTGTAAGATCGCATTTATTACTGTAAAACCTTTTAAAACCTGGCAACGAAACAATATGTTGTCGTGCAATGTTTTTACAGTTAATTTGGGTTCTTACATTAGCTGCTTTGCGAATTCGTGAAATGCGAGTGAAACAAAGAAGAAAACAGTGTCAGAGCTACAAAATACAACGTTTATTAAAACTCACTGCATTTGTACAATACATGTTAAGCCTTTGTCCATCCCATACATGTTCCAACGCATCGTAGGACGAGAGGTGTGAATGGGACTTTTCGTACTGTTTTATATGCAACTGAGCAGAATCATGGATATCCTGCGCTCCCTCAATAATAGTCTGAATTACTGATGCAGGTTCACAGTGTCATCAAGTTCTGTACTCAGTTCATTCTCAGTGAGAGAGATGGAGGGACTGACTCACAAGTTGGGAAAGGGTTTCAAAGTGTGCTTCTTGGGCTGGGTGTTGAAACACCGCCTCACGTATTTCTCCTGCCAAACTTTATTTGTGTGTTCTCAAAATGTGAGATGCAAACGTAAATTTTACACCAAATGTTTTCTCACAAACCTTGAAGGGACATGTTATTTTCCCGCCTTTCAGATGACTTAGTAACGCTTTCAGATTTCTAAATGTACCCTGACAAAATTCCATCTGACAAATTAGCATTGCACCAGTATGTTCATCTGTAGTACTTTAGTCAAACTTGTACCCTTTATGATCTCTGTACAAATGAGTCTCGAAGGCTGCAAATTTTCTAAATGTACGGGTACATTTAGGTACATTGGTAAAAGGGGTGTTTACTGCATTACTGTTGAGTTTCATGTGATTAGTAAAACCTATTATAGTTTTACTCTCATGGGCACACTGCTTGGGGTGGTGCATTTCTGGCCTACGAAGAGCTAAAAATGAAAGAGAGAAGAAGAGAAAAAGATATGAATATTGCACATCGGAGAAACAACGCAGACTGTGTAGTCAAATGACAAAATATTTTCACCTGAAAATCTCCTCCACCTCTGTGTTTTACTTGTGGTCTTCAGTGGTGACACTGCATGTGGCTTCCCTCGGCATCCCTCCACCTGTAGCTAAAAGACACACAAGTTGCAAAACACAAATCATGCTGGATTACTATTTCCAATCATTCCTACCAATAAGGTTCGGTAACTTCAATCAGTCCTTGGTGACAATCTGAACACAGCTCCAAACACAGAAACCTAAAGTTCACAAAGCACTCCGGCAAAGTATTTCTTCACAGTTGACATGAAAGTGGCCGGGGGATCTGGTATCTCCATGTTTGTTAGCCGTCTTGTTAATATGCAACACTTACTATGTGCAGCAGGAGAGGAGAGGAGTGGGTCGGAAGTGGGGGCGTTTAAATTGAGGTTCAGGAAGACGGTTCTAAGTCCAATTTCTACAAACCGAGCTTTTCCTGTACGGAAAATGTGACACCCCTAATTACAAATACGAATTTCTCGGCCAGCATCAGCCCATCCCAGTCCCCATTCTGCAGGCACATTGATGAATGCATGTTACCTTATCTAAGCTAATGTTAGCTGTAATGTTACCTTCATTGGCTTTTGTCAATTTTGGAGAAAAAAATTCGTTGCAAACATGATGGACTGTCCTTGTGCTAAATGCAAAATCTGTCTTAGCTAAAGTGATAGGAAATTACTGTCACTGAAACAAATATTACTCACCAGCAGCTGACTTCCAAGCCTTGTTTGGTGCTCACTGGTCTGGTGAGTGGGATGGGTGACGCGTTTGCTCCTCTCCTCTCTCGCGTGAAGCTCCCCTTTCAAACATTTTTTTTTTTTTTTTTTTAGAAATCAAAATATCAATAGTAGGTGTTAATTTCTCAATTCAGGCTTGTCCCGCTGCTCTGTCAGGTGTGATGTTGATGTCAGTTCTCTGTGGTTGACCTCCATTTTCTACTGCTTATCCTGTTAAGGGTCATGGGGGGCTGGAGCCTATCCCAGCAGCCTTCATGCGAGAGGCAGGGTGGACCCCTGGATGGGGTCGGTTGGCCATCACAGGGCCAACACATAGAGACGAACAACCATTCACACTCACCTTCATACCTTCATACCTACGGTCAACTTAGAGTATCAATCAGCCTCGTCCCCTCTTGATGTCTTTGGACTGTGGGAGGAAGCTGGAGTACCAGAGAGAACCCACACAGGAACAGGGAGAACATGGAGACTCCACACAGAAAGATCCTGTGCTGGAGCCGGGGCTTGAACCCAGAACCTTCTTGCTGTGAGGTGACAGTGCTGACCACTGCACCACCGTACCGCCTTCAGTTCATTTATTGACTGTTAAACGTTTCTCACATTGCATTCTGCTACAAACCAGTTTATTTGGACTGAAGTAGGGATCTTGCTCAGTGAGAGGTAACCTGTGAGTGAAGTAAAAGCTGCAGTTAGAGCCCAAATTGATGATTTCCCACAGCAGAGTTGACATTTTCACAGAGTGACCGCAACTATTTCCTACGCAATCATTTACTTGAGCTGATGTGAATTTGTGGCAGACAAACAAGTAATCCTCTCCTCTGTGCGCTGAGACAAAAACTATAAAGCAGATTTTCAGTGAAAAAAAACTGTGTGGCAAAAACACTGGAGAACAAACAACGTCGTAACAAGCATGAGGTGACATATGGATCTGCCAAAGAAATGAAACGGAAAACTCAAACTAAAATACAAACACAACTAATGACAGAACAAGAAACGGCATGAGGGCGCAGGTGAGGACCTGATAGCTGAGAAAGAAATAATGAATTGAAGTGTAGACCAAAGTGCTTTCAAAATAAAACAGAGACTGACTGGAACACCAGAGGAACCAAGAAACAAAAGAAATAAATTAAAAACAGCAACACTTACACACAACTGAATGTCCAAACAGAGTCCATAACCAAATATACACTCCTTCTCCTCCTCTAATTGGCTTTGACCCTGATCCACCAAACTCCAATAGTTTGAAGACACCAAGAACCAGGCAAACCAGAGACACAGTAGGGCTGCAAGTGGGTCATACCGTATCCATTCTCTCCCAGATTGAAAAAAGGCCACGTCGCACCCAATTTGCACCCAACCTTCTTGCTGTGAGGCAACAGTGCTAACCACTGCACCACAGTGCCACCCTGAAAGAATCCCTCATGACATATCATAACATTGAGATTTGGCGTAATTTGAGTTCATGTAGGGTTTGGGAAAAATAAATGAAAGCTCAAATTAGCTGGTGAATGTGCAAAGAGTGAGTTGAGTGGGAGCTCAGGTGAGCACAAGCTGACCATAAGGCTTCCTTACTGTCGTTTGAGATGATAGTGAATGAGCATTAAACAGGATTGGTCACGTCTGGATGAGGCAAAATGAGTGGAGGCAGCATGGAAGAGCTGCAGAGAGGCTCATGTTGCAGGGATCGCCTGAGAAGTTTCCATCGAAGTGGAACAATGTTAAAATTCATTTTAATGAATATGGAACCTGCTGCAAAGAATATCTTGGTCCAACAATACACCCCCCCCCACCCAAAAAAAAATAAAAAAATCAAGACATCAGAAGATCTTCCGATGTTTGGTTCTAAATACTAACTGGTGGTGGTTTGCAACTTGTGCTTAACAGCTTGAGAGAACTCCTGTGTGTTGTGATATGTTTGCATTGCTGAATGAAAGATAACATCTTCTCCCTCCATTTATCCGGTTGCTACATTAAGTTGGATTCACATTAATGTGTATTTGAAGACATTTAAATTTGTGGGGGAAAAATATATATAAAAAAAGGTTATAATTGAAGACCTATGGTAAACAATTGCACTCTTATTAAGAGCCAATGTCTCTTGCCCATCAGCTGATCTCTCTTTTCTCCCTCTCTCTAAACCTGTGTTTAATCCACTAGAAACCAGGGATGTGACTATAGCTGTCAAGTTTCCCCTTCAGACATTTTAATAGTGACATTTTACCCCTGCTTTTTTTTTGTTGCATGTTTACCGAAAGACATTATATCAGTACTTGACAAATTTAGCCTCTAATTAAGCCTATTTTTCATAATCTGATGTACTGGCCCACCCTCTGATGGCTTCAAAAAAACAAAAACAATAAATTGGCCCAGAGGTGAAACTTGGTTGCAGACCCCTGCTGTTTGTCTTTCCCTGCCATCCCATTTCTAATGTTAGTGCAGTGCTTCAGGCTTTGTCACAGCATCTGCTTCAGCTATGAATAGAACACTGATCAAGACATTTGAATTTGCTTGTAAGATACAGGATGCTTAGAAATTCTTGTTTTTCACAAATGTGTTCTGTTACCTGGCAGACGGCGCTACGTGAGGCATACTGTGTAACGTTTACACATTAAAATGTTTGAAAACGACAAAACCAGTCCAATACGTGCTTAGATTCCACAAGGACATCATCTCAGAGTGAGAAGAGAGAACAGGGGTGAGATGTAAGCCATACGCCTGAGTGCGACGTATGGTCTTCCTGGCTGAGCGTATGCTTAGCTTCATTTAGCTTGAGGCAAATATGAAGCAAAACTGCCCAAAAATGTTCATGTTAAAACAGTATATATTCTAAAGATGGGGATTATACTGAACATTGTGTTTAAAATGTTCATAAAATGATCATTTTGGCAAGTTGTTAGCCATCAGTTGTAATTAGCTTCAAGCTACATGTATATTGCTGGCTCTTTTTTGCACTCTGGAATCACAGAGGAGTGAAAAAACACATGACATATAACATACACCTATTTGTGAATGCTTGAAAGGAAAAGTACCCCTTTTAGGTGAAGTACAGTATCTCTTTAAGTTCATTTTAAATTAGTAAATGCAAGACTTGGTGCTAACCAAGTCCCCCCAAAAAAAAGCTGCAAAAAAGAAAATTCCAATTTAGAATGCAGGCTGCATTGCTAATTATGGAAAGTCAGGGGGCTTGTGTGCAATCAGAAGATATTGTAGGCATTTAATGATGGACATGCAAATTAGATACAGGGACAAAAGAGAAACGGATGATGACGAGTGGCAGAAAGATTCCTTCTGAGGACGGTGGGAACATTAGCGTGCTCCAGGGGTCAGAAAACAAAAGGCATGAGAAAGAGATCGCTCTGCAAACGAGAAACTTTCAATGACTAGGTTTTCTTACATTCTATCATGGACACAAACTTGCGTTCCAAGTTCTGACAAAGTGTACATTTAATTAGCTGTCTGGTCCGCCCGTATTGCAGGAATTTCATTCAGAAGAAAGAGGTAGCTTTTATACATCTCCTGATCTGAGTTGTCAACAGTAGAAATGTAGCTTTGTGTGTCAATTTTGTGTGCGTTCATGTTCATATGTTGTGTTCAGCCACATAAAAAGAAGTTCAGCCAAACATGAACAACTTGTCTTTTTTCAGTTTTGGTTGACAGGAAAGCATCTGTTTACAACGGTTGTTGGACACAACCTGATCTCTTAGAAATATGAGGCATGCGAACACTGCATCATACACAATTGTTGGGTTCTGTACTGTTCTGATCTGTTACGGTTACTAACCAGCCAGTATTATAATGAACCATAGAAAATGTGTCTCAACACGGTTAAATTTAGAAAGGTCACCTTTCCAATTCATCAATCTGACATTTGTATCCATCTGTTCCACTTCAGCTTGTGAAACTATGAAAGAGTCTGGTGTGACACATCTAAAGATTCATCTGGTCACTTTTCTTTATTGTCTGTTACCGTGTGCTTGAACTCATAATGAGTATATATATATATATATATATATATATATATATATATATATATATATATATATATATATATATATATATTCTACCTGCTGTGTCTTCACAACTGCAGTCGTTTCAGTAGTCCTATAATTATAATTCCAACTCCTTTTGGGTCTGAAGGTCAATCAATTATTACTGTTTTGAGGACTATTGGATTAGACTATTGTATAATTATTACTGGATTGCCTCATTCATCTAATTTTAAATTTTGCGAAATGTTGTAATAATGCAAAATTTCCTTTACAGCCTTAAAGCCAGCAGCCCCTCATTCCAATTATACAGCACTGTTGTGGAAATCCAATATTGTAGACTTTTGTTAGATTTTTAAGAGCAGTATTAAAACACTAGACAGCAATAGGGATTAATAATAATAACAACAATAATAATAATTATACTATTATAATATTAGCATGAAAATGACGAGGGGGATGGAGCTGGACTCAGCCCAAGTGAAGCAATACCCACTGTACATCATTTTTTTGATCTGTCTTTTTTCTCCCAGTGACGGTGAAAGAAGGAGCTGGACGACGCCTTGGTGTCAGTGAGCGTCAAAGAGAAAGTGAATGCCAAAGCTGTGGTCCAGAATGTAGCGGAAGTCAGCTTAACAGCAGACATGTGGACATCCATCAACATGGATGCCCTCCTGGCTGTGGCCTGTCAATATATAGATGGAACCACTGGTCTTCAGTCAGCTTTACTGGGTCCAGTAAAACTCCCCGCAGGCACACACAGCAGAAAATTTTGCTTGTGTGAGGACATCCCTCATGGAGGAAGGGGGAATTACATCGACAATAATCTGCCTAGTCACTGATGGTGTACCTGATATGATTGTCTGTGGTAGGGACCTGCGGCACAGCCATGCAAGCTGCATTGCCCACATTCTAAACCCCACAGTAAAAGAGGCCCTCAATCTGACCCCAGTCCTGTCCTCAACTGCTTCCAAAGCAAGAGAGCGAGTTTGCTGTTTCCGAAGAAGCACAACAGCTGCAACAGTTAATTGGCTGTTTTTCCCATTTGTTTGAGTATTAATTGTTTTATATTCCTGCATGTCATGATAAAAAGATTTACTTTTTTGTCTTTAAAGGAGAATTTTGTTTTTGTTCAGGAGCAGATGGGGAGACCCAAACTGAAACTGCCTCAGGATGTAGAAACCAGGTGGAACAGCACATTTGCAGGCTGGAGGGGCCCTATGCCCCTGGGTTCTGCTCGTGCAATGGGGGGGGGGGGGGGGGGGTGCCAAAGTCAGCGATTAGAGTCAGTCATTAAAATCAGATCAAAGAGTATCACAGAATTCTTGAACTTTAAACTTCACAGTCTGCTTGTGATCACAGAATGAGAACACATTCAGAATTCTGACTTTCACCTCATAATTCCAAATGTGATCCCAGAATGAAGATTGCAGAATGACAACATCGAATGAGATCAAGGTAGGAAACGATATAAGAGCACACTCAGCTCCAACATTCAGTAAATCTCCTCCTTCGTGAATTATGGCATCAAGAATGTTTTGTCCATCTGGTCGAGTGCTTCAGGGTTATTCAACTTATTTTGCAGCAATGCCAACTAACCATCGTGAGCGAGACAATGGTCCAGTCCTTGAGAGTAACTGGAACCACACAGTGGACAGTTTCGAAAACATGAACCTGCGTGGGCCTCTGCTCCGGGGAATTTATGGCTATGGTTTGGAAAAGCCATCTTTTATACAGCAGAAAGCCATCATACCCTGTATCAAGGGTTATGATGTGATCGCCCAGTCCCAGTCTGGCACTGGCAAAACCGCTGCATTTGCAATCTCAATTCTCCAGAGGATCAACCTGAGGCACAGGGCCACTCAGGCTCTGATTGTGGCCCCCACCAGGGAGCTGGCTCAACAGATCCAGCGAGTGGTTCTGGCTCTGGGTGACTACATGGGAGTCACCAGCTATGCCTGCACTGGAGGCACCAGCATCCAACAAGAGGCCCAGAGGCTGAGGAACGAAGCCCCTCAGGTTGTTGTGGGGACCCCCGGGCGAGTCCTGGATATGTTCAACCGCAGACATCTCTGTTCAAGGAGCATCAACATGTTCGTTATGGACGAGGCTGACGAAATGCTCAGCCGAGGCTTTAAGGAGCAAATTTACGATATTTTTCAAGTCCTGCCAAGCAGAGCACAGGTGGTGCTCTTCTCTGCCACAATGCCGTCTGACGTACTGGCAGTGACAAAGAAGTTCATGCGGGATCCTGTCAGGATCCTGGTGAAGACGGAGGAGCTGACCCTGGAGGGCATCCGCCAGTTTTACGTTTATGTCGAAAAGGAAGAATGGAAGCTGGACACCCTTTTGGACCTGTATACATCCTTTACTATAACACAGGCAATCATCTTCACCAACACTCGCAGGAAAGTCCAGTGGCTGACTCAGCAGATGGAGTCAAGAGGGTTCACCGTCTCTGCACTGCATGCAGAGATGGACCAGAGCCAGAGGGACGTGATCATGAGGGAGTTCTGCTCAGGATCCAGCAGGGTCCTGATCACAACGGACATTCTGGCCAGAGGCATTGATGTACAACAAGTGTCTCTGGTCATAAACTATGACCTCCCTACAAAGAAGGAGATCTACCTCCACAGGATTGGCCGAGGAGGTCGGTTTGGGCGAAGAGGAGCTGCCATCACCCTGGTTACCAATGAATGCCGACGAGCCCTGAAGGACATTGAGACCTTCTACAGCACCACCGTGGAGGAGCTGCCCACAGACATAACTGACCTGATATAGAAGAATCCTAGCATCCATCATCACCCCAGCATTTTTGGGGACAGACTGGGATTTATTGATTGTGTGTGAATAAATGAAAATGAAGTACTTCTGTCTTTGAAAAATAAAAATAAAAAATTTAAATAGTGTGCAATTCTGGCTGCACCACGCAGCTACAAGAGCAAATTGTTTAATCACCTGTGTGAGCTCATGATGGTTTCTATGGGACTGTTCACACTTTTAACAAATTAAAATGTGTTTCACATCTCACATGTCTATCCCAATAAATGCCCACATTACATGCATATTAAAAAAAAAGAAAAAAGAAAGACAGGGTAATTGTTTTTTGCTTTGGTTTCACGCAATGTGATTGCCTCTGCAACAGTGAGAGTCCAGAGATACTGGCAGAACCAAACATTCCAAGGACTGAGGTGAGGTAAAAGAACATTTATGTGCATCCCTGCCTCATCTGAACCCTGACAAAGAGTTTCCTCCATCAGCAGTTTTTTTTTCTCCTAAATTGAGTGCACAAGCACATTCACTGTCCCCTACCTTGTTGAATTATTTATTGATGAACATTTGACAATACCACATTGTATTGTCATGTTACATACTCATAACTGCACTAAACAAAAAGATGGAAGTTTTATTGAACTGAATGAATACATGAGCGATACAGGAAATGCATTTTCTTTTAAGATGAATTCATTTCATTTGTCATTTGTACGGCTGCATCGCTGCAGGACAGTGCGTTACGATTTAAAAAGGAATTGAATATTTGAATGAATGAATAATTGAAAAAAAATTCTGATTTCATGATGAAAATTCCTGCCATCATTTGAGTCATGACTCGTGCTGAATGAGCCTCCCGGGCCCAAGAGGTAAAGGGGCCCGAGCCCAGGTCACTCCCTCAATAAGTCAAGCATGAAAATGCTATGAATCTGAACAAATTTAGGTATTGCCCTTCCCCAGCTAATGGGCCATCTCAAAAATCCACCAGAATCCAAGCAATCACATGACCAAATTCAGCATTTTCTGGGGGAGGACCCCCAGACCCCCCCATCCAGTTTGCACCCACCCTTGAACAAAGGGCACCACCCTTTCCTTATGCATCTGTGGCCCGGTGACAATAGTTCATAATCCATCTGCATTAATACTTGATAGTGTAAAATTATAAAGTGACATCTGTGTGAATAATCATCAAGCACAGTTTACTCTGCGTGGTGATGGTGGCGTGGGGGGGGGCTGGTTTTATGGGTCTTCATACTGAATAAAATCCAATTTAAATGTGCTTGTTAAACAGTTTACTTCTGTGTATAGTGGCTCTCTAGAGAAGCTTCACGTTTGGTTGACCTCATTTGTTGTCAAGAGGAACAAAACAAGTGTCAGCAGTGAAAAGCTAAACACGCAAACCTCAAAGGAAGTGGTTGAATAATAAATACAGAATCAAGAGGCACATTGCCAATGACAAATTCAGAGGGGAAATTAATATTGTGAAAAGAAGCATTTTTTGGCTGTACTTTGCCAATCCAGTGCCACCGTCAGCATCGGCGTCCCAATATTGGAATGTGCAGGTCGGAGCTTCTGTAATTGTTTTTTTTTTTTTTTTTTTTAAACCTTTGCTAATATGTTCATGTAGTAGAGTGATTAAAATGGAAAAAAATGTTTTTCATTGTGTTTCAACTAAATGGAGCTGCTCTTTTAGCCGTGATCTAGAAAACACAGTGGCTGCCAGCATGTTGACGTGAGGAGTACTCAGAAGGAACTATTTCTTTCCTCAGTGGTGAGAAGGAGCGTAACAATCCTCATCCTACACAGCCATGATCCCATTCAGCATTGGATTTTGAGGTCATAGCTTGAGTTCTCACGTTAAGTTTTGTCTTCAGCGCTAGAATAATAATGTAATTTTTTCAATTGGTTTTAAGTCCTGGCAAGGGTTAAAATCTTCCATAAACATTCAGGCAACATGCAAGTATGGAGACATTTAATTTACCTAATTCAGATCATTTTCAATACATGATATTATGTTTGAATTTGATGATGATAGTAAATAAGTGTAAGTGTAAATAAGTCCACAGAGTTTTAGGCAACACGGTGTAGCCATTTTGGCTTCAATTAACAGCTTAGAAAATAAAGTCTGATTCACTGACTTGTGAAAAGGAGACTCGGTTTATCTCTCATTCCTCCTCCAAGCTCCAAATGTCTCCTGAACCATGTGACTTGAGCGGTGCATGACACTCCTGCTAGTTTGTAGAGCTGCTTTCAGGTATCAAAATCTAGATCGTTATTCTCACTGTGTAATTAACAATACAGGGGAAAAGAAGAGGGCGAGCAAGCTGAGAGGCAAACATGAGAAAAAACAAAACCTGCCGATCCCTAGGTAGTGTAATGCTAGCTGTTAGCGACAGTGTGTTGACACAGATCCAGAGCAACTGTTACGCTCCTGAAATAAATCACCCGAATGAAGGATAGTCGAACCATATTTACTTACGTTCCGAGTTGTTTCACTTATCTTATATTACAACATATTACAGTAGTATTGCCGACTTTGATTAGCTGATGAGAATAAAGCAGCATCCTGTAGCCCACCCTGGGGGTACACAATATAGCTTACACATACTTGGAACAGCAAAGTTTTCCGTAATTTTTGTGCATTGACTTTTAGGATAAGAAGTCGTCCTTCAGATGTCCACCACACAGCGTGGAGCGTTGGCTCTTATGGCATCAGATATTACTTTTGCTCCAGATTCTCCGATGCCGTTTCCCTGCAAACTACAGGAACACAAACAAAAGTTCGTTACGAGAGCTTAAATACAACTTCCTCCCTGCTGCTAGATTATGTCTTAAAACTAACTTTATGTATGTCAGCTGGTGGTTTCCTTTCAAGGCTGTTGCAATGAAAATAGCACCATCCATCCCCAGAGAGTTCTCCTGTAGGCTGATGATGCACAC
This sequence comes from Aulostomus chinensis, assembly GCF_037954235.1. Lineage (NCBI taxonomy): Eukaryota > Metazoa > Chordata > Actinopteri > Syngnathiformes > Aulostomidae > Aulostomus > Aulostomus chinensis. Next base: position 10,777,717 of record NC_141342.1, read on the forward strand.
AGATAAACGATGACGTTAAATGTTGTACAGTTGTTAATGTCAATTAATGATTTTTTTACTATTATTATTGCTGAAATGTGTGACAAAATCATCTCTGTGTGAATTGTATTGTCCATGCAGAGAGGAGCTTCACCATCGCGCTCATTAGGAAACAGTATTTCTTTAACAAATGACCGTTTTAAATCTCACAGATGACAAACTGGGGATGCGCGACTTACTTCAGTGACTTGAGGCTTCTGTTGCTTTTCAGTGTGTTGGCCAGGGCCTTTGCTCCCTCCATCCCCACAGCGTTTCCTCGTAGACTGAAAAGCATGAAATGCGAAGAACACTTTTGCTTTCACGACACTTTTGTGCAAAATGAAGATACGGGAAAAAAGTCAGCCCACAGAGAGCTGCGCATTCATGCAGGGGTGTAAGGGCGAGGGAAAGAACGTGCCAATCATCTACAATTAGATTACTCAAACGGACAAAGAATTTCACATCCACCGCCAGAGGTTTCAAAACTCATTCAAATGAGGGGAAAGGATCCTCAGATCTACAGTCCTGTGTATTTGTGGAGGGATTTCATGTGAAGAGGGACTTCATCAGACAAAAGAAACAGGCTGGAGACTCAGAGATGGCTTACACTGGACCACTGCGCTGGACATCCATGACAGATGTGCACGGTTCGCTGTGAGATGAGGTTGAGTCAGCTCCCCCAGAGCATCTGAGTCCAACGCCTTGTAAACAGTCATACTAGTAATGTCCGACTCTACCCGTCATTCCGAATCTGAACATCCAGCACAGATGTGACCTTCACATCGTCCAAACACAGCTATGCATGGAGACGACGCTGGCGCCGTGAGTTTCAGCTTTACTGTCGGTAAGTGTTCCGAATACAAATTTACCGATTATGAAAGAATTATGAAAGGTGCCACAAGTTCACTCCAGACACCAGCTTTTAACCTTAAAGAAAAATTGTAAAGCTGAGAAGCAAGACAGTTCAAACAGAGGATACCAGATAAAATCCCTTAACGGTACTATAACTGAGAGAGCTGAAAACAACACGGCCCCGGAGGAGTCAGCTGGAGTTGATCTTCACGTGAGAGTCACAGGAACGATCTGAGAGTAAGAAATGGTTTTCACTCACTCTAACGTTTGCAGAGTCTGGTTGGTTATCAGAGCTTCCGCTATTGCCACGGCCCCACTTGTGCCTGCTGAGACTCCCTGGAGACTAAATAGACAACACGGGAAAATGATATTAAAAAAAACAACAACTACACATCGTTATACTTTTTGTTTTTGTTCAATTAAAACATATGTGAGAGAGCTCTGTGTTCTGCGTAACTGATTAGATATCTGGGCGAAGGATGGTTTCTTTAATTTGTCAGACACCCACCCACAAGCTGCTACCTTTTTTTTTTTTTTTTTTTTTTACACTGATGTATCAAACTGCGGTAGGGTAGGTGCTCCCGTAAATTTCCACTGTCAGTTCCATTTCGGAATGATGGAATCGGAAATGTAATACTTACCATAGTGTATGCAGTGATGCATTGATTTTCAGTGCCTCGGCAAGGGAAACGACACCTTCATTCCCGATTGCGTTTTCCTGCAGACTGTGGTGGAGGTCAATTTGATCACAGAAAGTGCGTGAGGAACAGAAAATGAACCAAAATGAAAATGAAAGAAAATGTCGAGAGGTCAAACAAGCAGAGGTATGAACAAATGGCCTTACTCCAGGAGCTGCATTGTAGTGTTGGAGAGGAGGGCAGCAGCCAGAGCTTTAGAGGCAGAGGACTTGATGAAATTCCACTGTAGACTGAAAAAAAGAGAAGGACGCCCATCTTAGGTCAACTATGAGGAAATTCTGACATCAGCTAAACGCACTCAAATATTGTACCCTGACTCTGACACGTTCGAGTGGAAACTGAGGCGATTTTGCAGATTGTATTTTTTTACATGCAAAATATATCACTGACATGTTGGGAATTATGCTGTACTTAAACTACACTGTATTTCGACATAAAAGGGGGAAAAGGAGAGGAATATTTTTTTTCCAATTTTGCATGTTAAGAATAAAAAAGAAGTCTCTGAAAATTCAATTAAATTCCAGTTGAGAAAATGTCATGATTTTGGGACTAAAGTCGAAAAAGCCTTTCGTGAATGAAGCCTCTCTGTGACCTCTCTTTCCGGAAAGCATCCACATTCCTTCAATATTTCAAGTGAGGAGTTCGGCGTGCTGTTGTGCGTTTTGTTGACCAGTCAGATCGCTCGGTCAGAACTTCTTGTTATATAATTTGCAATTAATAATCACTCAAGTTTTTCATCAAGTTCTGCCTGCTTCCCCATCTCTGCGCTTGGGCCCGGCTCCACCACTCAACCTGAAACATCCCTGGCTCTGCTAACTGTCTGTACTATTCACAGTGGTGAAATCAGCCGCAATCAATCTTGAAATAACAGAGCACATAACTATTTGCAACAGGCTCACTTTAATTGTAATCAACGATCAATGGGCCCATGCATGCTTGTATAAAATGTACTTTTCTTACAAATGTTGACACAAATAATTTAGAATGCAATTGCTGCCTATTTACAGTTAAAAACATCTGCTTCTAGAAATGGAAAACTGGAAAGGTCTTGATCATTTTAGCCTGGTGCAGCTATTCTTGTTCTGTAAAATCATTTTCACAATAAGAAAAGTTCGTTTTCCCCTCATCAAAGCTTGCGTGTGTGTGTGTGTGTGTGTGTTTGCATTTTCAATACCAGCTACTTACTGCAAAGAGGTGAGGCCTTGATTAAACTTGATTGCGCCTGCTATAGCTTGAACCCCTTCATCATGCAACAGGTTAGCTGTGAGGCTGTCTCACACACACACACACACACACACACACACACACACACACACGCACACGCACACGTTATAGCATCAAGCTGACATTCGTGTTCTGAACTTCGAAATAAACTGAAGATGATTATAATACATTCAAAATAAGGGTCTTCACAGCACAGCCCTACAGTACCACAGTTTGAGAGCATGACTCATTGAGGGGCTCCACTACGAACAGGTATAAATATATGATGACTCACTCCAGGTCCTGGAGGGAGCTGTTCTCTCGGAGGGCGTGGGCCATGTTTCTCGCTCCCTCCACTCCGATTGAGTTCTCTCTTAAACTGACAGAGAGAAAAAACATAAACTACCATATTGCACCTTTTAGGATTAGAATCTATATATGTCATGTCATATGTTCTTCTTCTTTTTTTGTCGTTTTAATATGCTGAGAGTCTCATGATTGTAAGGCGAAAATAGGAAGCCACCAGAAGCAGCTTAGCTTTACATGATAACAAGACACAGGAGAAAAACAGAGTCTACCTTTCAGGTCTGTTATGTGCCAAATTACTTCTTCTTGCCGGGTTAATCTATCTGGTTTATTCACTGCACAGACGTGGAAAATGGAAACATGCTATCACGTTTACAGCTTGAGGTTTAATACTCACTTCAAAGAGACAAGACCTCGGTTCAACCTGAGGGCTTTGGTTAAGGCCGTCATCCCCCTGTTGCTGATTGAGTTACTCTGAAGACTGACACAACAAAAGGCGAATACATGTGATGACTGCAGAGAAACTGTGCTAATTGTTGCATCGTGTGTAAAAGAAAGCGCAATAAACCACAGCTTTTGAGAGCAGGCTTTAGAGCTGTCGATTTATGTCTCGGGGGGACTCACTGAAGCGAAAGCAGGGTGTGGTTGACTGTCAAAGCCTCCGCAAGAGCCATTGTTCCCTTGTCCCCAAGCTGGTTGCTACAAAGACTGTAGACATTGTAGACTTTTAAGCTGAATTGTCCATGTAGTTTTGTATAATTTGCCAGCTAAAGAATATTAAAAAATACACAATGAGGTTTACATCAATTTTGTGAGAGTCCGGTTTGTCTTCAGTGCATCTGCAATCCATTTAGCTCCATTTGCTCCGATGGTATTTTTCTTCATACTGATATAGAAGAAAAAAAAGCACTTCATACTTCCGATTATAAGGACGCATAATGTGTTCGCTATTCATAGTTCATGCAAAAATGAAATGCAGCAGTAACTCACTTGAGAGACACTAATCTGCGATTGCACTGCAGCACTTCTGCAAGAGCCTGAGCACCTTCTTCCTCGATGGAGTTGTTCTGCAAGCTGATGAGTGTTCAGGGAAAGTGAGCTCGCACAGCGACTCAGATTTGGGTGATCCTTTCATGTGTCTAAACCAAAAATTTAAAGTGATGACACTCACTTGATTGATACCAGGACTTGGTTCATCTTTAGAGCTTCAGCCAGGGATTTTGTACCTTTCGAACCAATGTTGTTGTTCCTGAGACTGAAAGAGGTGAATGAATGATATACAATCATGAAACTCTACCTCATAGATTTTGTGTAAATCCGGTGACACAAGCAAAATACAAAACATGAGCTCCCTGGCGGAGGTAATAAGATGCTCTCAAATGAATTTATGAAATGGAAAAGTAATAATCAGATCTCACTTGAGAGATGTCAGAGTCCGGTTCACCAAAATAGCTCGACTCAGGGCTTTGGCACCTTTGTTGCTGATGGCGTTCTCTGCTAAACTGAAAGTGGGTGGGTGGGGGGGGGGGGGGGGGGCAAAAGCGAGATCATCGCTGAACTGTAATTAAAAGTATGTACCATTCAGTGTGACCCATCAGTTTAATTGAAATAGTGGTTCAAAAACGTGAAAATATGCTTCATGTGGTGCTTAAACACAAAACTTTGTGGTAAAATCTCCTTGCGATCCAACCTCCCTGTACCTGGCCTCCAGGTGTCTTCAGGAGCTCATTGGAAATTCTAAACCTCCAGTGTATTTGCTCGGTAGTTGGATAAATCACTTAAAGAAGGATGTGTGAAAGTTTAGAGGGATCTTTTGCAAAAACTTGACTAAAAAATACAGAACAGCTGTAAATCAATGATTTTACACAAAGAAATAACTCACCTTATTTTCTGAATATGGCAGTCTTTGGCACTCAGTAGGCTTCCCAGCAATTCCATGACATCATCTTTGAAGTGATTATTCTCCAACCTGTGGATGAAATAAGACTGATGTGTATCCCCTTTACAATCTTGACATTCTGAGTCATTTCAACAGCAGACAGAGCCTTTGAGAGCTGACCTGAGATGGCTGCAGTACAGCAGCTGAGGGAGCAAACTTTTCACTGTGGCGTAGTCCAGAGAGGCTGTGAGGTTGGTCTGTTCACTGCAGTCTGGAGAGACGTGCAGCAGGTAGCCCAGTACAACACAGTGGGCCCGTGTTAACTTCCCTGTGAGGGAACCAAGTCGTAAACCCTCCTCAACACTCCGGAGCAGCTCTGTGTGCTGCAACTCCTGTAAACAATATGCCAAGTTGACTGCACGCAGGGACACCACAGCGCCCCCGCTGACCAAGAAGCCTTGTAAAAAGCCTGCTGCCCACGCTTTCTGGTTGCCATCATCTTTCCCGAGTGGTAAAAGCCCAGTAAGAGGTTTTGATGCAACTGGACACAGCAGGCCTGTTAGGAAGCGAACAAACACATCCAGGTGACCATCCTCTGCTTGTTGCGAGTGCTGAAAGGCACTTCTGAAATGGTTCTGGAAACCAATCTTGGGCCAGGACACGGTGCTCTCTGAGAACAGGTCAAAGATTGCTCGTTTGGAGGAAACATGGTAGAAAGTAGCTGCAAGAAACTCCTGCAGAGACAAATGGATGAACCGGTATGTTGTGAATATAATAGACTCATCACGAACAAGGAGTCCAGAACCAAGACTGCTTTGAGTTAACAACATATCTATCCCATAGGCCCGGAATTCCTGCTCGCTGAAGGTGTATTTGTGTTTAAGGAGCCCATAAAATGCCAGTCGTCCAAGATTCCCCAGAAGTTTACGGTTGTTCCCATGGAGCTGCTCCGTTTTTAAGGGCTCCCTGCCTCTTGGTTCACCTACTTCTGCTTTCATGGAACAAAAGTGGGCGTAGAGCTCAGTACAAGTCCTTGGAAGGGTCTCCGATATTCCACTTTGAATGATGTACACCAGTGTATCAGCCACTATCCAGCAGAAACATGGTATATAGCAAATCACCAATAAGATCTTATGGGCCTCCAAGTGTTCCCACATCTTAGAAGCGTAATCCCTCTCAGAGAAGTGGTAGTTTATGAAGACCTGGATGTCCGCTGGGCTGAATCCTGGTATCTCAGTCACCCTGTCGACTAACCCTCCAGGAATGAGTGAAGCCACTCCCGGCCTGGAGGTCACCCACAGAGCTACATCCGGAAGTAGATTCCCTCGGATGATGTTAGTAATTAAGTCATCAATGGAGACCTCTTTCTTTGGGTCACTGCACGGTGCCGCATCAGAGAAATTCAACTTGAAGCGAAATTCATCCAAGCCATCGAGGATGATCAGTGTCCGGCAGGAGCTGCTCAGGATCAGACTAGGGTCTGTTAAGTGAGGAAAAGCCATCTTCAACAGCCTTTCAGCTGAGAGCTTCTCCAATGAGTTCAGCTCACAGAAGGTGAAAGGCAAGACAAAGCTGAAATCTGTGCAGATGGACCCTTGACTCCACTGTCTGATGAAGTGTCGCACCCATGTGGTTTTGCCTATACCGGCCACCCCGGCTGTGAGGGAGACCCTGGGGGGGAAACTGACTCGGGTCAGTGGTTCAAAGAGTTTGGGGAGGCTCAGCTGTCTGGGATGATTTCTTCTCCCTCCACGAGTCGCTGCCACCTGCATCAGGTCATGCTCCTTCTGCTGGAGGTCTGACAGTCCCTCAACCAGAAGTAAGGTTCTGGAGGCGATGTTCAGTTTGGGGCAGCTGAATGAATCTCGGTCTCGAAGCTGCTCATATCGCCGCAGGAGCACCTCCCTGTGCTCTTTCACCATTGAATCTGCAGAAAAGAAAATACAGAAAGTTATAAAGGAAGCCATGGAGAGTTACAGTAGCCACTATTTGCCAAACCCTAACCACAGACTGAAACACCAGCATTTCACCAAATTAGGGACAGGGTTTCTCTGCCTAGTCCTAAGTCTTATATTAAGTCCAATTTTTGTGTATATGTATGAAGAAATATCATCATTTACCATGGTTCAAGATGAGTTGAGCCACCTGTGAATCAGAGTTCTCAATGAAGTTCCGAAGGGCATTGGAACCCTGGGCGTCCTTGCCTGTGACAATAGTTGTGAGCATGTTCACCTGGTCATGCAATCGACCTACTTCCTTGATCTTAGCCTCCTCGGCCGAACTTAACACACCCACCATCTGCAGGTAGGTTAACATCCCCTCCAGAAAGGGGGACGTCGTGAAGCGCTGGAGCTGGTCTTGATGTGTTTTGATCCAGTCAAGGTCTGCGTACGGAAAAAAAGCAACTTTTGAGCAGGTAATGGTTCAGGAAAAAAGGTGTGTTGACATGTTAGAATTATTGAGTTAGTCCAACTAAACCTAGACTTTCAAACACACCTTTCTCATTGAAAAATCAAAGTCACAGCAGCATTCCATGACTATGTGGTTGGGAAACGAATAATTCAGCCCGTTAGTCCTTTCCGTCCTTTCCATCCAACTCATAGAAATATCATTCATTACGCAGCTCTCAGTTGATATGTTGTTTAAAAAATATATATATATATATATAACCTAAAAATGTTGGTGTCCTGATTCCATTAGAAGTTTAAGTCGATGGAAGTTGAGAAGATAAATAGGGGTACTTTTCTATACTTTCAAAACAAATTAGCTTTTCTTACAAAAATTACCATGATTCGTCAACTCAAGTCCTAACAGCTATAAATTCGAAGGCATTCGAGACACTACATTTTTTTAAGATTTCAAATGTAGGCTTTTTATACCCTGCAAGTGAATCCCCTTTTTTTTCTGACATTATTCATTGGAATAATATGCAGTTAGGGGGGTTTGTCAACTCACAGTGATAAGTTTGTATATATGAAAAAAGAATACAACGTGTTTTTGTCTGAGCCAGTTTTCATCTTATTTATTTGTTTCCCCCCTGACTTCAAGAACACTGGCAATCATTTGCGAGTCAGTTATTATGAGACGTCATTCTAGAAGCAGTTGAAGACAACAACAAAAAAAGCAAAGCATCTGTCTAAAGGACAAAGATGTACAACCATTATTTTCAGATCTATATCTTTTTTTTTTTAATTTGTGTTGTCAGGGTGATCAGCAGCCTTCTATGCGTTTCTCCTCCCTGATCCATTGTCTGTACCAATTATCCTGTCAGATAATTCTCTTCGTTCTGTTGCTCTTTCTTTAAGTCTTTGTGTAAATTCTTCAGCCTCAAACTATGTTGCACTGATTTCCTGTAAGCATAGCATTAACTAGATGTTTCAAAGCAGTAACTCATCTGATGTGAAAGTCGTACGCCACAGAGAAACGAATTCTCACTTTTTGAAAAACAGATGTAATTATACTTGATAATCTACGCAGCTGCACCTTTAACTATGAATGCGCTATTTAAGAGTGAATAACGTGCAAAAACGCCACCCGGGGTAACGAAGTCAACCACAGCACTTGGTGAAAACTGCTCTCCGGTCTTTGAAACAACTTCCCTTAAGTACATTTATCCAAATTCATTCCATTTTTCTTCTACATAATCAGTCTTACCATCTGGTTCTGTGTGAGTTGAGACAGAGGAAGATGTAGACTGAAGATCCACATAGCAATCATCCTGCCACATAATACGTTTGCTTCTGTCCAGGAAGGAAACATAATGTGTGGTGCTCTCCATGGGTTTTACGCCCCAAATTTTCCTGCGCAATCAGACATGGTCACAAGCTGTGATGAAATACATGTCCATATCATATCATAGTCCTTGCTGGTACAGTAAAATGAATGTATTTGGTCATTCTTTGGGAAGGGAGCGGAATAATTTATTCTAAATTATTTCATGCATGAAGATTCTATATCAGTTTAATAACAACTTCCATGGTAAAATTCAGTCCATACCTTTCTGCTGCAGGGTTGATGTACACTTAAAGTGCACTTGAGCAAATATCTTTTGAAGAACGTATTTTACTGTTACTCAGATACATTTGTGATAAGATAATGTACACTCAACAAAAATATAAACACATCACTCATGATTTCCCTCCCGTTTTTTTTTTTTTTTTTGCAAGTACGTGGATAAGTAAGTGACAGAATGTAAACGCTTAATATAATGAATGGTAATGACGTTTTCGTGGCTCGTCTTACACTGTATTTACATCCTTGGAACAGATCTGGAAATGTTTTACAATAATACTGCTGCCGTGATTGTTTGTACCCATTTTACTATACAGTATTTTTTTGCAAAACAGTATTTTTTTGCTCGTTATTGTTTTCAAATGATTTCATAACCTAGATTTAAACCGCTTTTCCAGTCAAAAAGGTTTAACACGTCTGTCTTCTGATTTATTATGAATTTAAATAAAAAAAACTGTAAGCAGATTTTAATTCGGATTTAAATCTGTCACTACTTTACATATGCATTTTTTTATTGTTTTACCTTTTGTTCTTTGAAAAGTACGTTTTATGGCAGTCATTTGTTTAAAGTTGAGTTGAGTAGAGTTTTCAGAATCACAACGAAAGCGATCCAAATAAGTAAAATAACCACGTTTGAGATTCGGCAGACAAACAGGAAACGTCTGCAAGAGTGGTTTGGTTGCTGATCACGTAACTTCTCATAAAGGAAGCCGATTCAAATAGTCCGACCTCCGATGTACTTTATACAGCCTGCTGGCTTCCGCCCTTAAGTGGTTAAAACACTTTTTATACACTAAACTGACTGCATGGGTGACCTAAATGTGTTGGGGTGTCCAACAGCAGCCAAAGAAAACTTCAAACTTCACAGTTGCTCCATAAACACTAAAATCGTCATCAGCAATTTCAAAATAAGACATTTTTTATCAGCTACATAATTCACAAACTGCTAAAAGCTAAAATAAAATGCAAGAAGAGATTTGTGGGGTCGTAAAAACTATGCCAAGTGAGCTCAGAATCTACATTTTTAAGGCTGGAGACTTCTAAAACAGGTCCAAATCCATATTAAGAAGTTTTATTTATGGATGATGAAAAGAGGTGGGCAGTTAACAAAAATAAGATGACTTACCTTTGATGCTTGTGGCTGTCAAAGGGTGTAAAATGCAGTTCAAACAGATATTGTATATTTCATAATTATTCTAAGGTTGGGGGTGATCCTCTCAGGTGTGAGTTAGTTGAGATGTAGTTAAGAAGTAGCAAGCACATGGAATGAGTCAGCCAAGGCAGCTCATGTCAACAGTTAGTCCTGTTGCTGAGATACGTTCTCATGCAGCACCTTCTTCCTGCTGCGCGTCTTCCTGGGTTGTGGTTGTCAGATCCACTTTCTGCTACCCCTCATGTCTTTCTGTCATATTAACCACACAGCAACTGTGCATCTACAAAAACTTCAAACATAAAGATGCTCAACTGTCATCGAGAGTCAAGGCAGCTGTTTGAAATGTAGGTTAAAAATCTCTAAATGAAGAATTTTAAACAGTAAAACCTGTCTTGAATAGTGCCGTATTAGGTTATCAATGCTTTCTTTGGACTCCATTGATATTTTCAGACTATGAAAAGGATAATACACACAGAATAAGAATACAAAATAGGTTGAGAAAATGAACTGTGAAAGCCGATTGCACATCTGTAAAAGTATTTTATTTCAAACCTGGCAAATGTGCTTGACAATGGAAGGGAAGAAAAAAACTGGAAACACTGAAAACAAAGCTTTTAAATTGCTTCCTAAACAATGTTTCTAGAGTTTTCTATGACATGTCGTTCAGTAAGTAAGTACGATGAATAGTTTATCGTTTGTACACAGACTTTTAGCTCGCTGTAATAATATGTGAGAGGTTCTGGATTGACTACGTAACAGTTACGTCTGTGAGTATGTAAATGAGGTTTGTTTTTCTCTTAAGCATCAGTGTTATAAGACAATCTTCAGGATGGACATGTCAATATAGCATTTGGGACGTAACACTGAAGAAAAAAAAAACCCATTAAAATACAGAAATTTGAACCTAGATTTCACATACAAATATTGAATAACATCATTTTATGCAAGCAGCGATGTTGCGGTTAAAAATAAATAGAATTTCATAGGATTTATTTTGTTTGACCGATGTATTAACATGTTATGAAATTAGCGTCGAGAATTGAAATCCCCTCAAAAAGGTGATTAAAGAAAACAGAAACACTGTGGACGAGTACAGCAGACGGGTATTGCTACATTACAAGGTAAGTAGCACGTTAACATTCAAAACGTAGCATATTCTCTTATATAGCACTATATAGTATATACATATATAAGTTTATGCTCATCTCATGGCACTTTGTGTTGGCAAATCGATGTTTTAAAATGAACCTTTTTTTCAGGATCCATTAAAAAAATGGAGGGACACCCCCCCCCCCCAAAAAAAACCCCAAAACATATTTATAGTATTTTACACGACTGGCTGCAGCAGAGACGGCTGTTCCTCAAACAAATGAGGAATCAGCTCACACACAAGTAAAGGCACAGTGGACTTTTAGGTACCACTAGAAACAACAAGTGATAAAATGGCATTTTTTTTTTCAACATTAATTCAAATCAAACACTCTTCATTAGAGAAATGACTGTCCGTAACGTCAGTCCTCACATCCCTTGTATCATTCAAGAAAATGTAAACTGTTTGCTTTACATAAGCATACGAAAGTGGTTACAGACGCTCATCACAAGTCAGCTAAAGACATTCACATTTAAGAGAAACAAATTTTTAAAAAAAACAACAACAACAACAAAAAATGAAGCCCTTTGAGAGACTAGAGTGTAAACTTGACAATTAAAGTGTGTCTCTGGCACTGGACATCAATTTAACATGAGAAAGATGTTGGTCTTAACGTTGTTGGACGGATGCTGGTCTCACTCAGAGATCGGGCTGATCTCAAGGACATGTTAATCTGTCGGTTAATAGACGTTGGTCAGCGAATGTCAGCGCGAAACTGATGTGGCCATCAGACTGTCCTTGCGTTAAATTTTGCTCAACCTAGATTCAATCAAATATGAGAGTGGTACAACTCTAGTGGCCATCTGGAAAGCTGACCAATTTGAAATTAAAAATTTGAGCTTGAAAACTATCATCTTGATCTTAAAGGTAAAAATGTGCTAAATCAAAGGCCATTCAATTTTTGAGAATGTCTGGCTTAATTCTAAACGATGATTAAAATGTGTTTATTTTATTCTAAGGCTTTTTCCCATCATAACATAAATGAGTCAACAAAAATGACCATCACCATCAAGTATGTCAAGTATTTAAAAATCCTCCCTTTAATCTTCCCGTTCCTTCATAGTAGTAACACACAAAGGTCAAACCCATTGACCTTTAAAAAAATATTTTATAATCTGTCATTTTAAAACTCATATTCCCTCATGGGCTGTCTGATTTCATGTCAACATTGCCCTGAAATGTCACGTTACACAACAAACACAACCACATTGTTAAAGTACAACTCACTTTCATCAACACACGCAGGGACACCGGCGGTGACACCCACTTCAAAACAAGCACACAATTAGTGACACACACCATAAATTAACCTCTGATTACCCGGGTCTTTCGTCTCCTTTCTCACCTCATGCCTTCACACTCACACAGACTTCCAGGCATAAAGACGTGGATTCCAGCCCTGGATTATAGATCTGACAGTCCCTCTGCGTGTTCACTCAGCTCCATGGAGTAATAGTCCAGAGGACGCCTGAGGATAGAAACAACAGCATTAGCAAAACACACACATACACAATCAAGCGCTAATTCTCTGGTAGGCCAATGTAACACGAGCTTCATGTTGATTTGTGTGAATGTAGACAACTTCTGGTGACACACAAAATAGTATAGGTAAAGAGTAAGTCAGGAGCCAGCACAGGCCTGGTAAGCAGTATAAAAACGCCACACTTTAATAAAAATATAAGCTTAGGTTGTCAAAATGAAAAGCAGCCTGAAAAAAGGGTGAAAAGCTTTTACAGAGTTGTCATCACAGGCTGGTGTTCTATATTTTGGAGGGTTTAGTTCGCCAACATTTATGCAGCCTGTACATTTTATCTTTGGCAGACACAGCTGAGATGCAGTTTTTCCTGACAGCAAAAAAAATGCCCAATGGGGTTCCACAAGGATGTTACTTAGGCCCACTTTCATTCTGAATTTGTAGAGGCATTTATCATTTGTTAGTAAAATGCTTCAGTGGTTGCTATCAATCAACATTAGTGGTAATATAGTGAGAGGCAAGCCATTGTTAGAGCAGATTAGAACCTTTTATTGACAAAATTAAATATATTTGGAAGTGGTACTCGTTTTTATCTGACTGGGTTGATAAGATAGGAAATGGCATTTTATGCTCATGTTCCAACTTCTGTTATGATTTCTGGTCACTTGTTCTGCCATACATGATAAAGCTGCACCTCCTACTGGGCGGGGAGCACAGAACAAGTCAGTGTACATGAAATGAACTTTCCAACGAATGCAAATGCGCTTGCATCCATCTGTGCACCTATCGATATACTGGTCTTCAAATGACCCGCCAACGATGAATTGTCTGTTAACAATACATTCAAAGTGGCTGAGCTCCTGTTGGGTTCAGCTAGGGACAAAAAAAAAAAAAAATAAAAAAAAAAAATTGTGTTTTTAAAGTCTTGATCTGTTTGCTTCATTCCTTTCTTGCAAATCATTGTTTTCAGAGCAACTTCAGGTTTTATTAAAAAAAAAAGAAAAAGAAAAGGTGTGATTTGGTCATTAAATAAAACAGCAAGTTCTCACCTTTTCCTGTAGAAATACGTGAAGAGAGCAGCTCCAAGTCCCAGCAGCAGGAGCACCGCTACTATCAGGCCTATCTGTAAGCCCAGGGCAGATGCTAAAACAGATTAAATAGACTGATAAGTTCAAACAAAAGAACTATTCAGAACTGAACACATTTTGTTTCATCGAGACTCTAGAAAGCCTTGTTATTTTTTTCACGAATAACAACACTGACTCGCAAAAGAAGCTGAGGAGAGAGATTGCCTGTAAGACGAACAGGCTAAACACTGAAATAGGAGAGTAAAAATCTCGTGGGTTTGCTTTAACATGCTAGAGCCTCGTGTTGTGACGAAGATGTCTTTGAACAGTTAAAAGTTTCGAGGCTACTAAAAATCTTTGTAATTATAAGACATTTTTGACTTGGCAACCTGCGATTACGCTGCAAAAGTGGTATAAAACTACTGGTCCACATTCAGGGTGCGGCAACGACTGTCAAAGCAATGGGTGAAACATAGCGTACGTAAATATATTGGAAAAGAAAAAGGAAAAAGACATGAAATTTCTGTCTGAGAACTGTTATTTTTCCACCTTTTTTTCTTGTTACCACTTAGGTGAAGTGAAATTTGAACCCGATGTGAGTTCTTTCAAATTTTAGGCAACTGCACCTAAAAGCTGCACTTAACGGGTCTCAGTGACTTCAATCTGATGGAGAAAAATTTTTTCTCAACCAGTTATTCAATGACAAATCATCTCCCCATGCTTATATGAACATGTTTCTCTGCGACGTTTTGAGGAATTTAACGAGAAGTTACCACAAAGACGTCTTTGAAAACAGAACACATTTGACTCCGGGGGCTCCCGATGACTTCATTCATTCTTAGCATCGTAATACACATTGTTGTCCTACTGAGCACAGAGCTGCGCTTAACAGAGTTCCTTCTTCTGTTGTAGTCATCAGACACTGAACTTCTAACCCAGCTATCCTCGAAGTTACAAGTCTAGAGTGCGCAGAAGCAACTGAGATTTTTCATATACATTCATTTCTCTGCGACGCTCATACTCTTGACTGCTCGGCTGTCTTTGCTCCAGTCACATTCACAGTTCCGTCAGTGGTTTTTATCAAAGTCCGGGGAGAGAAACTCTTCACAGTCTTGTCATTAAAGACGTCTAAGAGCAGACAGCGCACTCTTGTTTAAGACGTCTTAATAAACTGATCCTTGTCTCACAGTAAATGTTTTGCTGTGGAAATTGAAGCTTTGTATTGGAGCCTCTGACCTCATTTACATCTGCATCTCTCCATTGCAACCTGTCAAAAGCAGCCCACGATGGCAGGCAGCAGATGCAACTGGACAAGTAGGGGACTAAAATATAGCTTAGGAATTTGCAATGTCAGTTTTTCTTTTTTTCTTTTTTGAAATCAGAGTCTTATATTACTCCATGAAGACCAAGTTATGAAGTTGCAGTGTGTTTTGAAGGTCATTTGAGGACGACAGAGCGAAATAAGACAGCTTTATTAAGACCAGGAAACCAGATCATAGAACAAAGTGATGAATAAAGAATTATATGTCAGTGAAAAACCTCTTTTTTGGGGGGGGGGGGGTTTCTTATTTTCATTCAGCATGTTTCTAGACCTGCAAGACCTTGTTGAGAGGGTTTAGTAACACTTCCACAGCAAACCGCAGGCTCTTCAATTCAAGGATGTATCGGATTTTCTGTGTAAAAGGGATTAGGAGGAAGCTGCATCTCTCGCATCTCAAACAGTTGGACAGTTTGGGAATGAGAAGACTCTCACCTGTGCTGGTGTATCGGTCGGTGGTGGGAGCCGAGCACACGTCTCCCTGAATGGCTGAAGGATTCTTGTGAGACGTTTGGATGATGAGGGCCTTCTGATGGTCCGACAACGCCTGAATGTTCCCCCACACTCGCAGCCACCCGGATACACAAGAGAAGTTGGCCCCTTGAAAGTGAACACACCAGACAGATTTAGGCTCTCTGAATTTTCAGGTTCATCTGAACCAAATGATAGTTAATCCAACCCTGGACTAGAAAACAGGAAGAAAATCAAGGCACTACATTGTGGATTAAAAGTGCAGCTGAAGAGAGGAGGGACGGAGTGTGTGTTCACGCCAATACTCAGACAAGGCAAGAGGCCGCAAATTAAAAATAAATAAAACAGACAGAAACATAATCAATACTATGGTCTTGAATAGTTTATTTTGGCAGTTTCATTCATTAAATATACTGAAATGCAATCATTCCAAACTACTTAACTAAAGTGAGATGCTGCTTTGATTATGAAATGAATAACCTCTGCAACTGCATGAAATTTATTCAAAAATATGGGTTCGCTTAATGTAGGACCTTGAGTGTGTACGTGCACGCTGATAACCAGATACCAGGTGAATCAAATAGTTACGAGGCAGCACGGTCTAGTATTCTTTCTTAAATTAGCAGAAATCAGATCAGCATCTAGATATTTCGTTCAGGTTCATGGCGATCATTCGTGTTATTCAGTGCACGTCCACAGATTCATCTGATTTCTAAATCTGAACGTGCGCAGACGTGTTGCTGGGGAGCCAGGAGAAGAAGAGGAAAGAAGAAGATACACGCGTTGCTGGCAGCGGCAGCATTAACAACACGCTTTCAAAGACACGTAGAACAAATTTTGGTCTCTCTAAAAGATACACCGGGACACAACGTTGAAAACATGAACATATAAATACGTACATATGTATATTTTAAATCCAGAATGGTCTCGGAATATCTTTTCTGACTGAATCCTCTCCATTGAACCTGAGTTAATGCTGCAGCATTTTTTTTTCTTTAATAGTAGTTAGCCTATAATCGCTAAGTCCTTCAGTCAGGTCCTTAACCGGTGTTAATGCCAAATGTATCATTTCAGGGATATTTTCAAAATCTGGATGATTCTAGAAGAACCAGTTTTACCTCTTGCACTTGGAGAGAACTCCACCTATTGGCTTGTTTCATTCAGCCATCATTTCAGCCTCTTTAGAGTAAGAGACGAAAGGTTCTACGATTACATTGACATCTATGTAAATGTTTTATATCTTATTAAATCTCGTCCGTCTCTTAAATAACATTAATAAATACAATAATAACTCTTGCTACCAATTCTAAATTCATTTTTTTCCCTCTCAATCAAGAAAACAGAGTCAAACTCAGTCATAATGTTCCAGAACTTCTAAGTTGACTGATAGGAGTTCAGTTTTTTGCACTGACATCAGAACATACAGCAACACTTTTTTTGTTGTTGTTTGTTCAAAGCTCCATCATCTTTTAAATAAAATCATACAAATGTTAGAGTTTCCATTCATAGTGAAAGTAGGTCTTTTACCTTGGAGGTATAAAGCGGAGATCCCGCAGTGACACTTCTGCTCCAGATAATCGGCCACCTCAGCAACCCTCTTCCCCTGGATGGGACTGCTGCAGTCTGCAAGGAGGTACAACCACAATGACAGCAGCAGGGGGATCTTCATGCAGAGACATTTAAAAAAGGGGAATAATGTTAGGTGTTTTGCTTCAATACTGCCATTTGTTGTCCAACTGAAAGCAGTTTCATCGTGACTGTATTTCTCTTAGTCTGGAATTCCATTTCACATATAAGGCTCCTCTCTTGCGTTGGTGTTCGACTCACCCCCTGACCCCTCTCGCCAGTCGCTGAACTTCGGCCCAAGACAAAGGTCAATATGACTTGAGAAAGCAGAGCTCGGGCAGATGTTGGTACTGTGAGGCGTGGGAGAGGAGCTGGTCCAGGGGAGGGGGCTCCGCACCTCGCAGCACGCACAACGGCTGAGCGAGACAGGACCGTCTTCTACTGATCTGCAAAGACAGGCAACTCCTCATTTAATAAACACACGTGCAATATAACTCAAATATCAGCCTGAGACACACACACACACACACACACACACACACACACTAGCCCTTACCTGCATTAATATAACTAATTAACATTTATATTAATATTTTGTGCGACCGCTGCTATAGAGAGCTTGTGAAATTAAACACATGCACCATTGTTGTCAATGCATCACATGACTGTACCGCATCATTACAATCAAATAGATAAACTGTTACATTTCTAATTGTTCACTTGCAGCCTGGAATCCTATAAAAAAGCTTTAATAGTAAAAGGGCCTTTTAACCTTTATAGTTTAACATGGTGCAGCAGGAAAAGTAATTTATATATATATATATATATATATATATATAGTTGAGCGTTTTCTATAACGAGAAGTCAAAAAGTCCTATTTCAGCAATCTATGGTGCCAGGCGGTTGGTGGTGGTTGGTTATGTGTACGCTGTGTTCTGGGTGCATTCAGCCTCATTTTCATAATCAGAGCAAAAACCAGCACACAGAAGCAGTCATTACACACCAAATTATTCAAAGCAGTGTTCTGGGCGGGACAAATTAAGTGCCGCGTGTCACTCCCTTTAAAACGAAGGCTGTCCCAGGACTTGTTTTGCAGTTTCAACGGTGGACGCGTTTCAGCTCGGTAGAAGTGAGCGCTTCTTATCCCGGAACAGACCTGCTGGTGCAGGAGCACATCTTGTGTTTGTATAAGGTTGCAGCAGGCATTCTTCCAAGCCATCAGGGGTAAAGCAAGTCTGGGAGGAAGTGGCAGCAATGCTTTCACATTGTCTGGCATCAGTAAAACAGCATCTGTTCATCCAGTTGCCATGCGCTTAAATAGCACTTCACACATAGCACCAGTGACCAGAGACCAACCTGTTCTTGGTCAATGGTGAAAACATTTTCTGGTGTTTGAAAATAGCAATGCACCATGGTTGCGCCAGACCACCTCCATCAACTTACTAAAGCACATGCTGGTGCGGACTGGGGACAAGTTAATGTGCTAGTTAAAGTGTGAGGGTGCTAGGCGTGAAAACCTCATTTGTGCCGCCTTGAATCTACCAATGACACTTGCGCTTGACCGAGTGCTGGCTTGCCTCGTGCTTAAGATGAGGCCCAAAATGTTTGCTGCGAGAGGACACTTTCATGGGACACTGGCTGTGAAAAACTGGGCTCATAAGAGCTTAATCTTTGCTTCTGGAGGTCATCACAAACTTCTGGCTAAACATGTTATGTTATGTTAAAAGAAATAAATAATTGTCAACTCTGTTAACCCTTTATCAGGCACTCATTGAAATACTTTGACAATTCAACCCTAGAGTGTCAAGACAGGACTTAAAGGAACAGAATATCTGTTCTGACTGAATCCTCTCCATTGAACCTGAGCTAATGCTATTTTTTTGTAGTAGTAGTTAGCCTGTAATCAACAAATCCTTCAATCAGGTTCTTTGTTTATTATTTCAAGGACATTTTCAAATATAAGGAAAACAAGTGTGTCGAGCAAACATAATAGGGTCTTGGCCCCGGAGTACCTCCGGGCTCAGGCCCTAAAAATAGAAAGCAAATGACTGAGTTGGAGTAAAAGCTGTGAGTGGTGATGAGGTCGCTCTGTGGTTACCTGAGAGCTGGAATCACCTGTCTCCCTCTGGTGGTGGACAGAGAGGAGAGCAGTTGCTGGTTTTCACTGAACACCAGCACGTCTCGGAGGCTGGAGTTAGTAAGAGCAGTACCAGCCCTACAGACACTGAAGAGGCCATAGCAGAGGACGACCGCTCCTCGCGCAGGCACTGTGGAACCCTCTGGAAAAGTCTGATCTATGCAGTACAGAGAGGAGATGACAGAGTATTGAGAGAGAGATGGAGGCGGTGGAGGAAGAGGAAAAGACGCACAAATGGCGAGTGGGAGATTAATACCAAGGAAAATGCTTGAAATATCTTGTGTCATCGCCGACCTCCTCACCTGCTTCGGCGTCATCCCCAATCATATAAAACCCATCATGGTCGACGGATCCGGTTAGAGGAAGAGCGATGACGCTGCTCTCCTGGTCGAACACGGTGAGCACCAGGCCCCGCAGCTCCGTCATCGGGGGCCCATGCAGCTCCACGAAGGCACTCTGCTGGCTGTGATTGGTCCAGTGGCCACTAGCCACCTCACTGATGACCACACCCTCGGGGGCAGGAGGGGGGCGGGGACAGGAGTTCTCCCTCAGAGGGGTGGGTGGAGCTACCTTTACAGATAGATGCAGTCATATAATATGTTTATGACAGCTTTAAAATAGTTGAACTTACACTTGACTTTTTAAAATAAAAGCTTTTAAGTGACAGAACACACTTAAATAAAATGCTTAGAGTTTAACGTCATCGGTGTTTACGGTCAAGTATTTTTAACCAGTCAGCTAATGGAACTCGGAAGAATTGTCCTTTAAAAAAAAATCAAGTACTCAAAACTTTAAAGTGCTTATATAATTTTTGTGCTCCGAGATGTTTGTCTTGTTATGGAGAATTACTATGTAAGCGTTTAATTTACTGTGCTGTGTTTTTGTTTGTTTTTAATGTCACGTGTATGCGTTTGCTGTTGCTAATCAATCTGTTACCGTTGCTCTTAAAAAAAAACAACACAAGCTTGTCACAGTGGGATTAATTTTTTTACAATACTCTGATGCCATGTGGTATCAGATGTTAACTTTTGTTTGGAATACATTGAAAGAAATACATCCGAAGTTTGTTTGTCCTTACATGGAGGACTAAATTTGCCCGTAATACACAACAGCGTGAGTGTAACAGTGAGTAGTGAATGAGTGCACCACGAACACCACAACCCATCCTGCAGCATTGCAGCACATGATAATTTCAAATATTTGGCCTGGATCGGTCTCTGTCTACAATAAATATTAATTCATGCACAGCACAGAGTTAAATATGGAATTTTAAAAGTGCATTAAATTAAAAAACCTTAAAAAAAATTCACATCTTTTGCCTGCTGCGCTCGAGTCTTGAGAGTAATCTCTTCACGCGAGTTTAAGCTGCTAAAACAGTTCCTGAACAACGAGGAACAAGCTCAGCTCTCCTCTGTACTCACTGAAAAGGCGGACAGGTCATAAGGGTAAAGGCCTCTGCAGCGGCTTAGCGCCTCATCACCAGGAAGAACCTCTGGATCCTCAAGCAGGGGCAGCTGTCCTGGGGTCAGTGCTTTACTCAGCTCTTGAGCCTCCTTATCTGATCCTCTCTGCCGATATACAACCGCATCCAGGAGGCCCTTGGTGGGAATCCCCCTTTGTGAAGCTGACGGTGGGCCGAAAGGGCTCCGATAGAGTGCCACAGCATCTGGTCCATTCTGGATGGTGTTGGGAGGCAAGCGGAGGGATGGAGCTGGAACCAACCGGTCGCTGCCCAGCAGAAAATAGCCCTTAGAGGTGGTGAAGTGCCCGCTGAGACTGATCTCCCTGTAGGGTTTGTTGTTGTGAGCGCTGAACAGAAGAATCCAGATGCCCTGCAGGGAGGCTCGCCGACCTGATGGGTGCCACAGCTCGATGTACTCGCCATCCTCAGCCGCACCGGGAGTATCTGTGTTCAGCTCATTGATCAGGAAGTCACTGTTCCCCCAGGGGGGGTGGTGTGGGGGGGAGTCTGTACCTCCTGGAAGTACTAACACATGATAGATGGCCATTATTAGGTGCATACAGTATTAACACACTGTACTACATGCTAATATGGACGGACTCAAGGTTGCCGTTTCCCCCCTGATTTCTGGTTTTATGCTATGCTAAGCTAACAAGCTTAGTACGTTTGGCATCCAAGCAGAAAATAGCTTACACCTGCGGCCAAGCAAACTTGAAGCACTTTGTCGTACTAAGGCTTTCCCTCCAGTCTAAATTTCTTGCTTGTGTTGTACATGGCTTTGAACAAAAATGTCTGCCAAATGAATTTGTAGAATTGTAGACTTGTAAAAATAATGGGGGAGTAAATAGGGAGATAAATACAAATATGCATTATTAGAGATGCAAATTTGATCAATTAATGAATGCTAAAAATTAATATTATTTTTGGTCTCAATAGGATATTAATTATTTAGTAATTCTATTTTCAATTTTGGCATTTTAGGTCCTCCATAATTACTGGGATTAAGCTTTTCAGACAGGCCTACCTGAATATTTCAACTGCTTGAGGCTAATAATAACTACAGTAACAATGAGAAAAAATATACCCCAAAAAAATCTATACAATAATAATAATAAAAAAGTCAATATTTGCTTTGGAAATCCATGAAAACACAACTCATTCACAGGTCATATGTTTTTGGCTCCCAGATGAGCATTAACACCTCTGAAAATGACAAGTTCGAAGCAGACTGGATGATGTTTCACCTTTGGGTGATGTTTCATCTTGCCAGGCACATATTCAGCTACAATTTGGTAAATAAAAGTACTGGATCAACACAACTTAATGATCTGAGTCATTTACCCGCAAAGGGGGAAATCATGACGAATCTTCAGCTTTATTATGGCACGTCCGGTTTCTTCAGATCGAATATGAGAAAACTTCCCCCCAAGGTCTCATTATTATAATCTTATTTTAACCTATTTTGCGGCTTGAAGTGCTCAGAGGTTTGTTTTATTTGCTGGCACTCATTGAGTTGTTTTGCCCTCAACTTCCACTTCTCTCCTCCATTCCTTCTCACAAGAGGATAAACACCAGTTCTAGTTTCCTTTCTTGCTCCGCTGACGTAGTTTGGTTCCTCCAGTTCCTCAACCAGTGAATGGTCACGATGATGATGGCAGTCGGTGATTTCCCCGAGGACACAGCTTTGTTTAGCTTGTGGCATTGAAAGCGGTCAATAAATGGCTGTTTAAACCGCTGCCATTCATACTGAGAGGATAACAAAACAATTTAAGAATATTCTTATTCCTTCTCTGCAGGTGTATGCATGTAGCTCCTGATGACACATGTTCCAGGTATTTCACAATTAACCGTCTCGCCGTGGCGATGACTCGTGCTAATATTCGAACAACCACAACATCTTGGTCTCGCACGTTAGCGAGTTAAGACTGTCTTTGACTTAACTGCTTTTAAGTAGGAATGTTACGTGACTGCTGTATTGTGTTTTTAATAACTAGTTAAGTTAATAACTGGTTAATAACCTTTCAAGCATTTCAATGTAGCTTCAAAATAAATAAGCAATTTCATTCATTTTTTTGTATGTGAATGTTTTGTTTTTTCAATTTATTCTTGTTTTTTAAAGTGTGTTAAGCTTGACGTCCAGTCAACTGCTTTTGTTGTTTTTATTGTTTGTTTGCTGTGCCTCATCCGACTCATCTACGTCACGCAGCACGTTTTGTCCCGTGTGTCTCATGTCTTCACGTCACCTGTATCGCGTTATACGTTTGTTCTTCATTTGGAACGCCCGCTCGCTCGTGCTGTAAACTGACACACTAAATAAACAAATGAGCAATTCCAAATGTCAGAATCTCCAAAAACATTAACATCATCAATATTTATCAATATGAGCTAAAAGACATCCAATAATATATCTGGACCCTTAAATCCCACCAGCGTCTTCTTCCCCCATCATCGTAAAACTCACCACCGTCTTCAAATGCCAGAGTTGTGAAGCTGAAACTCACCGATACTGTGGGGACAGATTTTGGGCCACGGGCACTGGTTGGGCTGCCCGGGAGTTTGAGGGGCCTCCCAGAAGACACCAGGATCTCTGGTCCAGGTGGCCACACCACAGCGACTGAGGTAGAAGCCCCCTTCTCTCAAGCTGATCAGATCAAAGACCTCATTTAGAAACACACTTTACCAAATGATAATTATTTTGAGTCAAATTTAGATTTCGCAAAGTGGTAGAAAACGCTTGTGGTTCATTATCTGTCAGATAAATCTATTAAAGTGGCTTTGCGTGACTGAGCAGATGACACACACGTGCACACGCACGCATGCACACACACACACACACACACACACACACACATACACACACAAAAGAGGAACAGCAGTCACAGGTTGACAACTACCCCTACTCAGTTTAACACTACAGAAGGTGTTGCAACACTTCTAACTGCTGGAACAAAAAAAAAGGACATTCGATTTTGATGAAGTGAGCTGGAAGCCAACAGTGTCTTGCCTGTTGCTGAGCTGATAGGGCTGTCTGCCGGGGATGAGGGTCTCTGTGAGGTTGCCACTAGGCTTGTTTCCAGGCCCGGCAAACACAAACGCGTCTAGAGGCTGGATCTGGCTCAGCGGACTTCCCACAGGAAACTCCGCAGCTCTGCCACTGTAAATGGCGACGGCCCCTGACTCATCTCCTGAAAACATCGTAAGAGGAACAAAGATTTTACCATGAAACAGAAGTGAACGAATGAAGGAAATGTGTATTCTTCTTAGGATTCTTTCATCAGACCTTTCATGTAGCTCTTCTCTACGGTCACAGAGATCAGTCCGTTCCTTGATGTGGCCAAATCCACATCCAGACTCACACTGACTCTGTCTGTTCTCCCGTCCAACACCACCAGAACCAGAGGACCCGCAGCGGGAGCCTCTGTAAGTTCTGCGAACCCGTCCACCTGCCCTCCTCCTAGCTTCAGCTCAGTAATGACAGGAATGGTTGCCGGGGCAGCAGGTGGGGTGCAGTTGTTCCGCTGTCCCGGGGAGGGGGAGGACACCTGAAAGCCCCAGCGGTCCTCAGACAACAGGCACCTCTCGATTGACTCGTCCCCCACCAGTGTTGTTTCATCCTCCACGAAGGCCGGTTCCCCGGGTGTCAGGATTTCAGCTAGGAACTCTGCACCACCGGTACGGCGTGTCATGTAAACGACGGCGTCCACCAGTCCGACAGCGGTGACGTTCATCCTCTCGCTGTAGCGGGCAGCAGACGTGTGGTACAGGACGACGGCATCCGGGCCATTCTGGACTGTGTTAGGAGGGAGGAGGATGGCTGGTTTGGGCAGCATGTCCACCGAGCCCACCAGGAAGAACCCCCTGTCGTCGGTGCTTTGGCCCTTCAGGTCCAGAACCTTATAGGCTATATTCCCATTACCGTTATAGAAGACGAGCGTGTAGCCGTCCAGAGAAGCCCGCTGTCCACTGGTGTGATACAGCTCCACAAACTCAGTGGTGTCCAGCCTCGGGTTGTCAGCGTTGATCTCACTGATGATGAGGCAGGGGTCTCCACTGACCACCAGGAAGAGACCGATCACACAGGCCAGACGGAGCACCATGATTCACAGCTTCTCCTAAATATCTGGAAAAAAATAAAACACACCATCAGTTGCAAGCAGATCAATTAGGGTTGCACGAAATTGCTACCAAGATTTTCTGCACCTGACTGCACGTATGAAGTATTTTTAAGTGGAGCTGCCACTTTATGAATCAGCGAAAACATTAAAACCACCTGTCTTACATTTTTTAGATGGTTATTGTGCTCTCTGAGGGTTTCCTGATGTGAGGAGAGACAAGCACAAGCTAATCCTTTATTGAGTCAGTGAGTTTTGGGTTCCCATGACCCGGTTCATCAGTTTTCCTTTATCAAACCTCGTCAAAGTCGATCAGACCAATTTGCCAGTTTTGTATTAGGAAACATGAGCTCTTAACTTGTATCCCTCCCTGTGACAGGTGCCGTTGTCAGTGAGTTTACTGGTAATCGGTGTAAAATACAGCACAACGCTCATATGAAACACACAAACTCAAATGCTATAATCTATTATATTATTTATACACTTTAAATATCAAGCAACCAGTTTAGGGAAGCGGTGAAGTTTGCCCATCTTTATTTCAAAGCCGATATATCGTCTGTTACCGCCGATATAATCAGTACAGTCATAAAAAATACAGTGATGTTAAGGAATCGCTGTCAATGACACAGAAGCGCAGCTCTCCTTGTAAACCAGACTCCAGAGAGAGAAAAACTCATAATAGCATGAATGAGTCTTCTATGAGTCTATTTTTTTGTTCTGGGTGACATTGGCATCGCACGTCTTCTGCATGACTCATGTAAGGTTGCGAAACACTGACGAGCAGATGGAAAACTTTGCATGAAACGGTGAGATGCTTCGGCGGTGAGAATCAACTCAAGAGATGGATGTAAAGAACAATGTAAATTGTATTTTAATATTATAATCAAAGCGATGTCATCACTGCCTCTCGACTGCTTTAAGATGCTGCTACATCAGTTTGCACGGCAGTCTCTGTCCAGAAAACCACGCCGGGACAAATAAACCGTCTGCAGAAGGAGTTCAGTCCTGCCCTGAAATGATCTCCCATCTCCACGACAGTTATTCCGGTCACGGTTAAGCTGCCATGCACGCATTTTTCCGTCGGAAAAAAAAAGAAAAGAAACTGTCACTCTAGTTCCAATCACCCCCCACACACGGTTCTCAAACAAACCGGGACTTACCGTGTTTTCCTCTCGGCCAGGTGTGGCTTGGTACACCGTCTCCGCTGAATTTCAACAACAGGCTGAAATCAAATAGTGAAAGTTTGCTTTCTGCCCTCCGCCGCTCCCTTCATTCACAAAGCAGCACTTCCTCTCTCCCCCCGGACTGTGGGCGGTCACACTGGCGGAGGGGGATGATGTCTGCCAGGGAAGCGCTTTTTTGTGCTTTTTTTTTTTTCTTTCTGTCTTTCTCGCAGCTTCACCATTCAGCCGTCCCCAGCTGAAGATAAAACACGAGAATGCTCGGAGGAGAGAACTGCGCCTGTTTATCTGAAACAGATTCCTATCAAAATGCCTGCTTTTGTCATGAGGATGCCTATAAAATCTCTCAGAGTAAAAAGAGACCTGAATGGGAGAAGGGGGCCCTTGTGACCCCGCTTTGTAAAATGGGTCATTTGTGACACCTCAATGGAAGAGGAAGTCCCGCCCAACATCAGGTTAGCTTTGACATTCATAGTTTGATGATTTCCAAAAAAAACAAAAAAAAACCCCAAACCTTACTTTACAATCTGATTCTTGGCAGTAAATATCGACAACAGTTGTTGTAGGGGCCCAAAAACTACAAATGTGTTTCATGAATTGTTTTCGCTGAAGGACAGAGTGCAGCACTCACAGAAGGGCTGATATCAAGCTGAATCGTATATTTCACAGCAAACAAGAAAACTGCTCTTTCACCGTGGAAGTATAAGTGGAAGTATGCTGCCACGCGCCCTGTACTTGTGTACTTGAAGAGTTCTACTACAGTGTTGGAGGCACGTCCAGTGGGAGAGGTAGAAACCCCCCCAGAGGACATGAAAGTGATGCTTAACCCCTCAAGGGTTTTCTGTCTGATAAGTTCTCATAAACATTTTAGAGCTAAATCACAAGGGTTAGTGGGTTCTTTGTGTGCGTGTGTGTGTGTGTGTGTGTGTGTGTGTGTGTGTGTGTGTGTGTGTGTGTGTGTTACCTCTCTGTTTGTGGATTGCTGAGCATAAAGCTGGAAAAAAAGGAAGTTGTTGGTTGTACCGGACGATGCGTTTGAGAGCTTATAAACTCTCCAGTTTAAAATTGTACTCAGCGTTGGCTAACAAATATTACATGTTAATTGGTACTGCGATTTGTTAAAAAAAAAGGTATTTGTGAACCATTTTGAAGGGTTTTTTCAGTACATAGAGAAAAAAATGTCATTGTGGTTCTTTATTCTATTTCATTTCAATGCAAATCATTCATACCTTAATATGTACAAAAACTTATTAATATTACTATTCAAATGATACCTTAATTATGTAACTAGGAATGGACTCCAGTAAAACAGCATTTTTAGGTGTTTATAAGTCACATGACCATGATGAAGAATGACTGTATCGGATTTTCCTGATTCTGGACTTTGGCGGCCTTTGTTCCCCCTTTTTTTCTTTTGCCCTGAACGTGTTTCCTGTGTGCTTCTTCTGATCTCGACGGCCTTGATTTCTACATGTTTGGAGAATGAGAGGAGAGTGGAACAAATTAATATGCAGCGCCACTGAAATAAGCAGGAATCAACCCCACAAGATTGTTTCTTCATGTATTTTCTATGAATAAGTGCTACAAAAACAACACCACTGCATGGTCACGTTTCACTTCAGTGGAAGCTGAAGTCAAAAAACAATTTAATCAACAAACACAAAACATATATATATATATTATATATATATATATGTTTTTTGTTATACATCTCCTATAACCTTGTGTCAGCTCCAGTCTACTCCAGGTCGCTATTTTATCAGAGCCCAATTTTCAAAGGCCATTATCAGTGAAAAGACTTTCACCAATCTCACAGTCATTACATTCAATTTTCTGAGATTAAAAATAATCTTTCAGGGAAAAAAGGAGGAAGACGAATGAATGCTCAGACCACGGCGTCTATTGTGGAGAAAACACCTCTAAAAATGGCGTGTCAAACGTATCACAGGAAGTGAGAATGTTGCAATCCGGCTTGAGTTTTGCTTCAAAAACACGATCTATATACATATATACATATATATATATATATATATATATATATATATAAATATATATCGTTTATATGATTCTTATTACGATTCAATTTCTGTCATACATTTCTTTTAATACTAATTGCGAAATTGACAAAAGTCTAGTAAATTTATGATCCGTAGGTTATTAAGAATTGGGTTGAAGTGATAGGAACAACAACTAAACTGTAACAGGGAGAACATCCAGCTGCATGCGAGCAGTTTTGTAATGAGGCGCAATTTAGTCGCACATTGAAAACTTCAGTGGTGATACATGAAAAGGTAATTGTCAACACATTGAGTTCCAGCGACCGTCCGCACACCAACGATGAAATGTTCAAATCGATGACAGATAATTGGTCAGAATGACTCACGATGATTCAGCTAATATGTCCTATGACATTTTACATCACCACTTTCATAAAACACATTTCTGGAGTTTTTGTCTGAAATTGATTTTAGTATTTTTAATTTCTTACTTTTTATTTTAAATTCACAAAACTGTGACTGTGAGTCCAAGTGAAAACCTTTTTCCGATTTTAGCATTTAATTAATCAACTGTATTCGCATTGAAGTAGTTCATATGACCGGGTTCCTTTTTATTACAGTTTTATTTTATTTTATTATATTTTTTACAATATTTATACAAGAAAAAAAAATGCTTTGAACCTCACGGACTTCCTCCAGGCCTCCATGAATTCTTCAAGCAGGTTTATAGGAGAGCACAATATCTTTTTAAGCACGTATGGAATATTCACAGTGTGAATATCAAATTTGGAGACTTTAAAGGAGGTTTTGTGTTTGCAGCTCATATTGTATCGCTCTTTCTGAACTTTGAACATTTTATTTAGCACCAAGCAGAAATAGCCAAGAGGAATCAAACAAGCCCTCGTCTGATCTGAAATGAGACGGGCTTATCAGTGGAAGAGAGTAGTTCGGAAGTTAGAGGCTTGGTGAGAGGGAAGGAGAGATTATGGTCTCAACAACTAACTTGCAATATGTAGTTGTAAAAAGGAAGTGAAACCAGAGGGAGCTCATCTGTATTGCAGTTACAAGTTTGCCAAATGTTAATCAGAATTTATGAGGTGCAGGGTTCAAGTTTAGTACCTCCTTTAGCCACAAGATGGCCCTGTAAGCCTGCGTTTTTGAGCCTTGATAGTGAAGGCGTGCGTCAGCTCAGGAAAATAAACAAAACATTACTAGGAAAAAAAACCACTGAGAACTGTGACATTTTTGAGCGTTAAGACGTTTCAAGGCTCTGACATGTGTGAAATGTGCGCCGGCAGTCTGTGTGATGCTTTTGGACAAGACTGGAAGTATTTTGATGCAAATGAAAGGTCAGTTGAAATGTTAATGATACGCACATTGTGTACTCATGAAGATAGCACTACAAGCAGGTATTTGAACACGTCAAAATTCATCGGATTTCTGTCTTAAAAAAAAAAAATTGTTCGTTTCATGAGTCAACAACTTGATGTGGTACATCTCATTACCTTGACTTTGCTCCATCTGATTCATCACTGGCCCCCTTCTTCACAACCCCACCTGGAAAAATTGCACCTTAGCATTAGAGTCAATCTAATAAACTTGAGGATTTAATATCTGTTCACCAGAATCATTAGTAAATTACTTTATTTTAATATTTGGAGGGGTAACCGCTGAGATATTAATCTGCAGTGACATCACTTTATTATTTCAGCGCAATCCATCAAGTGAATTTTACCTCTTAACTATTCTGTCACAAGTTATTGTAATCAGACAGGAATTCATAACAACTGCACTATTTCTGGATACGTTTAGAGACCGCTGCTGACCTCACTGTCTTTATGTATTGTATCATGATCACTGTGTGCCAGCAGTGCACAAAAAAAGGACACCCGGTTCGGCATGATAAAGCAGGGTGCATCTCTGATCTCAGCTGAACGTGCTGTCATATCACTTATTTGATCACAGGGAGGAATTTGACAACGTCGACTGGGTGTGAGGGTTGAGTCATTTTGTTGGACACGAAGACAGCCGGCATCATCCTTGACTGAGTCATCACTTCAGGAACAGATATATTCACCCACTGGGACCAGCTTCTACAGAGATACTGAAGTAGGCGTCCTCACATAAAAAAAAACAAAACAAAACAAAACAACAACCCAGAACACATTGCACCTCAGAGGACGCTACACAAAAGACCACCTGCAGTAACAAATCAAGGCTGATTTTAAGAAAATGTGGCCTTTACATGCCGAACATGCCGTATTAAAACATTCTTATTTGAATAACGTGTTTTAGAGATGTATTTAGGACATTTTTTTTCCCAAGCCTTTTTCGCTGGCCTCCTAAGATAAAGTTAATTTTCACTTAGTGAATTAATGTGGAACTCTGATTTCACACATTCTGGCAGGAAATTAGGTCATGCTTGAATCTAAAAAGTTTACGCAGCTAAAAGAGCATAGCAACCTTTGCCTCGGGCATGAGAGCCTCACTCACACGTTTGTGGTGATGATGTGGAATCCCCCACAGCTATTGTGCGCTGAGAAGTGGCTCAAGTCAGCAGATACGTATGCTCGGGTTTCTTAGTTATAAAGGTTTCTGTCCATGACACCGAGCTGGCACCAGAATAAAAGAATGTACTCATTAAGACAAGAAAGTCAGGAGAGTCATGATTTTTGTCTCCTGATAACTCATAAAGGTACAGGGACTCGGCCGTGTCATGATATCACAGCAATGTCATCAGGATTACTGCAGCTTGTAGGTCAGTTTATCACAGAGGGGCTGTATTACAAACCCGGAGGCATAAAGTTTAATGGCTACTTTATGGGAAATGTAAGATTAAGTCAGAATATCTCAGCCTCTAATGCTTTGAATGCCTTATCTACTCATGCAATGCCCCCTGATTTTAAGCATTTGTGCATAATTTATTGAGGGTGTGCACCTTTCATTTAAGAGCTGGCCACTGTATAGCAAACAAGAGTAAATAGTACATTTGTAGACAAATTATTAATAACCTAGGAGTACATATGAGATTTTAATGAGGGATATATGATGCCAAACATATTTACCTAAATCAGTCGTACTAAACATCCCAAGCTCTTTCAGGGAATTAAAAAAACAAATGATGATGTTAGCTTGCAGCACATCTTTCTAGCAAATCATTCGACGATGCCTCAGTTCGCCCGATTACTCATCTGATTAATCTGTCAGTCAGCTGCTCTGACTCACATTTTCAAGGCTGGTGAAAAAACTACTGTGGGAAAATACAGACCCATTAGTATTTTACTTGTCATGTCCAAATCAGCTGACATTTCACTGGAATAACACAATGTGGAGTTTATCCTATTTAGTGAATTTCTTGAATGTGTATGTCAAAAATAGAGGGATTGTTGAAGGTGGTGAAATGGGTGCACTCTTCCCTAGATCTAAAGAACACAACGTGACCACCAATAAGTCAGGCCTATCAAAACTATCCTTTAAAAAAAATTTAAAAATCCACATTAAACAGAAAAACCCATGGCTAACAACCAGTAAGCAATGTGTAGAAATTGGTAGTTCTCAATCCAAATACGACTGATTAAAACTGGCGCTCCGCAAGGCTCAATTCTGGGCCCGACTTTATCAACTCTAAAATGAATCTCCCACCTTTCACACATCTTAGTGTGAATTGTTTGCTGATGACACACCTTTTTGTACACAGAGAAACATGAACATTGTTGGGAAATAACTGCAGCGATGGTCTCCATCCAGCATTTACTTTTTGTCCTGCAAAATGATAGTTTGCTTGATTTTCTGTGGAAATATGGACACAAAAACCTGACATTTTTTATAAAGACGAACTCACGGGGGTACCTGATTTTTATATCTTGAAATAATCCAAGATTTGAGAAAAGGTGAACAGTACTAATCCAAGCTCTCTGCCTTCTGAGAAAATATTTATACGATCAACCGGTTGTTGTTTCGCCCATTTTCATTGGATTTTTTGAAAATCCAAGGACATGAAGAATTTGTTGATGACCTGGTCTTACAGTAACCTGGCCTAACATCACCAACTGTCACTGATCTTCAAACAGCTTGCTCAGTTTTTTGAATCCCTCTTTCCTCCTGAATATAAATACACTATGCCCTATCTGCAACTATCTCGCGCCAAAAATGGCTTTTAATGCTGTTGACTCTAAAAGCTTCCCTGATGGGCCTCCAGCTAATTTTTTTCATCTCATTAGCCTGGACAGACATTTAAAACTGGGACACTACGATGACAAAGATGGTTTGTGTCTGTATCCACTTAAGGAAAAGTGCAGAACAATGAAATACAAAGGGAGGCCATGTTCACTGGAATGTTTGTTTACTTCAGCTCAGGCATAATGACAGTGAATTATGTGAGGAGACAATAGCAATCCATCACAGAGTCATATGTATTCCACCTATGTGTTGTGATAATGGCGTATGTGACTGGATTCACGTGTCTGGCAGGGTTTGACGTTGATGAACAATGTGGGAAGGTTTGTTTTCTTTCTGTGTGTGTCTGGCAGGCACAGAGTGGGCTTTCTACCACTTCTTTTTTAACCACCCAAAGAAGCTCATCAGCATTCTACATGCACCGCCAGCTCACTGCATCCAATCACGTGCGCTTACCATACTGAGTGAATGTGTGTCTATAATGAATGTGTGTGATGGAGGGCGACAGGCAGGGAGAATCCCTTTGTGTTCCCTGTGAATCCTCAAGGTCATGCATAGATGCTTGCGCGCACTCTGAGACAGGCACTAGTGAGTTGGCGATACATTCCCGAACAGTTGATGGGATTGATGTTGTGAATAGTATACTCTATGTAGGTTAATGGCTGCACTAAAATGTTCTTCTGACTGTCCAGATGCGCGTTGGATCATCTCCTGTCTCCTCATCAGCAGACACGTTCAATCTGAGATGGTGATGACATTGTTAACATTCTTCTGGGATTATTCCCACTTAATCTCGGCGATAATCTGAAAGAGTTAACTGTATTTAGTGGGGATGAGAGGTGTGAGAGCCTCAGCCACTAGTCGATTTCTCAGAGAGATTGCGGTCTTGTTTGATACCCAGTTCCCATGGCAACCGGTGACTGTGGTGTACCTGACCTACATATGTGCTGTATGTACATAAACACGCGCTAACCATCTGTTATTGTTGCTGTGTGCACGTGGGGACTGTGACTGGATGTTGAGGAGTAGAGGAGCTGTTTTAACCAGAAAATCTGTCACTTAGCAACCATAGCGTGTTAACAATAGGCACTGCAAATACATGAGGCTCTTCGTAACTATGTTGACCTACAGTCTGATGGGGTTAAAATTCAGATTTTAAAAGGGACACAAATAGGATCTACCACTACTACTACGACTACTAGAATCTAATGTATAAATAGAAAGAGGTTATGTAAAACTTAAGTTATCGTCTATTTGTATTAATCTATATTATTTTTTTGGTCACAAGATTGTTTTACTTTGACGATGCCTGACTGTATATTGTTGATGTGACACAAACCATCAGTTACACAGATGCCAGAACAGGCGCTGATAGATGATCAATAACTGATAAGTGAGAAAATGGAGACTAAAACTGATCTATGGACAATGTTACAAAACTGACATGAAGATTTAGAATGCATCTTGACATGTAGCATATGAGCTATTTGATACACGATGTACCCACACCTCATATGTTGGCAATATTCAACTAAAAAGATTTAAAATTGACAAATGTTGAAAGGAATATTGAGAATACATTTTTCAGTATAATGACTGAGAAGTGAGATCATGCATTAATATTTTCTATATCATATTTAACTTATTAACTCTTTTTCTCCCCTCATTTTTGTAGTATGTTGAATAATTCTCCAATTAACCCTGCAATAACTATTTATGTTTTGCCACTAGAGGGCAGTGGAAACAAGCTGCGAACACAATAATGACATATTATCGCCTTTTAAACTTGCTGGTTTTTTTTTATTTTTCACAACTAAAATCCATTCATTTTCTACCGCTTATCCTGTTAAGGGTCACTGGGGGGGGCTGGAGCCTATCCCAGCAGCTTTTGAGTGAGAGGCAGGGTTCACCCTGGACAGGTCACCAGTCCATCACAGGGCCAACACATGGAGACAGACAACCATTCACAGTCACACCTACAGTCAATTTAGAGCAGGGGTCACCAACACGGTGCCCGCGAGCACCAGGTCGCCCCCAAGGACCACATGAGTCGCCCGCAGGCCTCTTCTAAAAATAGCACAACTCACTCGTGAGCTGCGTCTAAAATTTATTTAAATTTTTTTGCTATTCTTTTTTTAATCACACTTGCATTTATATAGATTTAAAAATGACAATATCTTAAAAATATGTTCATTATACGTGAACTCTAAATCAGTTTAGGTGCACTCCGACCTGCTCTAGTTCAAAAGTCAGGATTGAGCGCGTGACAAAACCAGTGCTAGTGGAGAGTAAGCTAGCGGGCGCAGCACGGATGGACGCTGGATGGTGTTTCTTACCCCAAAAACATGGCAGAAAAAAGAGAGAAAACGTATCACTTTCACAACGAATGGGAAGAGGAGGAGTTCTTTTTTACAACTGTGAAAGAAACCTGCATGTGTCTCATTTGCGGGGCGAGTGTGGCGACGTCAAAGCGGCACAACATGGAGAGACACTTCACTACTTGTCATAAAAGCTACCATGCTAACTACCCACCGGGAAGCGCACTACAGGCAGAAAAAGCCCGTGAGCTGAAGGCAGCTTTGGGTAAGCAACAGTCTTTTTTCATGAGGCCGGCGAAAAAGTCACAAAAAGCAACCGAAGCCTCGTTATGTGTAGTGATGTAGGTGATCGTCTGAAAATGTAACAATTACTGAGATTAATAAAGTGCTGAATATTGATATGTTTCCCACCTTTTGTCGTTGTTGATCATTTTTGTGACAAATCATTAACGTGACCAGTGTCTTCACATAGATGAGTGTCATTAATCATTATTAATAATGTATAACTCAAGGCAAACTGAGCAAATGTGTTATTTCAGGAGAGCCTTTCAAATTGGTAGCCCTTCGTATGACTCAGTACCCAGGAAGTAGCTCTCAGTTCCAGAAAGGTTGGTGACCCCTGATTTAGAGTATCAATCAGCCTCGTCCCCTCTTGATGTCTTTGGACTGTGGGAGGAAGCTGGAGTACCAGAGAGAACCCACACAGGAACAGGGAGAACATGGAGACTCCACACAGAAAGATCCCGTGATGGAGCCAGGACTCGAACCCGGAATCTTCTTCCCGTGAGACGACAGTGCTGACCACTGCACCACCATGCAGCCTTACAACTAAAATGTGCAGAAAAACATTGGTATTATTTTGATGTGGTGATTGTGGCAAATGTGAATTTATTACACAATGTCCTTTTGAACTGACTTCTTTTTTTGTCTGAGAAATCCGTCCCTCCTCTGCTTGTACTCACCTGCTTCTCCTGTTTGCGGTTCGACACTGGACAAGAAGAATATTTTAAGAAGCAAAACTGACAACTAAGATATTAAAGTGAGATATACTCTGAGTTATAGAGCTAGGGGGTTCCTATTGAGTGAGGTGATAATTCTCTAGTTTATCACAAAGAGAGTCCCCTCTCCCATAAAGGCAGTCATGTGATCAGCTGTGAGAACACAAACGATGCCGCCTCTGTGTTTGAACTACAGTTGAACTTTTGAGTTGAAGATGAGTAGGTGTCATTTCAAGTTCAGGGCTAAAAAGTCAGAAAAACCTGAAAACAAGTACAATGACATCTCCTACATAGACATCAGTACTTAATATTCTGCATTTTTATTTTCTCCCACTCTCTCTTCTTTCTGCTCTGTAATCCAAAATAGCTTTTTACTTTGCCTCTTTTTCTCGCTCCTCTTCTCCCCTCTCTGTGTTTCATCGATTCTACCTAGACAGGTCAGGGGACAGTGTTCCCCTGTGGGGCATTCTGGGTAATAAATCTAATTCCTGTCTACGTGTGGAGGCTCATGGGAAGGTTCTGGCCCACTTTTCACCCAGACAAATATATCCACTGAATGGATGAAAGTGGGCCAAAAAAGTAACATAGAGGTAGACCTAAAAAAAAAAAAAAAAGTGTTTGCTAAAAGCTGTTCGCTTTTGTCTCAATTAAAGGGAAAGTCTTCATGTTACGAACATGTTTGTACACACATCTTGCTCTGCTGATGCATTTCTGAGGAAAACGTGAAGAGTTTCTGCCTCAGATCCATGAAATATTTCCTGAAATATTAAAGTAAATGTCAAGTGACAAGAGTCAGCAGCACTCAGATGAGGATCCCAGTCATAGTGCCTTGGACTTGAGTCACTGTTTTAATGATGCGCAATTTGACAGAAAACAACTCACTTGAGATTTGACTTGCCCTTGAATGTTAGCACTCCTGGCTTCAGATATGATGACCTGTAATAATTTAAAAAAAACATCACAAATGCTAATATTGGCATTTGTGTTTTTTAAATATTGATCCTACAATATCTTGGGGTGAGTTTAACTTGACTTAACTTGCCCAAGGCAAAAGAAAAAAAGAAAAAAGACTCCATGAAACATGAATCCAAACTCTATATTTACCGTGTTATTTCTGCATAACGGAGCTGATACCAATATATTACCAAGCAATCGCCCATATCTGTTGATGTTGTATTGATATAATCATGCTGGTAATACATACCAGTCCATCTCGTGGAATGTGTAAATGTCCAAAACCTCTACAAACATGGTGGGGACGGTATTTTAAACGGACTTCTTTTTATTTAACTAATCGACTAATTCACACACGCTGATGTTGTGCCATGCAAGGCAGCAATGGACGGTGGAATGTGGTGGATGATCGGGTCCAACAGTTGGACGAATCTATCTTGCGTCCTATTTACGACATTACATCTCCAAATCTCAAAGCGATGCTCAAAATCTTCTTTCAAATTACAAAAATCCCTCTGAATGTTATTTTAACTCATTTATATCAGCACTTGTTTCATTCAAAGGGCTCTGTCACCATGTTTGGAGGGTTTATTGCCAGACATAGAGACAAAAAGATGAACATGCGGTGAAGATATATTTACGGAATTAGCATTAACTTGTTACCCAGAACAGTAAACACTGACAGCTTGACCTCAAACACCTGAATGTCATCAGGAAATCTGTATACACCTGACAGTGGCATCAGTGGAGAGGATGCTCCAGGCTGTGCTGCTCAGGGAAGCTAATCCTGGCCAGACCAGCAGCTCTATCCGACTGCTTAAACCATTAATCATTTCCACAACTTCAAAAGACTCAGCTGAAGCTCTCGTCTAAGCCCACAATACGACAGATCTCACAGTAAATTAGATCCTTCTGTCAAATTTCCATGCAACAGTTACACTGCTTCGAGCCGAGGAAAGTCATTATTAATACAGAACATAAATGGAGAAAGCTGTCAATAGTAGCGGCGGCTTTACATGAAAAGACTAAAGACCATATTACGGGTTGAATGTATAACACTTTTTTCTGTCAATCACAATAATCTCGCCCCTCCTCATGTCTGTTCATCCACCTCATACCTCCTTGGAAAAATGGAGATAAAAATAACAGAAATGGAGCTGTAACAACTTAGCAGCTGTTGGACCGAGAATTAGGCCGGAGGAATAAAGCCATATCATGTCTGGCAGTTTGCAAAAGCTCTTAAAAGTGTGGCAAACATCTGCTTCTGTTCCATTTTTTTGTGGCTGTTACGTTCAAATGTCAAACTGGAAGGTTACACAGGGGATGAAAGTGCACTTTGGGACAGTAAAATAAATCAGCCTAGTCAGATTCGGTTACGTCAGAACAGTAAACTACAGAGCAGGTCACTCGCAACCTAATTACCTCGGCTCAAGGCTACAGAATTAAGAACCCTGCATGATACATGTTTTTAATCCTGTGATCCTAAAAAAAAACATATTCCTAAAATCAGAAAAAACAAAACACCTTCACCTTTGCTCTACGCTTTCTTTCAGGAACCGATTTCCTATCTTCAGCTGCATGTGGTCCGAGGAATCTTTCTGCCTGAATGCGTCAGAATAATTAAAAATTGAATTTATAGTCTGGAGAGCAACCATTTCTGTGGGTTCATCAATTTTTAATGGTTTTTCAGAATGTGAATTTGTGTGTGTGTGTGTATGTGGGGGGGGGGGGGGATTATATAAGATAATACCTCACACTTCAGACGTAACACACAGCACAAACACCACCAGGTTTTCGTGAGTCCACTTTGTTCCGATGAGGCTTAAAAGAACGTGCTTACAGTTGTTTCCATAATGTATAATGTAATATCTTGAATACAAGAACGCCTTATGATGGAAATGTATTCAAAACTACTGAGGTTTCCTGCCGTGTTACTCTTAAAAGAAATGCGAGGAACAAAGCCTTCAATGTTTTCGGTTTAGACACCGTTCATTTCCTCACAGCTGCCCACAGGAGACTGTTTGTGCTGGCACGAAGTCTACAGACAGAACACTGTGCCTGCTTATCCACTATGTATGAGGAGCCACTACAATTAGCACGGAAAGACTTACTTCCTCCACCGAGTGTCTGTTTTTCACTCCCTTTGCACGACGATCTTAATTTTGTTTTTTGTTTTTTGCCACGGGTGATGAATAGCCAGGAAAAAACAAGTGATCTCCTTTGTTCTGAGTCTTTTGTGTTTTTTACTCTGAGCTGAGGGCCGGTCGGTCGACTTGGCGCTTGCTTTGAGATATTTCGACAGTTGAGGGGATATTTCATGTAATTCCACTTGAAAGTACATTTTGATCGGTACGATGCAGTTTGTCTTTACGTGACCAGCTGTCACGCATGTACGCACATCTGGGCTACTATATTTACAATTCCACCTTTTTTTTGTTTGTTTTTTTTGTGTTTGTTTTGTGCGTCATTTCATGGAAGCTTTTGTTTTCACAGCACTGAGCTGAACCTTGATATGAAATATGGAACATGTCCTGTTCTTTCTTCGGTTATTGGAAGCATAAATTTATAACCACCTCTGAGGCCCGTGTGTGTGTGTGTGTGTGTGTGTGTGTGTGTGTGTGTGTGTGTGTGTGTGTGTGTGTGTGTGCTGAGGAGAAAACTTAACGATTATCATGTAATTAATCATTGATTTACTGTTCGTTCATAGTCCCCGATTTCTGTGTCAGTATCCTCATCCACCATGATCTGATCAGTCAACCTGAAGGTTATGCGGGTGTCCCTCTTGCTCCAGGCGTCATGCTGTCAGCAGAAATGAATTGATTGTTAAGCCTATAGTACTGTTGACAGGAGACCTGATTGGTCCCCACCCAGGGATTATCGGTCAATGCCGAAACTTTGATTGGTCGCTGCTGGCTGCAGATTTGAAAAAGGGGGCTTTTTCTTTGCACGCGTCACCGGGGCGCGTTAGAATCCGCAAGGTCACGGGCTCATAAGCTTCGCTGTTTTTTGTCAGCAACTGCCTAATGAGTTGTACAAATTTAATCACGTAGAAGGTTGGTTAGTTCGCCACCAGGTCCTCATTAGAGCGAGACAGAAGAGACACGAGATTCGTTTCTCTGTTGTCCTCACCGTGAAGACGCATGACACCAATTTACATAGCCCACCTTGAAAAACCGATAATGGTTTCCATCCCCCATGGTCTGACTGATGTGTTTGGGTTGTTAATCACCTAAGAATTGAGGTAATTATGTATGAGAAATGATTATTCCTTTTTTGATCTCTTGATAAAGCTTTTATTCCCACTTAAAAATCAAATAAAACTAAAAACCTTCCTATTTATTCAGTTCTGCGATGTTATTAAGCATAAATAGCATCCTCTTTTACCTCCTGTTTATCATAGACAAACAGCTTTTTAGGTATGAGGTTGTGTTTGAGGTTATAACGCTGTGTGTGTGAGTGTGAGTGTGTGTGTGTGTGTGTGTGTGTGTGTGTGTGGTTCAAAGGCAATAAATATGAATCGTCTCTGCCTGTACTTTGTTATTCTAATATCATACATTTCTTAAAATAAATTCAGCAAAGTGGTTTACATGCGTTTGTGAACCGCTTCCACGCTGTTGATATTTCGTTAAACAAACCTGACGTCTCTGAATCTATTCTTACATGTCTGGCTGCACAGTGGTGCTGTTTATTTATTCAAGGGTTTGCTAAAAAGGCAAAGTTCCTCTATGAGAGCAGGCGTCTGCGTGTATCTCTGCTTGTTTGCATGAGTGTACAGGAGCCGCTAGTGTAATCTGCTGTGACACTTTTGTCTTTTTGAATGGCAGCACTTTCACTGATGTGATGACAGCGTTTATTTCATGTTCAGTTTGCAGTTTTATTTGTGGTTGATCCTTCCACTAATCGATCCATCCATTCCCCCGCCGTATGGTCGCCCTGGCAACCTGATAATCACAGGTCTTTGGTCCTAGGAATATTGTTGGGTTCTTCCTGGGAAATCCTAAACGTTACGTTCCACCATGTTCAAGGTGTTCCGGTTCATTAAAAAGAGGATATCGCAGAGTTGAGCTTGGGGCAGCTTGGTGGCACAGTGGTTAGCACTGTCGCCTCACAGCAAGATGGTACCGGTTTGAGCCCCGGCTCCAGCGTGGGAGTCTTTCGGTACAATAAGTCACCACCGATTCTATGTAAAACCCTGAGCCACTGACCCAGTCAGTAGCTCAAAACATCACCGTGGAACCACATGAATTCGTGGCTTAACTCGAGCTGCCATCTTTTCCTAACAC
This sequence comes from Aulostomus chinensis, assembly GCF_037954235.1. NCBI lineage: Eukaryota > Metazoa > Chordata > Actinopteri > Syngnathiformes > Aulostomidae > Aulostomus > Aulostomus chinensis. Next base: position 10,818,501 of record NC_141342.1, read on the forward strand.
CGACACGTTTTCTGCAGCTAAACTGAACCTTTGCACCGAGGTCATTGCACAATTTTTTTAGAGCACTGTGGCCTTCAAAGGTGTTGGGTGGTATTTGCACATATCTGCTTTCAACAACCTGGAAATACAGATGGTAATCAGCTCTTACACTTGATGTTTAGGGACACATCATCAGTTGTGTACCTCAGCATCATCAGGTGTTTTCTCGCTTTTGGCGGACCCATCACAGGCTAATCAGTCCCGCGTGTTCCTCCCCATCCTCTGGGGCTCTTTCCTCATTATCTGTAGCTACTGGCTGCAGCGTTCAGTCTGCAGTCCTGGACTTCTGTAGTTTTGTTTTCAGGCTCCACAGGGCAGACTACTGCTCTTTAATGATTGGGGTATGGTACCACAGGGAGTCTGAAAGTGTAGAGACTTTTTTTTTTTTTTTTGTAGATACATTTGTAAGATGAGGCCGGTTGCAGTGTTTATAGGTATAATAGTGGTCAACTGAACTATTTACATCATCACATCAATCATCAGTCCCTCTTCATCTATCCTCCGCACATGAGCCCTGTCCTCCCCAGAGGTTCACTGGATGAAGGAAACTGGGACAGAGATAGTGAGGAGGGACATAGACCCAGAAACACAGCTGGACTCAGCTTTCTGCTTCAACACACACACACACACACACACACACACACACACACACACACACACACACACACACACACACACACACTATCCTGAAAGGGAAGAGGCTGCACAGTGCATCAGGGAAATCAATTGTCCAGAAGAATAACACTGAGCTGCAGATGAAGTTGTGATGATCCTGATGGGGCAAAGAAGTGTGTGTGTGTGTGTGTGTGTGTGTGTGTGTGTGTGTGTGTGTGTGTGTGTGTTCATTCTTGTACTTATTCTACATATTAAGGACTAGAATATGCATTTAATCAATAGAATGAGGACATTTTAGCCAGTCCTCACATCTTCAAAGGGCCGTTTGAAGGTCAAGACTTGGTTTTAGGGTCGAGGTTAGAATCAGGTTCAGGTTAGGTTTAGGGTCAAGGTTAGGGTCAGGCAGTCAATTTAGATTGTTAGGTTTAGGGTGAGAAAATGTATTACATCAATGAAAGTCCTCACAAAGATAAGAACAAGGATGTGTGTGTGTGTGTGTGTGTGTGTGTGTGTGTGTGTGTGTGTGTGGTGTTTTGGAATTAATGGCTCTACTTTGCAGAGAGGTTTCTTATTGCTCACTCATTTTCTAGATGAATTTTAACCATAAGATGACCCAATCAATTTCATTCAGTTTTTCAAAAACGCACACAGGCTTCATTTACACATGAACCCTCCGATATGAAGTCAATATTGACATTCGCACAACACGGATACATCACGTCAGCATTTAATCTCTGCAGACGTACGCGTTTCCATCACATATGTCCTGGTTGTATTTATAGTTGTTATTCGGAATCAGCGCCAGGAACCAAGTCTGCCATGGACAGATGGCACGTCCCTTGTAAGCCAATAAGGAACATGAAAAGGTAAAAACAGAGTGAGGCTTTCTTTCAAATATTGTACAGAAGATGTAAAGACTAAGAGAAATAAGAGGAACTGTATCTCTTTGAGGAACTCATCTGAAGCGCAGTAGGTCATGTTTACTGACACTTCATCGTGTCCTTTTATAACCGCCGTTATCTGCCACCCTGATGCTCTGTTTAGCTTCCCTGGCTTGAGTGGAGGATATTTTTGTCTTCTTTTATGAACTGCCAGATGTCATCCATCTTCAGCTTTCCAGTTTGGGGTACCTGTGACGCTGATGATGATGTCAGAGCTTCACCGAGCGATGACATTGTGGAACCACACCACTGGGTTATTGGCATCATTAAAAAAAAGTCTTTTTTAGCAATTCCATGTGATATAAAATGTCTAAAGTGACTCTTCCATTAGCTCTGTGCATCATGTTTAAATATCTTAACATTTCACAGCTTCCTTGCTCTCGTCTCTGCATCCATTTTTAAAGCTCATTGTCCTTTGAAGATAAGAGAGACAGACGATTAATGAGAAATAAATCCCAGAGCAATAACAGCGGACCAGCCCTCAGTGTCAGGGTTGAGCTTCCCCTCGGCCCCTGACTGAAAGGCTGCTTAGTGGATGTCCTTCTGATGTTATCAACCTCCCAGACTTTTGTAATATTTGGCAGCCAATAACTAGGATACGTGTGGGATAATGAAGTTGTGTGAAGAGGAATAAAAAAGCTTTATAGTTTGGGAAAGAGAGTTTGTAGAGCGTCAGAGAGCATCAATTAGTCGAGCGGCCAGTTGTGTCAGGTGGGACATGTCTATATATCAGAACTGAGTTATACATCATTTTTATCAGTATCATGAAATATATCAGTAGTTGGTGGCACGGTGGTGCAGTGGTCACAGCAAGAAGATTCTGGGTTCGAGCACGGGGTCTTTCTGTGTGGAGTCTGCATGTTCTCCCTGTGCCTGCGTGGGTTCTCTCTGGTACTCCAGCTTCCTCCCACAGTCCAAAGACATCAAGAGGGGACGAGGCTGATTGATACTCTAAATTGACCGTAGGTGTGACTGTGAGTGTGAATGGTTGTCTGTCTCTATGTTGGCCCTGTGATGGACTGCTGACCTGTCCAGGATGAACCCTATAGGCCCCACCCCCAACCCCCCCCCCCCCCCCCACGACCCTTAACAGTAGAAAATGGATGGATATCAGTAGTTTGCTCAAGTCCCTTTATTTTTGTGAATTGTTTGTGGTTTATCATGAGGAAACACAGAGGAAATATATGGTTTATGAGTTATATACCGAATGTCGAGGAAACAAAGTTCCCTTTTTTTAACACGGCCACTGTTTAATTTGGGGGAGGTGTCAAAAAATAAAACCAGAGAATCCTGGGGGGTCTGATTATGGTGCATCCCTACATCATATGCCACACAGTGATGATTCCACTGTACAAACTCTGACTACAACAAAAACCTGGAAACACAACAGAAAACTGCAGGAAAACATTTTTTATCCATGAACTAAAATTGCAGACACACTACAGTTGAGAAGTCTGCCACATTCAGACTTTCGGTTATTTGAGTCTGACCTAGTTTTGTATCGAGAATATATACAACATCATCATTCTGTCCTCTTTCAATTTTCTTCCATAAAAATGCTGCATTTAACATTACACGATCAGATTTGGATCAGGAATGTGCCTATAGGAGAGATTTAGCCACCCAGATTTAATTCATATTGTGGCTCATATCTGCATGTTCAAACAGCACAGCACTCCATCATTACACCCCCTTTATCGCCAATCTCCTACTTTTTTTTGGTCACATTTCCTGCCAGTCCTCTTTCTCACTTTCACTCATGACTCCCCTCAACGACCTCCTCTGTCTCTCCTTCTATTCACCACCATCCGTCCTCATTTATTCCCTTTCTACTTCTCATACTCCGTCTTTTTTGGATGAGAGTGCTTGACTGAAAACACTCGAACTCCCCCCTCCCCACACACACACACACACACACACACACACACACACACACACACACACACACACACACACCCCTTTAGGATCCTTAAGTAGGTCTGACGTAGTTGCATGGCATGAATGACGCAGATGTATTTATGAGAGTAGGTGGTGTCGTCCTCAGGAGGGAAACGGGGGTGGGGGGGGGGGCAATGAAGGCAAACGAGGGAGAAGAGCGAGAAATGAGAGGAGACAAGGAAATGGGTGTAGAGGGGAGGTGATGGAGGAAGACAGATGAAGAGGAGGGGGAGAAGTGAGAGGGGACAGATTGATGAATGAATGTTTGTGCATAAGCCACGCTGAGGCAAATGCCAATTTACTCCACTGAGGGAGTGTTTCAAATTGAAGTGATGTTGAGAGAATAAACTGGAGGCTGTCTGACTCAAAGCTCCCTTCTTGTTTTCATTTCGAGTTTAAGAAACACCAAAATAAACTCAACAAATTATTTAACCATTACCCAAGAGTGAGAGGGCACATTGCCGAAATCCTGTGTGCCGCTCTGTTTTAGAATAACAGCTACAAGCTTTTGTATCAGCAGAGCTACACTCGACTACAATTCGGCTGCGGGAGATGAATTGTAATTTCCTGCAAGTTTTTTTCAGTTCACCTCACAAGTACAACTTCAGGATGAGCGGGTGCAACGTTGCATCGCACATTATTAGCCTTGTACGAAGGAGAGGAGGGAAAAAAGGAGAGCAGGACTTTTTTTTTAAAGAATTAAATCAAAGGAAATCAGAGGTAGAAGGTTTTTTTTTCTCATTATTTTGCATTTCAAGAATGAAATCGATGTTTTTTTTTTTTAGAAGAAAGTCATCTCCTGTCCACGCAGAGAGCACCGTAAGGGGAGTGAGTGACAACTACACCGTGTTCATGGGCTGAAAGGGAAAGAATCTTTGTTATAAAACCGGAGTCTGAAAAACAATGCGTCTTGTAGAGGCAGTCATACGTGCTGCTTAGCACCATCTCAGAAGGTCGGCTTTAATCTGGAAATGTCAAGTTTGATTCTCAAAATTTCGTCTTCATTGACGAAATGAAAGGCAAAAGGAAAATCTTCCTCTTTTGATTCGGTTCTACTTTATTCTTGACAATTCAACTTCAGTTTGACAATAAGACGTTAGCTACAGGGTCACAAAAATGACACCAAAAGAAAGTTCTGAAAGAAAAAGGCATAGCAGCGTTTGAAATTATTTGCAGTTTTCTTATTATTAGGGTGTAATTCTTCAGAAATGCACTTCGGCAGGATGAGAAAGAATAAGACGTCTGTTATTTGAAGTGAAATCTATTTTTTTCTGTCAAGTTTGTAATGTCCACTTTGGGGAGCACAACAAAGAAGCCCATATATTCGACCACGACTGTTTTTTTGCAGGAACAAGAAGCGCAAGATTTTTCATGCAAGTACCGAACTGTGAAAGGGGTTCTCACTGGTTAGTTTATCAGAGTTTTTGAATATGTAAACCTTTGTTCATTGTCATATCTGACCAAGGCATCATCGCCTACTTACACGCACGACTAATTTGAACAAGAAGCTCAGTTTTGCACTTGAACTGTAAACTGTTTGTTTTCTTTACATTTCATTTTGGGAAAAAAAATCACACAAAAACAAAAGTTCCTCTCGTTATTTTAGTCAACAGAGCCGGAGAATGTAGTTGTTATTTAGCTCTGTAAGTCCTTGTCAATGTTGTCTGATGGAAGATTTGAAGATCGGGAACATCTAGTTGGATTTATTATCCCACAACTTAGTTTTCATCATTTTGATATGACAGCAGAGAGAAGTTCTGTCTCTCCGCTGCGCTGCAGCAACACTAAAATAGTGCATTATCACAGTATTCAACTAAAAAGCAGTAACACCAAAGCTAGTTTCCCTGGCGATGAGTTACTTGTACTTTTATGATGTAGTAACTCAGTTACTTCTTGAGAGTTGTAGCGATGGTAGCTGCTCATATTCAGTGACTTACCCGACACTGGTAACTTCTCCAATGTGTTTATAGCTGGAATCTTTATGAACAGTGAATTATCTTCTCTTTTTCGTCCTTGTATTATAATACATGATCAGTAGGTCTTTGTTAAGTTACGACATTATTTTTTCGTCAAGTTCGGTGACTTAATAATCATCGTTTTCAACAGCTCCTCCTCCTCATTTCTAAAACCCGCTCAAAAAAAAAAAAGGAAAACAAGTGTAACACAAAGAGGTAATCCTTGAATTTTTGCCCCCCCCCCCCCCCCCAAAAACGTTGTATGGGATTAAAATCCCTGATTTGTATCTTTTTAAACATAAATCCAGGAGCTACATGAATGTTTTCATCGTAAATCCCTTTGGGTGGAATTGAAAAGCGGCAGCATGTCCTTTTAGAGTTCAGCAGCTAAAATGTTGAGGTCTGATTTCACTCAAATTATCTACCTATGCCTGTTCGTAACTTTCAAAGAGAGGAATTGAGTTCATGAAGGTTTTCGCCAGCCACTACACAAACCTACAGGTGGTTGTTTACCTGTAGAAATGAGCGAGGAGAATAACGTTCTAGTAAAATAAATAAGCCTTTTTACTGCACACAGACATGTGCCACGATGTTTGCAATGCAAGGTTTTAATGTTACACCCTTCAGCTACTTTCGGATCTATTTTTCTGAGGCTTCAGGCTTGGATAAAACCTAATCTCTGTTCGTCCATTTTAACGTCAAACCACTTTATAATTTATTCAACGGGGAATAAAGCTTTAACAGCTCATCCAGAAATTATCCCAAACCAGGAGGTCTGGAATACTTGCGCGTAAACATTGTGTTTGCGGAGCTGTTGTTTTCCCCCTTGATGACAGGAACACTGGGAAAAGATTTAGCCGACGAGGAGGAAGACGATCATGACCCGCTACGAAGCTCAGCAGAGCGCCGTTCCTGTCTCAACGTGAGTGCGTCTCGGCATGAAAACACCGTAATCCATCTGTCCTGCGCACATGCGTGCCCCACATTAGTCACATCCAAGTACTGGATCATGGCATTTTTTTATTTTGTGACAGCAGGTAATTAAACTTTCAAAAAGTAAACCATTAAAAGAAATCTCATATTGAAGGGGATGCTAACGGTTATCTGGCACGCTCAGTCCTCAAGAGCCAGGTTTCTCTGCTTGAAAACAAACACAAAGAACAAAGAAAAGAGCAAAATTAACACATGGGAGAATAAGAAGCTCAAGGTGAATGTGGGAGGAAAGAGAGAAAAGAAAGCATTCATTTATTCACTTACTTTCAGGTGCACTTGCTGCTAAGCCAATAAACGCATCCAACAATACTCTGCATTACAGTGACTAATGAAAAATGCAAATTAGAGTCTTGTGTAAGCACAATGTCGAAGGTGAGCTCGGCTTTATTGTCGGAGAAACTGCAAGAATAAAACACAAATTAATCTTGTAAAAGTTATGTTGGCCAATAAATCAGGTCAGGAATTTTTCAAGTGCGCAAGTAGCAGAACTCCCCCCCCCCCCCCCCTCGTCTTATACACTAGGAAATCAAACTTTAATAAGAAAAATAGTGGAATCTTATATAAAGGCTGTAATACCTGGGTGCTTGTGGTTGATTGCGAGTGACGGTACTTAATCTGCCGTACTCTGGATTATTGCCCCCACGATGACGTTGTGAAACCAAAAGAATTGTGACACCAAAGCAACGATAGAGAAGAAGCCTTTCTGTTTGCTGCAGGCGACCTCAGCACGTTCATCCCTTTTTATTCGAAATCTTCTCGTCTTAGAGATCCGTCATGACAAACACTTAACTTTGTGGTTACATCCAAACTGTTGGTTTGTTTTTTTTGCTTTTTAAAAGGGAACGTTGTAAATGTTTACAGAGGAGCCTACTTTTAAACTTACTCCCCTGCTGCTTTTTTTTTTTTTAGAGCACCTTCAATGAGGTCAGTCAGAGAAGCCCAAGCACTTCAACAACAATTAAATTTTAAACCCTTTTCTCTTACGGCGACTCAGCTTTTAAGAAAATGCTTATGTAATGTAGCAAAATGTAATCAACCAGCGAAGGCGTTGCATAACAAGCTTTACGGCGGGTCCTCAGAACGTACAGTAATCGTGTCCGGATGACCTCACAGAGGTCGTCGGGGGTCATCTGATAGTAAAAACAGGTGCCGTGATAACTTGGGTTCTATCGTCCTGACTGGCTCCTCTCGTGATGAGCTGTAATTACGGCTCTGCTCTGGTTGCTGGAGATGCAGCTGAGTCTGTCGGATGTAACTGGCAGCCGTTTCCGCAGAGACGTTCTCCTCGTCATTTAGCTGAGTCCAACTTATGTAATCAATAGGTCACGACCGTGATTTCCATTTCTCTTCAACACGGGTGACAAACAATGGGAGAACAGTGGCTTACATAACATGCGTGCAACATTTTAACTGCCGTTTGAAAATGGTTGTTAGATTGGCGTCGATTATATTACAGCACAGTTTACAGGAAAAAAAATCCACATTTTTAATGTGACAGTGAAGAAACTAAACTACGAGATACTTTATGAGGTGCGACATCACCGTGTTAGCAACCCGTCAGCCAGCAGCCTCCTTCACTGGAGAGTTGTTGAGTAACGACCCTTTAAATGTAGCTGCTTGATATTGTTTGATTTTACCATAAATTTATATGAATCCTTCAAATATCTAACTTGTTCTCTACTTTAATAAAAGAAGAAAATAAAGAAACCTCATTTGACCCCGTCCGAATGCATTGCCATTTATTTGTTCCTTAGAGACTAAAAGGTTTTGGTTTTGTTTTCATTTAAAACTGTTTTAAAACGGTTTTAAGTTTATGTGTTTAGTGAAACCTAGCAGATCACAAAAGCATTTTCTTCATGTGATTTCCAAGAGCATGGATGGGCGGATGGATTTCTTTAAAATATTGGAATAAAAATTGAGCGGCACGGTGGTGCAGTGGTCAGCACTGTCCCCTCACAACAAGAAGGTTCCAGGTTCAAGCCCCAGCTCCAGCACAGGATCTTTCTGTGTGGAGTCTCCATGTTCTCCCTGTTCCTGTGTGGGTTCTCTCTGGTACTCCAGCTTCCTCCCACAGTCCAAAGACATCAAGAGGGGACGAAGCTGATTGATACTCTAAATTGACTGTAGGTGTGACTGTGAGTGTGAATGGTTGTCTGTCTCTATGTGTTAGTCCTGTGATGGACTGGTGACCTGTCCAGGGTGAACCCCGCCTCTCACCTGAAGGCTGCTGGGATAGGCTCCAGCCCCCTGACCCTTAACAGGATAAGAGGTAGAAACTGGATGGATGGAAAAAAATTGAGTGAATTAGCCGGAAATAACCTAAAAGCGACCTGCAGATGCTGCTGTAAAATGTATGACATATGATAGTTACAAATAAAAATTGGAGAATTGGGACCTTTTTTGTCTTTTCCAGTTAAACCAAAAGTGTAATTCCAATTATTAGAACTTGGTCTGGGTCAGTGAGGTTGTGCTAGATTTCTTAAACATTTCCTCATTTTCAGACAGTCCTCTGAAAGACCCTCAAGGGCCAGTGGGGCTCAGCTTTGGTCTAAATGAATCCATATGTTTCTTCTTCTTTTTTTTTTGACACTAACAAATCATCGTGGCCCTGAAACGTGCCCGGGTTTTGGGGGGAATCCTGTGCTTGTCTGAGCAATCTTATGACTTCCTGTGGCTATTCCAGCTGGTATAAAGTTTCTGGGCATGTAATGGTTGTGAGAATTGTCAAAAAACAAAAAAAAACAAAAAAAACCCCAACTCAATTAACTTTTTTTTTTAAAGCAGCTTTAGAGATAGAGAGATATATTTCTATAGTGTGTGCTTGTGTTTTATTCTTTGGAAACACAGATATCAGAACCAGAAGTCCCCTCAATATAAGGCTAGTGTTAAAGAATCAAACTTACAGTACAAGTTACTCGTTCATTCATCGTCTTCCGCTTATTCCTTACTAGTAAGGGCCGCGGGGGGGCTGGAGCCTATCCCAGCATCTACAGGCGAGAGGCGGGGTTCACCCTGGACAGGTCACCAGTCCATCACAGGGCCAACACATAGAGACAGACAACCATTCACACTCACAGTCACACCTACAGTCAATTTAGAGTATCAATCATCCTCGTCCCCTCTTGATGTCTTTGGATTGTGGGAGGAAGCTGGAGTACCAGAGAGAACCCACGCAGGAACAGGGAGAACATGGAGACTCCACACAGAAAGATCCCGTGCCTGAGCCAGGACTCGAGCCCGGAACCTTCAACCTTCTTGCTGTGAGGCCACAGTGCTGACCACTGCACCACCGTGCTGCCCCAGTACAAGTTACTAATAGATATAATTATATTAAAAATTCTGACTTGATGAAAGCTAGGATTTATCACAAAGATCAAGAGGACAATACATACAGATTGAGGCCCCTTTCATCCTTTTTCTCAGTACCTGAAGTGATCTAACTGGACGTTGCTGTCTGAACCAGGGGAGAAGCTGCCTTCCTCTTTAGACCCGACTATTACAGATCTGACTGGAGAAACGAGCCTTTTTCCGCGGCTCACATAATCAGCCTGTCCCTGGGTGTTCAGGGTTCCTCTGTGTGACGCAAAACTTCAGACGATGATTACGCTCTTAAATCTCTGATATTCGGTGATCTCGACCTTCAGTTGCCTTCAGCCCTGCAATGTCCTGCAGATCCCTGCCTCTCTTTAATGATGCGCTGTATTAATGAGCTTCTCTTGTGTTTGTAGTGCTAATTTAAACCGTTGTTTCTTTCCTCAGCTGTTTTCGCAACAGTAAATTGCCAAGAATTTTTTTCCCCTCTCTCTTATTAATAGAAACCCCTCCGCTCGACAGCCCGACAGTCGCATGAGCCGAGCCACTCCAAAGCCAATATTCCCTGCATATCAATCCTCTTCCAAAGGTGCGGACGGCTCTCTCGGTAGGGTCCCCGTTTGCTTCCTTCTGTCCTCGTCTGTTTCAACGACCAAAAGCACCAGGTCACATTGTGTTAGCTACCACGGCGATGAGCTGAGATTAAGTTGGCAACATACACAAGTGTGAGTGTTTACACCAGCATGGGATGGGTTTTAATCACTTCTGGGAAACCAGCGGTGTAACGTTCTCACCCCAATCAAACTTTGTCTGCGCTTCACAGGAACAACAGCGAGATCGCGGGTTGTGGGTTTTTTTTTTTGTTTTTTTTTTGACAAGCAGTTCAGAACAGCGTGATGCTGGTAGTGAAATCAGTGCATGCAATCACTTATTTTAGTTCATTCACAGGGGTGTACAGTATGACTCACCCAGGTCTCAACCTGTAACACAGACATATGTATGACTTGTCTATTTTCAGACGCACATCTGAATCAGCCTGCACCTCAGCTGCTCTGTATGCTGGCGGAGGAGGTGATAACTTATTGTTTCATACTGAGTGTTTTTTTTTTATGTCCTCGTATGCAGGATGCCTTAAAAAAAAAAGAAAAAAAAAAAAGCACAAATCCTGAGTTTACCTGAACAATGTTATGGGTATAAGCTTGTCACAGGGCGATTATTTCTGTCACTAATTTCTAATCTCTTTGAACAAATTCTGAATATAAATACAGAATCTGGAGGCAAGGGAGAAAATGTCGGAACAGGGCAGCTTCTGGTTTCTGTTTGAGTACCTTTGACCGTTCGCGTTTGGGCTGGCCTCTGTTGCATCCAAATACACAGTCCATGTCGGGTGCAAAAGAGATAGAATGCGTTGGCTGAAATGCTAGGTCAGAAAAATATCTCATGTCTGATGATTCAACGAGGAGGTTGAAGTGTTTTGAACTGTATTCTGAGTGTAAACTGCTACTTTTTCAAACGATCCGCTCATATTTGTCGTCTTTCAACTCCTTGCGAATGTCTTCAGTTGTTTTACGGGCTGTAAAAAAGGAAGTCCAGATATCCAGTGACTACACCAGAACCCTAAAACTACTGGCTCTTGTTCCCAGTTGCTAAATTGTCAGACTTGGTTGAGAGACTGGTGTTCTCCATCCTTTTTTTTTTCGCTTTTTGTGTGCCGCCATCTTCCCTGTCGCGACATGAATTCACAACAAACTCACAAGCCAGTTCATCGCATCCTCGACGGGTAGAATCCTTAGAGACATTGAACAAGTCACAGCCTTCTTTTCAGCTGAATGACGGCAGGTTCGGTCATGGTTGGACTTCTGACAGCACAAGCACACCCAACGTTCTAGGTGTGCCCAGAGAATCCAGCCCACCTGCACAAGAACTGAGCCCCCCAAGGAGAAACAAGCATGCTCAAAATTCAACCGATTTGCTATGTCAAAGACTGCGCTATTCTGTTTTTAATGGAGTGAAAGTCAGGCAGAACTGGGTCTGTTTCTGTTCTGATGCTAGCAACAGAGCAGTACAGGAAGAGTACTGGATTGGCGTCACGAGCAGCTTGGGAACAGCAGTGATTTATGGAGTGCTAGCAAGTGTGGCAGCAGGGACGAATACAGGTGCTTCCTTTCTGCCTCCTACACCCCCCTGCTGTTACCTTTGCTGAGGCCCGAGTCACAGTTGTCACCAGCAGCAGCATTAGCATCAAATTCAGCTGGAACCTGACGGCCACCTATTGGCAGCTTCTCAACCCTCATCTTGGAGAATGAAGCAGTGTAGTTTCAGAAAGTAGTTTGATTACATGGCCTCTGACCCCCCCCCCCCCCGCCACACTTCACTGTTCTTTGAATAAGCTGCAGGAATTCGTGATCATTAGAAACCCAAATTTAAGATATCAAATTAATGATCTTGTCATTTCATGTATTTTAAACCTTCATAATACTTAACAATTCCATGTTAATTCACTGTTGCGTTAAAAAGTCACAAAAATGTGAAAATATTGAAACCTTGACTTTACGGGGCCCGCCCATAAAAAAAAGCAAGGGCCCCCCCCCTGCGAGCTGGGAAGACTCAGTGCAAGCCTTCACGCAAAAAAAACAAAACTGACACGGTAGTGAATCTGAAGAGACAATGAAAAATTGCAAATTTGCTGTTCGCCATTGGTATGCTATTACCAGTCAGCAATATTAATGTTGCTTCCTGCTGTCAACACTTAAGTAAAAACTTATTTTTTTACTTAATGTAATCAGTTTTCAAACAATTAAACCGTTCAGATATTCTACTCTGAGGTAGAATTCGCTGGTAAAATGAACGCTGCCACTCGGAGCGTGCAAAAACTGATTACCTGAATTTGAAAAATCACTTCACGGCTTTGCAGTTAAGCAATTAATCATAGCTCATTCCGAGCAGTTTTCTATGAATGTTATATTCAAATGTGTGAAATTCCATCTCTCCTGACACTAATCCCTCTCCATATATCTGTCACACAGTAACTGAAATAGATTGATCCTTTCATTGTCGGGGCTGTGTGTCGTGCCGGGTCGCCACCGGTTGAATGAAGTGTTGCAAACAGAAGAGTGGATTTTCTCGCTGTGTCTCTGGTGCGTACTCATCCGTGGATGTAAGGGTGTGTGATGGCAGAAGCAAGGCTTCTTCTGCAGCTGCTGGTGCAGCAGGGCATCAAGCCTCATCAACCAGACACTAATTTTCCAAAACTGCAGGGACAGGATGTACTGTAGCACTCACTCCATCTGATACTGGGTGAGAAAGGAAGCCAGTCAGATTAATGCGTTCACGCTGAGACTTCCTCTTTCCTTCTAGGTCCACTGCAGCTTTCTTTGAATCGCTGCAGCTCCAGGCAACATAAACACAAACTAGAGAAGTCAGATTTTTTTTTCTTTCTTTCTGTGTAGACACCTTTTGTACTTCTTCAATGTCAAAGGTAAGTACTCAAACATATGAGTCATTCGTGAGGAAAATCATAACTCCAGAGCAAAGATGTGTTCTTTGGTGAAAACACATCTTAATTGGAAGATGAATAGTGAATTGAAGTACATTTTTAAGAGGTTGGTGAAGTAATAGTTTTTCCATTACTGCATTTAACCAGTGGTGATGTTCAAAAGTCCCCTGACCCCTCAGTAAAACATTCTGACTCTCAGAGCATTTCAGAGCAAGTTGCCTTTCTTGGACGAAGTTCAATTACCTTGCAAAAGCCCTTAAAACAGCTTCTCTAGCTGCAAAAATAAAATTGTAATTGCTGTATACAAGACGCATCTTTGAAAGGTCTGTTGAACACGGGGGCTGCAGGTTTCAACACGGCAGCTCTCTCATATCAAACCCTGCAAAGACCTCAGCAACAAGAAGCAGAACACCTCCTTGAGTTGAGGATGGCTTTTAATTTGAAAATCCAGATCAATCCCATAGAGTTTTGTTTTTTACAGCAATACGGCCAAGCAGCCGCCATGCAGGAATCATTTAAATCTCAGTGCAATTTGGTTAATACTTGGCTCAATCCCACCGATACAATTATCTAAATTATAACTGCAGTTTAAATGCGGCTGACCATGACACAGTCTCATCTGGGCCGTGCAAATTTTTAGTTTGGAACTTTTAGTTTGTATCTTAGAGGATTCATTTATGATCTTTGTCGTTGTTCTGGCTTTCGTTACTTCCTGTCTTTGTCTGTTTCCCGCATTTTTTTTTTTTTTTTTAAAGTGACTCACCTGGGTCTTGTCAGTTCGTGAGTCTCGTCAGTGACAGCCTTGTCCTCAATGTTCCGCTGCCATCTTCTCCCACCTGGTTCTTGTCAGGTAATTATTTGGTCTGTATTGGGGTTTTTTTGTTTGTTTTTTTTAGATTTGTTCTCCAACTTGTCATCGTTGGCTTGTCTCTGATGCTTCCCGGTAAGTTCAGTTTGTCCTCTTGTGTCTTCTCTAACAGATCATTGAGTTTCACCGCTGCTGTGGTTTTAACAGGTACATTCACTACTACCTTCCACTACTCTTAAAACACGAGCAGCATGCAGCGAGGAGACCTCAGCTCGGCAAGGGGGAAGATCCAAACTAGATTGTTTTCACAATAAGACATCATCCGTGTGTTTAAAAGAAGGACCGGCTACCGTTATAGTCAGTCAAACTGGTTTGAGTGTGTTCTTTTTAATGAGGGGAAATGATACTTCTGCACTTGTCTCAGAAGACATTTACTTTATCTGCTTGACTCAGCGAATGCATCATGTGACCAAAATTCAATACAAAGTTAAAGTCTAACACCAGATGATGATGTTTTGTTTTGTTAACTGACTAAAATCTGATTTCTTCCAAATGTCATGTGCACAAAATGTGAAATTTACATTTTTTATTGAAAATTAAATACATTAATGTGTCCATTATTTGTGACTAGGACAACAATGGAGATATGATGTCATAAAATGTAGATAATTTGGGGGCCTCTATTTCAGTTGGTAGATATCTGGGCCACAACTTGTTTTTCTGCTTGTTCTACGACAGGCTTGCTTCACACAAGAATGTAGATAACAAGCAAAATAAATAAGATGATACAAAAAAAAAAATGCTGCAAAATAAACTTTGAGCTAATGCGTGGTGCCTCTTTTTTTTTTTTTTCACCCCACACAACCTTTTCGCCCGCGTAGATCCAAACCGACTAAAGCTGAAACCAGAATGCTTCCCTCAATCTTCCCTTGATTCTGCATTCATAAGCCGAATGTGTTTACAGAGATTAACCACGTCCAGCCGGTGATGGCGGTTTTCCCTCCAGTTATCAGTCATTCTTCAGTCGCAGCTGCATCACTTGTTTCCCTACTTCTTACCAAAACTCATTAGTAGATAATTGAAAGTAACGACACTGATTATGAGGCGCGTTTGAGCAGCATCCCAGGGGTCTTTGCAATTTACAAGCTGGTAATGACATGTGGACAATGCCGTTAAAACTCAAAAGGGAGTTTTGTTGTTCATCACGTTGTGTTTTGGCATGTTCCTCTGTCACTTTTACCTTTCCTCACGTGTGAAATGAGGCGTGAGGTTGGAATTTTTCCTTGTTGATGAAACCGTGTTCCTAGAGTCCGAGCGATATCGTCTCCAGCATACAACCGCGTTGCTTGAGGGAATAGTTTCACATTTTAGGGAACACGGACTTTTAAAAACCTGAGGTTAATTCTGTTATTGTATGAATGCATTGAAATAAGTCACAGCATCACAAATCTGATGTTACAAAGAATTTGAAATATTTTTTCTCACCATGAAAAAAAAGACACATTTGTTATTAATAATCCATTCGTTTTTTATTTCCTTGTCATTTTCTTGTAAATCGTTCCAAACATCTTGGCAACTGTCTAATATTTCTGATGCATTCACTTGCAGTTTTTAAATTACTAAATTATCGGCAGCATAGAAAAAGAAAAATCCAGAAATTTAGCAAATAAACAAAAATTTGCCGTTAAAAAAATAAAATAAAATGGGAGCGGGGCTTTTTGAGTGTTTTTTCTTTTCAGGGTCCAGAGGATGAAATGTTCGAGAAGCCTCGGGTTACTGAAAGCTTTCTGAATTTCCTTTTTTTTTTTTTTTTTAGAGAGAGAGAGATTTCGGTAGTTTTTATTCAAAACTAACCTTCGACTCAAATTTTTTAAACTTTCATCGTCCTGTTCTTCATCATTATCATCATCAGTTACTAAAACATTCCTGTCCTTGTCAGAAAACAAGTGCAGGCCTGAAAGTGTGAACCGTGTCGCTGTTCGATCCATTAAATATCCATCCCCATATTTAAGGATTCTCTTGTCTGTAACAGGCATCCAGCAGCCTACCTGATGGAAGCAGAACACCACAGACTGCTGATGATACAACAAGGTGGCGGATCAGTCCGATGCCCTGAGGGTCTGGAGCAGGAAGAACTGAAGCATGAAAGATGACAGATGTTGGTGGGTGGCACACGCGGGCCTTGTGGCTGTCTGCAGCGCACACGCAGCCTCAGAATTCAGGGAGAATTACAGGCCTGATGGGTGTTGGAGACGGCATCCATATGACTGAGAGGATGAAGCTTCCCGGGGTCATAATTTACTCTGACTGACATGGAGCTCCACAGAGAGAACAGAGGACTAGGGTCAGATCCTGGATCAGTTAAATCACTTTGTGCAAACTGATACAACCCTTGAATCACTTCGCACTGTTCAGAAACGGTTTCAAAATGGAGGTCTTTTCAGGATTCGGGCTGTCGCTCTTCAATAGTGCATCTAAAATTCATCTGAATGCAATTAAACACATGTGATAATTAGATTATAACGTCATCTCTGTGAAATTCACCTTTTTTTTTTCTCCTGAAGGAAGCTCATGACAAAATGATGGCCAAAACTCCAAACTTTGGTACTAATATTAGGGGAGACCGGGCCATCTCGTCACGTGGGTAAGTTGATCGCTAATCACTTTACCATCAGAGGGCACTACTTAGAAGTGGAATAGTAGTTTTGTACATTGAGTCGGTCTGATGTCATATCCTGTGCGAGGAAAATCAAAGGACATTGTTATCTGTGGTGATCACTTATTGATCATTTTTCACATTTGACTGTTAACTGAAAAAAAACGTCATTTTTCGTTATCTTCCTCTTACCAGAAATCTTCACAACTATACTCTGATACTGGCTAGAGGGGAGAATAATGGGTCCCGTTAAATTGACGTGCATGAGGAAATTTTAAGATTTATATGAGTAAGAATTATTCCGGGCAACGTGTCAGTGATTTTTGGGAACTATGTGACATCCCATAATTCCTATTAACACCACCTCGTTCTCGCATTAAATTGCCAGTCCCACTCACCAAATGGGTAATGGACCTCAAATACTTAAAAAATCCATGAAAACGAACCCGCAAACCACAAAATAAAATAAATGTAACATGCATGTATGACATGCGAGTGTTTTGGGGCAACATGTGACATGTACCTACTCTACAATGAAAAAAGAAAAATACATGCCTGAGACTTCATTCCTTCATTAGGTGTGTGTGTGTGTGTATGTATGTATGTATGTATGTATATATAGTCAGTTTTTATTCAAATATATGTTATTAAAAAAAAACCATAAAACAAAAAAGACTGACAACATGCCCTGGTCTCCTGCGCCCTGACCTGTTGAATACATATAGAAATCTTCGATTGGCATTTAAAATAACTGCTCTGATAGTGTGTCAAGGTCAAGAAGGTCACCGAGAGCAAGAGAATGCAGAGCTTCTGGACCGTGAAAATCCTCACAAAAAAAAAAAAAAAATGCATATGTCTGTGATGCCGTGTCACATTCAGTACTGCAAGAGGTTCCAAAGGTCACCTGATTAATTATGCATCACATGGTGAGGAAAAGAGACATTTGAATGCAAAAATGTTCTCAGCGTTGTTGTTTTTTTTTTTTATATCTCGAATAGAAGCGGTAACTCTTTAAAAGGTCTTAAAAGTAAATGGATAAAGGTGGTGCTAAACTAAATTTGCATTCAACACATATCGTTATCTTTTTGAAAAGAGTGAACTAGATGCTTGTGTAACTTAGGCAGGAAAATTCTGGAATTCTCCAGCTTAATGAGCCACAGGACCACATGTTTTTGCCTCATAAAGCTAAATAAAAATGCACAGTCAAATATAAACGCTTGTAATGCGGCGCTGGTTTCTTGTTTTTCTGAGCTCTTCTCGTCTCTGTTGCTATAGCAATGGTGGCAGACGACCACACACTGTCTGAGAGTTTATGTCTGGAATTGACGAATTTTAGCGGCATACCTCGGGCAGCACACATACTGTGAAGAAGGGGTTTTTAATGGAGTTTGCAGTGACCTAAAAACAGCTGGCAAGGATTTGTCTGCCTCTCTGATTACTATGCTGCAGTGAAAATGCATTATTCTGCACACACTTACTCATGTTGTCCATGTGTGACTCTTTCTCCTGCACACGCAAACACATTTGTCCCAATTGACATATCCCTTCCTGCTTTCACTCTCCTCCCTCTCTATCTCTGTTTCTCTTTTTCTTTCTCTCCTCAATTCTCCAGCTGTGAACAGATTTCACATGAAGCCTCAGTGTAGATCTGAGAGAGGAGGGGGGGGGGCATCCCTTCCACAGTAAGCCCCTGCTGAGATCACTATCCGTGTTTCCGACTTTCGAATCGTCTGCTGCATTCTCAGCGTCATGCCTGCAGCTGTTTTTGTAAAATACATCAGGGACGGAACGGTGGTTCACGGTGCAGCCGTCGGTTTCAGGGCTGATTCATCTTGTAGGTGCAGACGCAGGAAGCTGAGATGTACAGTCTGTTCCCTTTGGTGTTAAAATAGGTAGAAATAATCTCCCCGCAAAGTGTGCAATTTAAGATATCGACCATCTTTTGTTTACTATTTTTAATTACACCATTAAATTCCACTGTAGAAAACATCTGTAAAGACAAAACAACTGCATCATTTTATTGTTAACCGATGTAATGGAAACGTTCCACAGTTACGTGCCAGTGACCTCTGATACGCCCTCATTTTCATCTGTGAAATATCTCTTGGAGGGATTTCTGTTGCCACAATTTCTAGGATGGGAGCTCTGTGTGCGGCTCGACGCTCCAGTTAAAAATACTTCACCCAGCTCCATCTGACCACGTTCAACTTTTCATCGATTTCCAATTAAATTTGGTTTCACTTTGCGAAGAGAACATTTGAATGATTAATTTCTTGTTGTTCACTTCCATTCATATACCCCAGGGAGGCTACATAACAATGACAGCCTCTTTTATTCTGCCAAACATTCCACGCTGCGCCGCCATCAAGTCGAGCATATGAGTGGGATCCAGTTCTATTATTATTTCACATCTGCTGGCAACTTCCTTTAAATGTTGTCATATTTGTCCCAAGCAGCGCATTGTGAAATAAACCTGCGAAAGTGACAGTTGAAATTTAGCGGCGTGAATCAGGATATAAATGGTCTGCCTGCCCGTCACACAGTCACCTCCTGTTAGTGACATCAGAGCAAAACTGAAGAGGATTTAACACATGATCTCATGCAGACAGCTGCATCCTTGCCGATCACTTTTCCTACCCGTCCCTGTTCCTACAGAGGGCTTATAACCAGCTTCCTCCAGTCCTGCGAATCAATTTGCTTTAGCCGAGGGCCACTTAAGCGCTGCAGCCGAGGTCTAATCCAGCGTTTCTGAACCTTTAAAGGGTTTCTTTCCCCCAAATTGCAAAAAAAGTACTTTTTTTTCCCCTGCTTAACCCCAGAGGTATCAAGCAATGCAGATGTGGAGATAAACAGCATCTGAACTTTTTTTTTTAAAATCAGCTGGTTTTTGGAGCTTATGCAATTAGGACTGATACGCTGCAACAATGCTGCTATAGCCCCCGAAGGGAGAAGCTTCCACCTAAGCCCCGTGCGTCTTGGATGACCTTTCCTTTCTCTTGCACTGTCTGAACTGATTAGCTTTTCTCAGTGGCAGATACACCATAGCTCTCCACTGCTATTTAAACTCAGGCTTTAGCAAACGATGACACCCCAGCTAAGGCGCAGCATGAAAGGGGCGGTGGGCTGATAACTCTTCTCATCTTCAGTGACATACTCGAAACCACCCGTGAACTTATTGGCTGTTTGAGGGCAGTTCATGATCTCCTATCTGCACATGTGTTAATTGGGGCTTTCAGAACGGATGTCGGCATATTAATGTAGTTTGGAGGCTCATTGGCGGACGAGACCAAAGCCTCAGGAAATCACACGTGATTCAAGATGACCTTCATCTCATGTGGAATTTGCTTTGCCAACACTGGCTAAAACAAAATCCCACCATACAAATACCCAGGGGCCAAATGATGTGGTGCATAATTTTATTTGAACATATATTAACATTTCGTTTAGTTTTTGTTTTATTAAAGACACAATACATACAGTATTTACATACTTAGTTTCAACAGCAACACCTGCTGGCAGAAAAAAAGTTGGATTATTAGATCGAGATAAAGTGGGTAAATGGAAGGCTACCCTCTAGAGTTTGTATAAAATTTGTCACCTTATCATTGAATTTGACAATTCCTGTCATAACAGTCCATGAAGAACAACACTGATCTACGGATTGTATTACAGAGCCGCAGCTGCTCACATCAGAACGCTGTCACTCCAAGTTGGGGGCTTCATGTAAGTTTTATGTTGTTTTGCATTATGTAATGATTGATCATGAAGTTGTGTCATGTGGTGATTGGTCATTTTATGCACCAGTGTCATCAATGTAAGACATATGCGTGCCGTCTAATCTGACCCTGGCACCTCCTATGATGTAAGTCTGGGCTAATTTACAACCTCTACAACCGATTTAAAGATTAACTTTTGACAAATCCGATGAGATTCACTACTTCTCTCAGACAAAGTTTCACTATAGAGTCAAGAGTGAGGATTTAGAGCATCAGAAGGGAGGATTCTAAGTCATGCGGGTTATCTGATGAAGGATATTCACTCATCCAGGGGGGCTTCTGTTTCACACTGCCTGCAGGAGAGTCTTGGGTATTTAGCCTGTGTGGGGTTGTTCTCACAATCGTTCAAATCAGTTGGTTTGTTTGTGCTCCTGGCTGTTGAAATGAGATACAACAGCCATTAGCATCATCGGAGTCACCAGAGGCCAAGTGTAAACAGCGGTATTCAGAGCATATGGAGCAAAATAACTCCAACTCATTACCCCCAACTATGGAAAATGAATTACCTTCATAAACATTGAGTTTTAATACCTGAGACTCACTTCCTTTCAGCAGGTGGTTTGATCAGAGTATTGGACTTGGATGAAAGGTCCAGCCACCCTCAATTCACTCTTCCTAGGATAACCACGACTAAGACGAGTGAGAGCCTTCACAGAGATCTTGCTAAGCGTACGCATACCAATCAGCCTTCGTCCAGCTGAAATGATCCTCAAAAGAGTGCAGAACCAGCCATCAAATGAGAGACACGGGCCAACTTTACCACTGAAGGTCTAACTAAAGATTTCCCATATGCCAAGGGCAGTCTTGGTCATGGACACTGATTTAATTGAGAAGGCACAACTATCTCAATATGCCCAAGTAAGAAAAGACAGACATAGGAATTACAAACCTTACTGTTATGAGCAAATAACACCAAAAATACACAAGAGCTCACCTGAGGTCAACTGTTTCAACACCGAAAGATACAAAAGCTTGGCGAGGAACCTGTCAGACAGGGAACTTATCCAACCATAGAGATATTCTAGCCAACGAATTTACTGACAGGTGGCAACCATTTTCCAGAATTGAGGAGAAAGGTGGTTGAAGCACCTTCCAATGCAAGACACCCTCCTCGAACCCTAACCCTTCATAACGGAAGGCTGTGGTGTCAATGGATTCCCCATAATTGACAAAAAAGGCCAATCTTGACATTCAGTGAGCAAAGTCAAAAACTGGACAAAGACGAGGCCATGTTGCTTACCTGCATCTCAAATATGGAGGCGTTAAAAAAGGAAGGAAACGGCTGTTACCCAGAACCACATCAGAACAATTCTTTGACCAGATTAGGGAACTCTGTCTGAATACATCCTGGTTCTCTGTTGAATCGAGGGACACTGGACTTGGTTGGAAATACTTGCAGACGTGTCACCTCTCATCAAAGATGCTTCTTCAGCTCTATTTGACTAGACTGGAGGGAGCGCCAGGTCTTTAGTCTTTGTGGGGTCATCCTCAAGGTGATTGATGCCACCGTTCATCAGTGCTCCCGCAATCGCTGAGGTTGTTTGAGTTCATCCTTTCCCACGGGATTCATCAGACACATGACTCCAAATAGTGGTATGGATGACCTCGATTACAACACCACAGAAACTAAATACTTGCCGAAAACTGATCTTGAGTTTTAAGTTTGTCTCTCAGCCAGTTTCCCTCGATTGACTTTATGTGGGAGAATTGCGTAAAGCCTTTTAGACTTAATATCAAAAACAGCACCTTAATTAGTTAGCTTCTCTAAGCTGGATTTTAAAGCATTTCAAAAGAAGATAAAGACAGCCAATATTTCAGATGAGAATGTTCTTCTCTGTGAGGAAAAATGAAAGAATGTGATGCAGCTGTAGAAATTTGCTCAAGCAAAAGATGTAGGAAGAAGTAACAGCCAAAACTACCATGAGAAATCTTACTGTCAAGAAAACCTGGGAGAAACAGTTGAGAAATATGAAAATACAGTAAGTCAGGACCAACAGATTTCTTTGAAGGACTGAAATTAGGGAAGCTGGTTAGGTAGCTAGCTTCTTTAGTTGCTTGAGTGATCAACGTGTTCACATGGTCCTCCGAGTTTGGTGTTCAAGGTTTATAGAGATATTTATTATAGACTGACTGTTTAATCTCTACTCTATAACAAGCTGTGTATTGCTTGTTGTGTCCAGAGGGGTTTTCTCTGCCTTGAAATATGCATCTCGTCATCTTCCCCTCTTCCCTCCCTAAATTCAGCAGTTTGACTGCTGTGATTCCCTCAAAATGGCCTAAGGGAAACTTACTGATGTCTAAATTTAAGGTTTTAAGTTAAGGGCAAACATTGACAGATCAAGGTTGTTTTTTTTTCCACTAACAACATCTTTAGGAAATCCTTATGTAACTCATTTCTTCTAAGTCATCCTTCAATGAGAGTTTGAAAGCAGACCTTAGCTTAAGTGGTTTTATGCAAGCCGGCACTGGGGCATGGGACACCTCTCCTTTCCGTTTGAACTGAAGAGGCCACTTGGACGAGAGGTGAACATCTGTCTACAAGCAAATCTAGTTTCCCCATATTGGATGATGAGTGAACATAACAGGTAAAATGATTGTGACCATCAAGAGCTTTCGATAAATACAAAGATTGGTAACCTGGCTCATAGAATGAATTCCGCAGGTATGTCTTACCTCCTATAATAAGGTAAGTGACTGTCATGAAAAACAGTGGAAGGCTGGGAGAGGGGCGAGTGATTTGGTCTCAATTAGATTGGATGTTCAAGAGGAGGACAGAGGCTGAACCAGAGGACCACCGCTACTGTCACTATAGCAACAGAGCTGATGGGCTGTCAAGGGGAAGGAGTGGGGAAATGAAGACAAGCACACGCAAATACACACACACACACACACACACACACAAACACACACACACACACACACACCTGACTGGCATAACAGCGATGCAATTCAAGCAAGAAAAATAACAGTAATGAGCACTCGCTGATGCATTCCTGCTTCGCCTTTTACATCTAGTCATAATTAGCAGTAACTCGTTGCTAGCTGAATGTTAGGCGCTGGTCAGGATCAATCACAAGGTGAATTTCATTCCTACAGACAAACACTTGCTGCTTTAAGTCATACATTTGGATGCACTTTCAGCGAGTGAGCACGGGAGATTAGAAACATATGTCTTGATTATCAAATATCAGAAAACCTTTTGTTAGTTGTCAGCGTGAAAAGCAGCCCCTGCAGACAGAGCCGACTGAACGTCGATGGAATGGGCTGCACTCAACCAGGAAGCACTGATGATTGTACACAGGAAATTGGTTATGGTGACAAGGAAATGCAAATGTCTACTCGCCAATGAAGCTTGGTCAAATGCAGATAAAATCATTAACAACTGCAGTGGCTACCATATTATACATCATGATAGATCATATTTTTCATCGTGACGTACAGTACTGTACATTCTGTCATATTTTGTTGCTACATACAGTGCATTGCCCTGACAGTAACTGCAAAACCCTTTAATCCCTGTTGTAGAAAATTAGTACAGCTACATAGTTGAACTACCTGATATTACTGTGCACTCCTTCAAATATCAAATTATTTACAATATATTTTTCTCTTCTTCTTTTACAAAAATCTTGTGCTTTAGCATTTGAAACACACACACACACACACACACACACACACACGCACACACATCCAAACAGCAAGTAGAAAAGAAACAATAAAAAGACATTTCTTCTTCTCCTCCTCCTCCTCATAAAATGTACAATCCCTGTATTCTATTGTGTCTCACTGGGAATGGATCTCATTGAGAGGAGTTCAAATGTGACAGCTGTGTCTTCCAGCCAGACAATGAATTTCAGGAAGTGACCCACTGAAGTGTCCTGAGGTGATGTCGATCACTGAGAACCTCTCAGTCTAGACACAGAAAACATGTTCTTTTACAAACTGCTACATCACAATTCCTTTTTTTCTCTTTTTATGATGCTTTTTCTAAAAATACCGATGACTAACGTTATTCGTGACATGTTGAAAAGAAGTGTGAGAAATGGCAGTCGAGTTGCGTAGATTGCCCTCAGATCACTGGCCGCTGCATCGACCTCCTCAGTAGAACTTTGGCCTCCTTGGAGCTTGTTCTGATACGTCAAAGTAAAATAATGTGAAGTGAAAATCAAGGAGAGTTATTTTTATGGAGTACCTAATTATAGAATCATTAGCACCACATATGGGTGAAAAAAAACAACAACAAATGACTGGATGGCAGAATGAGCTGCAACATCAGTAGACTCTCAGCTTGTGGAGTTGTCTTTGGTCACAAATCAAAACCTAAAAAAAAAAATGTGCCAGTGATGTCCCGTCCGAGTCCGCACAGCTGATTGATGATGTCCATTTCCAGAGCCAGGGGCTGGAGTCTCTTGATAGCTTGTTTTTACTGTGAAAAGCCATCTAGGTCCATTGTCAATATCACTGTGGTCACACACAGATTTCTATGGCCGTCGCCATCACCATCTGGCTTTTGTTCTTATCTCGGCCCGGGGACTGGTGCTGTCCAGACTCCTCTCTGGGAGACAGTGGGTCAGAGAGAACACTACGCTTGAGAGGTGCAGGACGGAGACAGGATGTGCCTGGAGGAGTGGAGGGCTCAGGGTGTCTCTGCGAGGAACGTGATGAAGAGGATGATGAGGAGGACGTGCAATTGCCAGTGCACACACCTGAGCTTGACCGTTCACTCCTCTTGGCTCTGCAAGACGCTCGACGCCTGAGCTCGCTGACCAGCTCATACTTGACGAAGCAGAAGACGTCCTTGACTCCGCAGCGTTTTTCTGGCTCAGCAGCTAGCAGCCTCTGAAACATGCGCAAGGCATCATCAGTGAAGCGGCGCCACTGTGATGGGTACGTCCCCACAGGACACCCTGCTTTCTGCCAGCGCCGAAATTCCTCATAGAACGCATCTGCTGGCAGTGCTGCCTCCCAGGGGAAATTACCCGTCAGCATACAGAAGACCAGCACACCAAAGGCCCACACATCCAGACTGGTGGTCACCAGGAAGCCTTCGGCACGGCTAGCACGGCACACCTCAGGTGCTGTGTAGGGGATAGTGCCGCTCACCCGTTTCACACGGCAGCCTACACGTCGAGTCATCCCAAAGTCGGCTAGCTTGATGCGGCGGCACTCGCGGTCGAATAGGAGCACGTTCTCGGGTTTGACATCCCTGTGTACCAGGTTTTTAGTGTGCATGAAGTCCAGAGCCAAGCCTAGTTGTTGCATGCAGCGTTTCACCATCTCCTCTGGCAGACCCACCTGAAAAGAGAATGAAGGGAAGAAGTTGACAAAGATAAATTAATTAGCCTCATGAAAAGAAAAAGAACATGATGGGCCGGTTACTGGGTTGTTGACAACACAACTGTCAAAAGTCCAGGGTGAAAAAAGAAACGCTCCAAAAAAGGAAACCCGATATAAGAGTATAAGTTCCGTTGCAACTATTTTAATGAGTGCTTAGAGGAATCATGAAGTCTAGCGCTCAGAAAACATCAATGGGTGAAGCACTAAAGCGAAGTGAGAGCTCTATGCAAAAAGAAAACTGAAGATGAAGACGAGGCACCAATCCCAGGAGAGCTTGTTAAAATCGCCGTGTCGCAACATGGCGACTGATTGGAGCTTCTCAAGCTGAGAGAGCTCAAGCGATTGGTGGAAGGAAGCATGATAACATTACCTGTGGGGGAATGATGTCGAAAAGGTCCCCGGCGGGGGCATATTCTTGGCCAAATACATAGCTGTCCTCCGTCTCAAAAAGCACATCCAGGACTTTGATGACGAAAGGGCTGCAGCTTAGTGAGCCTGTTAGACTGTATTCCCGCAGGAAACTCTTCAGCTTTGTCTTGTTCTTGGTAACAAATTTCAGAGCCATTTTGGTACCTACACAAATGAGATAAAATCATGAAAAAAAAAAACATGTATACAGTACGTAAACTTCCCATATTAGCCTGTTGGTTGTGCTTTCCAAACTACACCTGTTATTTAAAAGTTCAACTGGGAAATGATTCTCTGAGGGAGCCGGGAGATGACAACGAAATCAACCCCAGCTGCTTCTTTCATTCTTGTATGTATGTGCAGTTTATATATGACTGAGGGCATCTTACCTCTTCTTCCCCATTAAACACATGCAAAAGAGCCTGTGTAAAATGTGTGTACAGCTATTCTAATCTCACACGCCCTCTCCGACTCACTCAGCACTGCTTTCATGTTCGACTCAGTCGCACTGCCAAACTTTTATTTCCTAACAACCAAGGGTTAAACAAAAGATGTTGAAAAAAAATCCTTAACAAACCCTTTTAACTGTGTCTGGAGACTTTCTGATCCAACTAAAATATACTTACCGACCACTTCATTAGATTCAGTCTAATGCGATTGAATACAACACAACGCCTGTTTGGGATTATAAAGTTCATGTTTGATTGATGCAGTCAAAATTGAACTACATATTTATAATTGAGGTCGTAGTTTGCAGTTGTGTGAAGCTGAATGGATTTCTATTCGTAGGTGTTTCAGATATTTTGGCCACCCCATTTACATAAATGAAAGGGGCAGAATCTTACAAACACCGTTCATACGGCACCCCCCCCCCCCCCCCCCCCTCACGATGACCTCAATAACAAACAAGAGGACACCCACAGGGGATTTGTCTCATTTGTTCATGTTAGTAAATTTTTGTTTTTACAGCAGCTCTGACTTTGGTTTTATTATTTGTGTGGATAATTAAATGCAATTCCAAACCCTTTTTTTTTGGGGGGGGGGGGGGTTCACAAGTGTTTATATGTGAAAATTAGTAACTGGCTACTATTCAAATTTCTGCATTTGAAAGATTTTCATTCTATAAATGTTTCATAGTAAGATCTTGGAATCTGCGAGTAATTTATAGGTCTTTATTGGCAACTCGAGGTGCCAAGTAATGACTGTAATTCAGGTAGATTACATCAAATTTAATTCTAGCTATACGAGATCAATACACTTGCACGGTAAAACAACAACAAAATGTTGGAATTTATTTACAACAATCTATTTAATGCACTGTATTTTCATTTTACTGCAAATTGCAACAATTTTATATGATATAAACTGGCAACTTTTTGCCAGATATTTACTGTATATTTTGTTTACAGTGTAAAGTGTATACCTCTGCAAAGTATAAAAATCCCATTTTTTACTACACTTCCCTACTATCTCATAGGTTTTATTTTAAATGTAATCCTGCTAACAAACAACTTTGCCCATTGTAACGGTCACAATACAGCAGTTCTTGGAGACTGTAACCAATCTATTGCAAGTCACCTATGATGTATAGATATTTGTGTAACTAGAGAAAATGTACTACTAAGTACAATCACAGAATTTGATGAGGCAACATACAACAAAGTGTACATTTTTAGCTTGTTCATATGCTGTGCAACAGTCAAAATGGTGAAGGGGAATCTGTAAAAAACACCAGCTGTTTATCTTGATATTTGGCACCAGTGTATTGATGATGCATCAGTATTTTCTGCTCTCTGTTCTCACCCTGCGTCCTGTGTGCCACCAGATCCACCTTGCCGTACGTTCCCTTCCCCAGCTCACGAATGTGCTCATATTGTTTGTTCACATCTGCTGCTGACAGAGAGGTGATAGCCAGGGCCTGCATGTCCTCCACAGGAACCCCTCCGCAGTAGCCCAACTTGGATGTCGGAGAGCCCCCTCCACTGCCCACCCGTCCTGGTCCGGATGGAGAAAGAGACAGGCTCGCCTTGACGCTGTGGGGCAGACTGACGAGAGAGGAAAACACTGCTTTGAGTCAAGTTTTGTTCTGTTGTGATGATTGCAGGTGATATAAATTTTATGCGCATGTGTTTATGACTGAGGGCTTATTTGCTGGCATGTATCCATAATGTGTGTCCCAGAGGATGGCTAAATCAGGATGGCTGACAGTCATTTCTATATGATCAATTCGGGGAAGGCATCAGCAGAGGGAAGTGCTCTTAGTAAATGTATTGGACTTCCTGCTGTCCCTCTAGATCACTTTGGCTGGCTATAGATGCTAGAAGGGCTGGTGTCAGACTGCACTTACTGGCAGGCAGCTATGGGAAAATCAATACCACCAAGTAGATGGAACAACAAATGGAAACACATGGAAAAAGCTGAAAGCCTCAAGATGCATAGATGCTGGTAAGGCATGCCATGTAGGCTTTGACACGTATGTTTGCTAAAGCTAAAAGAGCACTGCAACAAAAATGTAATTGCTGAAGAAATGAATCAAACTGATCCTTGGAGAGGAGAAAAAAAGAGGTTTGAATTGCCATCTAAGATAGAGTCAGACACACAAACAGCTCTGTTACAGAGCCAACGGTAAGTAAAGTGGAGGAAGAATAACTCAATTTAACAAACGACACAACATCAACCTTTTGATGAAATGGAGTGAATCCCACTAATGATCTTATCCATTGTCTCTGTCTCACCCCCCCCTCCCTTCACGCAAAAATCAAATTTAATCATCCAATCATGCACAGCACGCATATGCACATACGCACACTAATAGGCAGAAAATCAGCACAAACAATTTTGCTGATGGCCTATTTCATCCATCATTCAAAGCCAACCGCTTTGCTCTGCTCTGCTTTGTTCCTCCCTCCCTTTAATTTCTCGGCAGCACCAGATTCGAGATGTGTGTCAGCCATGAGGTAGATTTAAGGAAATAATGCTGAATTTCCGCACATCCTTTTATATACAGTGGCACAAAGATAGCACAGCAAGTTTTGTTCAGACATTCTGGAGGTGTTGAGGTTCTTCAGCATCGGATCATGTGGGAAGAGCATAATAAATATAGCTATTAGATGGGGAAACAAAAATAGGATGTGACCAGCCTTGTTCTTGGCTCCTCATTCTGCTGCAAATAGAAAGAGTGGCCCCGTGTACCATATGTATCTCTGCAGATCACACTTGCTTCTTGATTTTATCATAAGCATCGAGATGGTTATGTAAGAGACTCAAATATTGTAGCCTACTCATGCTCTGTGTGCCCACTGCGTAAAGCCTTCAGGGAGTCCAAAAAAACAAAAAAAAAAGTTGATTTTTTTTAATCTACCAGTCTGTGGTCCAGGTTTGGTGATTAAATATTTAAACAGGACAGACAGACTGGAAGCATTTCCTATGACCGCCCACCCCGCATGGCCCCACACCAGTCACACCAAACCCAGCAAAGGGAGCGCTTGTTTACTGGCACCCTTTCCAATCTGCTCCGGGGCAGAATGTGCACCGCTCCAGCATGGATCTTAATCACATTACTCAGCTCCCACAAAGACAAAAGCCCCCCCACCCAACAGCACAGGATGCTTTGCACTCATTTCCTCTGCAGAACTGGATTAAGAGTCCTGAAATGTGATGAGTGGTTGGGAGACGGTGCTCTCCGCAGCTGCGATGACGTTGTAAATATGAACCAGAAACTGCAGTATTGTGCCTCGGAGGTGTGAGGATGAAGTAATTTGGTTTCTTGAAGATTGTTGTGTGTGAGATTTGGAAGAGGAGTCAAAGGATCTGGTGGACAGTCACACAGTGACACACTATAAAAGACCCTTTGTGCTCTTTCCTCTGTGAGAGAGCAGCTGTAGCCTCCGCTCAACCCAGCACTCGTGCTAGACCACAGCCACATGCCCCACTGAGCTCTCATTCTGCCCTGCTGTCCACTCAGGTGTCTCAAGACAAGGCAGCATTAGCATTCTCCACACTTTCGAAATCATCAGCAAAAATTTTAAAAGCAGATCCCCTGCCTACTTGTTTATTCATGTATTGTGTGTCGCGGTTGCTTGAGCAAAGACCTGGTGGACCTCTAACAGACACTTGCACCAAAACCAGCTAAAAACTCTAATTCTAAAATCTGAAAACAAGAATAGTCTAAAAATAAAGCTATTGTCTTAATTCCTGAAAAGTGGAGACATGGGGTTTGCTCTTGACAAACAATCCCCTGATTTCTCTAAAGCAGATTGAAAATCTCACTCCATTTAGCAATAACGCAAATCGAGATGTGGGCATTCGAAGTGAATCCCTCTTAGATGTAGGTTGTTCCCAGAAAAAGGCTAAAACATCATATTTTACGCCCTAATAACCACAGTGATACTCTCCCAACCTGTTGGGCTTGACTCCACATGTTTCCACATGAGATTTGAATGCAGAAGCAGTTTCATCTCTTTGAACGCTTTAAGATGTGGACAGAGATAAACCTGTGATGCCAATGGGATCTTTTGTGACAGATTTTTCAGTCTTTCTAACCTCTGGGTGCGCTCTCAACACGAGCCTTCCTCAGTGTGACCCAAACAGCTACCTCTGACTTTAAAGGTACTATATGTAGGATTGAAAACCAGCTAGCGCTTCATATGCTTCATAAATACACAAGGGGCAGCAAATGTGATACATTTTATGAGGCTCGGCCTAATGAGCACTGCTGGAAAGACACATTTTTATAGGTCAACCTGGAAGTTTGCATTACCTTGTACTCCCTTGAAAAAAAAGCCACTTTTGATCAATGCTCTTTAAGTCAAGTTTAAGTTTCTGAGACTTGAAGCGTAACTGCCATCATTTGAGGTACAAAGCTAACATTAAGCTACGGAAAAAAAATTACATGGCGGACGTATGACTTCACCACGACTAGCATTGCACAGCCTCTGTTTTTAGCTCATGATTTCTGTAGTCTTGTTTAGGCGCCTTATCGCAACCGTCACAGGCTTCTAAATTCAATAGTGCAATATTGCTGCCGGAGAACAAAATTTTATGCTATTGTGAACCACACATCATATTGCAGGCATTTAACTGAAAATCCATCTGAAAATCCCATTGACTTTGAAATGAGGAAACCTGCTGTTCAACAATGCTAACTTATTTCCTGGCTTTAGGACTCATTCCCATATCACTCTATAGAGCGTGACACAGTTAAGCTCTAAACAGCTCTAAACTACGTGTAAGATGTTAGCATATTTTGAAAAAAGAACTTTTGTGCCAAAAGGCCTCTAGCAAGGCTGTTCACATTATTCAAAGTTCCTAAAGATTAACTTTAGTAACATTTATCACCATGTCTGCTAAAATCCTATATTCAGTAAGATAGTGGCTCCCTGAGAGTGATACTGCTACAGTTAACTGTGGCTAACATAAAGACTCAATAACAGAGAGGTTTCGATATTATATTAGAATATCGTAAACTAGTTCACTTGCAGGTTTGGAAATGATAAAATGTTGATTACACACTTTCATCCGTAACAAATGTATTTTACTGTTTAGCAAGCAGATTTAAAAGGGGGATCAGCCGTTTTGCACACACATTATTATTTGCCACTTTTTGTCCGGCCAGCCCTCATTTTTCATTTCCCTTTTTCCCTCTTGTCTGTTCCTGAAAATGTAAACAAGGGACTAATGAAAGAAATAAATAGATTTCAAGGCCTGCCTCAGTCTCTACCTCTCTCTATTACTAATGGACTACTTGCTTTGCTCTCGGCAGAAGAGTCATTATGGAGGAAGACTGATCTCTTGTGTCCAATTTACTGTCAAAATGCCCAGTGTGCCTTGTCTCCAGGTCCCATTTATATGAATTAGGTTTGACAAAATATTTGGAACTTAGTATAACCCAGCACAGTTAAACAGGACTCCAAATCAGCCCCCAGAATGAGCCTTAAAATCAATCAACACCTCTCTAAAACAATAAAATCTGAACATAATAATCCTCTTGTATTGCAGGGTTGTTATATTTCGTAGTTTTATCTACCTAGTAAAGTGGCATGGCATGTATTTCTGTGCATCTGTCAGTGTCCCTCTGTCTCGCCGTAAACAGGTTAAATAAAAACAGGCTTTCTTGTGACAGTCAGCTGCAGTCGGGACACTCTGTTCCCAATTCAGGCAGGGGAAAACTGAACCACCTTCCTCAGCAGCACAGAGCACCAGGACTGGGTCTCCATCAGCTGAAGATATACCCCCTGCTGTGTGGTGATAGGTGATCTTGCGGTCCCAGGCACGGACGCTCACTTTGACAAATCACCTGCACTCAGCTGTGCCTGGCTGCCCTTATGGAGACACCCTGCTGGGACTGACTACTGTGTACCCCGTCCCTGACTTGACACAGACTACCTCCTATCAACCCTGCCTTGCTAAATCCCTTTCACACACACCCATGGAGCTACTACGTGTGGTAACACTGGCAGCTATTGGCCTCCTGCTGAGATGACCTGAGACCCAGGAATGGATAAACCAAGGGTGAATGAATCCAAACAAAGACTGAGATTAGGTTTAGGTGCAAGTACTGTCCCTTGAGCATAAATAAGAAAAAAATAAAGAGACGGGGAGACACACACCGAAATCATCAACACTGAAGTTTGAATTAAAGCTAGACTGCACAACATCTGAGTGTAAATTTTGATCATACTCTGCGTAATCATCACCCTCATTGTAATTATGTCCTGCAAACATGACTGCAATAAGCCACAAAGGGAACATACTGTACCTAACCCCCCACTCTCACAGTTCAATAGCCTCAAGTTCTAATAGGGAGGCTTCATGAGAGAGAGGGACTGAGATAGTGTCACTAGTGAAATCCAATGAGCTGAAGCATCCCTCTCTTTGTACCACATGCTATAAACCGCATCCCTTTGATGTCAAATTCGTGGGGGTAGCGTTCTTCTTGTAAGAGCTCAGAAAATGGGGTCTAAATGGGGGCGTGGCTAAATGATATAACAGCTAAAGAGGACATTTGCACATTAAAACTTGTGTTGATTTGTGATGCTGCACGTATGCAATGACCTCTACACTACAATCGATACAAAAACGTTGATTGCTGCATTAAACACCTCCCTTGCCATCTTAAATCTCTAAAATGCCTTGATTGTATGTATGGTGCAAAAACAGGTAAAGGAAGCATCAAGCACATTATAATACAAGAAATAATAAAGATGCTGCATCAGTCAGTTATGGTAAGTAAAATATATAAATATAACATCTAGTGAATGAATATATGAATGCAATTTACATATGGTATTCACTCAGCGAACACACACACATGCAGGGCCAGAGTTTGATTGACAGGGCTATCATTAGACAGCTGTTTTTTTCATTGATGATGGTAGGTCGGTTGGGATATAATCCGCTTTTTCTTTATTTTCACCCGGTACGACACACACGCTTTGCAAGTCTTATTTGATGGGAATAATGAATTCTAAAAACACATTTCCTTATCAGACTTTGTTCAGGAGTGTCAGGAAGAGTCTTTTATGTATGTTAATTGACAGTATCTTATATCTTTTGTCATTTTAATTGTCTTGGACTGTAATTGTTTAATCTTTTGTTTTGCTACAACTCATCATTACGCTGTTAAGCTGGTGCTGGCGATTTCTTTGGAGCCGGTGGCTAAAAAGGATGATTTCACAGGCGTTTGTGTGGTCCCTGTTGGATAGAATCATCTGTTGTTTTCACTTCGTATGAGCTTCATATTGCAGAAGCCATTAAACCTACATGAGGCTAGAATTAAAAAAGATGTAAAATCCCGTTTTCATTAAGGGTCACCTGCTTAGTGATATTAATAAGTAGAATTAATTTCATTGTTGCTGAGTATTAATGTGATGGTTAGTTATGAATATTCTATTTTCTTGTCATTTAGTATCAGGAAATGACAACATTCTGTCTGATAAAGGCAACATCTCGCTGGCTATTAAGTCGGAAGCTTATTTCCATGCATTACATGGCATGAATAAAATCACCTCTCAGACCTGGATGAAGTATACAGGCGGACATTAAAAGTGAAATGCCACGTTGCCCTCACATCCATCCAGCACAAGACAAATAGGCTACATAATATAGGGCTGCTGGATTAAACGTGACATAATGTCAATTCACACATCTAATTCCTATTTCTCTCTCATAAATGAGAGGTAATACGTTGATATGTTGAAGTCAAACACTGACATATGTTTGTTTAAAGAAAGAATGGTGAGGGAGAATTTGGATTTTTACAGGGGAAAAATTGTGATATAAATAAGGATTACATATAATGAGGTTGAATATACAATTGAGGAAACACTAGCTTGTTAGTCATAATGTTAAATTATTGTTATTATTATTTTTTTACCGTTATCACTGCCGCTCTATGAGGCTTTACACCAAGGTTTCCATACTGATGAACGGCTGCATTTCAATTCAAATATAGGTGAGTGAAAATGGGTCAAAGTTCAAAGAAGAGAAAGTTATAAAGAATAAAAGTGTGAAAGAAATTCATGATAACTCCAAACAGGTTCCTTTCCTTATCATCGACCCTTTAAAGCTGATCAGTCTGATCAGTCTTTCTGCCTGCTGATGACAGCATCTCGAGGCACCCCAGTGCATCTAGGTGTTACTCGCTCACCTGCTGGCGACCTGTCTCTCTCCTCCATGGTCCTGCATTGAGCTGACTCGCTCCGCACAACGCCGAACCGCCGGAGTCTGCAAAAAACTGGACCAAGTTATCGATCTACTAGAATCTCTAAGAAACCCGTGCAGCTCCTCCAAAGACAGCTGATAAACTGATGAGGTCCGCCGCTGCGCTGTGCTCGCCGACTCCTCGTCCAGTTTCTGGAGATGCTGAGATACTTGTTTGGTAGGCGGATTAAATCACAGCATCACTCATCCAATGCTGGATGCTGAGATGAGGACACAGGCTGGGATCCCTCCTCTGAGCGCCCACCATCTCAACCTGCCGAACAGCGGGGGGAGGGGGTGTGTTTATCTCGCGCTCCTCCAGTGGTCCGCATGACCCAGTTCAGCACCACACACACTGACACGGACCCGCTCATTCACAACCTTCTCCCCGCAACCTCACTGGACTCTTCTGTCTTCCAGCCCAGCTGCTGTCTACTGTCACTGTCAATCTTGTCGGTCGGTTCCGACAAACTCTTAGGTTGAAGGGGGAGAGGGGGGAGGAGGAGGACGGGGAGGTTCTGTTCTCAGATGCTCCTCTGCTGGTCCTACCAGTCAGCTCCTTCATTGTTCACGGTCTCCACCCTCTGGCACATTAATACGCTCACGTGTCCCGGGTCCTAGCGCCGGTGCTAACTTCCATTTTATAGTTTTGATTCATTCTGAAAAGGAACAAGCTGCTCCACTCTTGCATAATTCAACAGCTTCTGGCCTCAAGAACTTCACAGGGTGACTTTGCCAACTTGTTCTTATTATAGATAATAGCGAGGCAAGACGTTCAATTAATTCACAACCCTGGCATCTCCCCTCATACTGTACATGTTTGGTAACAGGACTCCTGCCAGACATGTTTGCCAACAACAACAGATTGGACTGAGAAAACAGCACTGACATAACAGGGAGAACCTTGATGCATCATCATCATCATCATCATCATCACCGTCAGAGGGCTGATCAGATGGGTGCAGGTTTGGAAGGATGAGATGCTGGGAGGCTTCTTTTTTCTTCTTCTTCTTTTTTTCAAAGGCCATTTTAAACACATGATGTCTTTGATGTTGGTAGATGATTCTGTGTCACCTTCTGCCATCTTGGTCACACCGAATCCGAATGCCTCTCACTGAATGACGTTGCTCTGATTTCTCTGTCTCCTTTGTTTGTGTGCTTTGAGCTGAGGATCCACCAGAGAGAAGGATTAGCCGCGTTCCAGGAGTCCGTGATCAGGATGAGATGAAAAACGAAGCCTAGAAAAAGGGGTCGATGTAGGGGATTAGGTAATTTTTTTTTTTTTTTTGGAAACAAACTTATTTCACCCAGGGTGTTGTGTTGCTTGTTGAGCAGAAGGGTGGGAGGATACAGAAGAGATGCATCTTTGCACCATCGTCACATTCAGGTGTCGCACACTGCAGATTCAGGCCAGTATCCTTGGGGATATCGTGGGAACAGGGCTGTTATAAATCACACTGAAGGTCAAGCACTCGGGGCTGACAGAAGAGATCACCACGGGTCAAATACATTGGGACAACCACACACACACACACACACACACACACCTCTGAGCAGTTTACAAATACAGCAGGGCTGCTCCTCTGCTCCTTCTTGCCCCTCCTCTCCACCCTTTCAGACACTCACGTCCTAGTTTTTACTTTTTATGTGTCACCTCAAGTTTCCACCTCTTTTGCAAAGGGGTGGCCTTGTTTTTTCTCTGTTCACAGGCACGTCTTGCCGCAGAGTGTGACCTAGTATGTCCTAGTTGCCCCGTAAGCTTAGTTTCTAAAAAGTTTGTTATTTGTTTCTCTACCAAAGTGCTTACTGTGGTCCACAGTTAGATTACAGTTTCATGTATTCTGCTCTTCTGCTAGAATATATGGATAGAAATACAACACCAACAGGAACTCCAATTGGCTGATATGCAATGTGCTGCAGAACAAGCTTTTTCATGGTTTCATTAAGAGACAAAATCAGTTTTAAATTATGTGTAGTAAAATACAGGAAAGTTTTTTTTTAATACAAATATTGATCAGTTATTACAAGAGACCAGAAAAGTAATATTGTCCGAGTGAAACATCAAATTATCGTAGTAATTTCTGGGGGCATGGTACCTTGATATTTCTTTCATCAATGATGTAAAAAACAAATCTTTTCAAGCACATTGCTTGCTTTTGAAGTATATTTGTGACATGGAACTCCATTTCCCACAATGCCTCACGAGTTATTATGGCTTGATGACGCCGAACACAAACGCCGGCGTAACCTTGTGCTAGCTGGCTAGGAGCGTTGTAAAATCATCTGTGGAGGCAAAGTTCTAAGATTTGAAATGCTGTATTTTATCGTCGATATTATTACGAAATAATGAAGAGGTATATTTTACCAGTTTCTGTCTTTGGAACATTTATTGGAACCGCTGTCTTACTGAAGTAAGTGAGCAACTCTTCATTGGTTACATAGCGTTTCTACTGTCACGTAACTGTAACGTTACAGTACTCAGTTACTCGTGCTGCTTAAAAAAGTCAGACATATATCGAAATTCAAACGATAAACATGTATTTTCACGTTTTGTACCGTTGCTGTAGCCTGTTACCTTTCTGTGTCAGTTATTTTCACATATCTTCCCTGTACTATAGTTGCCCTGTTCGTGAGCCTTCTGCAAGGCAAGACTATAATAGAGCTAAATTCGAAATATATCCAGTTTGAATTCGTCATGGTAGATTACAGAGATCAAATCACTTGTTAATGGTAAGTATGCGCTCTTCACAGCATTTCTCCACCTTTTAGCAGGTTAACACAGGTGGGGGCGTAATTGTTATTAATTTCACCTGTGTTCACCCTGCTGTGACGTGTCAAATAGGCTCCTCCTGTTGCTTCTCCTACTCCTCCTCCTCCTCCTCAAAGCACAATTTTTCTCACCTGCATATGAAATATGTGACCCAGGGTTTGCTGAGAAATAAAAAGTAAAGATAAAGGATTAATGCCAGACATAAATATACAACAGAAATAATGAGTGTCTCAGATTTTGACACAGGTGTTCTTGATTAAACATTCTCCTGAGGCCTGTGGATTCTTGATTGACAGCCCCGTCGTTCCCTTCCTCCTTTTATTTTGCGTGTGTGACAATCTTAATTGGTACCATTGTTAATTCATTGAGTTTGTTTATGTAATTTAAATTATCTTTGTATGTGAAGTCAATCCTGATAAGGGGTGGAGGCAGCCAGAGCAATTTAAAACACCTGTGCTGGGTTTAAAGGCTCTTAACATGTCAATTCATATTGTGTATTCACAACTTTAATTAAATGGGCAGAACACGGTTTGCACACTGGATGCTGGGAGCTTTTGGAGCCTCTGGAGCCCGTTTGCCTGCAGTTGGTAATTCAGCCTTGGCTGGATTAGAGTTTCATAATTTTTTTTTCAAGCATGTAGTGGGGAGAATGGTTAAGATTGAAAAGGAAAGTGTAATGAAACAAATGTTGAGTCATGGTCTAGCGGGCTGGGGCGGCACGGTGGTGCAGTGGTCAGCACTGTCCCCTCATAGCAAGAAGGTTCCAGGTTCGAGCCCAGGCTGAAGCACGGGGTCTATCTGTGTGGAGTCTCCATGTTCTCCCTGTACCTGTGTGGGTTCTCTCTGGTACTCCAGCTTCAGTAAGACGACCCTAAATTTGGATTTGACTCTCCTCACAGGAACTATGTCACTGGTGGCCGCTGTCCTAGTAAAGCCAAAATTGATGGCAAGACTGTGATTATAACGGGAGCCAACACAGGCATCGGCAAACAGACGGCTCAGGAACTGGCCAAGAGAGGTGTGAAGAGACACTATGAGTAAACATATAAGATCTTAACTGTTTTGTTTCCCTCACTGACATAATTCCTTTTCCTACATGATCAGGGGGCCGGATCATTATGGGATGTCGAGACATGGAGAAGTGCGAGGCGGCTGCTAAAGAAATCCGAGGCAACACTCTTAATCCCCACGTCTACGCGTGTCACCTGGACCTGGCCTCCATTAAATCCATCCGAGAGTTTGCGGAGGTAATCAAACAAAGTAAGCAAACAAGAATGTATTTCACAGTTATGAGTTCTATAAATAAACAAATAAATACAGCTCACTCTGAAACACTTCCTCAAATATTATTGTTGCCTTGTAGAGGAGCAGCGTGTGGATATACTAATAAACAATGCAGGGGTCATGAGATGTCCACAGTGGAAGACAGAGGATGGCTTTGACATGCAGTTTGGAGTTAACCACTTGGGTACGTTGCTTGAATTCGTGCGATTAGATTAAGTTTGACTTCTGTGACCTGAAACTATTTTCCCCCACTAAGTTTTGCTCTGTGAGGTCCAGTACATCCCAATTATAATGAACAACTCCTCGCTCCTTCACTACCTGATTCCAATAGTTTCTATCTGCCTCCAGGCCACTTCTTGTTGACAAATCTTCTGCTGAATAAGTTGAAAGAGTCCGCCCCCAGCAGAGTGATCAACCTGGCCTCACTCGCCCACATCGTTGGAAAGATTGACTTCGAGGACCTGAACTGGGAGAAGAAGAAGTTTGATACCAAGCAGGCGTACTGTCAAAGCAAGCTTGCCAATGTTCTGTTCACCAGAGAGCTCGCCAAGCGATTACAAGGCAAGTCTAGTGGCTGCTGCATACGTGGGCATGTGTGGGAGGGTTTATGGCCTGTTCTTATTTGTAATTGGCCCATGGATGCATATTTTTAACAATTGTGTGTGTGTGTGTGTGTGTGTGTGTGTGTGTGGGGCTAACAGGCACAGGAATCACAGTGAACACTGTACACCCAGGCGTTGTTGCCTCAGAGCTTGGGAGGCACACGGGCCTGCATCAGTCCCTATTCTCCAGCTCTGTGCTCAGTGAGTATCATCCACCCTTTAACTGAATTCTGAATTAGAGGGATGCAGAGGCAGCTATCAAAAGCTCTCATTTTTGCCAGACGTCTGTTCAGGCAATTCCTGTCAACCTGTTTTCATTAAATGAGAATAAGTTATAACACAAATGACCGTGACTTCTATCATGAATATCTTTGTGTCACGTTAGCGTCTTGATTTGGGCCTGTTATAATTCAAAGGTTTTAGCAAGTCCTGTCAAATAGTTCAAAAGCATAAAGTCTATACTCGTGAAAATCTGCTTCACGAGGTTCTTAACCCAAATACCCTTGATGTAGAGATTCTCTTATAGTCCATAATACACCAGTGCTGCCAGCGTTGCTGCTGACACATGTTTGCATTGGTCGTTCAGTATACACGTTTTCTTCTGTTTTTTAGTGACAGTGTCATTTTTTAATTATAGGCGATCAGGGGTTAAAAACAGCCTCCTCTTTGGTGATTAAAGTCTTTAGTGTTGAAAAAGATATTAACAGTCATCATGCAACTTGAGCCAAATTTCAATATGAACTAGAGGGCACTCAGAGAGCGCCTACATCTGCCAAGATGAACTCAGCCAAACCCGATGTTTAAAAAAAAAAAAGTACTCTATAATAGCTGTCATGGGCACACAATGAAGTTATATTTTCCTCCTGCATCACTTCTTTGTGACTCACGAATGCAGAAAGAGCCAACCACATGCATTTAACTTGAAGCTACTGGTTTTTGTTCAGTACTATCATGATCATCAAACGGGAAGGGCTGTAGTTTGTTTGTTGTTGTTGTTTTTAGCTCAAATCAAAGTCTTTGTGGATGATTTAGCATACAACTGAATTGAGAAGAGATGGATAACACTGGACAATGCACTTGAGAGTTTCTAAACAGGTTATTTATTTACTGTACTGTTTTGTTGTCGTTTGTGATTGGTGGGTCCAGGATGCCTTAGTTGAAGCTAAATAAACATGGCTGGCTCGTTCTGCGCCCAGGAGTCACAAAAATATGATGCAGAGAGGATTTGTTAGCTAAAAAAACAAAACAATTTATGACTAATTTAAAGACAAAACACACTTTTGGGTGACCTACTGCTATAAACAGATCCCACCCACAGTTCAGTGGGTGCCTCTTTGGCCAAAGCTACACCCTCCACCATTAGTTGAAACTTTTTCTCATGGTTTTTGTGGAAACCTGCTGAAAGATAGAGAAACACCATCAAAACCTGACCTCCTCATCCGCTAATGTGATTATATTAGCTCCTTGGCGGAGGTATAAATGTAATCAACATAGTCATGCTGTCTGTAGTACTCCACAGACAGCA
This sequence comes from Aulostomus chinensis, assembly GCF_037954235.1. Taxonomy (NCBI): domain Eukaryota; kingdom Metazoa; phylum Chordata; class Actinopteri; order Syngnathiformes; family Aulostomidae; genus Aulostomus; species Aulostomus chinensis. The sequence goes on from NC_141342.1 coordinate 10,859,656, forward strand.
TGACTCCATTGACTCGATTGGTACTTGACAGCAGCTGATTCATCCAATGAAACGCTTGAATCGAACAGTGATATCCTATTGAGTTAAAACCATCGAACCTCTCTCTGCTGCCTCCAGGTCCTTTTTTCTCCCTGTTGGTGAAGAGCCCAGACTTGGGGGCCCAGCCCAGCGTCTACCTGGCCGTGGCTGAGGAGATGGAGGGGGTGACGGGACGCTACTATGACGTGATGACAGAAAAGGAGCCAGCACCTCAGGCCCTGGATGACGAGGTAGCTCGCAGGCTGTGGGAGGTCAGCAGCAGGCTGGTGGGTCTGGAGGAGGAAGGACAGGCCAGCAAGTCAAACCTGCCAGCAGAAGGCGAGGGTGAAGCTGACCAGACACATGGACAGAGCCCTGGACCAGCTGTCAGAGCTGTGGGGTCGTAGATCTGCTCTGGCCTCTGGGCCAGCGGGGGATAATGGACCTTTATTACTTGAGCTGTGCCAGACTCAACAAAACAATGAAATATCTGAGGCTGCGATGCTGGGTTTTTATATGAAACAACCAAGTTTGTACATGTCTTTATCTTCCTGTATCAGGATATTATAAAACATGTAAAACAGCAACCTCTGACAATGGACTTTTTTTTTAAGTTGGGTGCATTACAACAATGACAAACGAAAATTAACTATACAAGTACAGAGTTGACAAAGAGACGTGTATAAAGGAAGTTAAAAAGACTCAAATAAATATGATAAACGAAAACACCACTATCATCAGACATTTGTTCAGATTATTTATAGATATTTGTTATCATGCTGGAAGCTTTCAACTCTACCATTTTATTACACATGAAATCATAACAGGAAGAGGACAGTCTGAGGCCGCAGTCGTGTGAAGCGTCTTTGTATTTACAGAGAGAGGCATTCCTGTCCAATCTTGTTACAGGTACACAGAGTGCTGCAAAGGGAAAATCTGCAGAAAATACTGACTGACAGCGCCATCTGGCTGTTCAGCATGAGCTATTGTCAGCCTGTAACTTTTCCATTTAATGACAATATTAGTTTTTCATGTTTACACTGTGATTTATTGAAAACTTGTAATGTTCCTCCTGGTAAAGCCACCAGTGGTTCAACATTTTAGCATCCATTATCACTTATTGTTGGTGCTTTTTCACATGCATTCCTCTTTTGCCCTTGTTTACTCGTGCCTCTTGAAAAACAAATTAAGTTACAAAAGCACTCCTCTTACATTGATCTGATCCTCTCGGGATGATCTGCAGAATCACTGCGGGAAGAGAATATCCATCCCAAAACTATTTGAGAGATCCGTTGCATGGCTTCTTCCAACAGTAAATCCCAAAGCAGAGATCAATAGAGGTAACTCTGCACTAATGCACTCTGATCAGCATCGACCTGGAAACTGTAGACCCTGGATCGTTGAATTTGGTGTTGGTTTACCAGTGTAGATGGTCGTGGATCAAGCTGAGGGTTATTGGAGATCAGCAACATAATTATCAGGCTTCCCTTTCCTCAGTAGGAAACCCCTGGAGTGTCTGGTTTGAGGTTTGTTATTCTGAGATAATTTGAATACATTTCGACATCTAAACCTTTATTTACACTTGTGTAGAAAGATAATTATTATATCATTTAGAGCCCTGCCGCTTTGAAACTCCTACCTGCGTTAGCAGACCAATTTTAGAGCTTATTTTAAATTTGTAGCATAAATCTGCTACTTTATGTGTTGTACTAGTTTTACATGCACGTCATTTATTGATTAATCAAGTTTCATGATATATGTTTTTAAAGTCTTTTTTTTTCCATTTTGGCCTGCGTCTTAAACAAATGGGGACAGGGGAAACGATTACGCTCTTGAGCGTACGCTCGGATGGACTTCATTGCCCACAATGCATCACCACATGACGTGGTAAAAATAAGCGTCCAAGGTACAAAAAGTTTCTACTGATAGACGCACACAGAAAGTGAAAAGTTGATGCAAAATTGTTCGGCTACACATCGACAACCGCTTTGTGTGCAATTTTTTATTAAAGTGAAGTAGTTCGAGTGATTTTTCACCGCTAACTAACGCGTTGTCGTCCAAAGGTAAGCTAAAGTTAGCTACGTTTCTCTGCTCGGTCATGTTAGTTTACCATGATGCTGCTCCCTGACACTGCTAAAGACTTTACTTCAGGGTAACTATTTACTGTGTTTACCTGAATAGTCAAAGTATCCCAAACATTATGGTTGACCTACAGTATGTCAAAACTCTTGACAGTCGTTTAAAATCAAATCAGTCAGGTTTTTACGTTGCAGTGATGTAATACAGTAGAAATGTCTTTTGCGAGTTTGCTAATGCTTGTGTTTCTTGCACTCCAGGAAACAAATGAGCATCAACAGAGATTTTAATGCTAATTAAATGATCAAATGATAGTCCCATTTATAACACCACTGCTGCTTTAAAATGTTATTCATAGTTATGCTCTAAAATCATTGGGGCGCGCATCTCCAAGTGCTATTTAGAAAGTAGTAGTGGTGGAAATCGCTTTTTTTCATCATGACACGATAGTTTACTGATTTTCTGAACAACTATTCAGTGTTTGCTGATATTATAAAATCTGATACAATTTTGATTTAATTCACATGCCTGCAACCGATAAATGATAAGCTGCAACACAATTAGTTACGTATATATCCTCGGCACACATAAACCAACGTATTTTATTTCCTGAGCTCTTGAAAACATGACAGTGAAAATATAAACAGTAAATAAAAATGGGAAAACTATCGTCTTTGAAAAGATTGTAAAAACAAAAACAAAAAAAAAGGTTGATTGTTGAGCTGCAGAAAAGGTCAAGTGGTCTTGTCACATAAATTTCAAAATAAATGTCAACTTATTCCTTCTGCTGCAGATGTTATTTTACAGTGGTCTCGGTTCTGCTGGTGCTGATTTGATTACAGACATTCACCATGCATTGTTTTTTATCAGCATGGCAGAACCAGTAACCAGTAAGGGAGAACTGCTGCCGGAAGATGTTGGTACAGATGACTGCCTGACTTCATACACACACATCTACAGCCCGGATCTCCTAAAGTAAGCATACAAGTAGCAGTTGAAGATGTATTTCCACGTTTGATCGCTGTTTTTCTGATAGTTGACTGCCTTGAATAGTTTTTTTCTTCAAATACTTGCCACAGCAATAAGAACATGAAGTAACTCTGCACTTTCAGAGATCAGGTTGCATTCATCACAGGGGGCGGATCTGGAATTGGACTCAGGATAGCAGAGATCTTCATGAGGTGAGGGGGATTGACCGTTTTGTTTTTTCCACGTAAAGTTTTACTCATTTTAACTTCTCTCTTTTGTGTTTAAATCAGTGCTGTCACCATTTTGTCATCACTTGTTCACCTGAGCTAGCAGGCAGGTGTACTTTAAACCTTCTAGTTGAGTTATCTGGAAGTGTGTGTGCATTTGTCATTCATGTACCTCACGCCCTTTTGACCTTGCATTCCGTACATCTAGTCTTTCATTGTACATGACTTCCAGTGTTGTCACTTGTGTGTCAGCCAACCAGGGAATACATGTTTGCATTTATCACTTCAATGCATCTTATGCAATGTCTGAGCCTGCATTCTTGTGTGTGTTCTGCAGACATGGCTGCGACATTGTAATTGCAAGCAGGAACTTGGACAAGCTAAGAGAGGTTAGGACGTCTGCATAGTGTACACCGATGGTAAAATGGCGACATGGTGTCCTCATGTAATTTGATTTCACGTGTCCCCAGGCGGCTAAGAAGCTGTCCGCTGTGTCAGGACGCCGCTGTCTGCCTTTGTGCATCGATGTGAGGCAGCCTGAGAGCATTACAGCCGCCGTGGATGAGACTCTTAGAGAACTGGGCCGCATTGACATCCTTATTAACAGTATGTTACCTCTTAGAATGGATAAATCTTGGCTGTAGCACATTTCAAGGTCCATTTTGAAGTGTCCAGAGGATGAATGGGTACAAATGTTCTTGGGACAAAGGTCAAACGTGAAAGGTTTGGGCTTAATCAGCAACTTTGTTGGTGTTGCATCTATCTTTATCTTCCATCTTTACACCCCACGACCCCATGACTAGTTTCCTCATATCAAATACAGATCAGTTCAAAGTAATCATTGACTATATCACAAAATTATAGCATGTCTCATTTTTTTTAAACATTAATGAAATATGGAACATCTTAGCGAGGTTTGTCAGATTTTTTTTGTTTTGTTTTGTTTTGTCTTGGTTGTGTTTTTGAACAGATGCTGCTGGGAACTTCCTCTGCCCCGCTACCTCACTCTCCTTCAATGCCTTCAAGACGGTTCTGGAGATCGACACTATGGGCACATTCAACACTAGCAAAGTGGTTTATGAAAAGTGGTTTAAGGTCTAGTATTTTATCTGTCTGCCTATTCCTAAGTGATCAATACTGGTCAGGGTTGTACAGACGGCCGGAGTGTGCCATATTTGTTTAGTTTTTGTTTATTGTTTTTTTTAAGGCATTTTTATTCATTCGTTGTGATGATGCAGATCGTCGTACTTTACACACTCAAGAAAACGCCTTTGTTTGATCGAGAAATACTCACAAAAAAACACACCATGATCATTTTAATGGGTTTTTCAGTCAATATGAGAATAATTACGTCAAAATTAACACATCCACATACATCATGAATCATATCGCAATTGCAATGTCAGTCAAAATAACCGCAGTTACACTCTTTCTCATTTTCATTTACGAAAACAAATTACTGACAGTTGCACCTTGACACTCATAAAATCTGATAGTATATTTATTTGCTTAGTGGAGATCTAAGAATGACTGAACAAAACTATTAAAAAACTATAACATGTTATAAAAATATTCTTATATTAAAAAGATCTTATTGAGCAGGCTGCTGTATCACATAATTTGACACAATTATTACAATTCTCCCTGTTCACCAACAGAGGGCAGTAGAAATGGCACATCTCTGAACAACTTCTGCACTCTTGATTTATTAATTTACGAAATGCATTTATTTTTGGTCTCCTGACATTTTTGTATGCAGGATCATGGAGGCAACATAGTCAACATCTCTGCAACACTTGGCTACAAGGGACAGGCCCTCCAGGTGCATGCTGGTTCTGCCAAAGCTGCCAATGGTAAGAAGATTTTTATTATTAGGGCCTGAGCCTGAAGGTACTTCTGTTTTTATTATTATTATTTTATGGTATCAACATGAAAGCCTGATTACAGCACCTTTCCTCTCCTATACCCAGATGCCATGACAAAGCACCTGGCTGTGGAGTGGGGGCCCAGCAGGGTGAGAGTGAATGCTGTCGCCCCAGGTCCCATCTCTGGCACGGAGGGCTTCCGGAGACTTGGTAATGTTTTAAACAGGAGAGGTTAATGTTCATGCAAAAAAGCTAATCATTTAATTTGTGCATTTTATTGTCTCATCCATAATTTTGGCATGTCAAGAGAATCTAAATGTGGATTTTTCTCATTTTCAACCTCTCAGGTGGGCCCAGAGGGGAGGCTGCTGGTGCCTTCCAGTCTATCCCTCTGCAGCGAGCAGGCAACAAGACCGAGATGGCCCACTGCACTCTTTTCTTGGCCAGCCGGGCGTCCTCCTATGTGACAGGAGCCATCCTGGTGGCGGACGGCGGGTCGTGGCTGACCTCCGCTAATGACGTCTCCATGCTGCTGGGTATAGCCTCCTCTCAATCTGCTAAACTCTGAAGCTGTCCTCCTCCTGACCTGGGTGTGTGTAGGAGGAGGTTCAGCTTTCAGGATTCATGTGGTGAGAAAGAACGTGAATGAAAGTGGCTAAATTCTGTTTGTTTGAGAGAATAATTCATATTGATCTATTATTGTTCTTTTGTGTCTCTTTTAGGTTATTGGTCATCTGAAATGAAAAGAGACAAGTAAAAGCTGAAAACACGAGTCATTTTTAAGCTATCTAGCACTAATATGCTAGTATTTGATTGTCTCCCCACCCACTGCTGCCTGATGTTTAACATGAGTGGCGAGAGGAGAACAATACCAATATACCAAGTGAGGGAAAAAAAATCATGTCTTTACAGTTTTAACAATGGCTAAATGATATAAGAATTATTTTTTTTCATCTCTTGCAGTGTTATTATGCATTGCATGTACAGTCATGTTTATTTCATGCCCTTTTATGTGATTATTACTGCCTATCTGTTAATAAACCATTTTTAAAAATTACATTTCAAAGTGTCTGTCATTATAATTTTATTTTCTAAATAATATTTTCTGGACCTAGAACAGGGTTTGTTTGTTTATGGGGGGGTTGTATTGTATTTAATGCACGAATAATATTGATAATAGATTCAAATGTTAAAAATGTCAACTTTGTTTTTTTGTTGTTGTTGTTCAGTTTTGTTCTTGAAATATGTAGGATTATGCATATCAAGAAATGAAGAGGCAATGCTTGTTGTATATATTTTACTCTTGCTATATCCAAATATGAAACAGCTAGAGAAGGAATAATTATTCATTTCTGCTTGCAAGTCACGTTGACGCCATTGAATCGCCAATCAATACCATTGTAAGTAGGGTGGGGGCGCTGTAACATTACTCTTGTAAAAAATGACAACTCGTGTGTCCACAGCGGTTGACCTATCACGTTAATTGGCTCTACATGTTGTTATATACAAATACTTAAGTCAGGTTTTTATTGAAAAAAACGACCCTTTGCTTGATTTAATGGCCACGAAAACAAGAAGCCAGTCTGCTGAAGTGTTTTAGAGCAACACACCAGTCCCTGCCAGTGCCTCACTGTCAGACTCAGATCGTCACAACAGCGTCAATTCCCATCACATCGGAATACATAAATTCATTCATCGGTGAGCTTGTATGTGTAAATAAACCATAATGTTCCCACTGCTATAGAGCCAGTGATCCTGCGGTCTATTTTGTACGCTTGCGTGAAACGTCAGTGGTGTGTATGCGGCTGGAGGAGGAGGAGGAGGAGGAGGAGGAGGATGGAACACTGCTGATGCTGATGCGAGAGCTGTCCGTGTGTCTGTGACCAACGTCGGCTGAGCGCCTGTCAAATGATGGAACTTTTTGGACTCCATTAACATCTTTTTCGTCTGAGTATGATTGTCAACGAGGGGCACAGAGGCAGATGTCTTCTCGGGGACGAGAATAAGAGAAAAATTTGTGGAGGAATGAACGGTTTCGTCTCGTCACTCGTCTGGCCTGTCTTGTGACTGACACAGGTGGATTTCCGCTGGAATACGGCAAATGCAGATATATTGGACTGTCGCCGAGGTGACATTTTCCGCAATTAGACTTTGAATCGTTTGGTATTACTTCTAACATTGGTTTTCATTTCATTGACATGGCTAGAAGGTGGACTGTTTGGCCTGTTAGCGAGCTAATAGGCTAATTTCGCTAGCTAGTCAGTTAGCAGCTCGCCTGGCCAATGGTTGGAAAGACGAGGGATGCTCGAAGGAGGAGTTAATGGTAGTTGCTAGCATAAATTCATTTGAGGATAGCGTTTGACAGTCGGTGTTATTTTAGGTGACTCTGACAGCCCGGTACTGAGCAGCTTAATGTTGCAATTTTAGCATAACTCATGTATTCGTAGCGTCGTTCGCACCGTTTCCTCGCAGCACTGTTTGCCCCTCGGCAAATTAGCTTGCGATGGATAAGATTAGGTAATCGGCTAAGAAAGCTAATGTTGACAAACACCATCTTAACTCGTTTCAAACTGGCCTCTTAGCAGAGATGCTGTCAGTCGTGTTAGCGACTTTCCAGAGTGATTTCGCAGTTTTCCCAGCTTTCTGACCCAAGTGAAGCATGTTGACGTTGGTTGCGATGAAACGGAAAGATTTGGCAACAACCAGGAGTGGACCTAGTGTGACAGAGGGGAACGAAGTGAGTCAAATCAGATTTATATAAGTAGGATTTGGAATAAGAAGTTAATATGACCTTTGAATTACCTAGCAGGCTTACAGTATTTCTATAATCTGTCACAAAACCTGCCGCTAACCTTATATCTTGAAATTTACAATGACTGCCAACGTTTTTTTTACTCTTAGACAATTAAAGCTTTCCGTTTAAAAACATGACATTAAAATTAAAGAACTGGATCTCGAAAACGGCTGTGAGATAAAGGCGTCACCAGCTTACTCTTAGTTTGCAAGGGCGACCAGCCAACACAAATGGAACCAACAGTTGTGTCTGGCCCTCTGGGGCACACACAGTGGGAGCCAGAACAGCCATTTCCTCTGGGATTTCTCACTCTAGATTCAGACAATGGAGGTGTGCTTTGTCAGAGCACAACTGGTCAGACAGGTTTGGATTTCACAAACGATGACCAGGATCTGACATCAGGACAAAGCAAAGAGGTTTTCCAGGACAAACCGATGAAGTTGGACAACCTTATATATATTTCAGATTATTCTTGTGAAGATTTATTATTTGAGGAAAATTCCCAAGCTTCTATTCATAAAAAACAAGTCGAGGAATTGTCCTGCACAGAAAAAAAGGAAGGGGCTGATGAAGTCAGTGACTTTACTCTGTCATGGTTATTTTCTCCAAGCCTCACTGATGTGGTTGGGAAAAACTTTGCCTTTGAGGAACTGAGTCTGTCAGAAGAGGCCTCTCTCAGGGGCTCAAGTGCCCTCAGTGGTCAGGCTGAGGTAATCCTCTGTGAACCGTCTTCTCCAGAAAAGAGGAATTCTGAGACAAACCCAGAGAATCCAATTTTGTTTCTCCTCTCGGATGAACAGTCTTGCGAGTCCTCAGATGTTTTGGATCCACAGGGTGTCAGTGAGGAGCTGGTAGACCTGCCACGGGAGGATCAGGCAGATACCCCTCCCACACAGAGCAGGGAGGCTGTGTCACCTGAAACTGGAGACAAAGGTTTATTCCCTGATCAAGTGACTGATCTGACTGTAACCAGTAGCTCAACCCTGCAAGGTCTACCTGAGAGTAGTCTCCTGCATAACCACACCAGCTCCCCGTCCGAGTGGACTGAAGGATCTGTGCCTTTGTTGGATTTTAAGATTCCAGATTGTGACAGCAGCATAAGCCTGTGTCCTGCTAGTCCTGCCTCTGTTACCTGTGCAGGTGCACCATTAGATTTGTCAGCAGTAGAGTCAGAGGTGGAACATGCTGGAGCTACCCCAGTTACAAGTCAGACTTTAGAGCAAAAAGGTGAAAGTGACTCATTCGTTCTTAGTTCGCCAGCTGAACTTCCATCGCCGTCAGGGCCTCTGGCTGAGGATGCCTTCATGCTGGAGGAGTTGACAGAAACCAAAATATGTTCTGAAGCCAAAAACCAAGGGGATGAAGCAATGGCCTTGGATCCGTGCTTAACCACTGAGGTCCATGATGACGAAACTTGGGACATCAAGCCACTGGAGTGTGTACAGAATAAAAGTGTTCATGATCTGACAACCGAACTGAACGAGGAGGAGAGGTTGGCGGATATTAACCAGCTCCAAGGATCAGATGATCATGAAGTGGCTTCCTTTGAGTTTTCAATTCAGGAGTTAAACTGTTCTTCACATGAGGCTGGATGGACTACAGAGCAACCCGTGGAGACAGTTTCCCTCTCTAAAACGGTGGTAGATGACTCACTGCCGATGGTTTCATCTGTGAATACGAGGGAGGAAGATTTCTCCCCGCTAAAAGCTGTGTTCGATGCTTTAGACCAAGATGGGGATGGTTTTGTTCGCATTGAGGAGTTTATGGAATTTGCTGCTGCCTATGGGGCTGATCAGGTAAGATGCCTTTATTTTTTTATTTTTTTAAAAAAATTTAGCCGATCTCCTTTTTGAGCAAGGAGCTGCATGCTGAGTGATACTCCTTGTAAATCATAAAGAGCACCACATCCATAAATGATTTATCATTGATTTTTCTGCTGAGCCACAGAGAGCTTCCTGCATCAACCACTTTTTAATGGCATCATTTAAAATCCATCTGGATCATGTTGCTCAGTTGTCCGTGATCTTAATCAATTTCCATTTTCTAGTCATGTTAAAACAAGTAAATCAGGTTTTACTCGTCTTGATTAATAAACCTGATACATTTTGTTAGAGAGGCGAGAATAATTGTGTTAATATTTCTGTTGTTTCCTCAACTTATCCCTTATTGTCTCTCAGTATGTAAAAGAAAAAAAAAACCTACATCAGGTTTACATTGCCCTGACTCATCCTAAATTAGAGGTAACACAACCCCCCCCCCCCCCCCACTAGGGTGCTGTTGCATTCCATTTGTTAAGTTGGCGCGACTAAGCAGCTCACTCCAAGTTTGTTTATTTCTTTCAAGTGTCGAGTTTGTATGTTTAGTGACAACTCCTACCTTCAGCAGCTCTTACCCTGTTGACTTTGTGGAAGCAGCCCTTGAAATGTGCTCCAATAGATTTGGCCTCACATGATTGAAACCATTCCTGGATTAGTTCGTCGTGTATTTGGTGACCATTCAAAAGCTAGGATTGGGGTTATCGCCCGGATAAGTCTGTCAAGCATATTGGCTGTTGTGAATTCTGTCAGACCTCCATATGTCACATGACTTAACACTCATTTTGCTGTTTGCATAGTGTGTTGATTTGGGGTAATCTCATGAGGCGGTTGATGCATCTCAGTCCACCTGGGACCCTCTTGCACTTACAGCGTCTCACCCTGTGCGCCAATATTCCTTTACTATTTTGTAACAATAAAAAGTAGTAACTATCTGGTTATGATGGAACTAGCAATTCTTAAAAAAAAATCAAACCTGATTTGCAGATGCCCCATAATATTTATGTTATATTCAAATTTATTATCTTAATCAGTGTTTCTCTTTTGTATTTCCACCTCATTCTTGACTCCTGGGGATAGTATTTTTTACCTGGAAACTTATATTGATATTTGTTGAGATTCGTATAAGCTGAGCTGACAATAAAAGGACACTGTCACTGTGTCCCTGCAGAATCATTTCATTACGTAGCCAAGCTGCAATAGAGTGCTGCAGGGCTATGGTATATTTTTTTGGGCTGACACGGTAGTTAGCATTGCCACGGGTTTCCTCGATCCACAGCTAATGGCATTTTTACATTTCCTCTGTATAAAAATGAGCTCTCTGGCAAAATAGAGTTTATGTTTTGGGTTTTGTTTCACATGATAATCTTCACTAATGAACACTGTTTCTATGACTTTTGAAGTGTAAATCCAATCATGAGAAGTCCAAAGCTGACGTTAGGAACCAACCACACCACAGACGCATGACTCTCTTTGCCCTTCTTCTTGTTTTCGTTATTATGATGTTTAATATCCACAACAACTTTTTCAAATATGGTGATAATTTCCCTGAGGTCAGTCAGGGAAATTACTTTGAATGCATTTGGTGATGTAGCCAAACTACTAACTTAAGAAAAACAACATTTGTGCCCATACGAGCACATATTTTCAATTTCTTGAGCGGTTTCTGAAATGTTAAGAATAATACGATCACTTGCTATGTTAATTAATTCTGCAGCATCTCCTCCATAGTCTTCAAATGCTCGTTTGAAGAAGAGGACACTTTAGGATACATAGATTTAGAGTATTACTTAATATCAGTTTAACACTGAAGAAAACATGATTTTAGGGAAGGTACTTGTTGGTACCTCACATACTAATGCTGCCTCACGAAAGCTTTTTAATCCCCTCTCTCTCTCAGTTCAAAGCACCTCTGTTACTCTTATCTGTCCCACGTCCAGCCATACATACCCTTGGCTCCCTAGACAGGGAATCATGGAGGATTTAAGAGTAAAAATGGATTTTGTTTCATGAGTCAGACAGATTTCATGGTTCGTTTGCTCCCAACAAACTACTCATGACTTTATTTTTATGGACTTTGGTCATGTTTGTGGAATGGATCTCAGTTCCACCTGTTATTGTGTTCAGAGCGCTGATACATTTCCATGACACCGGGTGAGAAATCAGTGTGACAGGTGGGGCCTGAAATGACTGTTTTTCTTGATGTTTCACTTTAGATCTCAGATTATCAGAAGTGTAGGAGCCAACTTCGACTTCACTTAGAATTGCCACTCAATTTTCTTTTTGTAGTAAGACAGACACACCGGACTTGGGAATTTTGGGCCTTTTTCATTCACATAAACCTAAGTAATGCAGTGTGTACTTTTTCCAGACAGAATTACTGGAATGTTACATAAGTGATTATTTGAGAGTATTTGGCAGAACTTGAATCCAGGGATCAGAAAGAGAGTCACGTCTAATTGGGTGTACATGCTTTTGCCTGAAGTCAGACTCTTATTGTTTCTTTGAAATTGTAAAATCAGTTGGACATACATATGTTTTCTTTTTTTCCCCCCATACTTTTTTAAGGTTGTCCCTTATTTGAGGTTGTGTTTGTCATCTGGATGCTAAAGTGGTTTGATCACATTAATTACATTTTACAGTTGACCGTGGTGGTAACGCAAGTATTTTTGCAGTTTTTCAGAAAACCATCGAGCTAATATGCACTGACTCACGAGGACATCCATAAATAATACTTCGATATAGTTATAGGATTTAAAGTGCCAGTAGATATGCATGCCAAATTGAAGTGGAGATTATTGGGCTCCAGTCAGGGTGTCATAGGAAGGTTGATTAGGAGTTATTGTAATAATTATTGCTGTCTTAAAGGCAATTCTCTCTGCCAGACATAATCAACAACAAGCATTTGTCACTTAATTTCTGGCATAGTTAGTCAAGGCCTCGGATAAGGTCTTACATTTGCAATATCTTCTACCTCTTTGCAAATATCCCAGTGACATGCCAGAGACTGCACGAAGGTATTCACAAGGTATTTGCATGCATGTTCAATTTCTGCTTGTATGCCAAGCATGCAAATGTTTCCTCCAGAATTATTCCAGGATGTCGTAGTGCCCATGTGCATATACACATGGTGCGTTGTGCCTAGTTTGAATGTAAGAACAGTGTGATGTAGAATCTCTAAGCATTTGGGATCCATTGATCCCGTCAGTCCTGATAGTTGTAGGAGAGTACATGTATCAAGTAATGAGCTCTAGGCCTCAACGTGTCTGTGTGGAAGAGATAACTGTTCCAGTGTCAAGGAATATGCAGGTCTATACTCTACCCTGATACAGACCCTGCTACTTTCCACTCTTAGCTCTTTTATCTCTGCCTAATAGTGCACACAGGAAATCAATTCCTCTTCACCACTCTAGAACAGTTCTGCTTTAATTCCGCTGGCAACTCCTGTTTTAGTACCGTAAATAAAAATGAATGTCCTGTTTTGTAACATTAATTGGACAGAACAAAACAAATGTCAAAGGTGCAGTATTTTACACTGGAAAAATCCAACAAATAACACAGCAAGCAAGCATAATTAATCCAGTCCCCTGTTTAACAAGCATGTCAAAAATATTTTTTACTGATTAGTTTTTAAAGAATTGTCATCAACATTAATGAAACCCAGTTCATTCAACCGTTTGATTTAGCATAGTGAGTCTTGCCTGTGTTCGGAACGCTAAAAGCTGACCTGCCATTACAATGTTTTTGTGGAGAAAAAAAGAAAACTGTCCTCAAACATGCCATGTTCTGCAGGCATGTGCAAAATCCGAGTTAAACTGTTGAAAAGATCTTCAGAACCAACACACACTGGTTTTAACTCCCTGGTTTTGACCCCGATTCTGCACAAAAGCCACACTGAACCCCATTGTGGCGGCAGCTCTCATGTCAGTCGACACTCCCAGCCCTACTTTAGCCAGCCAGCCTGCCTCCCCTCACCCGCTGCTTTTATGTGCTGCCCCTCTAATCCACAATGGAATGTCCCATGCCCTGAAACCCTGAAACGTCCCCCCCCTCTTGAGTTTACTTTCTGTTAGTCCATTAGTGTTTTATGCACTGAGATTAGTCAGATTTTTCCCATCATCTTTTTTCTTTTTTCCATTTACAATCATGTTATCAGTCCTTTTTGAATGGGAACTATTGTGAAATCCCCACTACTGTAGGAAACTCTGACCAAAGAATATTCTTCCCCATGGGGTTATACACAACAGTGGTCTGTGTGGAGGCGGTCAGGCGTGCCCCATCATTGATTAGACACAAATAGAGGAAACCTAAAAACCACAATGCCTTCACTGCTCCGCTAAGCAGAGCGTTTGAAAGGAACTCCTATTTTAGTTCAAATCTTACAACTATCTCTCAGGGCAGTGCTTGTTTGGTATGATAACACAAGTTATTACACAATATTGTAATGCTGATGATACTTCAAAAAAAAGAAAAACGAGTTAAGATTTCACTTTCGGCATTAAATGATAGAAAAGCAAAACAAGTCTTTTTTTTTTTGTGTATTTTGGAGAATATCAGAATTACGTCTGTAGTCGGTGTCGGCCTGCTGGAGAGGCGTATCAGTTGTGTTTGACAGTGCAGGTGTTACACAATACAGGGCAGAGACAGTAAACAAACTGCTGTGCCGTCAGGTTGTGGGTGTACAGTACTATGAGTTTCTAGCAGGGATCTTGATGCACAACTTGATGTGGAGCATCTTGATTTTCATGCCTGCGAAATTGATATTGGCAGCGCAGTTTTTCCCTGGTGTGTGTGTGCGTGCGCTCGCGCTCGCGCCCGGGGGGGGGGGGGGGGGGGGGGATGTGATTCAACTAGCTAAGGTGCAGGAATTCCTCTTCATGAAGAACATTTTCTGCTTCACTTTACAGTCATATCTCATTATATCTTGAGCAGATTTCCTTTAGGGAGTAATGCTTAAAGCATTTTTTTTCTTTGCTCCTTTTAGATTTTCCAAAAGTAGGTTCAATTGTGCCAAGTATATACAACTGTTTTGTTTTTGTCTTTTTACTATCAGCGTTAGTAGGGTTGTTATTTGAAGTACTCTGGTTTTTCTTTTTCATCCCACTTGTGCATGTTTGTAAGTTATTTTATTAGGGCCCCAGTTGTGAAACTGCTCGTCTTCTTCTGTTGTGAGATTCGATGCTCTGCTTGAGAACACTTCCTTGATTCTTAAGTTTTGTTTTACTTTCTAAAACTATGAATTGTCACACTGCGCCTTGTATTATGCATATTGTATTGGAACCATTTATTATCATCAGATCCAGTGGATCAAGCTGAGTTTAACACACCCAATGACATCACCTGCGTCAATATCAGATTTTTCCCAGTACTGGATTTCAGGGATGAAGCCAAATCAAAGGGAAAACAACCCAAACTCTACGTGAGCTCACATCTTAGCTACACCCAATCTTTGTTTCATTGAAATGAAAGCCATCACTGCTCTGCACATGATCAGTTCTGCCCTGCTGGAATGTTTTGTCCTCTCATAACTGCTTGCAATAAATGAAAAAAAAAATTAAGAGCCTAGCCAGCTAGGAAAGAGACTTTAGACTTAATGTAGGTCGTTATTCTCAGTCTCAGGCTCTTGTTTTGTGTAGCAGGCTACTGTCTGACTCAGTGTGACCATCTGCTCTGCTTATGAAAGAACAACACTTTAATGCTTCATGTAGATTTGATTTGCTCTACAACTCTTTTTTGGATAACAGAACACCTGTTTAAGTTTATTATCTCTTAACCAAAATAGTTAGTTTAACTTTACACTCAGTTATCCTCCTCTTCGTGGTTTGTTCCACTCCCCCCGTCTCTTCCTGTAGATATAATCACTAAAACCTGTTCCCTGATGATTGTAAATGCTATGTAAAAATGTCTTCAGAGCTACAGATTTTCATGGTTAATTCTTCATCATAACTCGGTCTTCTCACCTTGCCCTGCAGAGGTGTTTCTGAATAGCTGCATGGAACATAATTACTTCCTGTCAGCTGTGAAATGGAAAGCTAAAAACTGTAGCCACATTTATTTTTACATGCTTGAGAACTTGTCAGACCCTGTCTCGAGGATGGAGATGTTTTAGAAGAGCAATATTAACTACCATTCATTGAGATCAGCTCCTCCTCTCACTAAATTCAGATGTTTTTGATTCATCAGACTTGCACCGTAAGCCGTCAGAGTGACTGGATTCAGTTTATTAGGAGTTTTGAGCCTTCTTAGCCTCCTGAGTGTGAGATCAGTGTTACTAAGCAGATCAGCTTGTTTGAATGTGTAACAGATATAAAAAGTAGAGGACGGAGAAAGGTCTCAGTGAAATGTTTTCACATTGCGTGCTTCCTTCCTCAAGAGCAAGCGAGCTGAAACCACTGAAACCTCACCCGACATACTCTCGGGCTCCCTCCCAGCTTATTTTGTCAGTGATACACGCCTGGAATTATACTGTAATAATGGGTTTGTGTAATTTTGTGATGAATGGCATTTGGCATAGTCTCTTATTTGTGTAAATAGATTTGATTGCTTGGCGCCACTGACATTTCTGGAGATGCATGTGATGCAAGTATTGTTCCCAGGTTAGATCCTTGTGAAGTCGGGAAACCGGCGTTATCGTCATTGATGTGTTGCAGAATGACTCGGCTCTCAGGATTAGATTAGAGAAGATTTCTTGTTGCTGTCTTTTTTTTTTTCTCTGAGGATCTGTAGTTACTGAAGCCCCCATCTGCTTGTTGCCAGGTTACTACTGGAATATACAGTACTGTATGTAGGTGCTCTTACATAACCCATTTAATTCTTGAAAGCAGAAACATTCCTGTGCACAAAGGGGTATATTGCTTCATATTGTGAGTGCACACGCATTTAAAAGCAAGGCCTTGTATGCACATACCCTTATGAGATAATTTAAACATTCTGCAAGCCCTCTTTTACCTATTGCTAGAGATTGTAACCCATCTGCAACATTTATTTCCTTTTTTTTGGTTTTGTTTCTTGCTGAATACAGAGTGCATGAAAGCGGTGCTCTTGGTACAGTTTAAAGTCCTCGTAACCTTATTACTACCCTCTACAATCCAATAAAAGCCAAAAAGCATGACACCTGCAAACATTGACTAAACCCTGGAGGTCAGCCATTTTTCCTACCTGTTACATCATCTATACCTTTTAGTCTTAATTATTTTTGTCTTCCAGGTGAAAGATCTGACCAAGTTTTTGGATCCTAGTGGCCTGGGAGTAATCAGCTTTGAAGACTTCCACCGTGGAATCTCAGCAATTAGCAATGGAGGTGAGTTACTTTTTACCGCTTCGAGAATGCTTGTCTTTGCTGTATACTTTTACTTTATGTGGTACAGCTGGAGTGTCTTCTTTCATTCATCTTAACGATGGATGTGGAAACAATTCAAGCTCAGTATTTCAAGAAGGCATCAGCTGCAAATTCACACACCTACAGGACATTCACTCTCCAGCAGTTGGCTTCATCTTTTTTATACCCCATATGGTGCCAAATGTTGTTGTCAACACAGTATGTTCAAATCTATTATTCAGCTGAGGTGACGGTTTGGTAGACTGACCCAAATACTTAGAAAATGCTGTCTTTGGTTTCCTCTTCTACAGATCCCTTTTTAATTTTGTAAACCTGCTGTCATTTGTACTGAAAAAGTAGAAAATCTTTTACTGTGGTGAACGCCATGTCATCAATTCAATAGCAACCAGTTTTAGACTTTCCCTGTGTGCAGAATATGTCAAGATTAAATTTACTTTTAAGTAGATCCCGTTTTCTGTTGTCGTACCAGAGTGTGGAGTGGGCATGTTGGATGTATTTATTCACATCCCCAAAGAGACATCATTACAAAGAATTCTCCGCAGCAGCCCAAGCTGTCTGTCGGCTCCGTCCAACTTGTGGTGACGTCAACACAATAGTCACAGTTTCTCCCAATCTGCTTGGCTATTGATATGCAGAACTCTTTCCCCAAAGCTTTCAGGGTTGCATAGCTCCGGTTACTCCAAACATTAATAAGTCATGCATTGGAGGGCAAGAGCTGCACAGACACATGGGCTGCTTGGTGAGGTTTTGGAGCTTGAGCGGGAGAGAGATGGCATTTGAGCAGAGAGTCCTATTCACCTAAATTATTCACTGTCCTCTCTGTCTCTCCCTCCATTCTCTCTGTGCTCACCAGTTGCTAAGCCTGGTTGTAAAAGGAGCTTCAGAAATCTCAGACATGTCCGTGATGTTGGCAAATCTGAAAAAAAATATGGATCCTTCGAAAGTTTTTTTTATTTATTCATTTTAGAAATGTAGACAAATATTTTCAGTAATACAGTACAAACTATTTGAAGACAGGCTTTCCATCAGCTTTACAAAATATCCAAGTCCTTTTGGTGTGAGCTTGGGTTGCTTGTTTGATCATGTCACCATGATCCTGTCTGGGGTCACTGTGGTATGTTTGGGCTTAAAATCATCTCAAAATGTGCTGCATGTTCCTTATTTTTGTGATTGAAGCATATCTGTCCTGCACTCAGGCAGGTTCCCATGTGAGCCTGTGAAGCTTTGTCACTGCCAAGTCACTCACTCACAGCTGTGAGAATTCCAGTAGGCGCCCCCCCCCCCCCCCATCCTTCTCCACTCAACTATTGATTTTCGGTGTGCTATGTCCATGTGATGTTCTCTACCTTTGTTGCTCCTGTAATCTGAGAACTAAACCCTCTCACCCAGCTCCCAACTGGCTTTCTAGTTTAACAAAAAATAAACTTCAGTCTGTTTCTTTTTGATTTTTACTTCTGCGCCACTTGTTACTGGCAAGAACACCTTTCAATAAAGTCATGGCCTCAGGTTATGGAAATGCCTTGTCCCCTGTAGTGGCGATTGCATGTCTGGAACAACAGAGGTTGGTCTTGGGAAATATGTGTTCCCTGATATTTTGACATCATGCCAAGAGAGGCTGCAGGTCTTCTGCTCAAATGGCACCAACTTGTTTCACTCGGAACAGCTTTCGGTGTGTGTACGAGTATCAAAGACTAACAGGTTATATAAGACCGGGGGGTATAAAAACCTTCGGGTCTACTGGCTTGCTTTCAGAAAACAGTTTGTGTTCTATTCTCTCAGCTGGGTGCTATTCACAGCTCTGTTTACTAGATACAGGAGCTGCAGTGGCTGATGGGGCTCCCATCTTAGGTTACACCGCTTCTACAGGTGCTTTCAAACAGAGGTCTGCATTTGCACTATTGAAAAGGATATGTGGCGCCCTTTTCATCAGTTTACTCGGTTCAATCTGTTGTTACACAACATTTTATATCCCCTGAAATGCGAGTATGAAAGTTACATGTTTACTGTCACATCAAACTTAGATTGCTGACTGTAAACAAGCTGAAGCAGGGCAGCAAGGGTACAACCTCTAAAATGTGCTGATTGTGTACTTGAACAAACACAGCGGAGGAAGATTGTTAAACATGAATATCTCTAATTACACTGTTAACAGTGGAGTCCCTTTTACTTCAACAATGATGCTGATAATCAGAACAAGCAGAATGAATAAAACCTTAGATTGCTGTGTCATTGAAGCACTTCGGGAATAATGCTGGTACGTTGTGTCTGTCCATGTTTGACACGTTTCAGTTGTTAATCCAAAGAACATTTATGATTTCATTTGAAAATAAGAAATATAAATCTTCAGTATGCAATTTGCGTAAACTCAACACTAAAATAATTGCGCAAGTATGAGCATGGTGTCTTTTTACGTAACATTAGTGCTGGCAAAATAACCGTTTGATTTTGTTCCATCAATCATGGAAGTAAACAAAGAAGACATCATTGAACATCTTGGGTTTTGTCATGTTGACGATTGTCTTGGCCATCATTGATCATGAACAGAGAAAGTGTTCCACCTCTAAGATTTGTTTATGCACAAATTCAAACATTTATCAGTTATTTAGATTGAAATATTTTAGATGCATTTCACTTCCAAAATTGATTTATGTCATTAATTAATTACAGAATACGTTATTAGATGCATTTCTTAATCGCTTGACAGCCCTGTAAAACATTCAAATGAATAGATCAACATTCAGCTTCTTTCTCCTTCCTCCAGGGGTTGTTTGTCCACACAGTACACAGTTGAGCTAGTTTTGTATGTGGACATTATACATTTTTATCCTGCACACAGTAAATCTGTCCTCTTGCTCTCATATCTTCCAGGTCCAGAGCCACAGCTCTACAGTGTAAACTACAGTCCAGGGGATGGAGCTGTGGGCTGTCCAGAGGAATACGATGAGGTGAGGCGCCACACAGGAGGCTTATCCTCGTTCTGGTTGTGAATGCGGTCCAGTTTTTGTCCCTTCAGTTCCCATTGGTGTACACAGCAGTGCAGTGTGAAGGTCACGGGCTGAACTCCCAGTGCACTCTCACTTTGGCCGCTGTAATTCACAGAGCGGCTTGCAGAGCTATCATTACCACTGTGTGAATATTCCACACGCTGAACAACCTGGTTTGGCTGACACTGAATAACATCTGGCAAGGCAAGGCTTTTTAGTATTCTTTGACAAATATTGAATTAGGTGGAATGTGCCCCAGTTTTTACATCTGTGGTTTTACAGTTGTGGGGAGCATATCTGGAATTCCTGCCTCCCCTTGTGCACGGAACTTGTATATTTAACTATCATTTTGTTGCTGGCCTCTGCAAAATTGAAATATTTCTGCTATTGTGCGCACTTTCAGCCATGTAGACCTATGAGTGCAGATTACATCTAGTGGCACAGTATCAGCGCCCTCACTTGGTATGACGTGGAAGTGCAGGCACCTATAGTGAAGGCAAGAGTAGAGACAGTATTTGTTACTGCATGATTGAACTGAGTGATGATGTGAAGTACTGTGCCACTAGAAGAAGCACGAATCCAATGCCTTAGGGATTGCAGAGCATCCAGCCTCTGCTCTAAGATGTACAAGGTGTTTGAGATGAAAAGTCAGGCTTTTTATTTCTTACAATTAATGAAGTATCACCATGTTGACATGGGGTAAAAAGAGCTCGTTGGTGTTGGACAGTAAATTGATGTTTGAATGTTTTCAGGTTGGTTCATTAAGAATAGAAATTACCCAGTTGTGTTGCTGTGGATGTTAGAATGTGTGCAGAATGTCTAATTATTGATAACTAGCTGTGTTTATGCACATTATGTTGGGAATTTAATATTTCCTATACAGAACATAAACAAACAAATGACTAAATGTGAATCCGAGTTACCGTTGTGGTAGTTACTCGGATGTATAATATTGCGTGGCTGCTGTTTACTGGAAACTATAAGCACCATTTAGGTTTTGTGCATCTTCTTAAGTAAACGCCACACCTGTGTCCGTGCCCTTGTTTTTCTCTTGGGTTTCTGGCAGAAAAGGGTTCCTCTCTCTCAATGGCTGCACTGTTCCTGCCCTGTTTGCTTTCAAAACAAGCAAGGTGAGACTGTTCAGCAGAGGCCCAGTATTGGAGAAATTCAAGGACCCAGCCACCTAACTTTTCCCTCTCCAAATGTTCTCTCCCATTGCAGCAAACTTTCCTCTGTTTGACTGCTTAGAACACTAAACTGTTATGGCAGCTTGTTCTAATGTAAAGCCATAATTCAGCGTGCAGCTAGAGGCATGAAGAACATGGTTTAATGATTTATTCTGTAACACTGCCAGGAAATTAAGCCTTCAGGATCTAAGAAAGATTAAAGAGTTGTGTGGTGTTTTAACTTGGAGCTGACAGAGAGGAAGCTGGTTGACCGAGCATTACAGCTGACTACTGCTACTACTTTGGACTTTGCCTTCTTCGTTCAGCTCCACCGGGTGGTCAGGGGGTGGAGACAGATTTTACAGTATTCCCCCCTCAAAACACTCTCTCACTCTGAGTGTGGAGGTAAGGAAGCATTTGTACTAGTGATCAGGATGCACTAATGGCAGGCTAACCTTCCTGTCACTGAGCCGGGGCAGAAGGAATGGTTTTGGGCATGGTGGATAGCATTGTAGGCCTGGCGTCCCCTGACTTCAGACTGGTACGTTACATTTCCTCTCAAGAATCACCTGTCTTTCCTTCAGTGCTGCTTTACAGCCATGACTGAACAGCTTGGTCTAGTTGCTTCTGATCATTTTCTCTGGAATTTATGCTGAGCATGTTCTATGTGTTGTTTCAAAGCTGGCTCATTTTGTTTGAACCTGTTGCTCAGGGGTGTCGATGTAGCAGGTTTTGCTTGGAAGGGCCATCTGAGAGGGAGCGGGCTGCCTCTGAAGTGTATGCTCTCTGATTTGTTTGGTTGTTGGTTCATCACTGGATGGACCAGAGGACTCAAAAAGACCATCTGTGAAGAGTTTTGTTTTGTTTTTTAAGCTCTGTGATCAACACAGGCTTGTTGTCAGATTTTTCTTTCATGAAATGCGTTTTCAGATACACTTGATGACAATCTACAAATTTCAAAATTCTTTAAATTTATGGATAGTCAGTCATTGTTAATATGTCAGTATGATAAATACTCGCTGTATGAAGTGTGAAGGTAACAGATTTTTTAATTCTGTGACTAATGGACTTCTTGCAGCATGTTTTTTTCCCTGAGGCATTTTAATCATCATCATTTAATCGAAGGATATTTGTTTGTTTGCGATATAAAGTTTGTCCAGAGTCCAAAGTTTAGCCCAGAAATAAGCTCTGCTCTTACATTTCTATTTTCCCTCTGCAGCAAAATGAGGTGACGGACAGTGCGTACCTGGGCTCAGAGAGCACTTACAGTGAGTGCGAGACCTTCACTGATGAGGACACCGGAGCCCTCGTACCACCTGAGATGCACGAGGATGTTGACACGGATAGCGGTATCGAGGCAACGCTTCATGACACTGAAGATGCCGTGAATAGGTCAGTGTACATTAAAACCCCAACTATGTGTACACAGTTGGCTTATTTGTTTATATTCCCTGTGAATATACTGTACACTCTGTCTGTGAAGACTGGTCATGTCATCCACCGCCATCTATTTCTTATGTGGACAACACAACATAATCCTCATAACAATTTCTTCTGGCTGCTTTAGTAAATGTATGTCAAATGCCAACTAAAGGTTATCGCTGGAGTAGCCCCACACTGACCCTTCACGTGATTTGCGTGCCAGCGCTGGATCAGTGACCACTCGTATTCTATTTGGGTCAGCAGACGAGCAGATTAACAGGAAGCAATAAATAGACAGCAACCACTTAATTGAACTTACGCCTGGATATGTCCGTTTGTAGGATGTCTGACGTTCTTCGTTCTTCTTGACGTGCATTGCATCTCCGTCTGTTCTCGTGCATCACCTGCTTTCACAGGCAGCATCAAGCATGTGCAGCAACAACACTGACAGTTGATGTTTTTTCTTTGGCTGAACCGGACATCTTAGGGATAACTTGATTTTCACTGTGAAAGCGCCAAAGACCTTGAGCGCAGAGGTCCGCCCCTCCATTCCCAAACTATCATAAATTGTCGCATCTTTTTTGTTTTTTTTCTATTCTAAATTCTCAGAGTTTGACATAGTTTATGAGGTGAAATATTATTATTATTATCTATAAGTAGGTAGATGTTTGATGAAGTGTTTAGCACAAAGGCGAGGGAGGAAGTGCTGACTGTGTGACCTGCCTGTTAGGTTTGATGATGGATTGGAATGATCCTGGCATGGATGTGTTAGAACTTCCCATTCCGGCTTTGAATTCCTGGAAGTGTTGAGTTCAGCTATTTTTTATTGTCGTACCTTTTTCTTTTTTTCCCTTTTGACCTGGAATAAGCTGATCCTGCCTCCTGTTCACTCATACGTCTCGATGTTGTGCCTTTTGCCGACACTGTGACAGTATGATGTTATTGTGACGTTTTACCAAAAACGTTGAAACCTGTTGCTCATTAGCTTGCAACAATGAAAACATGCTCCCTCTTGATTCACCAGAGGCTTTGTCATCAACAAGATTATTTCTTGTCTTAACCATGACCTGATTTCTCAGGTGTGTAATTTACGAGGATTTCTTAAAGGATACTTTGAAGTCACAAACAATTTGCTGCTTACAGTGATTGAACGTTGACTGGCGTTAGGTGGAGAGAGGAATAAAAGGTCAGGAACTAAGTTGAGTGGGGTTTAGCCAGGCAACCTGGTTAGCATGGCTAACTAGATCCTGCAGCCAAAAACATACTCTGTGTAGCTGCACATGCAGTGGACTGGGGATTAGGAATCTTAACAGGATTAGCCTCCCTCACCCCTCCCTGTGCTACCCCTCTGTCCCCATACATTCGGCCCTTGGACAGTCAGCAGGACTGTCTGTTGGCTGTTGCTTAGCCTCAAATCTGATTAACCCACTCATAGTCAACCCTTCTGAATCAATCCGAAGTCTACCGGGTGGCAAAGGCGATGCACTGGCCATCATTGGGAATTGTAGACCGGCAGCTCATTAGGACCACAGACTTCAGAGCTTTAGTTTCCTCCGAAGTGGAGCGTTGTGGTTTTATTTTAAATTGGTGTAACCCGTGAAACATCAGGATTCCACTCTGGTTGTCTGGGGTTTTAACTCCAGTTGCTCCAAGGCTTTCACGCCAGGGCAGTGGAGGGCGTTTAAAGATGCGTTCTCTTTCCTCGCCATCCCTCTGTGTGAGGGAACTCAACATGGGGCTCAGTAGTAAGAGCCACAGTAAAGGGTAAGTGGCTTTACGATTGGTAGTGCGACTGTTTAACTAGCTCAGCCTTATTTTTGTCCAGGGTATTACCACCACTGTCTGGCTGACTGTTGAAGAATCAGTATGTTAGGGCAATTGTAATGGTCACACTTTAGTTTGAGATGATGTTTCAGCTGTTTGAACTGGGCAGCCAAATGACATTCTTCTTGTAAACAGACAAAATGAGCTGTGTCATCGTAGGCTGAGAAAGCAAGTTTTTTTTTTTTTCTGCTGATTTTGACATCCTCATCCTTTGTACGCTTAAAGGCATCTAACATATCCTGTCGGAAAACAGGATGAGCCAGCTTTCCAGCTTTCCTGTTTAATGAAGATCAAGGAGCCGTTTTTACTGGAACTCTTGAGACCATGTGAAATGTATCCTCCTGATCGTCCCGTGCATTTCTGATGAACTTTTTTTTTTAATTTGGTCTACCTCTCTGGTATTAAAGGATACTTATTAAACTTGACCCACATCCCACCTCCGCTAAGGCTCCTCTCACATGTCTGAAGTATTGCCACCATGGGTTTACATTGGCAGAGCAGTTCAAGACATTTTGTTTTAACTAAAGCAGCCTTTGGGATTATTGTGAATTAGCAGATTACCTGTAAAGACTAGTGATTGTCGAATTTGTCCAGATTGGCACTCTTCCAAGATTAATTGTACATGTTTGGGATTTACAGTAGGTTCTCTTTATGTCAAAGCTTCAAGGGCTAACATACAAACCAATACTCTCTCTTTTTAGCTAAAGCACTGTTTTCCTTGTTTAGCTGCAGTTGTGGTTTCTTAAATACAAAGTAGCTGTAGCTACTGTAGCTGTTTTTATGTCTAGCAGAATAATCTGAGGTCCATGTTGTCTGAAATTGACTCTTCGTCCTCATGTTTGTGCAAGAGCTGTTGTTTACTGCCCTGTTCTTGTATACACAAATGAACACTCACAGTAAACCATTGTTTTATTTGCCCCTTAAAAAGGTTTTCCCTGAACCCGGAGCTCCATAACCACTCCCTGGTGGGGGTCATTGGTGGAGAGGAGGAGCACTTTGAAGATTTCGGGGAGAACAATCATTCAGAGCTGCTGCTAGAGAGCAGCGTGGAGGGGACTGAGGATGTGGGGGACTCCCCTGTCTCCCACCCCCCAGAGCAGGTCAACGGCTCCTCACTGCTCTCTCCCAGGTACGAGACCTCACACAGTGCTAGAACATCTGGGTACACGTTTAAGGAAGTCACACTCAATCAAATTAATACTAGTTGAGCACTAAATCCATTTAATCTTGTTATGGTTACTGTCAACTTGAATGTATTTAACTGAACATGACTTTGTTGCGGACCGTCAAATCTTGACCGTTTTTAATCAGTTCTACCCATTAAAAGATGCATCATTGTTCCATTCTGGGCTGGGTGCTCCTGTTTCTGTGTAAATACACCAAGGTCATCGGTCGATAGCTATCTGGAGATGTCCTTTGCTCTCCTATCGGTCTCCTTTTCTGGCGAAGGGCGAGATAAGTTTAACAGAACAAAGTCCATTCCTTTAGTCTTACCCTCACTGTTGCAATGTTGCTGAAACTGTACCACACACTGATTCAGAACTGTACTTCCTTTCATTAGCCGCTGTCATATGACCCCGAGTAAATGTTTTATGCTCGAGCCTTTCAAGGGGGGGTGCTTCATTGCGTCAAGCTAGTACATCTCGATAATATCTCGCAAGCATTACTGCCAGGCTGCTAGAGCACTGATTGACTCAGATCGACTCCAGCAGTGAATGACATCTGGCAGTAAACACAGGCTCCCAATGGCACCATCAGAGCCATACTCTAGTGTTTCCCCAGTCCAGTTTCCTCCCTTTTTACCCTCAACTTCAAGCTAGATAATGCATAATTCACACGTGCGATATTTCTGTGATTTGCCTCGCCAGGAAGTTCTTAGCAGCTGATTACTTAGGTTTTGTAACCCATTTGGTGATTTGGCAATAAGCTGGTTTAAATAGCACTGTTGCAATGATAACTATTAAAGACCTCATAAACAGCAAGACGCTATAAGACTATAGTGAAAGAATAATTAGATGAAGGAGGATATGATATAACTTGCCACCGGAGGAAGTATGTAAAGGCCGCATGAGATAGGATGTAACAAACTTTGGTCAAAAGACAGATTTAGAATCACTATATTATCCAGTTATGACATGACATGAATGTTTATTAATTGAACGTTTTAAAATGGAAATTCACAGCATGTAGAGGACGGCATCACATGCCGAAATCTGCTCAGCAGTTAGAAATCATACACAAGTAAAACTGCAACCCACAAACTTCACCCACTCAGTGTGAATGCGTCAGTGTTTGGAACTAATCATGCACACTGTTGCCACATGGAGCAGCGCCTCCTACACACACTCCCACATGTATCTAAAATATTCCAGCACTTTGTCTACATGTTCGCACCGTTAACTTTCCTCTGTTCTACACACACACACACACACAAGCTGTGGCAGTTCTTTCCCTCGGTCGATAGTTTACACCACCAGAGGAAAAGTGACCGTCAAGTGACACTTTGACAGTCTGTTTTGTTGCACTGCATTTCTGCCGACATAAACGGGAACCTGTGCCAGTTTGTTGCATAATTCAGACCTGACTCACTCCGTGAGTGAACAATCAGCTGGTAGAGGTGATGTAAGGAGAGGGTACAGGCTTCCGCACTGGAATACACAACTGGCTTTAATTTCTATTGCTTTTTGTTATTTTGATGTACATTAGTAAGTGGTTTGTCATTTATCTGAGCTTGCTACTAAGATGCCAAGGTTGAAAAGACAAGAATGTGAAGCTCCTGGAAAGATAATGTTATCAAAACTCAAGAGACAGCAACACGTTCTTTCTCCTAGAATGTTTTGTTTCCTTACACTTTGCCCCGGCAGCCACACTGCTCAGTCTGTTTCCTTCCCCCTGTAGCCTTCGCACTTCACTCTGAAATTCACCCGCACCCCCAGAGGTGTCCTTTCCCACCTTGGTGCACCTCTTCTCGTCTTTCACTCACCACCTCCTTATCTTCCTCCTCTTCCCTTGTTTCCTTGTCCCCCCCCTCCAGTGCACCTGCTCCTCTCCCTGACTGCTTTCAGAGCTTCCTCAGGGAGGAGGCGCTGGACTTTTTCTGTAGCCAGTGTCACAAACAAATAAGTCGTCTTGAGGACCTCTCTACTCGCCTCAATTTCCTAGAGATGACTAGGTAACACTTTGTTCACAACTCCCTCAGATCATAGGCTGTGTGAATGTGTTTGCAGTGTTGATTAGCTCACGCATGCGCTCATAATGTGTGCACGTTATGTTGGATTTACAGATTGCATACACACATTATGAGATATTCTCATGTCTATTTTAAACCCATCTTACCTCAAGCTTTTCCTTTTTCATTTGCACCCTCTTTTTGTGTGTTAGCATTTTAGTTTTTCATTGAAAAAAGTGGCTAAGTTCCATTTTTTAGATGGTTTTTGATTTAGTTTTTTTCCCAAGTGTACTCATTGACATTGACCCCAGGTGAGTGGTGTGTTATGGTTTTTCCACGTTGTTTTCTTCATGCTTTATTTGAGTTGTTGCAGAAGAGCCGCTGGTAGTCAAGTGCAGTTTTTTCTAAGGACCTGCTCTTATGAGAACAGACTTGCTGATCCAGGATTACTGGCTTCTTGCTTGATCATGGAAACTTACACCAAAAACCCCAAAATCTGGTTTGATCTGTTCCCCAACTGCATAAATTTGAGATGGGACAAGAATTGTAGCTTATTTAGAAAATTAACGTTAACATCTTTATGTCGTGCAGTCAGAGACCCCTCTGATTTAATATGGTAAGGAAAAACTGATCCTAGATCAGCACTTTGGCAATGGTCTATGTTAGTTTGCTGTGACGTGTGTGTATTCTGCCGCTCTGCTTAAGATAAACATTGAGAATCCAGTTTTAAAGAACCTCCCCATCATGCACCCTTTTTCTAGCGGGGGTCTTCTACTATCAGAGAGAGGGATGGGGGTGGACATGAGCCCTGGTGTCCCTTTCCTCTCGCCTTCTTCCCTTCCTGACCATTTTCCTGTTGTTCTATCTCCCCATCCAGCGCAGGCAAGAGGCTCTCCAGCAAGAAAGTAGCAAGGTAAGCAATATGGTGTCAGTGTTCAGTTTCAGTGGTTCGCACGGTTTTGCAGTTGTTAATAAATGATGTCTGGCATCAGGAACAGAGGTCGTAACATTTGAAATGACTTCAGGGGATGTTGAGTTACAGCTTTTTTCTCCACCTACAGACATCTACTCCAGAACAGCTCCATAACTCTGGACACCGTCAGCGACTTGACACGGGACATCCTGGAGCTCGCCGACAATGACATCACGGATAAGGTGAGAGCAATTACAGATTTCACCTGATCTTTTTCAAAATCCCTCACTTGTTTCAAAACCTACACATGTAAACATACTGAGTTCTCCTCACGTGTCGTCATTGTTAAGAAAATGTAATTTGAATTCCCGTCGTGTCAATGATTTTACAGGTGCTGCTCCTGGAGCGTCGAGTGGCAGAGTTGGAGAAGGAGTCGGAATCATCAGGAGAGCAGCATGCTCGGTTACGCCAGGAGAACCTTCAGCTGGTGCACCGGGCCAACGCCTTGGAGGAGCAACTGAAGGAGCAGGAGGTCCATGCTGACGAGCAGCTACAGCAAGAGACCCGGCGTCACAAGGAAGCCATGAGCAAGCTGGAGAGGGAGAGAGGTCTGGAGATGGAGAATCTGCAGGCCAGGTACATTAAGAACTGATAAACTCTGATCATCTGTTAGTCTGTGTAAGATATTTATGATAAAAACTCACAAGGAAGTGATCCCAAACCATACTATTGCCTAATTAAGAGCTTTCTTTGTAATGTAATAAAGGACTTCTACAATTTCCAAACAAGTGAAGTCACAACAAAAACCAATTTGAGGGTTTTCCGGTTTTCACTCATTTGACATGTTTTAATCACATTACATAGAAGCCAGACGGGTGCTTGTTTATCAGTGCATGTGTGTGAGACTGACTGACTTTTTTTTGGAGTAAGAGTGGCTCTATACTGCCACCACCTGGCACTGATCTGCAACTGTCTAAGACATCTCTGTACCACTGAATCATCACCAAATCATCCGAAAACAGCACCGAGGTGTTCTGATTACGCGTCTGAAACAATTCGTGCTTGTTCCACAGAGTGCAGCAGCTGGATGAGGAGAACAGCGAGCTGAGGTCCTGTGTTCCGTGTCTACGGGCCAACATCGAGAGATTAGAAGAGGTGAGAGCAGCGAAACTGTCCCAGCTCTTGTGTGACCTGGTGTTCCTGCTACAATCCTCACGGTCCACTGGGACAATAACTCAGCCCTGGTCTTTATCTAGACCAGCCCACATACAAGCCCACGATGGCCTATTTTCTTCTTGAATTTAATGGGACAATACTTGATAATATAATGTACTTATTGGACTCATATACTTCTCTACACCTACATTTTAAACTCTACTACAACTCTCAATGGTTTTAACGGTCCTTTTCATTTTCCTCTTTTTATAATTTTTTTTCTTAGGAGAAGAGGAAGCTAGAGGATGAGACAGAAACTCTGACTGACAGGTTGAGGGAGGAGATGGAGTCCCGCCAGAAGATGGCCGACAAGCTGAGCCACGAACGCCACCAGAGCCAGAAAGAGAAGGAGTGCACACAGGAGGTGGGACTGTCTACGTTACATCACCATACACTGAATTATTACATAACGTTTCTGTTGAGGGGCAAACGTTCCTGTTCGAATTGATTGCCGCCTGATGTATTGAATAAGATTCCCACTGACTGATATGATTACATCATAGCTTATTGAAGACCTGCGGAAACAATTGGAGCACCTACAGTTGTACAAGTTGGAGGCTGAAGCAAAGAGAGGGCGCTTACCTGGCGCCGGGCTGCAGGAATATCAGACCCGCACCCGTGAAGCTGAACTGGAGCAAGAGATCAAACGACTCAAACAGGTAGCTTTCCTCAACTCTCGTATTCTTCACTTGTTAATGAGGAATGAGTTACATCTCGTCTCACTTCTGCGCAGGATAACCGCAGTTTAAAGGACCAGAACGATGAGTTGAATGGCCAGATCATCAACCTGAGCATCCAGGGAGCAAAGAACCTGATGTCGGCCTCCTTCTCCGACTCCCTGGCAGCAGAGATCAACTCAGTGTCTCGTACTGAGGTGGGCACCAAGACTAATACCGGTTTTAACTCACCTTTGATCGCCGGTGTCGTTCAGACTAAATCTTACTCCTCTGTTCTCTGCTTTCTAGTTAATGGAGGCCATCCACAAACAGGAGGAGATCAACTACAGACTCCAGGACTACATTGACAAAATCATTGTTGCCATCATGGAGTCCAACCCCTCCATCCTAGAAGTCAAATAGACACCAGCTTGATTAAAAGGCAGTGGCTGGTTAACACAACAGAGACTCTACTATAAGAAAAAAAACCAATAGAAGATGTAAAAAATAACAACAACAAAAACCATTCACTTCGATAGTAAAAACAACAACGCACTCACCCCACCCCACCTCACCCCACCCAAAAAAAAGAGGATTTCTAAGAAGGTCAGAGAAAAATAAGCTATTTTAATTAGAAATCCCTTGAATTTGTTTTTGTGAGTGTATGTGTTGGCCCTCCTGAGTACACTTGGGTTCTTGTGACGTCCATGTTTTTGACTGAAGGGACCTGAGTCCTCCCCTGCTGTGTGTGAGTGTGTGCAGTAACCCGAGGAGTTGAAATCTTCCCCGTCCCTCTCAAAATGTGTCAAAAAAACAACAACCAAAACCCGGAAAAATCTTCCAACAAGCCTTAAAATCAAAGGTGATCACATTAACTCTCCGTACTAAATCATGCCTCAGTTCATTCATCACTGGAATTGTGGCGTGTGCGTGTGTTTGCGTGCGTTACCTCCAGAACCAGGCTGAATCGTGTTTTAATGACAAAACCGTATGAAGCCCTGGTGAGGAGCAATAATTTCTCTTTTTAAATAAGTCTTGAATCAGTTTGCTGTGCTGCCTACGAGCCCCTAAAACCGTGTGTGTGGGGAGTTTCTGTCCTCTGACAAATTTGATTTTCCAATGAACCCAAGTGAGGGACATTTCAAGGGGTGGACGATTAGAAATGCCCGGAGGGTTTGCTCTGTGTGTGTGTGTGTGTGTGTGTGTGTGTGTGTGTGATGGTTGTGTCATTGCAAGCTTCTGCGTCCCAAATGAAGGATCTGGGTAGTTTGTAATTTGCTTCATCTCATTAATTTTTTTGCAATGAAACAGGGTCCTGGAGCTCAGGTGGGCTGGAAAACACTACATCGTCCTATCACTCACGTAACCCAACTCCCCTCTGGCACAAAGGAAAGTAGACTTGGTACTTCAGCCTCCTCATACTGACAAGTTCACTCTCCAAACAAAGAAGGGAATCTGTCGAGTGATACATCGGGAGTTGTAGTTTTTTTGTTTTTGTTGTCTTGTTTTCTTTTCTTTTCTAAGTACAGCCCACCTGATCCCAGTTTTCTCTTGCTGAGTGAAAACAGGAGCAAGTTGATCCAGGTGAGAATATGGTCAGTAAAACTGTTCAAACGCTGACATATCGGTTGTATGTGAAGAATCAAACGGTTGTACTTTTTTTGCACTACGTTTTGTTTTGATTTTATTATCGTTCTGTTAAAAGATTTAAAAAAAAAAAAGTTTTGTGAAGGGATCCAATCGTTTAAACCAAGATGGTGTGGGATTTTTTTTTTTTTTCCCCCCCCCTACAGGTGTGAGTGCACAGCACCAGCAAAGACGTGGCTGGTGTGGACTCCAAACATCCCACTTGTGTTTTAAGACTAATCATAATGCTATACTTAATTGGAAATATTCACTAATACTTCAAAGAGTTGTATAGCCATGTCTTAAGATGAGAGCAGAGGAGACATGGCGGACTTTGGTAGCAATAACGCTGGGCGAGAGACTGGACACTGGTGGAGGGCAGATGAGCTCCTCTTCCCTCTATCTGCTTTCTACTGGAGGACGTGAGGGGTCTGCCTGTTCCGTGCAGCCATCTCTTAACACTTCGGACATCTCTTGACACTAAAAGCGGACATTTTGTGTCAAATTGACCAACCAGACATCTTGGAAAAGGCTCTCTAGTGGACTGCTGTTTGTCTAGCTTGGCACCGACACAGAAGAGTTTCACCTCTGTTCACCTCACTGCTCCTCACCTGCCGCACCACGGAAAAATGGCCTTGGATGTAAATGACTTGTACATGTAAAGTTTTTTCTACACTCATTCTAGATTCTAGGTATTTTTTTAGTCCGAGGGAGAGGAGGAAAAAAAAGAAGAAGCATTTCTCATGTTAACGCAGAGAAAAGGCTGCCTGTATTCTTCTCTAGCATGTAGCGTGTACAGTACTTGTTGGGTTGTTTTGTTTTTTTTCTTTTCTTGTTTTTGATCACGCAGATATATTTATTCAACATATGACACCACGACAACTCGCACTCTCTGATCTGTTTTTGAATATCTTTGTCAGTTGGTATTTTTGAATTTACAAGGGAAGTCAAGGTGAAATGTCTTTTGAGAGAGAATTTATTGAATTTAAAAGAATCAAAAGTTCTATGGGTGACCGGACATGGTGTGCACAAAGCTTGAAAGGTTGGTTGTCAAAGTCGCTGCACTCTATAATGTTGATGCTGCTGTGACCTCTTCAGTACTTTTTAGGTATACATCTGCAGTTTCTAGAGTTGTCTTCCCAAATGGAGTCAGGTGCTGCATGGAAATGCTGATTTTCTTCTCTTTTTTTTTAAAAAAAAAGGTTGTATATCATATTCAGTCGTTTTTCTTGACAAATCATACACTATAACATCCGTCAGTGGAGTTGTAGGTTGTGAAACCTCATCATATCGCCACCGTGGAGCTAATATTCAGGCTTTTGGACTTGTGTTTCCTTCCGTTTAGTGTGACTGGAGGTTTTCCCCACTAGATTTATTACTTATGATAATTATTCTTGCGTTTAAAAGAGGAAACTGTCTGACACCTGAACACAGCAGGCAATATAGCAATTAACTTTCTCCTAGATTGATATTACAGTGTCTGGTTCTGATGGTTGGACGACTAATTACGACGAGCAACGGGAACTAGAACGCGTATGATGAAACATTCCCTTTTAGCAGAGCCGAACGAAGGTGATTGCACTTTAACCAGCTCAAGTTTCATTTTAACTCCTGCTTTCAAATAAATAAATAAATAAAATGACCAAAGACAGATGTTTAATCAGTTAATCTATCAGGGTCCACTTGATTTTTTTTGTTTTGTTTTGTTTTTGTTTTTTTCCTGAGCTAATTCATCATAAAGCACCAGACTCTTGTTTGGATTCACAAAACTGGCCCGCTAGTCTGAACACTGTGCCTCTGTGTCTCAAACTTTTGCCTCTAAACTAACCTGATGACGAGCCCTTGGGAAAGCACTGACCACGTGACTGTCAGTTTGTTAAATTATAAATGATGAAAACCTTACTGTATGAATTGTTTTGTAATTTCTCTCCCCCCCCCCCCCCACACACACTCACTTCCAGTGTCCAAAGAAAGTTTGTTTAAGGCACAAACATCACTACTAGTGTAGTGCATGACTTGCCGTTATGTGACATGGGAAGGAAGAAAAAAAAGAGAGAATATTGTAGAAAACAGAAATTGTAAAACTTAAATTTATTCCTATTTTCAAATATAATGTATAAATTATAAAAGTATTGGTTACAGTTGTATATTATTTTTGAAGTTCCCCACATGATCTAATCCTAATTGTTCAGGGGAAATGTAATTTCAGTTGTTGTAAAAGAGAAAATATAAAGGTAAGCAGTGAAAGTACGATTAGAAAAATAAATGGATTAAAATGACCCTGTTTGGCTGCCTCGTTTATTGCCGAGTTTAATTTTGTGTCATATCTGCATGCATGCAACTTGTCTTCCACCACTGAAACTTGTCTCACTAAAACACATTTCTGTCTTAGCATCACTAATTATATTATTTCATTGCAGGAAGTATAGTTTTCAAGTAATTTTTATGATTTTTTTCACATTATTTGTAGGTTTTCTGTTCATTTTCTTGGATCAAAATTCTTGATCAGTCTAGATATATTTTACTCCAGGTTTGTTCTTTATATTTTTGAATATATATACGTATATAATCTTTAATAAATTTAAAATAGTCTGGAATTGATATACATATCCATCCATCCATCCATTTTCTTCCTCTTATTCCTATTAAGGGTCGCGGCGGGGCTGGAGCCTATAACAGCAGCTTTAGGGCGTGAGGCGGGGTTCACCCTGGTTATATCTATCTATCTATCTATCTATCTATTTATCTATCGCTAGATAGATATATCTATATCTATATATATATAGATATATATATATATATATAGGTATATACAAAATATCAATTCCAGACCATTTAAAAATGATAAATTATATATATCTATATATAGATATATATACTGGTGAATAAAGGTTGGTAAATAAGCAAAACAATTTAAAATATTGACAATAGAGAATTAGAATGGAATGGGGAGGATAAAATTATTTCAGCCAAGGCCAATATCAATAATCACATATTCATTGTCCTTATTCACGATAATACATATTGAAGGTGATGCGTTGAGTTTCTTATTGAACATCATAAGGAGTTGTTTTAGGCAAAACATATTTTTTGTCAAAAACGATTCAGGCCATTATTTTAAGAAGGTGAAGAAAGAACGGATAGATGTACTGCAAAATAAAACGTGTGCATCTTGAATGCCACATCGGACGGAGTGCCTCGGAACCTTTCTTTTCCCCTTGCCAACCACGACCATATTTTGATGGAACACCCAAACACCGAAGTGACACGGCGGGACGTTTCTGTCGTAACGTGGGCTAACAGTAAGCGGTGACATTATTGAAGGGTTTCACCTGACTTCTCTTGGCCATATACGTCATCGTCGCAATAACTTCGAGGTCTCATAGCCACTTTGAACATGTATTCTCCATTTTAACTTGTACAGGAGCGTGTGTCGTTAGACAGCGAATGTTAGCATCTTTGCCAACTCACTGTGCGTTTACCGGTGTTTTGTGTTTTTTTTTCAAAGAAAATCCTGTATTTGTTTACTCATTACAAGGAGTATAAAGAAAATTGTATCGTTTGATATTAATGCGCGATTTCTGCTTTGCATATAGCTATGATTTGTTCGGTATAGAGCAGTCAGTTTTCGCCAAATCCATTTATTAAAATCACTCATGGTTCTTAACGTGGTATCTTAATATTTTTTCTGTCCAGATCATTTCTATATTCTCTATAATGTTCTATTCGGGAATATACGACTAGCTTTTAGTTAGCATGTAAGATGGAACCCCTTGCCCCAAAGACTGAGGTTCGTCAAACAGTGGCCCAGTGTTTCCGGACCCTCACTTCATCCACAGACATAAAGGACATTATCGCTGCTCTTCAAGTACTCCGGTCATACTTGGATGAAGGACCAGAGAGTGAAACAGCTCAGAAAGCAGAGTTCAGGAAAAGTCAATTCACTCGTACCCTTCAGTTTCTGGTTAGCAACATTCATGCTGACTGGGTACACCGCCTGACCCCAGACCAGTGCAGTGACTTCTGGGATGGCCTGTTCCTCCGGGGCCCTCCAGATCAGGCGATAGTG
Organism: Aulostomus chinensis; assembly: GCF_037954235.1. Taxonomy (NCBI): domain Eukaryota; kingdom Metazoa; phylum Chordata; class Actinopteri; order Syngnathiformes; family Aulostomidae; genus Aulostomus; species Aulostomus chinensis. The sequence continues at coordinate 10,895,802 of NC_141342.1, forward strand.
GTGCTGATGGATGGAATGGGACAGCTAAGGTGGGTGCTACTGAAACTGGGCTGTAAAGCGTGTTCATCAGAACACACTAATGGCTGCTTCTCCCCCTACAGACCCAGCACACATCTGGACCATTTGATCAGCGTCACCGAGACGTTCCTTCACAGCGGGCGACTCGCTGACCTGCTGTGGTCGTTCTGCCTCGAGACAGGTCCTTCTGACTCACCCCAGGTCCGAGAGGCTCTGCTGGGACGTGTAGTGGCAGTGCCGGACTTCATTGCCAACAGTTTACATCACAACAACAAACCCCTTTTTCTGCCTCAGCAATACTACCCTCTGCTGGCTGCTGAGATGCTTGCCGCCCTGGAGCGGACATGCCAGGCACTCAAAGGTTGTCAAAAAAGTTTTCTGTAATGCCTTTTTGCACAATGTCCTTCATTTAAAAAAAAAATCATCTGAAAGTTGTAATGTCACTGTCTTTTTCTCTCTCTCTCTTTTTTTTTTTTTTACAGATGGCATAAACTGTTCCTTGATTTTTCTGGCTCAAATACTTGGAAAAGTGTGTATTCAAGGACATAGTGGTGAGTTTAGTGTTCTCATTCACACCCTGATGAGTCTGCAAACCTGCCCACCAGGAACAATGAAGGGTTCAATGTGTTCAGGACGAACTAGAAATCTTCCAGTAAGCAGGTGGCCATGCTACCTCCTGAGTCAAGCTAACTATGTGCATTTATGAAGCTTTTTTATTATCCACCACAATAGAAATTAGGATGCAGGTGATTGTCATTCCACATTGAAATGGACTGAAATATTCAATCGCAGCAAATGTTTGTTGGCTTTGGTATGCAGCTAACCTCTGTATATGGAGTTTTTCTTTTTTTTAACCTGGAAATTAAATAGGCTCTTGTTTTGTTTTGTTTTTTTAATCTCTGACATCCTCCTCCTTGCTTTTTCTCTCTGCAGGTTTGGTGCTGGCAGTGATGGCTCCTCAGCTGTCCGCCCGCACGCGCTCAGACGTGCTGTGGCAGAGGGTTTGTTGGAAGCTGCTGGAAAATGTTCCGCAGCGATGGATGGAGAGCGTTCTCACCGGGCTGGTGCAGGCTGTCCGTGGGTAAGGATGGCAGCTTCGCTCAGCCAGTGAGAGTCAGCTAGCAAGCAGTTGTCTAATGATGAAGGTCTGCTGGCTTTTTTTCCAGGCCTGAAGCTTTGGGAAGGATCGTAGGGAATCTGGTGGTAACTAATAAAAAAGCCCAGTTTGTCACCACACATAAACTTCTGTTACTCCAATACAAGTTTGAGGTAGGAAGGCACTTCTAGCTTGATAATAAACTGAACATGCAGCTCTTAAAAACCGCATGAAGAATTGGTTCTTTCGCCTCAGACTCGGGTCTTGAGAATTATCCTGGGTTACCTTGCAGCAGACAGGGATCGAAGACCGCTGCTCATCCAGGTGAGCGTTAAGAGTATTTTACCATTTCATGATATCGTGGTTTTGACAAGTGGCGTGTGTGTGTGTGTGTGTGTGTGTGTGTGTGTGTGTTCTCAGGTGTTACGGTCTGTGTCCCAGGCCTGGGCTAATCCCAGTGCAGTCAAACACACACCTCTAGAGCAGCAGCTGTATGTGAGCAAGGCTTTGCTGCTGTGCGTGAGTCTGCTGAAGGACTCTGAGCTGCAGGAGCTGCGTTCAGGTAATCTATCATTTACCCATAAACACTCACGTGATAATATTTGGACAGCTATATAGCTGCTCTCTGCTCTCCTCTCATTGTTGCGTGTCTGATGTCAGAGCTGCTGCAGTGCATGCTGGGTGGCATGCAGAGCCACCTGGACAGCAACTTGGTGCGTATCAGGCGTATGGGCATGGTGGTGGGGGAGTGTCTCAGCTCTCGCATGAACATCAGCGGGACCAAGCTCACATTCGAGGTACAGTCAGGGTGAGATGCGGTGGTGAGCTGTCATAACACAACCCAGGATGTAAAATTCCATTTTTTAAAAATTAAATTACATGATGTGTTGTAGTATGAGCAGGATGAGGAAACTGGAGAGCTGCTTTCACTGATGACTCCGATGACCGATGACGAACTGGAAGCTGAACTTGAGCCTGAAAGCGGGTAAATGTTCAACGCCTCTGTGACTATACTTCCTCTTTTGCCAAGATTCTGTGTTGAACAATTCAGAAGTATTAGGACAGTCCATATTTTTTTGCACATACACGATAAGGGATTACTTTTTTTGCCAATATCAGACAACTGATGTTGCTGATAGTCGATGTATTACCTTGATAAAAAAAAGAAACATCTCTGTTCTATTCACATTTTGTACTCCCTGAAATGCACATGGAAAAAAGTGAAATTTTTAAAATTAAAAATTTTTGATTGTTGAAACAATTGGATAAAACATGAATCATATAATTACTCAATTAGCCGTTGTTTAGAAGAAGAGATTTAAAAAAAAAAAAAACTAGGCCTGTGCTCACGATGAATATTCGCAGGTATGTACTAAGTCTTTCCTTCCTACTCGTGTAAATTCAGCGTGTGATAATAGACAATAGTTATCTACTGCTGCTCAGTTGTTTTTACATGGTTTTTTTTGGGGGGGGGGTCTTTTTACATGTTTGAAATAAAGATTTCGATCAGTACCGATAAACCCGTCAATATTAATGTACATTCCTACCATTTCATCGTTTCAGGCAGTTTATTCGCTCTAACTCCATTTTTAATGATGTGAAGATTTTACACGAGATAACGAGCCATTCTGCGAAGTAACGATCATATCTAGAGGTTGTGGGTAACGTTTTTGAATAAAAGCAACAGTTATTTGAGTACACAACCTGCTCCCCCATTTTGTCTCTCGTCTACAGGGTCATCCTTTCACAGGACACCGTGAATCCGTGTCCTCTGAAGGAATCCAACCAAAATCAGTCAGAAACGCCATCAAAAACTGACCCTGAATCTGACCTAGATAGGTGAGTACCTGGTCTGTCACGCAGTCAAATCCGCTGTAATATTTACACGTGTCGTGGGTGGTTTTGTGTGTATTGATGAGATTACGAGACATTCTCTTTTCACGGCGCAGTGATGATGATCTCACTCCCTACGACATGTCTGGAGATAAGGAAATAAATCAAGTGTCCCCACCTCGCTACCTAAGAGACTGCCTGGAAAGTATGACTCCAAACTTCTGACTTCATAGGTCATCGAATTTGTGTCTTTGTTATTCGTTCTCACTGTTGACATCATGTTATCTGCCCCCACACACGCAGCCTTAATTTCCTCCCAGGACCCGGAGCGTGTGGAGCACAGTCTTAGAGTGTCTGAGGGTCTGGTGAGGAAGAACGTCTTTGCAACCAAAGAGGTACGAAGACTCTCACCTGTAGTCGATCATAGGATGACTCGAACAAGGCAAATCACAAGAGCAGTACTTTACTTTTTTTAGAAATGTCAGATTCTTAACTTTCTACTGTGTTCATTTGTGCTGGTTTCAGGTCAGTGTCGAGCTAACCAAAGTGCTTCTTCACATGGAGGATAAATACAGCATCAGCGGCTTCCTGCCTCTCAGACAGGCCACTATGGTGGCGCTCACTGTCACCGACTCTATCCCTGTATGAACCTCCACCTAACTTTAACACCTTCGCTCAGCAACATTTGGGCTGATAACCTCGTCTGTCGCTTAGTCTCTGCCTTTTTTTTTTTTCTCCCCCAAACAGGTGACTCAGTATTTGACCACAGAGTTTTACTCTCTGAACTACAGTCTTCGCCAGCGGCTGGATATCTTAGAGGTGACGGCTTCTCCAGTTTTGTTCACGTCTCTGTGCTTTTACCAATAAATGCTTATTAATTTCACCAATGTCCCAAGGTTCTTGCTCTGGCAGCTCAGGAACTCTCCAAGCCAATACCTGATAGCAGAGACTCGTCCCTGCTTAGAACCACAAGCACTGATTTGACCCCATACTCTGGTAATGACCCTGTCCACTGGCGACAAGTTGTTGAGAAGCGGATTCAGAGTAAAACCAAGCGCCTGAATAAGGTAGCTGACGCACATTCCCAGCCACTCTCAGTCTTAAACTGAAGGCTTAGGATCAGTTATGTATCCTTTTGCTACAGGGAGCCACACAACCTCCAGCCAAGGCCACACCGAACCGCTACGCACCTGTTGCCGGACACTTCTTTTTTCCTCTTCTCAGGAATTATGACAAGTGAGTGTGCTGTCGGCTTTTGTCCACATCATTTACAACAACATGCTCCCAAAATGAAGTACAACACTTGTCTTCTAGGCCTCAGGTGACCTTTGACCTCATGGGCAGTGACCACCTGGTACTGGGCAGATTGATCCACACATTGGGCCTCTTCATGCATCTAGCAGTCAATGCACCGGTACTGTCCTCTCTCTGTCTATGCTAGGACAACCTCATCAATGACCCCCATGCTGTTACATGGTGGATGCTCTTATATTTCATTAGGAACTGTTCTTATTCTTAAACTGAAGCCTTTAACTCTTTATCATGTTCCTAACCTCGTTTTTAAATCACTATGTTTTTCTCATCGTGAGCTATTTTTATCTTGCAGATAGCTGCACAGATGGGTCGTGCTCTGCTCGACTTCGCGTGGGCGATACGCTACCACGTTGATCAGTAAGTACCGCGTATTCCTGTCTTGTGGTGCTTTTTAAAAACATATCTCACATGCAACAAATTCAAATGAGAAAAAAACAACAACATAGACATGAAGATTTTAACTTTGAACGTGTTTGTCGAAGGGTCGTGAGACGAGGCGTCCTCTTCGCTGTCTGCTCTGTGTTCCTGAGCATGCCCTCCCCAAACCTGCTGGTAGACCTTGGCAACCAGTTGTTTGAGACCAGATCCTGGTTGGCAGGTAAGAAAAACAAAAAACAAAAAACCCAGAACATCATTTGAGGAAATGAGCCATGTCCTCCTGGATGAAAATGTATCGGTCAGAGCAGAGCATTTCTTCTAGTTGTGTTATTTCAGGGCCTTTTTTTATACGTGGATATAAAACTTTCGCAAGAATAGAGTGATAAGTAGGTTAATGATGACGTTAAGCGCACTGCACCTGCACCTGCACCTGCATCATGTAATTCTGTCAGGGACTTCCCCTTTGGTCAAGCACATGGCTGGACACCCACATGTACACATACACAGCTGGACTGGACATTTCTGGGAAACGAGTGAGAAATCAGGATGTCCTGTAGTACACGGATAGTCCATGACGTGATTGGTTCATCAGCGGTTGGAATTTTTTATATCCCTCCTGTGGATGAATATCGTTCCACATTGTCATAACCAAGTGCAAAGAACACATTTTCCCTTGAGCGTTGGAACGTAACTTTGTAGAAAAATATGCAAGGACAGCAGTGTCATATCCCAGTACTCACAATTGCTAAAATCTACAATTAATTTTGTGTTGTGTACTGTTCCCAGACATGGCCGAGGGGGACCTTGATGCAGATTGCAGGAGTCTAGCTATGCAGTGTCTGGTCCTGCTGGATAAGAGCCTGAGGAAACATCTACAAGATCCACAAACATTAAGCCTGGAGTCTTGATCCACAATGAACAGGGGACTAGTTTATGTGTCGCACCACCACCTGATCCTCACAGAGCTTGAAGACTGAAGATGATGGAAATTAGATTCTGGCTGTCACCTGCGAGAGGACCTGGATGATGCCGGACAAGGACAAATGTATTTTCATTTCCTGTAACACACAGCTGATCAGAGGAAAACACACCTGAACCGTGCTTGTACATAAACATGTTTATATTCTGTCTTGTCTAGATGAATATCATTTATGAAATCTAATTAAAGAGTGGAGAAAAGGATGTGATTTTTATCGCCCAATAAAATGGATGTCAAGCGGATATCCTGTCAGCCCACTTTCCTGCGCAAGCAGATCTCAGTTCTGTGGTAGTTTGTTTTGAAAGGACATCCTGTTCATATCCATCCTGTGAAAATGTGTAAACCCATGCAAAAATAAATACTACTACTGCTTCCTCTTAGGACATAAATGATTAGTTTTAAGAGAGAGTGGGCATCCTTTTAAACACAATGGTTTCTCTGAAATGTCATCCCCTCTATTACGGGAAACTGCAAACAGAGTTTTGCAACCAATGAACATACTATATCTTTGTCAATGCGGAAAATAATTTGGAATAAGAAAATTTGCACAATTAAATACTTCAAAGATTATATAATGATACACAAACTGAAATATGAGCTACAATTAACTTGTTTTTATTTAAATAACTTAAAAACAAATATAAGGAAAAAGAACAATTCAAGCATAGGATACTTACATGGAGTAGTGACTTGAAAGATTTAATGTGACTCATTTTTACCATTTAAAATCACTGACAGCAGTAATGATACAGCAGTACTGTTAAAAATGTGTACATAGTTGATAAAAAGCGCATAACATCACAAGATTTATTTTAGAAAAGGTATGTTTTAAGTACGATCAGCTTCCTCTTATTTAGACATTATTCTTGTTTGTTGCTCAGCGGTTGATCTAACCAACATTGTGAATATTACTTAAATATTGAAAACAACTCATGAACAATGAAATGAAAATGCACAACATTTTTGAATTTGTGTTTTTACTTTTTTGAGCTGATAATTAATCAGTTGAAATAATTAAAATTAATTATGCGAACAGTTTAGTCTCCATTTTTAACATTCGGCAATGTTCGTACGTTTCCGTAGCTCCTCCCTAGTTCAGCCTTCGAGGTTGTCAGGGGCAACTGGCAGAGACGCTCTTGTACCTACCCACGGTAGCTAGGTGGCTACACAACGACACGAAGTTAATGTTTTAGCCCATTTAACTTTTAACAGCTGAGTTGGCGAAATAGTTGGAAAAGCGACAGTGAGGTAGGTTTAGAATAGCAAAACTCGTTCTCCTGCTGCGAGGGCCAGGAGTGAATGCTAACTTTAGCTAGCTTGGATAGCTAATGCTAGCAGCAGCTAACTTGTCTTGTTTTTTGTAGAAATAATTCGTGTTTTGATCGGTGTGCTTTGCCACTGTCTGTATTGCTTATTTTTTATCGTTTAATATTAGTGAACTACCAAAGTCGGCAGGTTTTCTGTTATATCAAGCCAAATGATTTATTTTGAATCATTCAATGCTTTGTGAGTGTGGAAGGGTTTAGAGTTAACTAGTGGTTTGCGAGTTTATACGACGTAAATTGGGTGAAGTACTCGAGAAAATAATTTCTTTCAAGAAGTTGATTCAAGTAGTATAAAATATCCCAATGTCATACATATCCTAAGTATTAGTATTATTGTTATTCAAGTACTGATTTTAGCTCCCTTCCTTTCACGCCATATCTCCTGCAACCTAGCATTAGTGGTATTGATTTAACACTTGGAACCATTCATGTCTAATGATTTCTAGCAGAATTCTTATTTATTTATTTATATATATCATCTTAATGGAACTCTGTGTCAGTTGCCTTGTAACTCATTAGGCTGTGCACCCAAAAAAAATTGTGTATAGTTCTAACTACCTTCCATTGTATTTCTACTTTTCTTACCTAGAGAGCTACACTGGGGACATGGCAGTGTATTTTGACCACCGTATTGAGGCCCCTGAAAGTAGCGAGGTGCCCTCTCAATTGACTTGGCACTCAGCTCTGACTTTACTTGCTGTGGCCTCTAGCAGCTCCACCGCTGGAGGCAACATAGACCTTTACTTACAGCAGGTAAACAATGGGCTTTGTCATTGCACGCTGACATACATGCTGAAACATTTACTGTCTGTGTTTGAACATGACATATTGCAGCACACTTCGTGTTTGAGCTATTAATAGTCCTTCCTAATTGAGCAATTATATATTTTGTTGTTTTTTTTTTAATGATATGGCTGGGTTAGATGGAATTTCATCATTATTTTAGCTTAACTACTTCTGAAGGTGATAAGCAATCTGGGAAGTCAGGGAAATCCATGTTTTTTTGTTTTTTATCAATGCAAGAGAGGATACTGACGTCATTGTTTTTGTTTGCTTGCAGAAATGGTTAAATATAAATTGTTATGCTTGCCCTAAACAAAAGAGTTTTTTGTGTGTGTAATATTTGTTCCTGAGGGACCTCAGCGGAAATTCACTTTGGACTTTTCTTTTGTATGTTTTTTTTAATGTAGTTTGAGGATAAATATATCTTCTATAATTAATGGAGCTTTTATAATTTTCTTCCCGGTCCATATGCAGGGAGAGCTTGTGGAGAGCTGCCACACTGAACGTCCTCATCAGCCCACAGTTTTGCGCTGGCATCCCACAAAGCCAGTGCTGGCAGTTGGCTGGGAGAATGGCGAGGTGCTGCTGCTGACGTACCCCTCTGGAGATCAAACAGTCTTGCCTAACACACATACAGCCCCCATCTCACTGCTTGAGTGGAGCAGCTCTGGCAGTCGCCTGGTTTCTGGGGATCAGGTGAGTGATCAATCATATACAAGCATGCAATTAGACACTCTATATTTTGTCTTGTAAAACCATATGATTGTCTAATGTCAGATTGGAGCTCTAGCAGTATGGAAGATGGATGCAAGAGGGAGACTTCAAGGAAACCATCAAGTGAAGCATGAATATAACAAACCCCTAACTTGCTGCATATTCAGACCTGCCTCACCTGGGGAGTAAGTCAACAGAATACTCAGTGTAACACTGCTTATTTTTTTAAAGCACTTACTAGTAAGATTATCTTGTCGACAACTGTTCTTACAGTGACGTGGCGATGCTAGCACGAGCATCAGTGAGTGGAGATGAGAGCGCTTTAGACATGTTCAGTTGGAAGGGAGCACCGCTGAAGATGGGGCCACAGGAAGGTCTCGCATTCTACGTCAGCACTGCAGATGGCAAGAATTTGTCTTTTGCTTCTGTTTATTACACTTCAGTTCTGTATGAGGCGTTAATCATTATTTTTTTTACCATTTCACTGATGACTAACAATTTCCAGCACTGTTTTGTGGCTTCAGAATGTGACTAGTTTGCCACCCTGTCCTTTATCAGCAGACTGAAACAAGTTGGCTAAAACAAATGTTGATATTTGAGAAACTAACACACTGAATGAAACCGATTTAATTCTGACAAAGATATAAATGACATCCAAGTTCTTTATTCCACAGAAAATAATGTATTCCCATGTGATCATTTTTCCATAAATAAATGTGATTATTCTTTTTAAAGAATCCCCCAAAATATCAAATGTTCGTGATATGGCAGTGGAACTTTTGCTTGTTTCATTTTTGAACTGTGAGTCCCCTGTCTATACAGGTAAGGTGCACAGTGTGGATGAGCATGGTAAAACAAGCATGCTCCTCGGTGTGGACGGCGCCATCAAGAAACTCTTCTACCTTCAGACAAGAGAAACGCTTGCTGTGATCACTGAGACCCTGATGCTGTCACATTACACTCTGGGACTTGAGGGCGGAGCACAGGAATTTACGAAGGTTTCAAATAATAAACACTTGTATTCAGTAGAAGACCAGTATATGTTTGATGAAGATAGCGTAAATGCCGCAGTGAGATGAAGTACAATTTTTGTGATCTATTTGATATTGCTGATTATATAGAAATCAATAATAACAATGTTGATGTAACTCAGGATTCGTTATTTCATTTTACATCAGGTCAAGCTGAGCGGCAAGAGTGGACAGAATGTAGACATTGTGTGGACTGAGAACGGTCTCCTCATCACAGCAACAGGAGAGCAGTTCATCAGGTTGGTACACATTTATACCCTACATGCTCAGAGATATACAAGTCACTGGACACTTTAATAATGTTCAGTTCTGATCATTTTCTAGGCTTTGGGATCTAGAGCGAGACGAAAACCACGTATTGTCTCTTGATGAGACTCTGGGGTTTGAGAAAGGAGAGTTGATCAACTGTGTTTCATACTGTGCTGGAAAAGGTGACTGAAGCGTTGGTGCTTCTGTGCAAACTGAACTTCTTTTCTCTAATGTTTATCGACACTTTATTTCAAACCTCCAGAGCCTACTCACTTATATATTGTGTGCTCTCCAGAAATCCTGGCAGGAGGCACCAACCATGGACGAATAGCAATATGGAGGATGGTGGTGCCGCCAGACAGCAACAGAAGTGACACCAAAGCTCAGTGGAAGCTACAGACGCCCACTGAAATAGAAGGAAATGTCACTCAGCTACAGGTAGAGTTGACAGAAGCATTTAGTCATTGTACCTCCACCACAAATGAGTAACATTCTGACCTTACTTCTCAGTGGGGCTCCAACCTGAATCTGCTGGCGGCCAACAATTCCAACGCTGTGCTAATACTGCATGAGCATGTGATGTCAATGCACTTTAGCCAGCAGGTGGCAGCAGTGCAGCTTACTCCAACCCAGCTTAGTGTCACTAATTTCAACACGGGAGTGCACCTTGCTTTGCAGTCGGACATGCACATCAAGGGAGTCTGTGTAACCAAGGTGAGCCATAAGAAATTGTTGTTGTTTTTTTTAAATTTTATTTTGTATTTTCAAACTCTACAATGGTTTATTCAAGTAGAAATGCAGGAATTTTAAGTTAATGTCATATCAACAGGATTCAGTGACAGTCTGGAGTGGCAAGCAGGTCAATGTGTATGAGCTTTCAGGCACGGTGCTACGCAACACAGGTACAACACAAACCAAACCCTCATTCAGCAACGCAAACAGCATTTTGCAAATGTGACTCACTGCTCTGATTTGCTAGTTCTTCATCTCTCCATTCCTTTGTAAACATTTTATTTTCTTCCCCACCTGCTTCTCTGCTTATTTCTCAGGATCTTTTCCTTGTGACTCCCACATAGTAGCTGCACATGGCGAGAACCTTTACACCGTGGAACCGAACAGGGTCCAGATCCGCACGCCACAGGTTTGTTCTTAGAAACTACTAGCTTGTAAAAACTAATGATTGAAAAATGTTTGATCTAAAAATTTTAAAAGGCATGACACAAGGCCACATTTAGTTTTTGGAGCTAAATATTGTCAGCTGGGATGGCTCCAGCCCTCCCTGCAACCGTTAACGGATAAGTGGTATAGAAAATGAATGGATGGATGGAATAGGAACTGATTTTCAATTTGATTTTTGATAGGGTACAGTGAAGCAGCTACTGACGTTCTCCAAGGTGGAGGGTAACCCTGTGCTTCTCAGTGTGTGCCAGTCTTACCTGGTTGTGGGTACAGACACAGCCCACATCAGAGTCTTCGACCTCAGCCGCAGGTACGAGCAGTGACAACAATGCAGGCTGAACTCCATCATGTAGTTCTGAAGTACTCACTGACTGCTTGTCTGTATAGAGATGCTAAAGCTCACTGCAGTGCTAAGAACCTGGCAGAGCAGATTGCTAATGTTGGAGCTCTGAGGTCAGTCAAGTGTAGCGCTAACGGCAGCCAAGTCAGCATCCTCATCTCTCAGGTGAATGACCAAAATGCAACAGTCACTCTCCTTTGTTTGTCTAAACAGATTTGATGGTATATTATCCACCTGTATTCGACGGTCATCAGCATCATTTGAACACATTTAAATCTAATCTTTCCACACTCATCAGGTGAACGGACGACCTGATCAGAAAGTTTACTTTTATGATGTTGAGATGGACACTGTGACACACTTTGACTTCTTCATTGGAAGACCATCCAGTGGTGTCTCTCAGCCTGAGGACAGTGAAAGGTAACAGGGGTTCCATTCTGAGCATGTAGAGTGAATTTGCTCAGGTTTCATGTTCTCTGCATGTCTGGTGTGTGTTTCAGGCAGCAGTTTCAGGGGACGGAGCTCAGTGGTCGCTGTCCTGTTACTCACTTCTGGGACGAGTGTGAACCTCGACTGTTTGTGTGTGAGACGGTGCCCATCAGCTCTGAATCATCCTCCTCTACTTACCTGGATACGGTAAAAAAATATATATTGACATCGTAATGCACAGCTCAATACAACAAGTGTCATCAGAGGATTATATTCAACATAAAAGCTCAAAACTTGTCACTTTGCTCCCTTCCTTTTTCCCAGGTGGATGTATCAGTGGTTACACTTTTCTGTAGCCAGGAGCACGGGCTCCTCTTGCAAGACTGCTACCCCAAACCCACAGGCCTGCAGGCCCTCCTCTCTCTGGATGTGCCCTACTATTACTTCAGCTGCAAGGTGAGGGACAACCTGTTTTACTAGTGTGTTGTCTCTTCAGTCGTAAGTTTCTCTTACAGCATGCAAGGTTTCTCTCTGGAGAACTCCTGGTTGGCTTCTTCAAATCTTGAGTTTATATATGTTTGCGACCATCTTTGTTCTAATGTGGAACTCTGTGTTTGGTTCAACACACCCCAGCTATTATTTCGGAGGGGGGGTGTCTTTCGAGCAGAAGTAAGTGTCTCTGCCCCATCAGATGATTCAGAAAGCTTCAATATTTTTTTTCCTGTCTTACCACAGCTGTGATTGTGTATGCCTTGTGCTGCATTCAAGCAGAAATGAAAATGCTGGTTCCCTACAATCAGCAGCACAAATGCATTTATGTGTGGTGCTGTGAGATATCTAGAAATCACAAAGCTTTTTCATTCCCATGCACTTTGTCTTGAGCAGTAGAATTGCTTTGTAATGTTTTGTTGTTGTGTGGTTTGCTCTGACTCCTTACCCATTCCCCAAAGCCCATGTTTTCAATAGGATATTACATTTTAGATCTCTTTCACTTGTGAAATCTTCTTTGTTCATCTCACTGCCTTGCTTGACCACCTGTAGCCCGGTGACATGGATCCAGGAACTGCTGAGCTTTCAGCCACATCAGCCCCACCAAATCAACCAACAAAAGGGTTGGGTGACCAGGTCCCCCATATGGTCTCCAGGAGAGCTCTCAGAGACTTTGTGGGTCTGGAGAACTGTGAGAAATCCACCCGTGATGCCATGCTGAACTTCAGCTTCTACCTGACAATCGGTGACATGGACGAAGCCTTCAAGTCCATCAAGCTCATCAAGAGGTAAGGCTTAATCACGTGATCGTCCCGCGTCTCGGCACAGTGGTTTTAGCAGAGGGGACATTCAGTATGGCAGGCTCATAGTGGGCGCATCCTGCTTAGACTCTCTGTCATCACCCGAGCTCCAGTTCAAAGGCAAAGCAAAAGGAGAGTGTTGTTACTGCAACCTTGACTCGGCTCATAATTCTCCACAATAGTCTGCAAGAGGAGAGCTGTAACACCGTGATCTTGGCTCGTGTTTAGAATGCGGCATTGTTGCCACTGGATCTTCCTCAGCTCATTTCATTCAACACATTGAACATTGACATTGAACACCGCCTTTGTTGTTGTTTTGTTTTGCAAACCTTATTGGGGGTATTGAAGGGGAAGGAACAAGCACATTCACATCCTCATCTTTAAGTATATGTGTGATTTAATAGTCTGTGATTATAACCGAAGCAGCATTTTTATTTATGAATGCATTTTGATGAAGCGATAGATTTTTTTAAACACAGGACATGATTAAGGACTTTGACTGTATCTGCTGAGGGAAGGAACTCTTCACCGTGTGTATAAATGTGGCTGTTTTTGTTAGTTTGCGGGTGTGTTCTGATGGGATGTGCTTTTCTAAACACACTGTGAGACGAAGACACACATACACACACACACACTTAGGAGGTCCCCCTGCCAGTTTGGTCCAAAAAAGGAGTGCCCTTTCCATTCTAGCAAACATTGAATCAGGCCACTAAAAGGATGTGTGTGTCTATTCCTGTGTGTTTCTTTGGAAAAAAGTGTGTGCGATTTCAGTTAAGATCTGATATTATCTGTAGGAGAATACGTGATTTGGGTCACTTGGTCAGAATTCTGGTGTAGCTTTGATTTTGCACGTACAGATCTTTTCAGGGGGAAAAATAGCATTCCAACAAACAAGTCAAGGGACAAATATCTCATTTGCTGGATATTCCACAGAGTTTAATAGGTCCGACGACAGCTTTACTAAGTTCCTCTTTAATGGTTATTTTTACTGCTTTGTCCTTTTTCAAAAGATCAGTATTGTGTTTGATTCCCAAAAATCTCCACCCACAGGAATGTGCATTTCCTGTAGCAGTAACCTGTGTCTACTGGGACTCGTCTCTGTGATGCAGGTCTTTGACTTGACAAATTCTGACTGGCTGTTGATGCTGAGGTCATTAGTTCATTCAATACTTCTATTTGAAGTTGTATAAATACATGTTGGGAACATCAGAGACAATACACCTTCGTCACTGCTGTACTTAAGGCGTCATGTTAGTAAAAACACAGACACTCTGATAATGAAATTCGGCTGCGAAAAGAAACTTAAAAGCTCTCTTTTAATGTATTTTTGAAACTTTAATCAGCTTTTTCCCTGGAAAATCTTAATAAAATCAAGTATGAACATAATAATTCACAGCACTGTCACTGAGCTTTATATACACAGGTCATGGTAAAACAGGTTTGGATGTATTATGATTGTGTGTATTCAGCCCAGACTTCCTCTCATTCATGTTGTCCTTGACTTTAGGTGACACGCTTCAGGGATAACTCTGTGTATTAATGTGTTTTTGCTATCACGCCACCATTTAAAAAGTAAATCTCCCTCTTTCAGGGAATATAAAAACTCCTGCGGATGTGTTGAGAGGCAAAGCTGACAGACTGAGTAATACTAACTGGCTCTAGAACATGTGACCTCCATACTAAGTGAGTTCATGCCATTTGTCAGTGGAATGTCTGTGTCATTATCGGTCCTCCTCCATGCTGGTCCAACATTCTTCAAAGACACGAGTATTATCTTTCCCTGAAGCAGAAATTATGATTTTATTATATGAAGTGTAGATCAGGAGCTCTCAAGCATTGTGTTAACCTCAGCTATCCAGAGGATGAACAACAGTAAATAAGAGTGACGTCCTTGACAAGGTGCGGCTCTGCTGCCTGATCAATTCAGGGAATCGTATTAACAATTTGGGACTCAATATATTTTAGACTCACAAAAAACAGTAAACTGTGTTTTCTTTTAATGTAATATTATTACTTTCTTATGAGACTTTAAAATATTATTATAGAGGCAGGCCAAATTGAACCTTGTGGCCCTACGATGAGCAGTACTGGAGCAGATTTGCTGTTATGTCCCCACCTGTTGAAGCAACAAAACAACCAATTTGACGGGATGTTTTGCCCAAGAGATTTTATTGAATTTATATGATATATTATTATTTTCATCTGCCTGTATGTTCGGCAAACCACAGGAGTTCTTTGCAGAAATATACCATCAAAATACTAATACTGACGATAGCACTTTTTTTAATACAACCATGTAATATTAATTAAGTATACTTTATGTACCATGAGCAAGCAGAGTTTTATATAAAAGGGATCATAAAAATGTGATGAAACTGTTGCCCTTAATTCTCTTTTGTATTGGAGAAAAAAAATCTAAATTGATTTGCATAAAATAATCAGACAGTAATTCTCCCTGTTTTTTGATTTATTTGAAAATATTTATCTGGTCATAACTCAGAGAATAAGGAAAAACCTTTCTGTTCTGTTGTAGTCAATACATTTTTTTTTTTTTTTTAATTTTAAATGGCAGTTTGCTAAACTTTGCGCGGACGGACTGACTGTAACACTCGAACTTAAAAGATGTATCATTAATATCTAGATGTATTATCATTTTAATAAGCTTTAAAGAATGCAAACATATGAGGTATTCTGGTATTATATTTTAAACGTCTTAATTTCATCATTTCCAATTTATAATTTTGCTGGATAAAGTTGATGTGCACAAATAACAATAAAGGTCAAGTTCCAGCTTGATCTTTTCCTTAGCGGAATCTTTTATATTTCATGACCTGTGTCCAGATTCCATAGTGAGCTACCAATTGGAGCAACCGAGTGTGAGCATATATGAATATGATTGTGTGTTGCTTTATGCGTGAACTTTGGATCAATCTGTGACTTCTTGATGCTCAGCAGCAAAATAATTAATTGTTGTTGTTTTTTTATGCTGGGAGGAGTTGTGAGATATAGACTTGAACAAATGCAGGTACATGTTAGTCTCAGAGCCATTTGGAATGTCCTCTTCTCACTGGTCACAATGGAGGCACCTAACAGGATTAGATACAAGTTAAAGCAGTCTTGTTGATGTTGTCCTCTCCTGTCACGCAATTCAACATGGCGACTCCACATAGTCATTGTCCAGGCGTGGGTGGAAAGGTGACGCCAGTGAGCGACTGATGATTATAACACGAGGTGCGAGGCAGTCGTCACGGCGGTGTAAAATGTTCCAGATGAGCATGGCTGCAGCTATTGTAGCCAGCAGGCAGGCAGCTATGTCCAAGTAACAGGAGTAGGACAGGTGTGTGTAGGGCCCGATCCTGTAGAAGGTCACCAGCCCAATCACCAGCACAAAACCTGCACGGGAGTAAAGTGGTGGAACCAGTTGAATATATCAAATGGTAAAATACTGGTGATGTCTTTAAGCACTGTGGTTTCACATTTAAGCATCGTATCATCATATCATTCTTGTATCTTTCAAAAATGTTTGATTCCGGTATCATTGTCATCACCTTGACTTTGACGGCAGTTCTCAGAAAAGATGCTTGCCTAAACAAAATTAAATGACATTTTATATATAATGCTACAAATACTCCGTTTTAATTTTTAGCTCCCTGGCATTTTTACACACTAAACATTTTTCGTAATCTGAAAACAACAGGGATCATACTTTAATGAAAAATCAGGGAATTGTGGAATTTCCAGTCTGAGAAATTTTCTTTTTTTTTTTAAAAATAGAATCAAGACAGAAAATGTTGAAAAGGTTATGGGGATTTGCATCAAAAATATGTGAATATTAAATTTTATACGCTTCAGTTAAGGGGCAGCATGGCTTAGAGGTAGCGTGGTCCTCTAGTGTAGGGTTGCTGGTTCGATCCTCACTTCCCCAGGTGACCATGTCGTAGTATCCTCGAGCAAGATACTGAACCCGTACTTGCTGGCAACCCATCCAAGGTGTACCCTGCCTCTCGCCCAGTGTCAAGTATAGAAAATCGAAGGATGGATGTTTCAGTTAAGATCAACTTAAATAAAACTCTTTTGGCTAAAATTAACCACATGTTTGTCAGTGTTTGAGTTAAATGTACGCTGATCAATTTTTACAGGAGTTTCTCTGTTTATTTCTTACGTGTAAACAGACATTTCTGAGAAAGTACAGTCATGAAATAAAAGTTAGGGGGGAAAAAACATCATTGAAATGTTTTGGTTAAAAAAATTGTATGAACCCTGAAACATAAACTTGAATACCAAACAAAATAGGAATTCACTTCATGTGTGTTTTAACTGCAGGTATTGGAGGAATAATTTCAACTACAGTTGAAAAATACAGTATTTGACAGAATATGAAGAGGCTGGACCAAATGTGTCCATAAGACCTCTTGATTAGTCCTTTCCTTTCATTGTTAATACAAAAGTAACTACCAAAAAAAATCTCTTCTAGTCATTTATCCCTGTAGCCTTGCATTTCATAGTTCAAGAGGGCGCTCTGTCTGGCGCCTTTGAATTTAGAAATCTGTTTCCTCCGAGGAAGGATTTCTCAGATCTAAAAATATGAGAGAATGACTATATGCTTGGAAAAGCCTTTGAGATGCTTTATCTCCTGAAATGTTCTTTGATTCATGCGACTCACGCTATGAGGAACTCCTGTTTGCATGTGAAGGCAGAAAGCCATGAAGTCTTCAATTCCATGCTGTTTCTTTGATCTGGACTTTATTTGTATGAAAACCAGCTGCAGTGGAACGGCTGAGTGTTGCCGTAGCCCTCACCTTTCCTCTTTCTCTACCTTCCAAAATGTCTCACAAAGCCCACACGCAGTAGATCCAAGCTATATCAAGTCTAGTCTGGAGCCACTGAGTAGTTGAACAATAATACATCTCTGAAAGCTTGCCCCATCCTCAGTGGTATAGTATAAATATAGGGACCTTAAATAATCGCTGGAAATAGGGATGTTGGTGCTTTAGGATATGAATCAGTCCATTTCCTGTAGCAGTCACCGGCACCGAGGGTTGGAGTTCATTTATATTTCTTTCTCTACATCTGCAGCAAGACGGCTGTCATTGTTTGAAGTGAGGATGTGGATAATTGTGTCTGTGTATCATTGCGTGTCTACCACTGTGTGTACGCGTAGGAATGCAACTGTTTGCTCGGTCAGTTCATGTTTAACCTGCCTGGCTCCTTACCCAAGAAAATGAATAATCTCCTGTCCAGGTTCCAGCCAGGGTGGGCTGTGTGAACCTCTTTTTTTGGCATGGACTTATCTCTCAAGCTTCCTTCCCCTTCTTCCTCTTTCCATCCTTCCTTCCTTCCCACCCCTCCACACCCCGAGCTTCAGGGTTAATACATTTACTGGACTTTTGACATGATCTGTCTCAGGGAAAATCTAAACATGTTTTATCTTCTGGCTAAATCTTGGAAATTCATCTTAATGGTGTGTTTTTCTTCATGTGTCGATCCATTCTTAGAGGGACAAGCCACTCCCATTTTATCAAGAATCTCTGGAGGTTGACTCCTTCCTGAGAGAGAACTAACAGCTCTGAATAAAGTTGTAGAGTTGCAATCCCTTACTTTACAGAGAGTAAGAGGACATTTTTTAAGTTTTGAGTAGAGAGACATTATAGAATAGCTTCAATAACGGTGTCTTCTAAATATCTCAAGCATTTGAACCCTCAATAAATGATGTACTCTGTCTCATGTGTCTTAACCTTTGACATCTTGGAGCTGTACCCATTCAGAAAGTTGCTCCCGGGGTGAAACGGCCAATATTGTGCTTATTGAGCCTGGACCTGCCAACTCTATGGAGATATCACTGAATGGAACTGGATATTGTTCTTCCACAGTCTGCTTGCAATAGCTGAACATTTTGGCACGTTTGAAAATGAAAACATTCCTGAGAAAGAGGGGGATGGGTAAAAATATCTCCATTCATGCATAGCTGAAGCCCATTTATGGACTCAGTGGGGGAGGTCCAAGGGAGGAGTGAATGGTAGAGGCCCATGCACCTACTAATGAAATTAAGTTATTCTATTAGAATACATATTGAAGGAAAGCCTTATAATCCTTATGTTCAATCTGTGTTTGTTCTTTTAGATTCTTACTGAGAAATTCAAGTTTATCCCACGTTTTCCCCTCGTTTATATGCAGATGAGTCTGCTCAGTTGTGATGGGAATTGATCTGTTTGACATTTGAGCTCCTTAGCACACAAATTGACAACAATTTAAAACTAATAATCGCTCCCATAAACAACTGGCTACTACTATTTCCTTGAAAACTGAGCTTTTTTCACATATTGGGAAAAATCCTGACATAAAAGCAGATGTTTCCAAAACTTTTCGGGCCCTGACCACAGAAATAAAATAGTCACCAACCCTTGAGGTGGTTGAAGGATACAACCATTGGATTAATAGGTCTAAAAAACAACAAAACCCAAATTTAAATAAACTATAATTTTTTTCTTTTTTTTAACAGTTATGGCAGAAACAGGCCATTTACAGTTAAATTTTATTCAAAAAAATCCAGATTACCAATTCCTTTCAAGGTGTAGTGGAAGAAGCGTGGCAGCATTACGAACATTAATTTCCTTAACGTGATCCAGATTTCAAACAATGCCAAGATGACCACAGTATGTGGCTCTTCTGCCAAGATACATGTCATCTTATTGTTCAGCAGCAACTTTGATGACCTTAACAATTTTCCCAGAAAGCACAGTTATTTTTAGATCCCAGAGAGAGTGGGGCATGCTGGTAATTTCTGTTTAAAAGTTCCTTGCTAACGCCAACAATGGTGACTCACAGAAAGTCTCATAGATCATCACTGACCAAGTTATCACTGGAGCTATAAATGCCAACATCCAGGACACATACCTGGACAGTCATTGTGTTTCATAATGAATTAATGGGTTTGCAATGTTCATTTTCACATTGTCATTATTAATTGTGATGTAGCGACAGGAGTTTCGGGGGTTTTTCAGGCGTTGTCTAAAATTGGAATCTACGGTTAAGTAGGGTGGGTCTCCACTGAGATAAAAGCCATCGTCTTAGCTCAAATGCATGCTGAAAATTATCATAATAAAGGGGGATTCTTTATTTCCTGCTGCTCTTGGACATTCAATAAACACAGACATAAAAGCTCAGCCAGTTTATCGAGAGACAGAGGCAAGTCCCCCCTGCTGCTGTGTGTTCTCTTGCAAAATGCACAATAAACACACACTGGTAGACACAAACATACTGTATATGCACAAAATCCCTCCTGCCAGTGCATACACAAACACACACAGTCCTTGTCGAAACTGTCTTTCCCGTCTATTCCCCCCTCCCCTCTTTTTCCTTCTTGAGCTCGGGGTTTGCATAACAGGTAGTCACAGACATTTCCTCGTCCTGAGCAGGGATATCCTGGCGCCCGACAGTCGCTCCCTAGCTCACTGCAGCTCTGGCCCGTGTGCTCTGAACCAAGACTAAATTTAGACCTAGAGCAGACCACCACCATGCCACCATGCCACAGTGATACTGTACCAAGTGACCACTGTACACAATGCACTTCCCTAGCACGGGTACTGGGACATGCCATGCCAACCACCTGTCACTTCCCATGGTAATGAACCCTAAGGAAGGCCTACCTCCATGTTAGTTTGGCTAATCTGTTATTTGATCAACATTAGAGACACAATGGTGTCAGTCAACCGTTCCAAAATGATGAAGAATACAATAAATTAAACTATAGTATGCAAACATCCTTAGTTTCGATGGCTATGCATGTATTTTTGTATCTTGTATATTTTTCAATGGATTGAATTTTACAACTACACCATCTATCTTTAGACAGACAACACCGGTAGAGTCTGTGCCTTCTGCTTGTTTTGGAAGCTTTATCACCCTAAGTTGAGTTTTGAGCTCTTCCTTGATTTGATCCTGTTTCTATTGCAGTCTATTAGGGACCATTTCTAAATCAGAATATCAATCTACATAATTGGCAGATTAAAGGTTGTCAAACTTACATTAGCTTCTCTAAAACATGTCTTTCCGCTGACACACAGTGCTTTAAATTTCGTTTGAAAGCTGGTACTCACTGGCTAGCTGGAAGAGTGCAGCGATGGCCTCCTCCCACCACTGTGACTCCTGTGTGATGAAGGGCAGCCCCATCAGCCCTAGAAGGAAGATCAGCTGACCACTAGTCAGGGCCACTGTTGCCATCAAGTTACAGGCCCGCATCATGTCAAACTGCACTTGAGGGACCACAAGAAGAGTTGTGTTATACTTCCAGCACCATGACGTAAAAATATTCATGTGATCATTCCAAAGGAGCTCAGGTTAAAGCAGCAATCTTGATCAGTGATGTAAACAAAATCAGAAGGCAAAAAGCTTGTAGAATATTTATAGCAAGGTGCACAACACTATTATCATGAATGGTCTGGCATCACTAGACTGCACTGACCGTTGTGCCCAGCTCAGCATTTCCTGAACTTCTGCTTGAATGGAAATTTATCAATGGTGCTTTATTTAGTAAAGCACATAAATCCCACGCTGACTGAAAGCTCAGTGCAGATAAACCCTATCAGCAGCAAGTAGATGTACTTTGGCATTCACAACACTACTGGCTGCAGTTGGCTAATGTTAACACTAGTTTCATTAAGCTATATAATTTAGAATTAGTTTTTGAGGTGATTTGTCAACTGGATCAGAGATGTTTAGATTTCTGACGCATAGCTTATCTTTTATTCCCCGAATGGATGCTGATTTATGATGTAATTATTTTTCAGTGGTTTTCAGGTGGAATATTAAAATACAAAATAATCAAAATGTGCCGAAGAAATATATCTTGCATGGTTGTGCTGAATATTTCTCCATTATTTATCTGTGTTCTAATCAATATGATTAAAAAAGACAGCATTTTAAGGATGTTAATAAATGTGACATTTTCCAAAAAGATGAAATAATATGAAACGTGGACAAAAATTAAAACTTACATTTGACAGTACTGCGGGATTCTTGGTATCCTGCATACTCGGAGCCCCATCCCAGGCCTTTACACTCCCTCTGTGTTCCCTGCTCCTTCTGTCCAGCCTGAAGGTCATCACGACCCCTTTCCGCTCCAGTAGGGCACATCTTCCATAATCCCACACTCCTCTTGCGTCCGTCCTCCAAGGCCTGTAGGACCCAGCTGGGGGTAAATGCGGCAACATTGTTTAGAACAAGGGAAAGCAGGGCTACTGCCACCGCTGCTGCCACTAGCCTCTGCATGGCCATGCAGCGCCCGATACCTGCCACCTCTCCCCCTCCCTCGTGTCCCTCCTCAAACCCCTGTCCTTCTTCAGTGCCCTGCCTGCTCCCTTGCCTCTCCTCTGGGGCAGTAGCACCAGCAGTGCCCTGGGCCCCGTGGCACCTGTGCTCCTCCACCTGCTCCTCCAGCTAGCTTGTGCTGTCCCAGCTCACGCAGAGGTGGACTTGGCAAAGATGTTGTCTTGAAGCTTAGCTAAAGAACATCTCCATTCATCCTCATTCATCAGTTGGTTGTCGTTGCAGCAGATCCTCAGCCCTCTTCCTCAGACAGCACTGTGGGTATGCAGGGATTAATCCAACAGGCACCTAGGTCCATACCACTGGCTTCAACTGGCTGCAGCTTGACTCTTGGAACTGGCTCCTTAATGTTTTTTTTTTTTTTTTTTTACTATAGTTTCTCGTTCTTTATCGTCTCTTCCGTCAGTGCTCCCACTGTTGCACTGGTATGACTTCTGTGTGTGCAGCTGGCTTCTCTTTGTAGGCAGCAGTATATTTTTACTTTTTTCCCCCTCTTGTCTTTTCTCTTCAGCCACAGTCCAGTCCCTTCAGAGAAGTACAGATGCAGTGAATAGTGTTGCTAGGAGCAGGCTTGTTGATTACTTTGCTGAGGAAGACTGTCTCTCAACAGTCTGACTGCTTGGAAAAAGAAGTGCTCTAACCCACCTCCCTCAGCTTCCTTCTATCGTAGCCCCTTTCTCTTTCTCTCGCAGGCACTCTGCAGATCCTTTTAGGTCAGAGTTGAAATGTAGGGGAGTTGCTGTACGTCATAGTCCCAGACATCAGTTTGCTGCTTCAGTAAGCTTCAAACAGACAGCTCCCTCCTTCGTGATCACTTTAAAAGTGTGTGCATGTCAGTGGTTTTGTGTGACAGAATGTCCAAAAGACACCCTCTTAGACGTCACTGTTGTGTATTCTTTTGTCTGGAGCCCAGGGGGCGTTCACTGAAGTCCTCTCTCTTGTGTGCGACAAACATATTGGCCACCACAGTCAGCCAGCAACAGGATGTGTTTCCTGAGAGGAAAAGAGGCTGGGAAGAGGGGGCCAAATGTAGACCTGTTTCTTCTCTTGTCTTTCCTTTTCTGTCTCTCTAGATCTTGCCGCACTGTGTGCAGCAGGATCTATTTTACCTCTGAATTCTGTGTTATCTCACAAACTGTTTTCAGAGCCAGTTTTCTGTGACCATATAGAGCAGGATTTTGGCTGACATTTGCCTCAGAAATTTGTGATTATCTGGCTCTCAGGCTCTTACTTTATTTTACTTCACTTGGATTCCATTCCCCCTCTTACACTAGGGCCCCTAAAGATTTGGAGTATTTCCTGTTGCCTAACTTTAATAAACAGCCCACATCTGTATCAGCTAATGTGGGGGGGGGGGGGGGGCACAAATAGAGACCAGATGGCTGAGGAATTTTAAAATTTAGGAGTGAAGAAACAGAAAAGGGGGCTAAGTGGTTGATTCACATCAGAGAGACAGAAAGAAAATGGCAAAGACATGAAGAAGTAAGCCTCCACATCTGAGTTTGAAGTTATGCACACATTCTGATCAGGTTAATTATGTGCAGGATGTTTTTGGTGGAAATTTGGCACTAATCACAATTAGTGTTAAAAAAAATGCTAGAATACTTGATGTCTGGCCAGAAAAACACGTGAATTTCTAAATTTAGGTCAGTTTTGTGATTGTTCTCTCACACACACACACACTCAGGCTGTGAGTCAGAAATAACATCTGTCAATGTTGTATTACATTGAATACTGAACATTTCTCACTGTTTTCAAATAATAAAATATTAATTCAGTCAACGAGTCATTTCTCTTTTCTTCCCTGTAGCAAAGTGGTGTGGGAAAACATGGCACGGATGTGTGTGAAAACTCACCGGCTGGATGTGGCACGAGTGTGTCTTGGGAATATGGGAAATGCCAGGGCAGCAAAAGCACTGAAGGAGGCGGAGGCAGAGCCTGAACCAGAAGCCCGGGTAGCAATGTTGGCCATTCAACTTGACATGCTGGTAAGATATTTAAGTCATCAGGTGTGAGCTGATGAGGCAACTTTTAGTGGCTGCTGAGTTGATGAAGTATTTTTTGTCCATTTTGACTGAAGGAATAGTTTTCCCAACAAAAAGCCATATTCCAACAGCTACAAATAGAACTCCTTGTTAAGGGTCGTAGGATTTCACTACACAAAGATTTCGGGACTTTCCACAAAGATAACATTTATATTTCCGTTTTCTTTTCCTGTCTTCCAACAGGAGGATGCAGAAAAGTTGTACAAGTGCTGTCAACGCTATGACCTGCTGAACCGTTTCTACCAGACCTCTGGCAAATGGCTGCAGGCATTAGAGACAGCTGAGAATCAGGATCGCATCCATCTACGCACCACCTACTACAACTATGCCAAATACCTGGAGTCCATGGGAGATAAGAGTGCAGCCCTGATCTAGTAAGACTACTGTGACAAGGTTTTGTGTTAATGATACAAAATGGCCTTGGAAACAAACTGTGACCATCATCCTTTTGTGTCAGTTACGAGAAATCAGGTTCTCACAGAGTGGAAGTACCCAGAATGCTCCAGGATGACATACCGTCTTTAGAGATCTACGTGAACAAGATGAAGGACAAGTAAGTCCAGAGGTTGTGAGAACAATGTACACAAACTTAAGTTGTCAGATAAATGATGTCACTTCATTCCCTGGAGTCGCCTAGAAGGTCCTACTTCATGTTTCCAAAGCCTAATCCTTCTGTTGATCCAGGAACATCTATAAGTGGTGGGCCCAGTACCTGGAGAGCCAGTCAGACATGGATTCAGCGCTGGGCTACTATGAACGTGCACAGGATTATCTCTCGCTGGTTCGAGTTCACTGCTACATGGGGAGCATTCAGAAGGTGACTGTTTGTAGAAGGAGGATTTCCATGAAAGATGAATCATATCAATGAACAATTATATATTCAGAAGTTAATGAAGAAATTAATCAAACAAAAACAATCTCTCCCTGCTATGATGATAAAATGAGATTGACACAGTAACTTGTTCTTTTGAATTAAATTTCAGTAAAAAAAAAAAAAAAAGTGGTCCAAAAATGTGTCACTGGGTTCAATTCCTCTCCAGGCATCTGAAATAGCCAATAATACAGGTGACAGGGCGGCATCATACCGCCTGGCGAGGCACTATGAGGGTCATGATGACATCAAACAGGCTGTCCACTTCTATACTCGAGCACAGGCCTACAACAATGCCATACGACTTTGTAAGGTAAGTTCATCACTTGAGCCCATCATGATAGTTTACTTTGAATAATTGTCATGTTAAGATTGTGATATTCAGTAGTATAAGTACTACGACAGTCGTTTTACAGTCGATACCAAGTTATCTCCTCAGCATGTGTGTTACCAGTGTTCTCCTGACCTTTGTTGACTTGTGTGTGTTTCCTCTGAGCAGGAGAACGGTCTGGATGACCAGCTGATGAACCTGGCTCTGCTCAGTAACCCAGAGGACATGATGGAGGCCGCCTGTTACTACGAGGAGAAAGAAACCCATATGGATCGAGCTGTCGCACTCTACCACAAGGTCAGTCGGGCCATTTGTTTGTACCTGAAACTGAATGAGTTCTCAAGTATTCCACCAGAGGGCAGTATTGTACACCGACAGGTTTAAAGAAGGAGGGTAAAATGTAGACTGAACATCCTTCAATTCCTTCCACCAGTCAAGGTGGAAGGTTTTTGAAACTTTCAGAACCACCATACAGGGGTGGGAGTCAGTCACACATGTACAAGTCTCAAGTTGTTGTGGTGAGAATCAAGCAGGTCAAGTTGAGCAAGTTACAAGTGAAGAAGGCATATCATCGTTGAAAATATAAAATCCAAATGAAATTTTCTGGATTCCATGATTATTGCCTCGTGCTCTAGGGCTGTCAAAGAATATCCCATATATGAATATATTGAATAAAGGAATATTCAAATGTAAAAATTATATTTGAATATGTTAACATTTAAAATAAATCTACCTTGCATTACCTGGGAGACCCGGACCATAGCACCTGAGCTGATCTTACGAGATTACAGTTTGTTCTTCTGCCACATGGCTGCCAGTTGGTGGCGGTAATATGCCCTTAAGCTAGTTTTCTTGTGAACCAGCATTGAGCTAATGGAAGAAGTAGCCACTTGGAATCACAAGCTGATATAATGTTGGATGTTCCGGTTGTGATGGCAAAGACAAAGACTTCTAAATCAGACGGGACTGAAGAGAGAGTGATTTGTACTTTTTGCAGTTTGAGAAGCCCCATTTGAAATTACGTCTGGTTTTGAGCAGTAAATGGCAAAATCATAGAACCTCATGAAAACATTTTATGTATTTAAACTAGCTTCAGTTAACCTACTATTCTTCAACAACAACTAAAGGCAATATCTCGAAACTCTGCATCCTACTCAGCACTGTGTGAGGTACAGAATACCCCCTCCCCCCCAAAAAAAACAGTCAAAACAATGTATCATGTGACTCAAGTCCTCAACCTCTGCCAAGATATTAACAAGTGTGAGTTCTCCTCATGTCTCCCTTGCAGGCTGGTTATGTCTCCAAAGCGCTGGAATTAGCCTTTGCTACCCAGCAGTTCTCTGCACTTCAGTTAATTGCTGAGGATCTGAATGAGAACTCGGACCCTGCTCTCCTGGCACGCTGCTCCGACTTCTTTATCAAACATTCCCAGTTTGAGAAGGCTGTGGAGTTACTGGTAGCAGCAAAGAAGGTACCCGTGAAGCCCACTACCATATATGTGTGAACATTTTCATACACAGATGCTAATTGTTCTTTGCCCATTTGCCCAGTACCATCAAGCGCTGGAGTTGTGTGTTAGCCAGAACTTGACCATCACAGACGAGCTTGCAGAGAAAATGACTGTGACTGATTCCAAAGATTTGTCTGAAGAGGCTCGCAAGGAGCTGATGGAGAGGATTGCTGACTGCTGTATGCGTCAGGGTAATTACCTGCTGGCCACCAAGAAATACACGCAGGCCGGAAACAAGCCAAAGGTAACGGTGTGATAGCACTACATCGTAGCTGTGCTTCTCAGAACATCTTACGTGGTTTTCATTTGTAATACCATTTATATTTTTTCCTTACTAGGCTATGAGGGCGCTCCTAAAATCAGGCGACACAGAGAAAATCATATTTTTCGCCAATGTTTGTCGTCAGAAGGAGCTTTTCATCATGGCTGCCAACTACCTCCAGTCTCTAGACTGGCGGAAAAATCCTGAGATCTTGAAGACCATCATTGGTTTCTACACCAAAGGAAGGGCCCCAAACCTGCTGGCTGGCTTCTATGAAGCTTGTGCTCAGGTTGTACATTCCAGCATGTGAACATCAGTCCTTATGACCACTGGGGTTAATTAAGTTGAAATGCTGAGTAAAATATTTTCTCTGGTTTTTAACTTGAAAGGTGGAAATCGATGATTACCAGAACTATGAGAAGGCTTTGGATGCTTTAACAGAGGCTTTCAAGTGCCTCTCAAAAGTGAAGGACTCTGTAGCAGGGCAACAGGAAGCAAGACTGGCCGACCTGCAGCACAAAATCACTCTAATCAAGAAGTTTGTCCACGCACGCAGGTAAGAGTTGTTTCTTTTCTAACACCTTCCAGATCAGTTTATCGTCAGGTTGTCGGAGTTGTTTCTTCTTCTGCTCACATGTTCCACATTTTCCCTTATCAAGCGAGGGAAAAGATCATTCGTATCCTCAAAATGTTTGTGTTTTGTTTTTGCAGGTTATATAGCGAGGATGCTGGCGAGGCAGTGAGGATATGTGAAGCCTTGCTGGAGGAGCCAGAGCTAGATCCTGCAGTCAGGGTCGGGGATGCTTTTGGTTTCCTCGTCGAGCATCACTGTCAACGTGGCAACTTTCAAGCGGTGACTTTTTTTTTTTTTTTTCCCAAGCGCAGAGGAATTCCTCTTTGGTAGCATAACAAATCTGAATCAACTGAAAGAACTTGTGCATATGTGGTTGTAAAAGCCATCCTGGAGTGATCCAGTAACAAGTGGAAACTTAGTTTTGAATTTTCCACGTGTGACCAGTTGAATCTTATCTCTTCCTTAGTGTGTTCCTGATGAACCAACCACGAAAAATGTTGATGCAAACATAATAATCTCTCTATGGCCTTTTCACATGAAGAGACTTTGTGATAGCACACTGCGACTTGCACACTTATCAGTGCGTGTCTCTCCTTTAACAAGGACATCAGCTGATGAGGAGGTCCTTCAGTATGGCCCAGGGTGCATTTGTGTTCACACAAACTCAGAACAGATCAGCTCTGTCTCGTGACTAAACTTCTGGGAACAAGGGCCGCTATTTTGGGGTTTTTGTGGTATCCAGTGGATATCCAGCCCAAGACGTCCTTCTTCCATCCATCACTCATTGTTACAGTCCACTATATGGATGGATCTTAAAATCAGGAGCACACAAGGTCAAAGACAAAGTAAAAGTGAAGTTATAAATTGAAAGGGGATTTGGTCAAACTCTTAGCTCAATGTGTGCTTAATCTGTGTTCTCCAGGCCTACCGCAAGCTGGAGGAGCTCCAGAAAATGCTGCCATCGCAAAACATCAGCTATTACATTAGCCAGGCCAGCTTGCAGGCTTTACAGAAAGAAATGGGTTTACCTACAAATCACAGTGACCACAGGCATACTGTGAAGGAGGACGATGAGGTGGAGGAGGACTTGAATGTAACCTAAAGACCAAAACTTGTCAAACCTTATTTTTCTACACATACACAGTCTCCTTGGCTGGGCGCGTGAAGACCCTGAATTTTCACCAGGGATGCACACTGAGACTGCAGTCGACAGAGACTAAGTGTGGCGTGGTGCTGTCTTTCACCTGAAAGGACCATTAAAGGATGACGACGACTAGAATGTGCCACACAAGTAACCTCTTCAAACATTTAAAAACAAGGCACCCAGATGGTTAGAAAGGCCCCGGCACACCAAGCGGACGTCACAGAGGGATTGTGGACTGTTGCAACGGCTTCACGTTGACTCACACCCATCTGCTGGCCAAAAGCTTGAACACACTGAAAGGACGATAGCTGACAGAGAATATTATGGGACCCCAAACAAAATGGCTGAGCAAAATCGTGATACCCCAGTCCGCTGCACCAGCACCACCCAACTGTGTGAGACACTGCATGAGAGCATAGTCAGGTATGAGTGGCACCAAAGCAGCAGAGATGATACTGAACACTAGACAGTCCCTCCAGGATCATGCAGGGTTGTTGTTGGTTTTTTTTGTGATGATTACAGTTAAAAATGCTTGATTTTGTAGCGTCTTTTCTTAAGAACTGCAACAAAATTTGCTGAATTTTTTTTCCATAATTTTTGTCCAGTAAAAACGCAGGATCTGGCAAAATCTGCTATTTTGTAGTCAAAATTTCAATTCACATAAACGTAGAAAATGTCCCTTGCACCACTGATAAAAGCGGTATGTAGACATGTTGCCATGACAACCTGTAGGTTGAGGCACACAATGCTAATGTATCCGTGAAGTTGTGCGTATGCAATTACATTTGCTTACATCATTCGTGACCATCTGATGGTTGTTTTTACACTGATGCTCTTATATTTTTGTTAATGAATGAGTTTTCCACTTAGGTCAAAAGGATTTTTCGTGAGGTTACCCAGAGGTTAAGCAGGAGTGGAGCGGCTTCATCATACATGCTATTTGCCACGTGCAAAGTATAGTTTATACAGAAAAATCCAACGAACATATAAACAGGATTAGTCACTCTGCTGCTGCACAAATAAATGCCTTATTCTGAATATTACCTTTACCAGAATAAGGACCTTAACCAGGACATTATGTGCACGTTAACGTAGTCATTGTTTACATGTAAATGGGCCCCGAGGCGAAGACGTGTCATGTAGTTTAGTGGGATTGACCTCTGCTCCAGAAAATGGTGGCTCCTACATCAACAAAAATGATTCCACATTTTTTCAGGGAAAACCGCTGACTTTTTGTGATGAAAATGCAGGAATTTTAAAAATATGCAAGCCCCCATGTGTTCTGTAGAGTTTAGTTGCTTTTGCGTTAATTTATGCATTCACAGAATTGTGATTTTCTGGAGGGACTGACTATATGTTCTGGAGTGGTGCACCACATAGGGGTAATAATTTCCAAGTTCACCAACTGTGTGACAGTCATAGTGTGTGAGTATTATGAAAACAAGAAAAACTGTAACCAGAACAACAATGGAAACAGTTTTTAAATCATTCGTTCTCTAAGACTGTATTGTTTTATTACAGGTTAACAGTCTCAGTCACCTCAGTTATTGGGTCTCTCCATTATTCTTCTTATAGGCCCGAAGTACATATGGACTGTAAATCTAAAACACTAAAGCTAAAATGGAAAGTATTATTTTGTCTGTGTGCGAAAGAAAGTACAATGAGCAAAGCGGGGGGGGGGGGGGGTAAAAAATACCAGCAGAGTGATGTTTCTACGGAGGTTGACTCAAATCAACTAAATCCAAAACGTTGAACACTAGACTTGGGTCAGTGTAAAAACTTCCAAAACCCAA
Organism: Aulostomus chinensis; assembly: GCF_037954235.1. NCBI lineage: Eukaryota > Metazoa > Chordata > Actinopteri > Syngnathiformes > Aulostomidae > Aulostomus > Aulostomus chinensis. The sequence goes on from NC_141342.1 coordinate 10,926,613, forward strand.
AACAGTTGGATATTTAGCAAAATATCAGACCAGAACAGTGGACTGGGATTTAACAACTAGGTGCTGCACTCTGCCTACAGCACTTGTGAGCACGATAACTGTGTATATGATGCTACAGCAGCGCTACAGACAGGAGGACAGCTGAACTGAGTGACACAAAGTGTTCTTATTTCTCACAGCAACCTTTTGGGTTCTTGTTTCTGCTTGAATATCAAACAAAAAATTAAAACATTGCTTTTATAAAATGCCATGTCAAAGCTGACTCTAAATAGCAGACTATATAAATATAATACAATGAAAAATAGAGTCACACATCACCATTAATAACAGTTTTATAAAAGTAAGTTTATATTTAGCTTTTTGTTAACGGCCCTATAAAAGCAGTGTTTTTCCCTGTCAGGAGTAACAGTTCCCTGTAACCTGGGCCACTGATAGACTCACTTTGGTTGTGTTTTTTTAATATATATATATATATTTGCATCATGTCTCTTTTTTAAATTGCATTGCATCTTGTTTATTTGCATCATGACTTTTTTTATTTGCTGCGTTTGTCTGACCTCGCGCCTTTGTACACCTGAGTAGCTGGTTAGCTAATGCTAACACTGAAGCTGCACAGACCAGAGTAGCTGCTAAGCTAATGCTAACACAGTCTGGCTGTCATTCATAACGCGTACGGTCCAACTCTCATTTATCTGTGTTTATAGTCTAAGCAAGAATTATAACATGTTAAACATGGTTTTTATTTTCTCGGCAGAAAGAGTTGGATTTATGTGCGTTGTCTAGCCGCATTGTGGTGGTACATGATGTTTGCTGTCAATTCGATAGGATCTTAATAATTCGACAAATGTTGGTTTAGCTGCTTTTCACAAAGAAAAACCCATTCAACCCTGTTTACTGGACCAGACCAGTACCAGAAACCAACCCAAGCCTAGTGAACACAAAATTAATTTAACCTGACTCATACACAAAAGGGAAGATAATTTTCTAAATGATTTTACGTAAAGTTATTTTTTTGAATCCAGCTGTTTTTTTGTGCAGTCTGGTAAGGGCTGAACACAGGTTTTTATTTCTGAAAAACAAAATCATGAAAGAAGAAAGCGCCAATCAAAAATAAAAAAAAATCACGTCGTCGTTGTTATTCAGGTAAGTATATTTTTATTTTGTTTCTTTTTTAATTCAGCTGCTTATTACTTGTAAATATTCCCTGAATGTCAGTCATGTATTTCTAAAATATTTTTGCAGCTATTTTTGATATGTCTCTGTTCCTGATTTGTTCCTTTACACTTTAATAAATACCACGAATAAAACATTGAGAATTGAAGGGTGCCTGTGACATTTATCACAACTGGTAAACCCTACATCAGGTAGTACTTCACCCCCCCCCCTCCAAAAAAAAAAAAAAAAAAAAAAAAATATATATATATATATATATATATATATATATATATATATATATATATATATATATTTTCCTTTCCAGAATTCACAAACAAGTGTATGGAGTCCTTAAAAATGTTTGTCCAATGTAGCCACAATTGCCTAGCTAGAAACTAATAGCAAAATTTGCTTCAAGCTAAAAATGCAGTGTCATAAATAGTAATGGAGGGAAAATTTCCCTTGTGAACTCAAGAGAACTATTTGTCAGGACTTCAATGGCCGAATAAACATTTTACATTATTATCACTTACAAGGCATTTGAATTTAATTTGCTCATTGCTTTGACTTCCTCTGCATGTTGAAACCTCCAATAAAAAAAAAAAGAATTGTAAACATGACAATTGTGACTACAGGCGACTCACACATTTTACTCCATACGTAAAAGACATATAGGTTCAAGTTTAAAATGTCTTGTTGTCACGGAATGATAAGTATTAATAACTTATTTTCAATCATTTGTCCGTCTTTAAATCGGCAATGAGATAGAGGCTGCAATGTTTTATTTAATTAATTAGCGTTTCCCTTTTATCCGAACAAGCTGTCAAACAAACTGTCGTTTTTCCTTCTTTAACAGAAAAGCAACTGCAGTCCTTAAACTGAGCACCGCTGCGGTTGTCCTGAAGCTGATTTTATTAATATGGAGATGGAGGGAAAAGACTGTAAAAGACTGTAGACAAACTAGAAATGTATCTGTTAATCCAAGGGTGGAATCGAGTATATTTAGTGATATCAGAGTATTTTTACGCTGTGGCATTGTAACTTGAAAAACCCAAGCGTTTTTTACTGTGAATACAAATTGGTTCTAAACATCACCCTCATTAAAAAAAAGACAATATTGTTCGACCCCCACGACAAGAGGGTGAATTTTTTTGAGAAAATGTCTTATATCTCTAATATTCTTGCTGTGTATGCGTTATCATCAAACGCATGTGCATTTTTAGAATCGATACCCCAGTAACGGAAACGACGTAAGTAAGTAAACAAACAAACACAATAAAAGCACATTAAAACTTGCAACGGCGCATCTTTTCATTGGGGCGACCTGCAGTTGCCATCTGGTAAGTTCAACGTATCTTCCAACATATAGAGGTAAACTCTCACAGACTGTTTTAAGTAGGGATAAATGTTATATTCTAAGGTGTAGAATTTGCAGCGTATACCTTAAAAAATAGAATATAATGTGATATGTGATCATGACCGTGTCTGCAGAGCCGCTCCCATTTATTAGTGTCGGTTAGCTTATTGCTAACCGGCGGTTGGCGTATGTTAGCTGGCGATTAGCTTGTCCTAGCTGGCCTTTATAGTGTGCTCCTCGACCATTAACGTGTGCTTGCCGGCGTGTAGGCTATGCTAAGCTGCGGTTACCTTGTTCAAGCGGGCGTTTAAGGAGTGTGCTAGCAGGCGGTTACATTGTCCGAGCCGGCGTGTAGCTTGTGCTAAACGGCGGTTGCCATGTCCTAGCCGGCGTGTAGCATGTGGTAGCCGGCGGTTACATGATTGGTTAATATGACTAACATTTAATGACAGAATCATAACCCCATAATAAAAAGTACCCTCATTAACAATTAAGCATCTGAAGCAGGAGAGTTGGTTTGCCAATGGCTGTTTCAGGCCCGGGAAATGTATCAATCTAAATCCAGAATGTTTCCGACAAAGTCGTAGAAATTTGCTTCAGAATTACTTGGATAGAGAGTATGGCTTTCAAGTATAGATGTGGTTGAGGTAACATTCACTGAGAAAAATAACTCTGAAAATATTGATTGATGGAAGTTGAATATATGTTCATACTTTTGATATTGTTTTCTCAGTTTATTATGAACAGGGAAGCAGAACGGGAATATTTTATATTACATTTTTATATTACATTTGCAATATGGTTTGTGATACGGTTGTCTGACAAACCTGTTCTCCATGTCCTCTCCCATGAACTGAAAAGACGCAGTTCAGTCGTGTTCATAACTTCACCGACATCACCTTGAGATATTAAGAGGAATGAAAAACTAACCGGTTGCTCTATTGTCCTGTAGATTTTGCTGGTGACCATAGCAACAGAGATTTGCTTACCTCACATGCGGTGCTTCAGGAGACAGCGGGTGTTCCAGAGGAGGCACTTGATCTTCCATGGGAGGTTCGTGAAGAGGCCCGTGCACCACAGAAATGTTGACTACACCCCCTCTGTCGTCAGATACCTGGAGGTAACTAAACTATACTGAAACGAACAACACATCTGTGGTTAGATACCTGAGATTAACTGGCACGTTCAGACTTTGTGTTGAGTGGTCAGCAGCGCAGGCATATCACTGGGTCTTCCCGTGTGCATCCTGATGTCCTGAGTGAACTCTACTTTGACGATCCACCGCGGTATCGACCCTTTTGTATTCTCTGCAGAATCGTGTGTGGCAGCGAGACCATCGGGACTTCCAAGCCATCCAGCCTGATGCAGGAAGTTATAACGACGTGAGTGTTTGACATGTGCTCAAAAATGAGGAGGTGAATTCAGTTCATTTCTTCATTCTCTCGAGCAGCAAACTAATGCACAAAACATTTTATTTTGTAATGACCGAAAACCTCCACATTTGCTAAATTCTATTCAGGCTGTTTACAGGGTCAGCCCCTGTGTGTGTACGTGTGTCTGATGTCATTAAACGAGTGGTCTCCTGTAGATGGTTCCTCCTATTGGCATGCTGAACAAACCAATGAATGCTGTCACCACAAAGTGGGTGCGAACCGTCATCAACAAGGTCAGGTGTCCAGTGTACGTCATGAGGGTGAGTGGCAGTGCATCACTTCCTGTTTCTCTTCTCGGCCGCGTTCCATCCAAGGTGTCTGAGGCTGAAGGAGAGGCTTGGACTTGAGTTCCCTTGAATATGACCTATGATTGATGCAGTAACCCTGTGTGGGCAATAAAAATGAGGCTTGTGCTCACGACTGACCACATCATCGCTCCATCTTTTAGATATTGTTTAAAAAAACATTTATGAGTTTAAAAGATGAGTGAACTCATCACAGTTGTCAGTGCACTCTTGATTTTAGATGAGATCACAATCTTGGGATGTAACATTGAGCAAGAGTCAGTTGGTTTGATATCCAGCAGATGAAACGTTCACGTTCAGAGTCGCAGTGCCTCCTGGTGACATGGAAACATGTAGGCCCTTCAGTGGGTTAGATCTTGTGTTAGCGCACTCTAGTGGACAACCTCTGAGGCTGCAGGTGTATGTCAAGCATAGAGATGAACAGGTTCTGCCTTTCTCTCTAGTGGACTCCTGAAGGCCGGCGTCTGATTACAGGAGCAGCCAGCGGTGAGGTCACGCTGTGGAGCGGACACACCTTCAACTTTCAGGGTATTTTCCGGGTAAGCTTTAGCTTTGACCTCACTTCCTCAGAACCCCTGTCACATCAAGGAGTTTGTATTCTGCCATGTAAAGTTGTCAGTACTAAAAATGACAATGCTGGTGTTTATTTGATACCAGGCCACTTGTCAAGTTAGGGGAATTACATGTCAGTGAAAGCAGGCTTGGACCTGGAGAGAACCCACACAGGAACAGGGAGAACATGCAGACTCCACACAGAAAGATCCCGTGCCTGAGCCGATGCTCAAACCCGGAACCTTCTTGCTGTGAGGCGACAGTGCTGACCACTGCACCACCGTGCCGCCGAAGCTGATGCTGTTTCATGCCAGTTTATGCCCTCTGACCTCGGATTTTGTTCTGCTCATGTGCTGCTGCTGATGAAGTCTGAATGTAATGACAGAAATGAAGCTGTCACGTTTATAGTACTGGTTGTAAAAAAAAGTTTTATATTTTTGTGCCTGTGTCTTCAGGCCCACGACACTCCAGTCGGAGCTATGACCTGGTCTCACAACGGCATGTGGATGTTGACAGCAGATCACGGCGGCTACGTGAAGTACTGGCAGTCCAACATGAGCAACAGCAAAATGTTCCAGGCTCACAAGGAAGCAGTTAGAGAAGTCAGGTGAATACCCAAACTAATCTTCTCTTTACTTGAACTCAGTCTCTGCTGGTGACTGTCAGCTGAGGTAGCAGGCTGCAGCCTTGCAGGGGTGCTGCTGCCACATGTTGTGGTTGTTTAGTGACAGATGTATGTGTGGGCTGTTGCAACACTAACGTGATGTGTTGTTATTGTAGCTGATGAGCAGTCATCTCTCTTGATACCTGTGTACATAAATGCTTTATGGGGTTGAATAAAGTGATCAATAATTGTTTAAGTGTTTTGGCGAGGCTCAGTGAGTGGAGCATAAGACCCAATAAATCAGTAAAGGCCCAGGGTTTGGTTTCAAACAGCAGGGATCAGTACAACAAAGTGAAAAAAGAGTTGCAATACTGGTCTGAACCTCATCTAACAGGTAGCTGTAGATGTTTAAATAAAGTTCTGAATGATGCACGTGCCTCTCCGCTCCTGCCACGCCACCAGGGATGTAGTCCGCCACTGTCTTGCTGTTACCTCATAAATGTGGACTCACTAGAGATGCAGGTGATGTTTGAAAGATGGAAGACAAACAGTCAAAGGTCTCTGTGTTCTGTTTGTCACCAGAGAGACACTGCCACCAATCAAGCTTGTTTAGGATCAGGTCCTAGAGTCTCGTAACGTTGACTTCCTGTGCTCTGTGTCTCCTCCAGTTTCTCTCCCACCGATAATAAATTTGTCACTTGCTCAGAAGACAGCACCATTTGCATGTGGGATTTAGAGAGCGGTCACGAGGAGCGGATCCTCAGAGGTACAAGGCACTGGCGGGTCACTGTTGAATGATTCAAATGTTCAGAAGACATTCACAGCAACTCTGAAGCCTGCTTTTGTGTGTGTGTGTGTGTGTGTGTGTGTGTGTGTGTGTGTGCGTGCGTGTGTAGGTCATGGTGCTGATGTAATGTGTGTCGACTGGCATCCAATTCAAGCTCTTGTTGTGTCTGGCAGCAAAGGCAACCAGCACCCAATGAAATTCTGGGACCCCAGGACTGGACAAAATCTGGCAACACTGTGAGTGCACACACATGCATGCACGCGCATGTGTGTCCAGCTGCCATGTCATAAGGACACAATGCCCAACCCCTTTATTTAGTAGTTACTTCCACTAAACTAGCGATGGCAGTGTGTGTAAAAGTAGCCCAGTTTTTCACTGTGGGGTACCTGGGGTGGAAAAGTTCAGAAGGAGCTGTCGTGTCTTTGATTCCATCTTAGATTTTTCACTTTATTTCTCTGTCTTTTTTTAAATGAAGAAAATAATGTGAGTCGGACATCACGATTTGAGCTGAAAATAATCCGAAAAATTAAGAACAAAATGTTTTATAAAAATTTTAGTATTTCTTTGTCCTGATGTATATTTTATAATGTCAGATGTCCCTAAAATTTAGATAATGAATTATGAACAGGGGCAGCACAGTGGTGCAGTGGTCAGCGCTGTTGCCTCCCAGCAAGAAGGTTCGGGGTTCGAGCCCCGGCTTGGGCACGGGATCTTTCTGTGTGGAGTCTCCATGTTCTCCCTGTTCCTGTGTGGGTTCTCTCTGGTACTCCAGCTTCCTCCCACAGTCCAAAGACATCAAGTAGAGACTAGGTTAATAACTCTACATTAATACTCTAAATTGACCGTAGGTGTGACTGTGAGTGTGAATGGTTGTCTGTCTCTATGTGTTGTCTATATGGGCTGGTGACCCGTCCAGGGTGAACCTTGCCTCTCAACCGAAGGGGGCTGGGATAGGCTCCAGCCCCCAGCGACCCTGAACAGGATAAGCAGTAGAAAATGGATGGAATTACTACCCTGCAGTAAGTTATGATTTCAACTTGGTGTCAGTTTTGCTGCTTACAGATGTGGGAAATGTAGGTCAGACCTTTGACCTTTGGAGTTAAATTGTCTCCTGCTGGCACAGTCCTGACTCAAACGTCCTCTTCAGATACGCCCACAAGAAAACGGTGGTGGAAGCGAAGTGGAACCAGAATGGTAATTGGCTGCTGACAGCATCACATGACAAGCTGTGCAAACTTTTTGACATCAGGAAACTGAAGGAGGCGCTGCAGGTATTCAGAGGACACAAACAGGAAGTCACAGGTGAGAGTGAGCACCCCCTTCCCGTCCACAGGCGTAAAACACAAGCCCTGATAGAACACACCGAACACTCGTATCACCTGGAAAGTGGAAGTTTAATGACTTAATGGGTTTGATGTCACTCCACCTTGGTGGTGTTTGTGGCTCCGTCCACAAACACATAGTTTTGCCATTTAGAGGCAGCCTGTTTGTTGTCATGTGAACGCTGTTAACCTGGAGGTAAATAGTTGTGATGTGGATTCTGATTATTTCCTGTCTCCTTCCTCAGCCGTCGCCTGGCATCCCGTCCATGAAGGTCTGTTTGCTAGCGGAGGTTCTGATGGTTCTCTGCACTTCTGGCAGGTTGGGTATGTAAATCAACATTGAAATCAATAACTAATATTAGTTTTGGCAGAAGAAGATGGTTGAGCTGAATAAATGACTATTCAATAATGTTCAGTGCTGCATCCGTCCTGTTGATCCGATGTCTGTCTTGACATTTTTGGCAAAGTTTTTTAGGGAAATTTCTTAAATAATTACCTTTCTATAAGAGTGTACTTGATTCTCTTGATTTATCATTCATTAATATGTTTATGCATCAAACAATTAAGCTGGTCATTAATAATAGTTAAAGATAAGCTGGTAAATGTTAGTATGCAATTTATTTATTTTTTTTTATTTATTTTTTTGCTTATCTACCATGTGTCACCAGATGTTTGGGCATGAAAATATTTCTCAAAGGAGATGAAATGTCTGACTTCTTCAATGGTTAGCTGTTAAAAAAAGAGTTTCAACCTCAAATTCCAGCATTTTTACTTCAAAAAAACTGAAAATGTTGCAAATGGCATTGCGCTCTCTGAGGATTCTTGCTGCAGAAGCACACAGAGTAGATTGCATCAACCACAAAAAAACCCTCTGAGATCCTGGAGGGATTGACGATGGGTTGTATTGACGGTGGTGTGCTGATGTGACTGAGGTGTGTGTGTTTGTCAGGGTGGAGGAGGAGTTGGGGGGGGTGGAGGTGGCTCACAAGGGGGTTATCTGGAGCCTGGCCTGGCATCCACTTGGACACATCCTCTGCTCTGGTTCCAACGATCACACCAGGTACCGCCAAACCTTCCATACAACATGTATGTGGTGTGATGACACACCCTGGTTTCGGTCTTATGCTGTCTTCTGTATTTCAGTAAATTCTGGACGAGGAACCCTCCAGGTGATAAGATGATTGACCGCTACAACCTGAACCTTCGAACAAGGATGTCGAAAGATGTCATGCAATACGGTGAGCCGCACAACTTCGTGACGGTCAACAATTTCATGATGTTTGAGGGATCAAAGAAAATAAGGACAGAAACACAATTTACCATAAAGAAATAATGTGCAGAATGATATTGATCTGTGTTTATTGATAATGGATCAGAGATGTTTGCAAGGTGCGACATATGAGCAGGGCTACCAATTTTGTGTGTGTGTGTGTGTGTGTGTGTGAGTGAGTGACATAGAGAGAGAGAAATGAAGGTGCACACCTCTGCTAAAAGTAGAAGCAAAAAGTTAAACAGGCAGAACCCACTGATAGGTGTGGCTGAGGTGTAACTCTTACTGACCTCTACAGGACAGGAGGTGAAGCCTGAGGAAATGTCCATCCCTGGGCTGGACTGGGGCCTGGATGAGGTCATGGGGGAAGACACTGAGCATGTCCAACAGATGAACCTGTCGTATGATGAATCGACCCCAGCTCTGTTCACCCAGGTGATCGTCATGAATACCTAAGCCCCTAACTGATGGAGTACAAAATAATGATTTCTCTTGTGTGCTGCTAACTTCAAACCTTGGTTAAGAATGACGTGCCCTTGATGCCCCCAGCTGGTGAAGTATCCAAAGACCAGCAGGTAGAACAGAAAATGGACATCAAGAAGGAAACCATGGAGGAGCTGGAGCAGGAGATGGTTGCTCCTCAGTAACACTACTCTATGCTGCTAGCAGCAATCACATCACATGTTAATCATGTGACTTCTTCAGTCGCTTCGGCAAGTCTTTGCTGAACCCGGTACTATCGAGACTCTGTAGTCTGTTCCATTTTTTATTTTGAAAGTCAGCCAGATCTCCGTTGTCTTCATCTGTCTTCCTGTTTGGTTCCATACAAAATAGACTGGACAGTTATTTTCACTGGAGCTAAATGGGGCACTGCATGTAAGATGCTTCTGATGGAAGCGCAGTAAGACAAGTGACTTCGACCAGATGTTAGACCTAGTGGGACAACTTTCTTGTCATCATTGGTATCATGTTTGTGTCTTTGTCTTTTAAGGAGCAAATAAGGATGAACCAGATGGGAACAGACAGGTACCATGGTACAGGTTCCGATGCACAGAATGGGGCAGCAGGGGCTCAACAGCAAAGGTGAGGTTGATCAGGGCAGGACAAGATTCCCTGACTGTCTTGACTGGGCGTCCATTCTACTAAGTCTTTTTGAGAAAAGACTTGTCCGTTCATTCCATCATCTGGCACCGGTTCTTCAGGAGTCAGATTAAAAGGACCCAAATAAAAGGACTTCAACTTTCTTGAGACCCTTGCATATACCTCTATTAATGCAGGATTATGCGAACAGATTCCTTTGCTTTAATCAAGAGAAGGTCTTGGGACAAACAGTGATCTGTCAGGTGCCATTTTGTTTGATCAGTAAGATCAGTAAATTCAAATTTTTGTTCTCCTTCAGTCTCTGCAGTTGTCACTATGATTGGTATGTCAACCAAACCAAAGTTTCTCTGTCTCCTGACTTGAGGGCTGCCTTCATGGCCTTATTAGGAAAAAAAATATGTATCATAGTATTAATATATTTACATATTTTATGAAAAAATTGATCCAGGCACATGTGAGCACAGCCTGGATATAGCGCTAACACATAGTTACTTTTGGCTTCTTACCAACCTGTGTGTATTTCTTCAGTCGCAAGATATATGGAACTCCAAACATGATGGTTAGCCAGTCCAGCAGAAGGTCAGAGATCTGTGCAGAAAACTGCAATAATGGAGGAGGCTCATCCAGAAAATGTCGTTTGGATTCAAAGATTATATTTTCAACGATGATATGCCTTCACTTGTAACTTGCTCAGCTTGACCTGCTTGATTCTCACCACAACAACTTGAGACTTGTACATGTGTGACTGACTCCCACCCCTGTATGGTGGTTCTGAAAGTTTCAAAAACCTTCCACCTTGACTGGTGGAAGGAATTGAAGGATGTTCAGTCTACATTTTACCCTCCTCCTTTAAACCTGTCGGTGTACAATACTGCCCTCTGGTGGAATACTTGAGAACTCATTCAGTTTCAGGTACAAACAAATGGCCCGACTGACCTTGTGGTAGAGTGCGACAGCTCGATCCATATGGGTTTCTTTCTCCTCGTAGTAACAGGCGGCCTCCATCATGTCCTCTGGGTTACTGAGCAGAGCCAGGTTCATCAGCTGGTCATCCAGACCGTTCTCCTGCTCAGAGGAAACACACACAAGTCAACAAAGGTCAGGAGAACACTGGTAACACACATGCTGAGGAAATAACTTGGTATCGACTGTAAAACGACTGTCGTAGTACTTATACTACTGAATATCACAATCTTAACATGACAATTATTCAAAGTAAACTATCATGATGGGCTCAAGTGATGAACTTACCTTACAAAGTCGTATGGCATTGTTGTAGGCCTGTGCTCGAGTATAGAAGTGGACAGCCTGTTTGATGTCATCATGACCCTCATAGTGCCTCGCCAGGCGGTATGATGCCGCCCTGTCACCTGTATTATTGGCTATTTCAGATGCCTGGAGAGGAATTGAACCCAGTGACACATTTTTGGACCACTTTTTATTATTTGAACTTATTAAAATTTAATTCAGAAAAAACAAGTTCCTGTGCCATTCTCACTATATCCTCATAGCAGGAAGAAAACTGATTTTTTTTTTATATATATGTAATAAACAAGATTTATATTTAATAGAACTTGTACAACTTTTCTGCATCCTCCTGTTGGAAGACAGGTAAATAACTTGGAATGGTTCTGGAGAATCCCTAGATCTTTGTGTGGTGAAATCCTGTGACCTTTCACAAGGAGTTTTGTTTGTAGCTGTTTGATGTGGCTTTTTGTTGGGACAACTATTCCTGAAGTCAAAATCGACAACACTTCATTCCCCAAGATACACTCGTGCCACATCCAACCGGTGAGTTTTCACACACGTCCATGCTGTGTTTTCCCACACCACTTACCTATAGGAATAAAAAATCTGAAGTTAGAATTTGGGGTCAGTGGCTGTTCAAAGTGTTCCTGTTTGGAATGGAATGATTTAGGAATCTAAATGTAATCTTGCCTGGGGGCTTTTAACCTCTGATCCCTAAATGTGATCTCCATGTTCCTAACCAGTCTGGATAAACCAACATCCTGCAAAAATGTGAATAGTTGCTGGATGCCCTTCTGGTGCTCCTGGTGCTCTTTACCCATAGCCACACTGATATGACCAAAGACAGGCTCAACCACAAGAGAGCAGTGACCAGAACCCACAAATGGCCGCATCACAGAAGGAAGCAAAGAAACCACATCTCACACACACACACACACACACACACAGCAAATAAAGCTGCAGCTTAGAACAAAGTCAAAGAGGGAACCACAGAGCGGAGCACTGTTGCATCCATCCTGAGAGTGGTACGGCTCAGTGGCTGTTGGTAAATGAGAAACATCCTCACACTTGCTCCTCATAACTTCTTTATTTTCTGCATCATGTCTGCTGGCTACCATCCCACTGTTGACATATATCGGCTACTTGTACTTTTGTTTTTTTGTCTTTTTTTTTTAACATTTTTGACACCTTGTACAAGTCTGCAAAATCCTCAACGAGAACCCTATTAAGAATTAAGAGCTGGAATAACACTTCAGTCAGGCTCTTGCTGCAATGGCATTTGTGTTGTTTTATGTAACCATGGTAACCTACTGTTGGTGGATACTGTGAGCATTTATTGAGAAGTCGCTGACATCGAATGAAAAGGAAAACATGGACCCACAGGACCAACAGTCTTCCACAAACCAACTACAGGAGCAATTTCAAACTCTGACAGAGGAAAACGTAAGTGGTCTTGCTGGTTTATGTTATACACTTGATGATTTTGAGAATTTTTAAAGATTTGTTGCTTTATAAAACTTGTGTCTGAGTTAATATGAAAAAAAGGGGAATGACATTTTTGAGCAACATGAAATGCCCGGTTAATAAAATATTTAACACAGTCAACAGGTGATAGATACGTTTTGGAACTATAGAACCTTTGTAGTAAACGTCTGTTTTCTGTTCACCTCACATAAGATGCAGCTGCGAGACAAAAATGAATGACTTCTCATAAAAGTGGGCCACCTGGAGGGCAGACTGACCCACATTGCCAGCTCTAACACGGACCTGTCCAGCAGACTGGTCCAGAGTGAAGAGGGGAAGCTGAGGGTAGAGTTTACTTCGAAATCAAACTTGAAACAGATGTAAAAGGTCCGACTTTCAATTTTCCTGTCATTCTTTTTCAGATATCTAAGGAGCTTGTGGAGGACAAAATTCAGATGAGTAAGATGAGAGAACAATATGAAGAGGAAACGTTTGAGCTGAAAAATAAGGTGAGGTTGTATCTGATGTGGTTATAAAGGTAGTTCCACAGCATCACTGCAAATGCCCAGTCAAGACTGATTACACAAGTCAAGTAAATATACTGCCAAAGGTGTTGGAAACTGTAGTTTCTGTAAAGCATGCTTGTAATTAGTTAGTTGCACTAAAATAAGAATTCTTCACTTTTTATTTCATTTTATTTATGAATCATAACAAGAGTACTAATTTAAGAGTTGTGCTCAAGGATTAATCACTTTGCCTACATCAGTTTGTTTTATCTTACTACAGGAAGGATTTACTCTTCTCACTTTTTTGTTCAGATATTGAACCAAAATGGTATAGTAACAGAACTTGAGATGCAGCGAGACAAGTTACTTGGTGATCTCCTGTCAGCCGAGGCTCGTTTAAAAGTTGGAGAACAGAGAGGCCAGAACCTGACGGAGGAGAACGCCACGCTCAAGAAGAACTACCTGGCACTGGCTGAGGCTCATGACAAAGAGGTAGGCCAGAGCGAGGAGCTGACTGCTGAGTTACTGGCCTTGGCTCGGGCTCAGGATGCCCTCCGCAGGCAGCTGGAGGAACAACATCAGAGGGTTCAGAGTAATACCCGAGACCTTCACGGGGAGCTGGACAGAGTTCAGACCCTCATCAGCCATATGTCACACAGTAGAGTCAAGGTTAGTTTGTGTGGTTATAGTGGTACTTAAAGGAAATGTTCCGATCACAATTAAGATTCAATAATTCATGAAAAGGAAATGGTTGGTGAAATGTGACACACTTCTACTGTATTTACAGCCCGAGGATCTTGCAGCTTTGGAAAGGGTGCAAAAAAACATGGAAAAAAGTGTGAGTATTTATACAAAGTATTTCTTCTAGGTGGAAGAGTGGCCAGCTTGTATATATTATTGGTCAACTGTTTAAGAGGCATGTCAATAACTTCTCCGTTTCTAAACCCAGCTCCTCGGAAAGCAAGATGAGATCAAAGACATGCTGGAGAGAATGAAGGCCAGCTACGAGAAGCAGCATCAGAGGCTGAAGGAGAGAGTGTGAGGGCGTTTTTCCATTTATTCATGAAACATTATCTTTCCATCTTCAGTCACTGAACGGCCATATTCTTTTCAGGATGTATGTTGCAGTGTTCCGCTCTGTGGTTCCCTCTTAGATTTTTTTTTTTAAGCTGTGGCTTTATTTGCTGTGTGTGTGATGTGGTTTCTTTGCTTCCCCTTGTGATGTGGCCATTTGTGGGTTTTGGTCACTGCTGTCTTGTGGTTGAGCCTGTGTTTGGCCATCAGTGTGGCAATGAGTAAAGAGCACCAGGAGGACAGGACGGCGATCCATAATAGCCAGCAGAAACTATCTGAGCAGAGTGCGGTGAGCACGAAACTACCTTTGATTCACAAAACCATGCCAAAATGAGTGAATGTTGCACAGATTTCCTTTGTTTTGCTTCTTTCAAGGCTCTCTGGTGCATTGAGAGACAATTGAAAGAAGTAGAAGAGGAGAACTCTAAACTGCAGCTGCAAATCAAAGAGCTCAATGAGGAATACCGGGCACGGCTGGTGTGCTACGTACATGACATCGCTGTGAGTGGCACATGCAAATATCTGTAGCACATCTTGGTCTACTCTGCTATAATGTCTGTCTGTATGTCTCTCATTAGGAGTACATTGACAGCCTTGGCGAAGACAGAGTACTGTCACTGGGGAGTAAAATGAAGACGTTTGTGGACAACATTCTGCAGGACGTTCGTTCATCTTACAGGGTCAGAGAGGAGCAGCTTGCCTCTGCTGCTCGCTGCTACAAGAAGAGGCTACAGAGGGTTACCAAGACCCATCATGCCCTACTTATTGCATATAGGTGACTCTGTGACTGGCCTAATTGTAAATAAACATATTTTAAGTTCAATTTTTGATCAGTTTCAACATAAATCATATACAAAAACTATCGCACTGAAAACAGACTTGTGATCTGATTTTAAAAGGCTACAATGCTGGCATGAAGAGCAAGTTTTCATTTCATCATGTCAGAGAAATTAATGGCAGTTGTGATGTCAGGGTCCAAAGGGAGCAGATTTTAGTGAAACCAGGAAGTGGTGTGGATCCTGGACCCCCAGAAGCTCATTTCAGCCTGGAGGTCAGTGAACTGAAAGATGAAAGTGAGAGGGAGCTCCAGCAGCTTCGCCAGGACAAGGCAAGGCTGGAAAGCCAGCTGCAGGCGACCCAGAATAAGGTATAGTGCAAAAGAAAGCTGGCTGCTTTCAAGCAGATTGATGTATTTTTGTTTAGTCTGGTGTGTGCTTGGTCAGTGGGGGTGTCTGTGTCTGTACTTGTTCTGGTGTAGGAGCTTTTCCTTTGTAAGTCGCTGCTGCAGATCATGTAACAACACTGATGGACATGAGATTTGTTTGTGCTGTCACTCATATGTCATCCCAGGAACACGTTTTCACCAGCGAGACGTCCCCCGGATAGGGTTGATTTCTAAAGAAAAGAGCTACACGAGCAATAATTTTGCATATTTCTTATAAACTGTTCTGTTTTTAACTGCTCTGTTTTCATTTGTTGCATCTAAAAAAAAATTGATTATAGTACAAAAAGTGAAAAGGGCTGCACTTGCATGTTTTAATCCTATGATATCTCATGATAATAGGTTAATTTATGTCATTATCTCAATAAAAAGACTTTTTTTTTTTTCAAGATAATGAATTATGATTACAAGTAAAGCCTACATGGGCTTCCATATCATCAGATGGCCCTTTTTTGGTTTAATTTTTATACTTTTTATTTGATCTTGTCCAAAGTCTTCTCTGTTCCAGGTGGCTGCCTTCACAACACCCGTTCAAGTACGCTGTCAGGAGTGAGTGCCATTCTTATATCCTGACGAATATCGTCAGCTGCAGATTCATGTCATCAAAATTCTTGAAAAATGTAACTTCATCAGGGCGGCAAAAGTGGAGAAAATATGTGAGGAATCTTGGCTGGACGTACAGAAACAGCTGAAGGAGATGACAGAATCTTCACTGGTACACAAAACTTTCTCAGTTCTTGAATTTTTGAACTTCCACCTCCCCAAAAAAAACTTAATAAAATCCACTTCACGTAAAAGTACTTTTTTTGCAGAGTTTTTCCATTCTCCCTTTGTTAAACCAGGAGGGAGAGAAGGAGCGTGGTGTTCTCATCAGCAGAGCGACAGTTGCTGAGGCGCAGGTGTCGGAGTTACAGGATTATATTGACAGCCACCTGATCAGGTCAGAACCTTTCTTAATGTGTAAGTCGTGTCAATGGGGAGTTCCAGGAGAATCTTATATTGAGCTTTAAACCGACCTACAGGTATAAACAAGAGATCTCAAAGCTCCACAAGCTGCATGGGATAGAGAAGGCCACACAAGCCCGAAGTGCTCCTTCATCACTCAGTTGAAAAAAAGGAATCTGCACCTAAATATGTGCTGCACATTTTTCATGATGCTTATTTTCTGCATTGTAATAGAATAATGTGACTATTCTTGGAATGGACTCTCTGTATAACTCCACGCTAGTTCTTCCTCACCATCACTAGGTGGAGCTGCTCATGCTCGAAGTTTTTTTTTTTTTTTTTCCCCTTTTTTGTCATGAAAGGCACCAAAGAAATCCAGCCTTGAGAAAAAAATGCCTGGAATGTTTGTAAAGCTTATGTCAATTTCACGAGCAGAGGAGAAGAAAGCGTGGTGACAATGAGGGGTCACCCTGGTGAGAATAATGTCATTACATGTTACCCAGACACATACACGCCCGTGAATACTTTCCCCTCAATGACTGCACTGGGAGCTGTGTGGCCAACAAGAGAGAGAGGGCTCATATTTATTACCTCAGTCTGAATAGATGCGCATTCCCTTTAAATCCCTTTAACAGTGAAAGAGTCCGGAGTTTTGTTTTGGTGGTTTCATACAGCTGATTTAAAGTCTCTCTAACAGTGAAATGAAGTAAGATTTCAGTTAGTTTTAGTGTTGTAGACAAACATCTGGAAACACTGATGGGAAAACTAGAGATGGAAAGTCATGTCACCCCAATCCCCTTTTGAGGGGGCACAACAGCCATAGGAGGGGGTGTGAAAGTTTGAGAGCAATGGGAAGTGGGATTTTGTTGGTAATGTATTATACTCCCATGGCCCTGGGAAAGAGGGTGTGTGAGTGTGTGTGTGTGTGTGTGTGTGTGTGTGTGTGTGTGTGTGTGTGTGTGTGTGTGTGTGTGTGTGTGTGTGTGTGTGTGTTGGGGGGGGGGGGGTCTTCACTTTGGGTCCGTGCCAACATAGTCACTGTGCCAAAGCGCTGGGTGCTCGGGGACCACTCCTCTCGCTGGCAGATCTGTGGGAAAACTAGATTCCAGGTTGTTGTTTGCTGCTGTGCCAACAAAGACAGTGAGGCCATGCGTCTACTGATTCCTCTCCAAACATGTACAAATGTAATATTCTCTTAGGAAACAACAAACGAGCAGTAGAAATAGTCACAAATACATCAAGTAGAAGCTGCTGCACCGCTGCCGCTGGTCCCCGAGGCGGAGGGCCAAGTTTTAGAACAGTTTTGGACTGTGAACAAGTATTTAGTGGCAACTGTATGTAGTCACTGTTAGATGGAAATTACATCAAATAATGGCGATAAACATGAAAACAAATACATTTGGCTTTTGTACAAATCTTGAAAGATATGTGATATGAATATGAAAATAAATAGAAAAAGACGCAGATGATTAGAGTATCTGGTTATTCTAAGAAATGACTATTTCTTTATTGTTGATTTTTGAAACTCACGGTCCTCAATGGCTCTACCTTTTTTTTTAATCAAAAATAAAACAAGGAGGTTTAAAGGTGATGAAGATTTCATGAATAATGAAAAATAAAACATCAGATTGGGTGCCTGTCTACTGCTATTGAGCACAATGTAATTGTAATTTATCTGCATATTATGGGATATTATAGACTGGTTTTTGTGAAAAGCAAATTTATGTGTAAAAGTAAAAGATTATAGGGATATGTTGTCACACGCGCACAAACACAATATGACTTTCTCAGGCAACAGTGTCCTCATCTCCAATGTCACGTACCTGCTCATGTCTGACTACGTGAAGCAACAACATATGAGTCACAAGTTCTTACTTGTTCATGTAGAACTGCAGAAAGTGTTGGCTCTCGTCAATCCACATTTCCAGCAGTGATCGCACATCAGCAGAGTGATAAGCAAGTCAAGTCACGTCAGTTTTATTCATATGGCGCCAAATCACAACAAAAGTTATCTCGTGACACTTTACAAGCAGAGCAGGTTGAGCACTTCACTCCTTCAATGAATTTACACCCAGCAATTTTCCATGAGCGAGCACATCCTGCAACAGCGGCGATGAAAACCTTCCTTTTAACAGGCAGGAACGTCGAGCAGATCCAGGCTCAAAGGGAATGGCCATTTTCGTTGAGTAGTTGGGGGGAAGGAGAGCTGGGCAGAGACAGAGATAATGGAGGAAGACAGATAATACAGAAGGAAAGAGAGGGATAGAGATAAAGTGGAAGAGACTAATGGACAGACAGAGTCATGAACAGGTGATGATAAGGCTGGCAGCTTGAGCCTCTGCAGGTCTGTAGCGTCCTCCAATAGCAGCATCAGTCAGGGATCTGGGAAGTGGGGATGAACAAGGGCACTGGAGACGAGGTTGAGGTTGTAACACGTGAGTATAGGAGGACAGAGGAAGGGAGAGAAGCCTGGTGCATCATGGGAGATCTTTGGCAGTCTAAGCCAATAGCCACATATCTAAGGGGTAGCCTAAGCAGTCCTAACAATAAACTATCAACAAGGAAAGTCTTAAGTCTGCTCTTAAATGGAGGGTGTCTGAATCCCAGACTGAAACTGGGAGACGGTTCCACAGGAGGGGAGCCTGATAATGAAGTCTCTGGCTCCCATTCTACTTTTAGAGACTCTGGGAACCACAAGTAACCCTGCATCCTGGGAGCGAAGGGTTCTAGCTGGATAATAGGGGACCATGAGCTTTTTTAGATATGAAGGAGCCTGATTACTGGGGGCTTTGTATGTTAGAAGGAGAATTTTGAATTCTGTTCTGAATTTGATAGGGAGCCGATGCAGAGAAGCCAGCACAGGAGAGACGTGGTCTCTTCTACCAGTTCTCATCAACATGCAGGCAGCAGCGTTTTGGACCAGCTGGAGAGTCTTTAGGGACCTACTGGTGCAGCCTGATAGAAGGGAATTGCAGTAAACCAGCCTGGAAGTGACAAAACCATGGACTAGTTTTTCTGCATCTTTTTGAGGAAGGATGTGTCTGATCTTAGCAATGTTACATAAATGAAAGAAAGCAGTCCTTGAGATTTGTTTAATGTGGGAGTTAAAGGACAGATCCTGATCCAAGATAACTGGTTCCATACTGTAGTGCTGGAGGCCAGGATGATGCCATCCGAGGTACCTATCTCATTAGATAAGTTGTTTGTTTTGGGTCCAGCACAGTAACATCAGTTTTGTAAGAGTTTAATAAAAGAAAATTATGGGTCATCCATGTTATTATTTCCTTTTAGACAGGCCTCCAATTTAGTCAGCTGATTTGTTCCATGTGGATGCATTGATAAGTACAGCTGCATATCGTCTGCATAGCAGTGAAAATTAATTGAGTGTTTCCTTATTATGTGACCTAGAGGAAGCAGGGATAGAGTGAAGAGGACTGGTCCAAGTACAGAGCCTTGTGGAACACCATAACTGACTGCAGTGGTTTCAGACGGTTTATCATTAGTCAGTACGAACTGAGATCGACCTAGTAAATATGACCTAAACCAGTTTATTGCGGTTCCTTTAATCCCAATGACGTGTTCCAGTCTTTGTAGAAGGATATGGTGGTCAGTGGTATCAAAAGCTGCACTGAGGTCTTATAAAAACAGCACAGATACGAGTCCCTCATCTGATGCCAGTAGGAGGTAACGTTGACGCCTGCTGTTTCTGTGCGATGATGTACTCTGAAACCTGACTGGAAATCTTCCAGTAAGCTGTTGCTGTAAAGAAAGTCCCAGAGCTGTTTAGCAACAGCTTTCTCCAAAATTTTCAAGAGAAAAGGAAGATTTGGTGTTGGTCAATAGTTGGCCAAAACTTCTGGACCCAGGGTTGGGTTTTTTTGAGGAGGGGTTTAATTACTGCTACTTTAAAGGACTGTGGAACGTAAGTGACTCACTGATTAGATCTAAGATAGAGGCACTTGGGTTATAGGGTCTTTAAGCAGCTTAGATGGGATGGGATCTCGGAGACAGGCCAATGGTTTAGGGGAGGAAATTATTGTACTAAGTTCATGGAGGTCAATGCGAGAAAAGCTATCCAGGTGTATGTCCGGCAGGCCGCTCTAGTTTTACAAAGGGCTCTTCCAGTTTGGTGGAGCACCATATTCTCTCCATTTTTTTCAATTTTTGTTTCAGCTGTTGGGTTTCAGAATTGTACCAAGGTGCTTGTTTCTGTTGTTTCGTGGTTTTATTTTTTTTAAATTGAACAATAGACTCCAAAGTTGTTCTTAAGGCGCCTGTTGCAGTATTGATAAAATGATCAGTTTGGGAGGGACTAAGGTTGAAAACAGCATCCTCCATTGTAATGGGAAATGACACTGACTTTAGTGTCAGTGGAATCGCTTCCTTAAATCCAGCTACGGCCTGATCAGACAAACATCTGGAAACTAGTTTTCCTTAGTGGTGTGTAGTCGATTAGTACAAATTCAAAGGTGATTAATAAGCAGGTTCTGCTTGACCTGCCGCTCCACTTCAGCGCATTTGTTATGTTTCATTATCTTGACATTATTCTTGGGAGTGTCATCAGAAATCTCCGACCTCTCGATGTTAAACAACCCAAACAGTATGAAAATGCAATCCTGTTTCCACCATTTAGTGTCATTTGTAAGTAAAAAATGACTTTTGTTTCAAAGTACAAGTGTCAGCCATATTGTAGGGTACTATAATAGACATAAGTAGTTTCCTTCCTTTCTTTGCCAAACAATCCTATGTTGATTCTTTTAGAAAATGTTTGGATGATCTATGAGAATTCAAAATTTGCCACAATGTGATTCTGTTCATAAGGTTTAATAGGAACCCCCTCAAGACCACCACGTTGAGTCCCACTGGTCTAGATTTGTTGTATGGCAATGTCCACAAAACAAGGCAGTACAAGGATTTTGAAGACTAGCGTGCAAGCAGAGCTTCGATCATCAGCCTGCAACAAGTTCCCTCTGTATGCTGCCACCTAGAGCACAAGAGTGTGAACTACAGGGGGATTTTACTAATATAGGAACATGAGGAAATATAAAGGATACAGAATGATGGACTGTCGCATTGCAATATTTGTTGCAGATAGCAAATACTTAGATTTGTCTTCATAGCAAATACCTCTAATTCTTTTATTGTATAATCCAATATACACTTAAATCTACATTGTTCCTTTTCAACAAAACTAAACATAAAGCCTGCAGACTCTTGTATTGGATTATGTAATATTACATGTTTTGCATTTATTGTGGTCATTAGAAGTTAGCAAGACATTTTCAAAACACTTTCATATTCACGTGTCCTTATTTTATTTCCTTTTTCTCGTCGTCTTTCAAAGAAGTACATGATATAAAGTAGATTGTACAGCTTTCAAGTATCTATCACACTTCACTCTTTTCTCCTAGTATGACTGATCGATAACAAAAAATCCTACATGCGGCATAAAATTATTACACTATCAGGTTGTGAAGGCAGCATGTAAACATCTGAGGCTCATTCCCACTTATCTATGTTGCTGCTTATTCTTTGGGCACAGATTTGTTTTCCAGCCAGCTGAGTGGGAAAAAGGTTGGGTGAATGTGTAGTTCTGAGGATGGGAAGCGGAGTAAAGCGATACAGAGGAAGTACCTCACATGGCCTGCGATGGACTGCTCGTCAAGAGGCCCTTTGTTTTAGGAGGTTAATGCCTAATTGATACAGGCTTAATGAGAGCAGGGCTGTGTGTGCAAAGTGTGTGAGCCGGGGGCTGGACGGCCCAGCCATAATTGGAACGGACAAGCCTTGTGTGGAGGAGTGCACAGGCAAGAGATTTATGGGAACACAAGGAAAGAAGAGCGAGAGAGAGAGAGTGGGAATGAGGAAGAAAAGGTGACAAAGAGAACGAAGAATGTGGAGGCAGTGGGAGAGGAATCTGGGATGATAGAGAGAACGCTGCAAGATCATGAGAAAGAAATGCAGTGACAATGGAAAAGTGAGGATGAAGTTCAGCCAGGGCATTCCCATGGGAGTTTACTCATTACACACTGAGGGTTTTTTTGTTTTTTGTGTTTTTTTTTAGTTGTACTCCAGTAAGTTTTAATGGACTACCTCTCGTATGTACACAACACCATTAGGTAAATGAACTTCGGGGTTTGCCAAATGCCAAAATAAACAGTAACGGCCTGTTTTCTGAGACACCTGTCTTTTCTTTTCTGATGAGTTGTCTTTTCGCCCCGTCTCTCCGCCTGACAGTCTCAGACTATTCATGTAAGAGTCTCCAGCCTCTCGCCAGACAAGCTTTCAGTACGAAGGCTGGAGAGGCATTGAGAGGGAGGAGGGAAGGGGCAAGAGAGGGGAGCACACAAGAACCGTGCACTTCAGAGAGCCTTGAAGAATTAGGACTGAAAGCTATGGAGATTCTGGGTGGCTGCGTGAGAGGAGAGAAAAAAATGACAAGAGTAAAATATAAAGGGAGCCAGTGTATGATTAGAAAACGACGAAAGAGGAGATTTACGGGGGAAACAATAAAAATTGATTTTTTTTTTTTTTTTTTGGAAGTGGGGATTAACAGAGTGAGCTACAATGGTGTAAAATAAAAGACAGAATATAGGGTGAGAAAATAAAGGAGGAAGAGTTACAGTAAGGGTGAGAAAGGCAGGGGAGGGAGGCAGCTTGACGAACAAGAGCGAGTGAGAATGAGGCTGGAGTGTCGGTGAGGGAAGGAGAGAGGGACAGACCCTCTGCTTTCCCACACTCGGCTGGTTCCCACAGTGGACCTGGCTAATCCCTGTCTTAATTGGGGGAGAATTCCAGCGCACATGTTCCCCTGGAATGAGCGTAGAGCGTAGAGGGAAAGCAGCTTCTGACACATCAGACAGGCCTCGGCGGCTGGGCTGATGCACAATATGTGAGTGCACTTTGTTGGAGGATAAACATGCGGCGTGACTGTCAACACATCGGATGCATAAATGGCTTCACTAGCTTTTTTTTTTTTTTTTTTCCCCTCACTCGCTCCAACTTGAAAAGTGCCATTAGCTGCCTCTTCATTTCGCCTAGTCACATTCCACCATGATGGAAATGTTTCAGTTCATTGAAAGGATGGATGTGAATCACTTTCACACTGTTAAAAGGTTGCTCCAACCTCATTTCAAAGACCTACTTTCTCTCTCTTGTTTGGTCTGGTTGGCAGATATTCATCTCATATAGTGATATCTATGATGATGTTGGTATATTAATGTTTTGTAGGGTTCTCAAAAAAGGATTCGTGAAAAAAAACCTTTTGCATTAAAGATCAGTTTTATAATTTTACCTAAAGTTTTATGTTTTTGTGTTTGTTTGTTTTGTTTTGTTTTGCTTTTTTAAAATATTTAAAGGAATTCATGAAGTTGTGTTATGTTTCCAGCTCATCTCAAAAGGGAATTTTGACAGTTTTGGAACTTTTTATTAGCTTAATTATTTAAATGTTTTACCTTTTCTTGGGTTAGAAAAGAAAAATCATTCCACAACTCACATTTGGCCGTTAAATCAAATGACTTTATCCAACTGTCAGTTAGCTTAGCTTAGCCGAGCTTAGCTTAGTTTAAGTTAACTACACTAAAGTAACCTCACTAAAACCACCGAACAATGCTTTCAAAACTCAAAAATGGTGACAGTTTGAACAATCTAATCTATCTAATAATACATTTTTTGAGATACATTTTCAAAAATGTCAAACTACTCGTTTAAATACTGACACTGCCAAAGCAAGACAGAGTTTTCTGTTTTCTCATGTGTAGACCAGGAACAAGACAGAAAGAACGAGAGTTCTGGACCAGGGCTTTTTTTTGGGCTTTATTTATTTATTGCACATATATCTTTAACTCTGTTCCACTACAGTTTGCATCATCTTAGTTAGACCAACCCTTTAGTTCAAACCCGTGGAGATCACCCGGTGGTTGGATTGGTCACATTATCAGCATAAACAAACCGTATACCTGAGTTTGTTTGTGTTGTACCAGGAACCGGTCCGTGACCACCTCTAAAACAGGTCTCGGTTGTTTTGGTGTACATTCAGACGTGACCACCAAAACAAACTCCACCAAGAGGGAAAACACTTCATGCTTTGATTCAAATGAACTCAAGGAAGGAAGGTGGGAACGTAGACTACTGGTTTACTGGTCATGCATGTTTACCAGTCCTACAACTTAATGGCACTAGAATGAACCCAGATATAAGTTAGTGTTGCTGAACATCAAGAGTAAAGGCAATTTTTTTTTTTTTTGGTTAAATGTCTGTGGCTAACAAGTTTAAAAGTTTTTGTGTGGCGTCAGTAAACGGCACAGTTGTGAATTCTGAAGCTTTAATGCTTGATGTTGAAGTCACGCATCAGCAGTGGAGCTTGTTTACAGCCTAACGTTAGCTTAGTGCTCCTAGCAACGCAATTCATGCTTCAAAACTCATAAAACTGGTGTTCATTTGTGAAGATTATCTTGCTGGGGAAAGAAAAACAAAAAAAACCCATGCAAGTCTCGTAAACTTCAGAGGTTATTTTCTGGAATAATCCAAAAACGAATGTAAAAATTCCTTTGGCTTTTGGTCGAGGGAACCCATGATGTTGCTAACCAGATGGACCTACAAAAATACTTCATCTGCAGTTCTCTAGAGCTTTCCTCCGGCTGCTAATGAAAGTAATTCTGGGTAATGTAGGATATCACCAGTGTATTTAGTAGCAAGAGAAACGGGTAACAGTAAGGCATTGAAATACATCGTCAATACAAGTTTTTACAAACAAATTTCCCTCATCAAATAATGTTTTTCCTTTAATACTAGTACATAAACATCTGCTCAACTTTTTCATGTTGAAAGGGGCATTAAATGTCACACCATTCTCACATACTGTGCGCAAGGCATATCAGTTGACAAATCTTAGCCTGAGGCTGCAAAACGCAGGAGAAAAATGCAAGGAGATACTAGTAACATAGAACAACTGTGAGTGGTAGTTTCGTTCCTGCCTACCTCTCCCCCTAATAAACAATCCCAAACAATAGGAACAGGCCGGTGTGTTCCTGGGGAGGAAACCCAAGAGTACTCGTCCGAGGAGAAACAGGCAGAAACGGGTCCAAATGCGTCGCAGGATTAGGTGGTAGAAACACAGGGGCAGTGAGAGGGGAGGTTTTTCAGCTTTGTGAGGAAAAGCTTTTATCAGAATGTCATAAATACTGATGTTAATTAGCTGGTTTTAGAGCCAACAAAACACATGCGGGTTTCGCCGTAGCCTCCCTGTGTCGGGTTGAATATCCAGAACGCTGACGTCATCCACGTGAGGACACGTTTGACAGAAAACAGTTTGGGCACAGAAGAGAAGGTTTTATAAAAAGCTGTTTGTTTTTGAGATGATTACATGCCAGTCAGGACACCACGCTAAACCAAACAGATGAAATTTTCTTCAGACCTTCTATTTTTCCAGAGGATGAAGCCTCCAGGTTATGAGCTGTTCCTCCGGTGCCACCATAAGAACTAAGGAGCCGTATTAGTGCATGATGTAAGAGTGTCCAGGTTTTTGTAATCCTGCACCCTGTTGGGGAGTAAAGCTTTACTTAGTAACTGTAATGTGATTTATTTTCTAGTTAACAGAGTAATTTAACACATTATTATCTCCATACAGTAAATAAATCATAGTCACTGCCTTTCATCGTTGCAAACAGAATATAGTGTTTTTTGTCATCTAGACTGTAAAAAGTGAAGATCTTCTCTCACATTTGAAGTCTCATGTCAATGACGTAATACCGATGGATAAAAACAAGCATGGAGTGAGGAGGGAAATACATGTTCACTAGTTCAAGTACTTTTTGATTTTGTCTCGGCCAAAGATGGCAACACTCTTGTCCGTTTCCAACAATGTGGCACCAAAACATCATCAACTTGAGGAAAACTCTGCACGCAATTTGCTACATCAGCAGCATAGTGCAGGAAAACTTGTCGAAGAAATACTGGGGGCAGAGAGCACTGCTTCGACTTCTGCCACCAGGTGCAGCGGTAGTGGATGTCCTCCAGCTAAACAACCCAAGGTGGAAATCTCACGTTCAACACCAGCCGCAAGAGGAGGAGGTCCTATGAAGCCTGTTGCCGGGTAGGCTCTATCATGAAGGAGATGCGGCCTGTTTCCTCTCTGGTCAGTTGTGAAAGGTTGTTCCTGTGTGTGTATGTTGGCGGGGGGGGGGGGGGTGTAAGGAAAAGTAACTGGTAACATTACTACTCATGTAACTAATTACTTTAGAAATCAAGTTCAGTCATTTGACTACATCTCTAGAGTAACTTGCCCAACGCTGATCGTGCAGGCCCGTGTCACCCCAGGCTGGAGTGAGGCGATGGCAGCTGTGCTCAGTTCAAACAGAGGGGTAGCGGGCCTTCATCGGAGGGGGTTGCAATTCATTCCCTCTGTCTTTCCTTTCAATACGTATTTTGGCGGGAAAGCACCAAAGACGCTTGTTTGACCCCCTCCCCTCCTGAGGAAAATGTCGCCCTCCACCACACTCATACACCATGTCCACCCTGTCTTGATTGATTTTCAGTGCGCATTTTGGAAGGGATTACAGCCATCTGCAGGCTCTTGAGGAACAAAAGCAGCTCCTCGCTCTCCTCCCTTTAGTACTTCAGAGGGATAACACGGCCAGATAAACATGCTCTTCCACTGCTCTACACTTGTTTTCTATTCTGCCCTCACCCCTCAACCCACCCAAACTGCCCACTCTGCTAAAAACCTGACCAGCATTTGCACTCCCACCCATAGGCGTATTCGACCCTTTAGAGGGGAGCTGAGGCCCCCACTACATTCGTTCTCAGCACCCCTAAAGAAGACAAAAAGTCTTAACTTTTCAAGGATCCCAAAAATGTTGTTTTGTTCCTCCAAATAGAACCAGATATTGTGGAGAAAAGTTTGCAGTTAATTTTGAGGCATTATTAATATTCATACATTAATCCTGCAAAATGATTTTTTTTTTTCTGTTTATGGTCAACAAAAGACATGCAATGGGGGACTATTTGGATACTCTAAATTGACCGTAGGTGTTACTGTCAGTGTGAATGGTCGTCTGTCTCTATGTGTTGGCCCTGCGATGGACTGTCCAGGGTGAATCTCGCCCGAAAGCCCCTGGGATGGGCTCGAGTTGAATGAAACTGAATCATGTTAGGGGAACATTTCTGGCATCCAATATGTTAGTCAAAGCTAGCTTGTGTTGCTAACAACTACAGTAGCTTATAACTATTACCTAGCTAGCTAGCAGACGTTGGTTCAGCCAATGGTTGTACACTTGCTTACTGATAGCCCTTCACAATGTTTCTCATCCCGATAGAACCAGGCTCTGTGGCGATACTAGCAATAGTAGCGGTAGGGAGCTGACACATGATTTGAACAAACCTCCTGTTCAAAATGATGTTACTTGCTAACGGCATTGCACAGTCTACCAATAAACAAGAATGGTAGAATGGAAAAGTCTACTTCTTATTGAATTATAGTTCACTATTTATGGATTCTGAACACACACACACACACACACACACACACACACACATACATATATACATTTATATATACATTCAGAAAGCAAAATATATTTTTGCCCTTTGGTTGACAGGAAAAAAAGGGGGACACTAGAGAAAGAGGAGAAGGGAGAGCAGAATGGACTGGCACGATCAAGGAAATGGTGAAATAAGTAACATTATGTATAAGTCCTTTGTTCATTATATTGCAACCTGTCTAACTTTAGCATCTCACCACTGTTCAAATCATTTTGGCCCCACAAACACAGGAAGATTGGGCCTCTGTGTTGATAAACAGCAGAGTATCAGCCTGACAAAGAGAATTAGTGGACAGCAGGTTAGATCGTTCACAGAATCTCCATTTTGGGAATCATCACTTCCAGCTGTCCAAGGATGTTATGGGAACAAGAAATCATCAGCTGGGAATCTGGGGTGCCAGTGTGGTCATGGACTTAATGCTCCCTCTCAGCTGGAGCCGAACTGATGGAGGAAAAAGCTGGATGCGCAACCACTGAGTCACAGGACCAGACGGAGACATCACCAGGCTTAATGTTCAGTTGCTATGGACACGGTTGTCTCTTCATCACTACTAATCCACCATAGCAGAGGATGGACAGCCGCCATCAAACATCTTCCTCCTGCTGCCCTCATCATGTTTTCGTTGATAAAAAATAAAGAACGGGGGGGTTTTTTTGGTCAATTTGGGGCTTTGCCAAATCTTATTCTATTTAAAAACAAAATTAGATATTCCTTTTTGGAAAAAACTATGAGTTCCTTACTAATCATCAACATAAAGACTCAAACTGTGAGACTGGTTGGACACCAAAGCCTGAGCTACCAAATGATATTACACACAAATGGTGACGATCTTGTTATGCTTGGATGGGAAAAGAAAAAAAAACAACAACCTAGATTGTTGTGGCTTGTCTGAATATGTCGGACATTTAGAAGGAAAGATGTCATTCTAATCTCTCTCTGGGCTGAGAAACAAGAGAAGCCATAAAAAGGCGAAGAAATAAACGCTTTAATGATTCATACGTACATCTCATTTGGCAAAAACAAGGGCAGGAGGATTTCGTATGAAGTGTGAGTCAGAGCTCCGTGGCCACAGTTTCCAACTCAGCACCCAGCAGACAGAACAGCTGTGGACAGTTTCATTTGGAAAGATTAAATCCATAACTCAAAGTTGAACAGATATGAGCCTTTAAAGAGAAGCGCAGTTGACAAAAGTGAAGGATGAGTTTGAGAGGGGAAGAATAAGGCTGTAGGGGAGAAGGGAATAGGGATTAATTTATGGATGTTACTTTGTCAGAGGGTTTTAAAGTAATACTCCACCCAAAAAAGTGTGTTATACCTTTCAAGTACTCAGAAATAAGTGCCTTGCCTGTACCACTCCAGAATGGAGCAAAAAACAGCTAATTTAGCTTAAAACTAACGGTGTCCCATAGCCACCGATTACCGATAACGGTAGCTGCGCAAAAGTGTTGAGTTACAAACTCTCAAGCGCATCATCCAGTGTAATCCACAAATTCTTAATCCAGCTGTAAATTTAGATCAACACTTGGATTTGAGCACAAAATCAAATGAACTGTAATACTTTGGGTTCCATGCTAGGTCGCTGTACCACCAAACAGGAAGGGTTTAGTTGGTTTTTTTCTTCAAACCAAAGTGTTTGTGGATTATTGAACATGAAGATTATAGTGAACAATGTGCTTCAGAGTTTGACGCAGATGTTTGTTTGTTTTTGACAGTTTGTTGTTATTTGTCCTGACAACGGAGCACTATTTGCTCGAAGCTAAGTATACGTAGCTGACTTTTTCTGCATTCTGAAATCACAAAGGAGTGATGCAGCAGTGAAAAAGATGTCTCTGTCTGAAAGGTGCACTTTTTGGGTGATGTATCGCTTTAATCTACAGTATATAAGAACATATATATATATATGTATATATATATATGTATATATATACACATATATATATATATATACATATATAAAACAAATCCATATAAGAACAGATGTTTTCACAGTCACACAAGTGCAGACAGGCGTATAAAACCCTATAAAGTTCGATATCAGGTAGAATAAAGGCTAATGTCAGTGATTTCATGATGTATTTGTAGTTGTTACTCGGGGGAAGCTTTGACTAGCAACAGAGGACCTATTTGCTGGGTGGGGTGTTGTTGGACTCAACTGTTAGGGAGTGTTCAGTAGCACTTTGCCCCCTGGTTGTGCTCTCATCTCTGGAGCTTTGTCTCTCATCACTTCCCTCAAACTCCCCCAGGGCCTGACGGAAGTCCACACCTAACGTCCCTCCATCCAACTTCTCTTTAGATCCCCTTTCCTGAGTTTTTCACGCTTTGGAGTGTCGACACTTCACTTCACCTCACCTCAGCCACACGGTAGACGGGGTGAAGGTGGGATCATTGTGTTTCTGGAGAGCCACCAAATAAAAATTAAGATGAAGGAGAGGACGAGTGGTCAATGAGGTCATTAATTCACCAGATATAAACACTCGGGGGAATAGCAAGCAATCACTTTGGAGTCTTGAGCAAAAAAATCCGCTGATAGTGCTTTTCTTCTGTTCCTAGAGTTATAATAGTATTCATGAATAACGGTAATTTCCATGTTTCTTTTAACAACTGTGTCACTATGTCATTTATTGAAATACTGATGTGAAAACAACAGTTTTAGGGGTCAAAACAGGGTCGTAAAGACGGGACAACAATGCAGGAAGTTGAGCTTTGTCATTTTGTCACATGATGTATTAGTTACTTTGTTTTGGCTTATCAGCCTTCCAACAATAACCTCAAATGGACCAGAGGGAAGGGGTTGTAGAGGGGTGTGTGTGTGTGTGTGTGTGTGTGTGTGCAGGGCCGAGCAGTGCAGGAGCTCCATGCACCAGGAGTGCATGGAGCATGTTTTAAAGGAGTGCTGGGGCAGTAAATAGCTGGGGAGGTTGGACTGATCCATCGTATGAACTACCGGTGCAGGGACAAACCAGTATTTTAATGGCAGATAGCGTGCCAGACATGAGAAGCATGACAGGTTTTTGTGATTTTTTTTCCCCCATTTAACCTGAACACCGTGTTAATTCTCCAGCTGCTCTTTCCCAAACAGATTTACCGCTTGAGGGTACGGCGGAGATTTTAGAGAGGTGTGTGCAGCAAAGGTTTATGCAGAATTTTGCAAGAAGAGACAGGTGGTGAATTTATCTGCACCTGTTTTTTTTTAATCCACCATGCAGCCCCTCATCTGTTGTGGGTAGAAATATATATACAAGATGTGATGTTGCGCATAAAACCCCAGTGGAGATTTGGGAATAAACTTTTGTTCTTGGCAGAAAGTGTCCGGCTCAGCGTGAATTCGGTGTGCGATCTTGTGTACACGCGGCCAGGAGAGAGTGAGCGACTGTGTGGCACCTCGGTGCAGCCGGGGCCGCCAGGGCACTCCCTTAATGGCAATTTATTGCTTCCTGAATCCTGAAAATGGGGGGCAGGGGACAACAGAATTCCAGTCTATGTTTTTTTTACCTCCCTCCCCATCTAAACAGCCTCAGGGTTCGACACACTCCCTAAATCTCTCAGGCACGTCGATTGTTCTGAGCTTTCAGGGACTTATTCATGGGTACTTGAGGTTACTTATGGCTGAGACAAGTTTATGGTGCAAGAAACCGGTTTGATGACTTCAGTCGAGAAGAGAAACAAAGTCAACATTCAAAGAAGAGTGTTTTCTTAAAGTATATTTCACAGACAAACATACAAATAATCAACAATACTGAGACACCCCCCCCCCCCCACACACACACACACAGGCCATTTTCAAGCCTATGTTTCTAGAATTTCTTATTAACATATTTACATTCACATTGATATTCACATAGAAACAACATGGCAGTGTACACAATTCAGACATACCGCTTCAGCACATCAGGGTAATTTGGTATGACCTCCTCTCCTTGTTGATATAGTGCACATTAGACATAAAATCATTCAACAGAACATCTTTTTATACATTTAATGCATATTTGTGTGGTTCTCTTGAGCCAGCCTTGCCCTTGGGTTCATGTTTTTATGTATTTTTACAGAGTAGAATACCACCAAACGGCCGTTGTCGTTAGTTTCTGATTATACAAAGGTGAAGTTCTGTTTCACAACACGAAAATAAACCAAGAAGCAGTGAGAAGAGTGAATTCGAGACAACGCGTGGCGGCGGCGGCGGCAGCAGCAGAAGAGAACGGTGAACGACGTGACGACGAACAGCTTTGGCTGTTGCGACTGAACTCCAACATATTTTCAATAGTTATCTCTCAGTCAAATACAGTGGGATAGTTAGCAGTGATATTGCAAGGCGAGTGAAACGAAGCATATTAAACTGCGGTGTTTTATTAAATGACTGAATCTCTTTTTTGTTTTTTTAACAAACGCCTACGTCGCCTCAGTGAAGCAAAATCTCAGAATTGGCTACAATGTGAAAATGCTTTCAGCACTAGTTGTAAGCTGTGAAACCTGCTCAGGTCTGCCTTAACTTTTTGTCACTATTGTGTAGTATATGTGCTCGCATTATCTGTACATATATTAAATTCTTAATTGCTCCACTATGCTACATATAGTTGCTTTTTTTTATTATTATTTGGTTTTCAGTGCTTGCAGCATCACTTTCCAGATCATTCCCTTTCCTTTAACAGTGCAAATATAGTTGTTTTTTTTTTAAGTTCCTTGTTCGTAATCTCATTATTAACAGTAACAGGAGGGCCACAGTGAACACTCCTGTCGCTATCTGGCTGCTAAAAATGTAGGCCAGACATTTTCTGAACACTGGGAAGGAATTTTGAACTCTTAGACCACCCGGACATCTACCTACGAATGTCCTCAGTGGGATAAGAAGCTTTTTTGTTGAACTTTTTTTCATAGATTTTCCTGAGTTGACTCTCAATTGGCCTGAATTAATGGCTTAACTTAATTTGTCCCAAACGGAAAGCTTTTCAAGTCTCTAAGCCTGCACGAAGGCATTACTGAGTGTACATACTGTCTTCATCTCAACTACGTCCCTCAGCTCCACGTGGGACCCGCTGACTGCATATTGCACTGAAATAGATGAAGTCCATTTCACGCCTCTGCCCTTTGGAAGACGATATCCGTCAGTGGCACCGTGGCCTCGCGAGCCTACAGTTGCCCATCGTGGCTTTCTTCAAAACACAGAACAGAGCTGAGAGTGACCGGCCAATCAGTCCAGCCGTGGTTCTGAGCAGCAGACAAGCAGCTGGACAGATTGAACTCAGTCTACAGGCAGTTCACAGGGGATCTGCTGGGCCGCTTTAGCTGTGGTGTAAGCCTGCTGGAAGTCTTTGTAACGGGGAGCGCAGCCCAACCAAGCCTCCCCAAAGTGGACTCGACCTGTGAAAAGGAAGCTGCCAGGCCCAGGTTTGACGCCACACTGCAGAAGAGTCCGGATCTCCCCGCGGCTGGTCAGGCGGCTGTTGCCAGTGAACAGGGTGTACTTCTGACGAAACACCCGGGTGGCACTGACCTTGATCACTGCAGCTCGCAGGTTCTCATCCTCCTCGACTGACCTGATGTTGCCTCGTACCACTGTGGACAGACGAGACGATTCATTTTAGCGTCAGTGTGTTGTCCCACGTCAGCTAACGAGGTGGTAAAAGCCACCCAAAGTCCAACTCTGTTCACTAATCCTTCTAACTTTTGTTACCAGCTGAACTTCCCTTCAGTTCCATTACAACTCAATCGTAGGCCTCCAGATTAGTCCACTGCTCTTTCTCTTGGGGGGTAGGATTAATCCATTACAGTGTCTTCAGGAGAGGTTCCTCTGAGTGTGATGGGGGGGGGGGGTGCAGAGAGCTATTCTTTCACCTTTAACCTTTGCACTTTTTAGAAGAGGGGATTTGGAGGCACTAGGGTGCGCTGCCGTTAAACCGATTTGACACAACCGTTTTGTAGATCCTGAGTCGAAATCATTTCTTTCTATTCTTCTATTTCTTCCAGCTGGTGCTTGGTGGTCTGGTTAAATACGTTAATCCTGACTGCGTTAGAGGAGAGGGTGTGTGACAGTAACATTTCATTCTTGCTTTGCTGTGTTTCTACATGTCCAGAAAGGTAACTTACCGAAGTCGCTGGTACAGACGGCCATCAGAATCTCGGTGTTGTTGCAGGGTCTGCATGCATCTGGAGAAAAAAGGAGGGAGAATCAGTCGCTGACCTGGTATAACTCTCAGAACACCCATGTGCAAGTACGCTCACTCCACTGCTGGAAATCAACAACCAGATAAAAGAATTCAGTCCTAAATCTGCATGCATAGATGAGTGACGACAGAGAGGGAGACAGCTGCTGCTTTTATAGGTGTCGGAGGAGGACTGGTGGAGCTTTAAGGTGTAAGGCTCTTCCTACTCAGACCGTTTAAAAGCCAAATGAACCCCCCCCCCCCCCCAAAAAAGCTGTCTTTGGTGTCTACAGTCACACCTCATCAAAGCCTGATAGACAGGGGCCAAGAGGAGGGAGTGTGAGGGGGGGGGGGTTTCAAAGATAGCTTTAAGGACCATAGTTCCTCTTCTCATAAAACAACTGCCCTTCCTGCCTGCAAAACATTTAGAAAATAAAGAATATTTAAGTGCATCCGATGCTGTTGACCCCCCCCCCCCCAAAAAAAAATCTGGCTGTTTGAATGACTTAACTTTGGGTGGAAAAAAAAAATCTTTTGGTATTTTTTTTAAAGTTCTCCTTGAGGTTCATTGGAGGCCCCTTGCCCACCCCACACATTCTCCTCCATAGAGAAAACCTCTTGATAAATGAGATTCTTTCCTCTCTTGTGCCCAGCAAACCCCCTTCCAAACCTAACCAGTGTGTGTGTGTGTGTGTGTGTGTGTGTGTGTGTGTGCGTGTGTGCACGGGGGGGGGGGTGGAGAGAGAGAGAGACATGCAGAGGGGGGAGTACACTCCTACAGACAAGTCTCCCAACAGAGAGGCGGCTCAACAAAAGAGGGGAGCATCTCAGCTGGGTAGAGGCCTCCCCGTCTCCTAGGTGACAGCAGTAATCCCAGAATGCTCATGCGGCACCCATTCAAAGGGCTCTGGACTCTGGAGAAGGCCCCACATACTGTGCTTTTGTCCCCCCCACCCCCCCTCCTACTCCAAACCAGCACGCCTCTGGGGAAAGTTTGGCCACTTCCTCCTCACTGCACTCTGCATGAGCCTTGGAAAGCCCAACCCGCCCACAGAGGCCTGGTATGAATTATGGATCATACACAGAGAGGATTTCATGGTATATGATATCATCAGTGGTGGAATACAACTTTGCATTTCCCACAACTTAAAGGAAGGAAGAAAAAGAGCTTGGACCACAGTTTGGGGGTTGTTTTTAAATAAAAATAAAGAACAAGAAGTCTGACATGAACTTTCGAAGGAGGCACGCAGGTCTGACTTGTTCACACGCAACAGAAATGTGGATTTCTGTCTCCCAGGCTGAATTCCATTTCTCTCTAATAGAAGCCAGAGTTCCTCTGTAATTCCAAGGCAACCAAGTGAAGTACTGACTATATTCACAAATTCAAAAGAAAATCACTGAGTCTGGTTCTGTTTAACCCGGTGCAGCCTTGCTCAGCCCAGTGTGGCTGACGACCCCAATAACTCACCAACGTTGCTGATGGGGTTGGAGTCCAGCGACAGGCGAGCAGTCCAGTCCCCTCTCAGCTCATAGCGGAAGGTGGCAATGCGCCGGCTGATATCCTGGTGAGGTGTAGCTTGCAGGAAGAGAGCCACCCTTTCTCCTGGAAGGCGGCTGAAGCAGCGAACCCTAGGTGGGGGTGAAGACTCTAGGCGATCTCCAACCAGGAGCTCCAGGACCCCATCCCTCTCCAGGTAGAGCTGCGCTCCGTGGAACTCCTCAGAGGGCTTGACACAGGCTGTGATCAGACCAGAGCTGCTGCCGCCGGGCCCCACCGCCACAGAGGGCAGGCGGGGTGACAGGGTGAGGCGCAGAGCTCCTTTGGGATACAGCCACTCCAGAGTGCCCTCAGAGCAGTGGAGGGAGATCTGCTCCACGCTGCCTTGCTGCTGAGACAAACCACTGAAGGAGGGAGGAAGAGGAGTGTTAAAATTGAATGTGTCCACACAGGTAATTAACAATCAGTACACTGACATTCCTGCATTTCCCCTCAAGGATGACTAAGTTTTATCTAGTAAGAAAAGGCGCCGCCTGTTGGCAGAATGGAGCAACGGACCCCTCGCAGCATCATAGGGCCACTTAAGTTTATTTAACTTTAAGTATATTCCAAATCTGAAAATTCTCTGCGAGTATTTAACACTGCAGAGCTACAGTCCCTCAAGAGGGCTCTCTGGTAGTCTGAATTAATCCCTCAGTCTCCGGGTTGTCTGGACCCTCCAACCTCCTGCAGACAGCCTGGAGGCGCAATCGCAGCAGAGCTCTGCAAACCTTTACGTCGGCTGCAACGGCAAGTCTCAACATGTTGCATGCAAACGCGCATTGTCCTGCCAAAGGTCAATCCGTGTCTCTCCTAAACAAACCAAAACACCCGGAGCTCCTCTGATATTCGACTCAAAGATGCATGAAGTACTTGCCTGCCTCTCCAGCTGCACTGGTCTTCGGAGTAGTTTGACAGAACCGCGTCAAAAATGACCAAAATTAAAATCCAAATAGTATTAATCCCAAAACCAGGCATCTTCGGATGTAATGGATGCGAATAAAAAAAGGCAGGGGAAAAAAAAAAGATAATTCCAAAGCTCCAAATCCCTGTACCGTGACAGTTAAATCCCTCTATAAAACAGATCTAATCCTGTCTCTGATAGCATCCATAGCGTTGTATCCTCTTACTCGGATGTCTGAGATAAGAGAATACCGCGGGACTTCGCTTCACAACTGCCTGCGCTGCTGTGCGTCAAGGAAGCACGCCGACCTCTGAAGTTATTCCCCCTCAGTGAAACTTCCAACCAATCAGAGGCCGGCGAGAGAAACTTTAAACCGCTCACATACGGGAGGGGGGCGTCTGAGCCCAGCAGTGAGTCAGGGTGCACAAGTATGCAACACATCAACTACCGTCTTGATGATTTTGTTGATGTTGTCACAAACCAACTGATATATGCATTGTTTATTCCCAAAACAAAATATATCACATGCTTTACCTCCAAAAATAAATAAATAAAATAAAATAAACGAAGAACAACAAAAAGTCTGTATATCTGTGACTCTTTCTTTCATTCTTATTTCATTCTTACTGTATAAATCTGACCAAAATAAATGAACTGAAGTGTGTATGTGGGTAAATGTGTGTACATAAACTCACTAATATGAACAGGCAGTCAATTCATATGAAAACAGTTCAACTTTCTTGGAACAAATCCTAGTAAAATACTGTGTATATATTATAGGGTGTTTATCCTTATTTTCATTTATAAAATGTCTTTTTAAAGCCTTAAATGTACCTTAAGAGGCACAAAGGGACTACTTTTAATAATAATAATAATTGTGTTTTCCCCTCATCTTGGGTGAGGTTGCAATAGCTTGACAGATTTTGGATTAACGGCCTATTTTTTCATAATTTTGGAAAACTTTATATTTGAGAGAAGTTTTCTCTAATTCATCTGCTTATGAATCTCTGTCAGATATCCTGCTCGTAAGATTTGGGTCATCAGACGGAGCAGACATAAAGCCTCGGTCACAGTTGAGTGGTGCTAACTTGATTTTTTAAAAGCTTCTCATATGACGGTGACGAGGATTTGACCTCCGTTTGTCGAGCCCTCTGACCTTCACCCTGCTGGGCTTCTCTTTCATGTCGCGGTATTTATAACCAAATCAAATATTCTTTTGTGTAAACACCATCATCCGTCTCCTCGAGCCAGTGACTTTTGGTGTGTGTTTGCATGTGTGGGTGATGAAGGTCTAGGACTAGTGATGGAGTTATGACAAGTGCTCAGACCAACACAAAGGCACATGTGCAGAAATCCAGCTGCTTTATTGTCTGCAGTAGGACGGCACTTTGTTTTCTGGAGGACATTTCAAAGCAGCAAGTTTAAAGAGCCAAGGGATTTTTTTTTTTTCAGGGGGGGGGTGGGGGGGGGCACGACCCAGTCAAAGAAAAATGAATACATTTGTGCCCAAATTTAGTTATGGACTTCACGCATACGTCAGAGGACCCACGTGTGCACCCTTTTCAGACATCAAGACTGAAATTTAGTCAAATATATCAGTGCATACATATTCATACACCTCTCATTAAACAATAGCGCGCGCGCGCACACACACACACACACACACACACACACACACACACACACACACGTGCGTTTTGTGATCCTGGCATGACCTCAACTATAGTCTGGCTAGCTTAGACTGTCAAATCCAAAATAGCCAGACTGGAAGAGGTCATGCCAGGGACACAAAGAGTGAGTGTGTGTGTGTGTCTGTGTTTGTGCTATTGTCTTGTATTGTGCCATCTTATAATAAATGTGTATGAATACATGTGCACTGATGTATCTGACAAAGTGTCCAAATCTAAAAGAGCAGAAACACAAAATGGCAGCTTTAGAAACCTTCATCACACTTGATCGCATCATTGAATCCCAAATGAAGTATCAGTGTAAAGAACTGCAGTAAAACGCTGTGTTAACTGAAGGTCAGTGTGAGTGTGTGAACCGTCAGACCGGCCTGTTTCCGTTCTGAATCCAGAACAATGACACACTGTTAGATTGTCCTCACACTTTCATCACTGAACCACATTTGGTGTCGGTTGTTATGTCACCTGCATGCCAATGAGAGCGTCTTCAAACAGAGCTGCTGTACGCATACGAGAGTTTGCATGCACGTGTCAGAACTGTGTCTATTTGCTTGGATCCTGTATTATGCTGTGTCTGTGTATGTGTGTGTGTGTGTGTGTGTGTGTGTGTGTGTGTGTGTGTGTGTGTGTGTGTGTGTGTAAACACAGAGAGGATGTAGTGACAGTGTGGCGTCACCAGTATTTACAGGACCTTGACATGATGTAGCTGTCTCTCGCTGTCGTTTCTCGCTGTCACCGGCACAAAAAGAACCTCCTTTATAAATGTCATTGTTTCTTTGAGCAATTCAGAAATATCCAACAAGTGTTTTTGTTGTAGTTGTTCTTTTACCGAACCAAATACTGCTTCATGTTGGGTTTAATCCAAGTTAAAAATCAAATGCAGGCAGCTTGAGTATGAAGGAGGGATGGTGCTTTTATACTGACTCATATTTTTAGGGTTATATACACACGTTTGAAGTAAAATTACAATTTGGAACAAACTCCCGGTAACAGTCTTGTTTTTCCAGTCTCTGGGGACTCACCATGCAACTGGTGAACTAAAAGTTTTAGAATGCTGCAGAGAGAAACCATTTGCATGGACTCCCGTATCTTGTCAAATCTCCAAGTGCGCTTCTCCAACTGACTTCACGATGTGTTGGAATGTTGCAGTTGTTGATCTGAACTTTGCCTTTGAACACAAAGTTTCTGACATTTTAGATCAAGATTTAAATGAGCAAAGAGTTTAGGAATTTTGTTTGCAAGCCTTCTATGACCCTTCCAGCACCAAGGAGAACCGGCTGGCTGCAAAGATTCTAAATTACCCTGCGTAGCTTAAACTCCACAAGACGGACTAATGTCCTCTTTCCCAGATTTTTTCAAAAACTTCTCATGCCACCTTCATGGTAATTAAGTTAATTTGACATTGCTGCTGTTTGTTTTCCTTCACAGTGTCATGTATCTGCTGGTCGCGACATCTTAGGCCTTGTTAGTCTGTCTGTCCACGCTGGTATGGAAAGACGCCCTCACCTTCACTGCATTGTGCTGCGTCTTGTGTTTGAGTTGGTCACGGGAAAAAAAGAGTGCTTCAGTTAATGCTTTTTGTTGATATGAAAAATCTTGATCGTCTGGGTGCAAGACTCACGTGCCATTCCAAAATGTCTGGACTAATTTGAGTGAGAATACAACCTTCCTGAGAGTCGTATCGTGGATTATTTCTTTACCCTTGGCTCTCAAAGCATCAAATTCCATTGGTCAAATGGAAATGGCGAATATTTGCCCACATCTTGAAAGCTCAGCGTCTCTTCTGAACAAGGTCAGCCTACCTTATAGCCGTCATGGCTAACTAACCTGCTCCCTGCCTCCACGCTAGGTTGTGATGAGTCAGTGAGAGCAGTGAAACTGGCCTTTTCCCACCTCATCGTGCAGGTGAGTCTGCAGCCAGAGTCGAATAGCGACCCGTGGCTGTGAGAAGCGGCTTCATCGCAGGAGCTCGGAAAAAAACAACTCGTGTTGCTATTTACCCTCCGAACCCCCGTGAGAGCCACACGCGAAAACTGACACCTGCTTTCTCATTCTACTTTCTCAGGATCCCGATTGTGCCTGCGTTTGTTTGTATGACAGTAAAATTTCTCTTTTCGCCTCTCATCTTGGCTTGTGTGTGTGTGTGTGTGTGTGTGTGTACTTTACAGTAAAGCCCAGTGGGAAACTGAATACAAGAGGGCCCTACACCAGATAAACAGTCAAGAGAGGGCTGATAGCAAACACAGCTGGAAACGCACAGAAACACCCTGAGAATGCTCTCTAACGCTTTTCTAAACATGTAATGGATCACTTAGCTGCGCTGTCACAATACACTCATGTGCGCTTTAATCGTCTCCATCGGGATCTCAAATAACTCGTGCAGGGAGTAAACATCTTGGTAGATCAGATGAATCTGAAGAATTAGATCGTTATTTTGACGTACGCCACCAGAGATTCACATATGGCAGCTGGGATCACGTCCCAGTTGACACTTTTTTGTGTGTGAGTATACACACTCACACTCGCTGTATGTTTCTTTTGGAACTGTCACATTGGCTTCTGGAGCCTCATTCATCATTTTCATGCATCTCTTAAAAGCACTGTCCGGAACATTCCTTCCTCAAACCCTCTCTTAGCCATTCATATCATTTCTGTCATTACTTTGATTATCTACTTTTTTTGTGTTCAGCAACTCCAAATATAACCTAATTATAGTGGTGGGGGGGAGGTCAGAGGTCACAGCTGTGTGCCCTCAGGACTTTTCATTAGCTAAATGAAGGGAAGAGGCTGCAGGTGTCTGGAATGGCCCTTGATGTGCACCAATCCAGTCAATTCTTTATTTCCATTGTTATGGAGTCACTTGAGAAATATCTTTTGTGCCATTTTGCTTTAAGGTAAAAAAAAAGAAAAAAGATGTGGCGTTAATGGTAAAACAGTGCTGTTTCTTCATGGTTGGAACTGAACGTGGCTGTTTCGCGGCACAGCTTGAAGTGCTCCTCTATAATATTTCTGGAGACTTTCAGTTCTCCTTTGTGTTTTTGTCTTTTCTTTGTTTGCGAATGTCAAACTTCATCATTTTTTTAAAATGGAAAATTAATGATGAGTTCAGTTCAAGTCGATTTTTTTTTCTGGTTTACCTACCTCTTTAAAGTGCAGTTTTGGATGAAAGTGATGAAATACTCCCACAGATCCAATCCCTTATCTCAGTTTAACAGATAAAGTGAGTCATTGAACTGAGCTTAAACAGGGACAGCGTCAACAGTT
Source organism: Aulostomus chinensis (assembly GCF_037954235.1). NCBI lineage: Eukaryota > Metazoa > Chordata > Actinopteri > Syngnathiformes > Aulostomidae > Aulostomus > Aulostomus chinensis. The sequence continues at coordinate 10,968,026 of NC_141342.1, forward strand.
CAGCCAACCTTGATGTCCTTTATGTTGATTCTGACATTCCTCAGTGTCAAAAGCACACAAGGGAATAGTTTAGCTGGAGGGTAAACAGGCCAGACTCTTTTAAGTGGTTCTTCACACAACGTTGCCACCAGTAAAGTCAAAAGATTTTACTTTGAGACAGTCACAGTTTGATCGGGAGCAGCAGACGGGGAACAACAGATGAGAAAAAAAGAAAAAAAGAATATGAAAAACAAACCGCAGTCACCGCAGAATGCACAGGAAGTTTCCTGAAGGTTTGAGGGTAAATTTGATCTGCAAAGCATCTGCAGGCTGCGCCACAGCTTTTTGATTGTAGCCAGATTGAGCGTGTGTGTGTGTGTGTGTGTGTGTGTGTGTGTGTGTGTGTGTGTGTGTGTGCGTGTATGCGCGCGTGAGTGGTTGAGCTCGTCACGAGTTGCCTTGACATTTAGATGCAAAATCAGGTCTGTGACTGGTGTGGTCTGTCTTGTTTTTTTTTGGAGGGAAACCTGCTTTTTTTTTGTTCAGCTTCTCCCCGCTTCCTTTCACTTCACGTTTATGACTCTCATTAGCTGCAATTAAGCAGAGCATCTTCCAAGCCTACGATTTGTAATCTAACTAGACGTATTGTTATCAGAAGCCCAACGGTGCAAAAGTAATGCTTCAAGCCTGACGGGGTTGATAAGTAGTGTTGTTTGAGCCCAGTGGGAGGTCAGACAGAGGTTCACCGCTGTCTGTCTTGTGTGTTACTCCCCCACCCCCTCAACATCTTCTAATTGGCCGAATCAGTTTGGAGGGAAACTTAACAAGAGACAGAATCCCTCCAAAATCGACAATAGGTGAAGTGTTTTACATATGCCCACAGGAAAGACAGATGTTGGCATTCTTGACCACATCCACATTTGAATGCCCTTATTGGAATACAATGGAGAGGACTACAAAAGAGGGAAATTTTGGCGGTCAAGAGCGGACGCAGAATTCTGGCGGTCAGATTTGGCCTGCGCTCTTAAGAGTCGAAAGACTCGGATTGTGAATGAAAAACTTTACCTTGTATCAGCTCCTTCCAAATGAAAGACAAAAACAAAAAACTTACGGTAACTTAAAGATATTCTGAATCTGAAAATGTGTTGCAGTGCCTTCCTCTCATCAATTAAGCAATTTACGAATTGTCACTCTCTCTGGAAAATTCTGAGATATTAAACTGATAGTGAGCGTTTATTGCATTTCTTTTGCGTCAGAATCAGAATCATGAGGACTTGAACGTCTTTACGTGTTCCCATACGACGGAATTTAATGTGTCTCATGAAAGAAAACGGTTCCCGTTCTCTCTCCTCAACGTGCACTCACTAACACACAAACAAGCAAAAAAAAAAAACGGAATAAAAAAATACATACGAAAACTTCCAAAAATAATATGAAAAATGAATACAAAATGTAGACGTAAATTCATTGATGAGACAAAAGTAATCAAATATCTTGCTGTCACATTCATTCAATCCTCTGTGTTCTATTTAACTTTATTTTCAAAAACTCGCTGATACAAACTGAAAGGTCTCCTCCGGACGAGCTTTCAGACATTCAGTAAAAAACTACTTATATATAACAAAACTGACATCAGGGACATTCCCTCTCCTTGAATATGAATAAAATGATTTAAAGTGAAAGAACAAATAGCCCAGGTACATAGTTTTGTCCCTCTTGTCTCTTTGTTGCTTTGATTTCCTGAACTATAATTTGAAATTCTTCAATTGCATCTCATAATTAACCATAAAATCGCCAACACGTATGACGTGAAAGTCAGGGAACACGGGATGATCTCATTTGAACCGTTATTTCCATTCAACTTTTTGCACTGGAGGCCTGAAATGTACACACCACAGTTGTATAAATTGCACTGTCGGTTAACAAAGTAGTTGTGACGTGACAAAATCCTTCTTGTGCATTTAGTTTTAAACTCTATCCCTCCTCTGTCAGCAGATTAACTAGAAAACTGCCTTCAAGTGTCAAACTCAGTCAAGGTCAAACACCCAAGTGAGGAAAAGCAGAGAGATCACATTTCATGCTCGTCCGACTGGCACGTTTCAACAGACGTAGAAACTCAAAACATGCAAACTGCAACAAACTAAAACACAAAAAGACAAGTTTTTCATTCTTTTGTTTCCTGGCGGCACTCAATTCCCTCCTCTTCCCTCTCTTCGTCCTCCTCCTCCTCCTCCTCCTCCTCCTTCTCCTACGCCTCTTGTGAATTGAGTTTGGTCAAGCTAGGTCATCCTTGGCTGTGCAGAATGTAATTAGCCTTCCTGCACACATAGACACATATAGACTTTAAACTTTAAACCCCCCTCCCTCCCTACACGAGGGTCTGCTCAGACAATAGACACATGCCAATACTCTGACCCCCCTAGAGCTATCTCCACATGCACAAAAAAAACAAAAAAAACCCTCCCTGTTCCTCAAACCGCCCTGCTCACTCAGTGGAGTAATGAGACTGATGAGATTACATTTTTACATCTCCTATTTCACATCGTATTTCACATAAAAATTCTAAAGAGCTCAACAGGTGCTAAATCTCAGCTTTTCCACGCGGAGATTTCAAATCTGGCTCGTGGTCGGGGGTTTAGCTTGACGTCGTCAGCTCGTGTTAAATTTCAACTTCAATGAGGTTAATAAAACATTACAGCTCCAAAGCTGGATGCTGTGAGGTTTGTAGCCAAAGGTGAGAGCTGAGTGTTACCTTCATAATCATATATATATATATATATATATATATATATATATATATATATATATATATATATATATATATATATACAATGAATATTTATGGCAAACGCCAGTGTATGTTTGATTGATTGTTCTTTAAATGCAAAAATCGATACATATGAGGCTTAAAATGCAAGAGGGAGACAAAATGGGATTTAAGATTATCAGATCAAGGCATCATGAGAGTCCTATAATGGTCCCTCTGCAAGCCTCAGCTTTAATCCTCACATTGCAGCCCTCCAGATAATTAAAATCTCTGAATAGCGACTCAGTTTGACCGTAATTGCGCACCAAATCTAAATCTGCAGCTTCTTTTACGCCGCACCCCCCCACACTATCTTTCATCAGCTCCATTCAGCCTACGTGGTGACCTGAAACTCGTCCATGAGCCCCTTTTGATCTAATTTAAAATGCCTTTACACATGCACACACACATAGACACACACACACACACACACACACACACACATACATGCATGCCCTTGCCTTTGCTCTCTACACCTGCACTCAAGTTTCCTCCATCTCTTCAATGGAACCTGTCTTTTAAAAATGTATACATCTGCTGCAAATGAGGGGCTTTTGTTCAGGGGGAAACCCTTAAGGGGACCGCCAAAAATTTTGGTGTCTCCCTGGCTCCATCATTGAGTCAACCCCCTCCCTTCCAACATCCCCATTACACACATGCACACACACACACACACACACACACACACGCACGCACGCACGCAGGCACGCACACACACACACACACACCTCTTACTTCAGGGATATCATGTCACGTTTCCCTCGGGGGGTGCTGGTGTGCACGGCCGCGTGTTCTCATGATAACAGGTGGATTTGAATGTATACAACAGGTGGGCTGGACGACAGAATGCACTTTTCTGAGGGTTTTAATGTGAACCAGTGAAACCAGTGTGTTTTATAGGCCCTCGGTTTCGATAATGCATATTTTGGGCTACTTTTACTTCGTATTTTACAGAAACTGGTGACAGCGTAGCTTCCTTCCTTTCTTTCTGCTAAGAATATTAGGAATCTAAGCATAGCAGGGGTGATAAATATTTACTCCACAATTCCATTCGGTTGTTTTTTTGTTTTATTTTCTTCAAATGGCCCAAGACTAATGAACAGAGGAAGTTGAAACAGACAAAAGACAGTCTGTCTCTGACTCTGTCTCTCTGCAGTGAACTGTGTCATCCTGCAGACAAACGAGACGGCAGGGATCGACGAGAGGATACGGGAAGTTGCTGAATAATTGGAGCATGGAGGATAGTCCTGACACATTCACACATGCACATGTATGCATGAATGCACCTCTACCTTTTCTGTCTTTGCTCACACACGCACGCGCGCACACACACACACACATACACTCACATCGATACTTATTACCAACTTCAGGGTTTTGAGTCTATCTGCACATGTATGCAGGCTAATCAGGGCCTCTTCACACACAGAAAGCACAGGGTCACTCAGGGTTAGATGTTTGTAATGGAAATTTGGACGGCAGGCGTAAGAAAACAAAGCGAGAGAGAGAGAGAAGGAGAGAGAGAGAGAAAGAGAGACAGGACGTCCCAAAGACGACATACTTTACACATGAGATAACACACATCAAGGATTAACAAAAAAAGAAGAAAAATAGGAGCTGAAGCCTTTCTCATTTATATTACTGAAAAAGAGTTCAATTGCTGCCACTTCCACTAAATTCTAAGAGAATGGTTGGATTTTGAAGCAGTTTAGTCTGTAGATTTAATTTGGAGAGCTGGGAGGAAATTGAAGTTGATTTTGCATTTGCACAGACACACAATCTGTACTTTGGTATGGGTGGCACAGTTGTTTAGCTTTTTCACGTCTCTCCTACTAGCTTCAGACACTATTAATCTGTTTTCATGCTCAGCCCCATCCAAAGACAGGCAAACGATCCAGTAGTGAAAAAAAATAAACTGATGTGGATCCGGTCGCATACAGTATTACGACCAAGCATAGTGCAGACATTCAGTGGCATCCAATAGAACCTCTTCACTACACTGAGAAATCACACAAAGATGGGATTTAATCGCCCTTCGATTGAGCGGTTCTGAAAAGCCGACCTTTGACCCCCACAGCTCTGACCCATAGCAACTCCTCCCATCCTCCAGGGTTCAGCGCTTGTCACTGGTCATTTGTCAAACTGATCTGATTACCGTCCAATTTGGGATCCGCTGACTACACACTTCTAGGATCAAGAAAAGCTGCTTTCAGCATTTTATACATGACAACAAATAGAAGGATTGCCGTGGGAAGAATAAAGGAGTGGGTGTGGTGATTTTAGGTAAAAGAGACAGAAACAGCTTTTAACTGACATAAGTAGGACAGAACGCTGTTCAAGAAAACAGAAAAAAAAGCACGATTTCACACTCAATATCAAAAAAATGTAAAGGGAGAAGAACAGGAATAATCAGCAAAATGTCATGCTGATCCCATCTTGTCGTGATGATTCACACACACGAAAATGACAACGTGTGACGTATCAACTATTAACTAAACAAACAAAAACAGTGAATGAGCCAGGGAGATCCTGGTCACATCACGTGGCTTTGGGAAACAAATGTAAAGCCCCTTCTCGTTCACCGCGGTGCATGTGCAAGTGAGCTAACACGCTAGCCCGCTAGCATCAGTTGCCGATGGACACAGTGACAGAGGAGAATAATTCTGTTATGTTTATTAGTATTTAATATCAGTTCTCAGTTTACCAGTTAGTTATTATAGTTTCACGGTGTTAGTGTTGAACGTTTGATGCATTTGCTAAAAACTAGCGTGTCTGAATTAACAAACACGATACACTTATTCAACAATGGGAGGATGTCGCGATAAACACTTTATAGTACAGCTCATGTTCCTGAGTGTAACCGCCCCATCATTAGTAAAGAGATACCCAAAATGTATGCATTGTGGACAAGGAAGTCACAGTATGATATTATTCAGAAATTATATGATATTTTGTATAGTAAATTTACTGTTACCAAGGGGTATTTTAGTGGAAAGAAGAAACAACTGAAAATAGGCCATAATTCAATTTTCCCAAAAACCCGAATGTTAGCTCTTTGACCCGCTGTGGCTTGCCTGCAATTTAACTCTGTCTTCTTGCAGTAGCTAGTATGTATTCATGCAAAATAATGACGCTAGAAATTGTGGGACATTTCTGGAGAATACTGGCTGTATTCAGTGTTACCAATGTCCCAAATACTAAAACAAAAAGAGTATCAAAAAGAACTGTGTGTACTGTGTACAAGCTATGGCTTAATAATATGTTGATAACTGTTTGGACTGCAATGGTTTCATGTTGCATGTTATTAAGTTTCCACCCATGTTGACAAAACTTTGGCAAATACAAGTGCGTGATTTTTTTATTTATTTTTTGGCTAACATCTAATTTTCAGTCCAATATTTTTACAAGAGACCTAATCCATGTCTGATTTTACCAATGTCAATATTATCTGTATAACTACACTACTACTACACTGGTGAACACCCAGGGAAAAGATATCGAGACAGTGGACTCGTAGTACCTGGGCGTTCACCTCAGTAACAAACTGCACTGGTTCACTAACACTGATGTCCTGTACAAGAGGGACCAGAGTCGACTCCACCTGTTGAGGAGACTGAGGTCCTTCGGAGTCTTCAGGACTCTGCTGAAAACTTTTTGTGACTCTGTTGTTGCATCCGCCATCTTCTATGCAGTAGCCTGCTTGGGGGGGGGGGGGGGGGGCGGATGCACAGACAGAGACAGGAACAGGATCGACAAACTGGTGCGGAGGTCTAGCTCAGCGCTGGGATGTCCCCTTGAGTCTGTGGTTGTGGTGGGTGAGAGGAGGATGTTAGCAAAGCTAACATCCATCATGGACAACCCCCATCACCCTCTGCATGAGACCGTGGGTGCGCTGAGCAGCTCCTTCAGTCAGAGACTGAAACATCCTTGCAGGAAGGAGCGCTTTCGCAAGTCATACATCCCAACAACAGTGAGACTCTACAACGCTTCTTGACTCTGAGAGTCACTCGGACACTTTTACCTCCTCCGTCAACCCCCCCCCCCCCCCACTGTAGTCACTTTACACACACATATTTATCATTTATTTACTTATTTATTCATCTAAATACCTCCAACCCTCCACCCATAATTGCACACTGTGGATGTTTGATGTCTTGTACATAGTGTTTTGTACATATGTAACTCTGTATATGATGTTCTTCTCCTCTCTTTGGTATATTTAACTTGTCTCTCCTTTCTTTCTGTAATTTGAGCTGTGGTAACACACATTTCCCTGTTGCGGGATCAATAAAGTTCTATCTGATATGATCTAATTCAATGAAAATGAGTTGATATGATTTTACGTGAAAAATGTATGTTTTTCCTCACTTCCAAAACATCTGGAAAAGCCTAGAAATCATACTTCATAATTTCCTATGACTAAAAAAGGAGCTACGATAGAACAGGGTTGGCCATCACACTGATACTGATATATTCAAAGTTGCCATTATCTGCTGATAATGTTGACGTCCCAGTACTATTATGCGTCTTTAATAACCACCAGAAGTGTTTTCCTGATAATGGTGCAAAATCAACACACACAACTCAACCCCCAAAACAAACCTCTGTCTAGCCAACACACACACAGGCACACAGACACAGAGACACACACACACACACACACACACACACACACACACACACACACACACACACACACAATTAGCCCACTGCTCATTATGTCTTCTTTGGCTCCGTTGGATTATGTTGGAGAGTGGTGTTGGGGGCAGGGTGGGATTTGATGACCCCAAAGAGCATGACCCGAGGGGACACTGGGGGTGCTGGGGTGGGGGTGAGGGGGGGCACAGTGGGACAGGGGGTTGGGTCATCACACACAGGGAGGGAAAGTAACTTCTTGGTGCCTCTGCTGGTGGTGCTCACTCCTGTGAAGTTGCTCATTGACTTCTGGAGTTAAAACACACGGATTTGTCCTCACCAGCCGACTGACTGAGCTTCAGCTCGGCAGCTGCTGTTGACTTGATAATGTGATGGCGCGACTAGAACAAAGCTCATTATAATTATAAAAACTCAGTTTTGTCGTTAAAGCCAGCAGTTAACCAACAAATAAACAAATATTGTTTCCATCTGGAAGTACTTGTTATTTTAATTAATCATTCAGCTTCTTCTTTTATTTTTCTTTCTTTTACATGGGAATGCAATGGTGAAGGGTGGGCGGATGAAATTCCCCCCGCATCCCAGAATGAGTAAGGCCCAGAAGTTTTGATTTCCCTCCAAAAACTTTGGTCCATTGTGAAGCTTCTCCCCCACCACTTATACAAGCCACACAGCAGCCGCCTCCACCCCCAGCCGTCACACATCAATCCACGGTGTGTTTATGTGTGTGTGTGTGTGTGTGTGTGTGTGTGTGTGTGTGTGTGTGTGTGTGTGTGTGTGTGTGTGTGTGTGTGTTTTGGGAGTTGGGGGTGTCTCAGCCAGTGTGCTGTTGACCCCCCAGGGTGTTAAAACATTTTTTGCACAAACACGACAGGTTTCAAAAACAAACTCTTTGAATTCAGTTTTTCTTTTTTCTTCTCTCTACAAAAAAAAAAAAAAAAATTAAAAGCAAATGCAAGACTATAACACTACCAGGCACTGATGGGGGTGTCGCCACCAGACGTGATGGAGAGTTCCATTTGCTGACTGCAAATATCTTTTCAAGCACTCTGACCCTTCGCTGAGGATTGTGCTGATTAAGATTTCCTCTGATTCCTGAAAATTCAGAGGTTAGTGCAACTAAATGTGCACTTTGTCGTTTGTGTGTGAGAGGTTTGATTTGGAGGGTAGGAAGTCCACACTCTCCGTTTGTGGGGAAGCTTAATCATGGATCCAGAGGTGTCTCAATGACCTGTGACCCCTTGGCTTTTCTCTGCTTTAATTTAACATCAGCATATCCCTCCTCCAACCCTTACCCTCAAAGAGATTTCAGGCATAATTACACAGTCTGTTGTCCTCTATAAATGATTACTTAACACTTCAAAATGTTAAATCGTGAGAGGAAAATGCTTGATAGAACTGTTCTGGTGTCAGTTATACCATTCAGAGCTGGGAGTTTCTATGTGACACCTGCAGGTTTTGGTCAGGAATTCACTCGTCACATTCAACCACATTACAGTGCAGACATGTTCCTGTCCTGAATGCTGTTTAACTGCATCTTAACAATCATGCCTCCAAAATCCAAATTCAATGTTTAAACTCTATTGACTTGTGGCTGTTATGAGAATTACAAAACTGATTTATCAGCTGATTAACAGTCAGACCAGAAAAATTTGAGCTTTGATCTATGGATGCTCTGCACTGTGATTTAACGTTGATTTGTGTGACATAAATATTTTTTTTAACTTGCAGAGAGGCACAAGAGATTATAGTCTGGAGGATTTGTGACATCACACAAGTCCTGGCCCCTAAAATTCAGCCAGTCACTCTCTCCTCTTTCCAGCAGCAGAAACCGTGTGCTGACTGTAGGACATGATGTCAGCTTTCACAGTGAACCACCATAGCAGCGAACAAATCAAGCTTACAAGATGCAAAACAAAAATAAGGGATGAGTGTATTTGAGGTACAGCCAGACAATAATTTCCTTGAGCCTCATCATCTTTCAGTTAAAAGAATGGAACTATTATTTGAACTTTTTTGTCCCAGTTCTAGTTAGTCTATGAGTCTTACCCTTTCTCAAAATGAGCAAACCCACCGAATAAAGGAACGCCATTTTGGATAAATACAGCTTTTGTTTTACCCATTTACAGCTTTTGTTTCCCCCTTAATGCTTATGCTAGTGCGTTGGTTCTTTTTCTCTTTTCAGGTGCTTTGGCCCTGAATAGCGGAGACCCCTGCCAAATGGGAAAAGGACTACACAGACAGAAAGAAAGAACTAGAATCAATCAGGAAGTGGCAGCTTTTCAGCAGTGCCAGAAGAGCCGGGCAACTTCCTCGTCTTGTTGCCAAGGTGACTGGAAGCTCAGCCAGCTGGTGCAGTGGGCAACAACAGTTAATGGGGGGGGGGGGATGCTGGAGGATGACGGTTGGGATATGAGACATTGAGCTGAGAGCTGGTTGGTGAGAGACGACGGTTCGAATCTAGACACAGAACACTTCAAATGAACGGTCACAATGCGCACAGTTTGTTTCTATTCTAATCGTAATCCTTTGCAAACAAACTCCTAATCCCTCCAATTACTACTCCCGGCTTTAGAACGAAGGGTTTCTCCCTCACAGTATACAGTTGTAGAATTTTGTTCAATCTCTAGAGGTTTGCATGGCAAGAAAATATACAGAATATGACTGTACTTTTTTTCTCTTTAGACTATAATAACTAAAAAACTGATTGCAGTATATTCTGAGCAACTCTTAATCAGATCATGAAGGGAAAAAAAAGGAAAACGAAATAACACCTCAGTCGAGATGTAATTTGAAAATTTGAGCCAGTTAATGACATTAATCCTCTCCATAAATTAGCTTCTCATTGTTGAAAAACACACACTGTATGGGATTATGTCAGTGTTTATATTCTGGGTATGTGAAAGCACGTTTCAGCCAACAGGAACTGCGAGCAAGTGTCAAAGGATTTGTTGACTCATAGAGCTGGGGATTTCAGAAATGGCATTTAAGGAGAAAAAGAGGGATTATTGTGGACTCGTCACAATGCAAATCTTTTTTTTTAAGTGCAGAATGTGTATTTTTGGTTGTAACTATTAATGTCATCTTTGTATTTTTGTAGCGGTTTGAGCTCAGAATGACTCGTGGTGTACTTGTGTGATCCGCCTCAAATTCAGACAATATGAAGTTAAAATTGTTCACTTTTACTTGACGTTGTCAGTGAGTTATTCATTTAATTACAATTTTACCTGTTTTTTTGAGTTCTTCCCAAATCATTTATGAGAGAGTTTATTTATGAATTTGCTGTTAACCATTTAATCCTCACAGTGCTGCATATAGAAGTACATAATTGGTGTGTTACCCTGTGGTCATAAAAAAGGGAACTGGGGTGAGTGGGTGTTCTGGGGAACCAAACTGGTGCAGATAGGCAAACACAGCTGGGGACACACAGCACTGGTAGTGTGATTCTACCGCTACCCCCCCCCCCCCCACACACACACACACACACACACACACTCATTTATCAGTGTGTTTGCTCAAAGGATGGGTCCTAATCTTCACACACATTGATCTCTGATTGGAGCCTTCACAAACTGGGATGAAAGCTACTCCATCCACAGTCACAGGCTCACTAATAACTCCACGGATAATCTTGAATGTTCTTTCTCATTATAAAGGCCCCCAGACACCCGGGGGTCATCCATGGAACTGCCTTTGTGTGGTTGCATTTCTCTGTGGGTGGGATGGCCTGATAATATATACTATCTTGATAATAATCTAACCTAAACCTGACAAAGTCTTCAACACTTGATCATTGTCTTGTCAGGCTAAAAAAAAAAAAAAAAAATCTGTGGCATACAAGTATAGTGTTATTATTTTTCCTTATTATCAAAAGTCAGAATTTTCAGGGATTTATTGGAGTTTTTCTACACTTCTTACAGTCTAAAAAAATCACAATAGTATTAGATTCATCTCTCTATGTGACGAGTTTGCCTAAAGAAATTCCAGTTAACACCTCAATGAGTTTTGAATAAACCATGTGATCGGAGCACCATCTGCTGATAAGACTTTGGATTGCGACTGGTCTCTCAGTAATATATGTGGTTTAAAAGAAAACTTTGACTCAACAATGCAGTCGAAAATCGTGCAGATACGCAAAGGAAACCGACAAATTTTCGACAAACACAATATTTTCATTTAATTGACAAAATGCGTTTTAACCATTTATGGCCTGATCGAGAAAAGTCCTTTCGGCTTCCGTAGACGTAGGTAAACGCTTGACGTCAGCATAACAACAACAACCTGTCATGACATCTCGAACGAGAGAAAATTAATCGAACAGGAGGTGATTTTACATCATATGAAATCAGTTTTGCTTGTATGTAAGCTTTCAATCAGAAGGTGAGGATTTGAAGCTACACACTGTTGGCACCAAGAATCAAACAACGACTCGCATCAAAACGGCACAATTAAAGCTGCCTAGCATACGAGCTAACTGAGCGTTAGCGAACTTATTTTCTCTATTCTGCATTTGCATAACGGCGTTGAGCCGAACTAAACACCACGGCTTTTAACGGCCCATGGTGAGTTGGGGTTCAATTCTCGACTTCGTTTGTCCTTAAATTTAGTGTTAGACTTCGGAAAAATGTAAATTACCCCCACCTGAGTATGCTAGGTAGCTAATTAGCACTCGGTTAGCGCCGTTCTGGTTTTTGCAGCTAATCAAAGTTAGAGGTATTGTAGCTGTCTGTGTTGGTTTCTGTGTGTTCTGTATGTCGCTACTTCTTGTCTGCAAAAAGGGATTTTTTTAAGTGCAACCCTCTTAAAGCCCCTACCCACCAGTGTGTACCAGATAGAAGCCTGTACAGAGGCTGCTAGCGTACTGGCCGGTTGATGAGAGTTCAACAGTTAATGTTCTCCGATGTCTGGTTTGCTAGCTGGGTTGCTCATTTCCGTCACGTAAAGAGTTAATTCACCGGCAGCCTGGCCACCTCGCTGTGTTTTTCAGTTGTGTGCACAGTCAGCGAATGCGTTTTGGGTGGCATCAAGAATTGCACCTAATTTGCTCAAGACGCGCACTGGGGGCGCATTGCGGGGCCTTCACGTCGGGAACACTTGGCATAACTCGCATGGTTTCTCTGATCCAGATTTCCAGATTCGGGAGGGACGGGGCATTCTTAAACCTGTCGGTTTGCCAGCCGAAGAGACGGGGAACAGGATAGGGAAGCAGGGCGAGGCGGGCCCCGCGGAGCCGGTGGAGAAGATGGCCGGCAGCCCGGAGAAGAGTTCCACCGCGCAGGAACTGAAGGAGCAGGGGAACCGGCTGTTCCTGTGCCGCAAGTACCAGGAGGCTGCTACATGCTACAGCAAAGCTATTGTGAGTTGATAGCATTGTAAAATGAATGCCAGGTCTTCCTTTATGAACACTCTAGAATGTTCAGGTCAGAAGAACAGAAAAGATGACTACCCTCCTTCATTTACAAATGTGTGATGATTCCTCTGTCCTGCTTTCTAGAACCGAAATCCATCTGTGGCAGTGTACTACACCAACAGAGCTCTGTGCCATGTGAAGCTGCAGCAGCATGACAAGGCTCTGGCAGACTGTAAGCACGCGCTGGAGCTGGACAGTCAGTCTGTCAAGGCCCACTTTTTCTTGGGCCAGTGTCACCTGGAGCTGGAGAACTACGATGAGGCCATTGGAAACCTACAGAAAGGTGAGGAAAGTAAACGCCTGCCGCACATAGAAGAGATTTCTTTTTCTCCACGTGATAATTCCAGTAAAGTTGAGATCTTCCCACTGACCGTTGAACCTCACTGGGACCTGCTGGTACCTCAGTGGCATCCAGTGGCACATAGCAACACTGAGAAGCGACTTCTCATGACAGGTCAGCAGCGGTAAACTGTGTGTTTATAGTAAACATTGCCTTTTTTCCCTTCTTTTTTTAAAGGTTATTTTCAATTCGGAACATACGTAATAATTCAGTACATTAAAATCATGTACATGCTTGGTTGTCAAGGAGAAAGCAAAGCAAAAACATTTTAAAAGATGAAAAACTACGTTTTACTTCATTTAATGTCATGAAGGGCGGCCATTAGACACCACTGCCTGTGTTTCTGTAAAGGGATTTTGATTTGCATTTTGCTTGTTTAGATTTTTCTTAAAACAGTTTAATGCGCAGAACTACCTAAAATTTGGGGGGGGGATAAAATATGGTGTTTTATATTGTAATATTGTGCAATCCTAACATTCCCCCAGCTGCCATTTTTTGATGGAAATACTCACTATGTTCTTCAGCCTGGTTTATTTGCTTCAAACCCTGCATCTGCTGCTAGATGCCACTCAGGTGCCCTTAGTTGCTACTGAGGTGCTGGTGCCAGCCTGAAAGTCGTGGCTGGATTTTATGCTTTTATTTCCCTCCATTTTTTTTGTAGTATTTGGTTGTACATTGTTATATCCCTGTTGTCAGTGCTGATTCTAGACTCAACGTCATCTAGTCAAAAGCAAAGAGAACAGAAAATTGGAAACCTCCATGCCGCTGATATGTAGCTTTGGTCCCTAGAAATGTCTGGAGTGAAATAAAAAAAACTGTAGGAACGATAATTTTAATTCAACATTCCTATTTACGTGTATTTATGCAGCATATAATCTAGCAAAAGAACAGAGGCTGAATTTCGGAGATGACATCCCCAGCGCCTTGCGTATCGCCAAGAAGAAACGTTGGAACAGCATCGAGGAGAAACGCATCAACCAGGAGAATGAGTTACACGCCTATTTGACCAAACTCATATTAGCGGAGAAAGAAAGGTGAGAGGCAAACTCAGGCTCGCTTTTACATTGCAGAAATGTTGTCACTATTAAATAAATTTGCACCACGCAGAGAACTGGAAGAATACAAAGAAAAGCAGGATGACGATCAAAATGGAGGGGATGCTACCAAGTTTGCATCAAAACATGTACGTTTGCACCTCTCTGTGACTCGTTTAGTCATCTTTTCGGAAGCAGATATCTAGCTGAACATCCATAAAGCTGATCTTTTGCCGCTTTGTAACATCCCCAGGACAAATATCTCATGGACATGGACGAGCTCTTCTCTCAAGTGGATGAGAAAAGAAAAGTAAGTATGAAATGTCACTGCAAAAGTGATATTTCTTATGTGTTTAGCCCAGGTATGCACTTTGTGAAAGGCGTCTGATCAAAGAGTGAACTCACGACTCATCACGCTCACCCACACGGGTGCATTTTTGTGAACAGTGTACACCTACTTCACACCATTATCTTTGATCAGGGAAGCAACGATAGAAATAGCCTGACTCGGTGTGTGTGTGTGTGTGTGTGTGTGTGTGTGTGTGTGTGTGTGAGTGAATTCTTTTTTCCTGCATTTTCTATTCAGTCTACAGTTCTGCGTCTGTGACAAATGCGTCTATTGCGTCCTATTTCTGGCACCAAGCTGTGTCCATGGCAACTATCGCTGTTCGTTTGCCAAGACGTGCGGTTGATTAGTTATCCTCGTTATAGATAGTTGTTGACTCAACTGAGTCAGTAGTTGTCGTGGAATTGCTATATGTGATAGCTTCACGCCGCCTGTCAGCGAGGTGTTTCTCTGCCACGTCGGAAAGTGTCAGGCACTGGAGTACAGATCTTAAATGTCCTCGTTATTTTCAGTCAAAAAAAGGTACCTTTTTGTTTGTGTTTCTCAACAAAAGGCCTTTTTTGATGTTTCCGTTAATTTCTCAGGAAATCTAAAACATTTTTAAGTGACTACAGACGTGTATGATGGTTTCAGGTGTAGATTTGTTGTAATCTCGCGCAGTTTGCTCAGCGATTTGATGCAGATTCTTCGACTGGTGCAATTCGAAATTTTCTCAATCTTGGTACCTGGTTCAATTTTGAGCCATTGTGCCATCGATGGGGGGGCACAATGAAACAACAAAATACAAAGACCTGTATACTCAATAGATGTATGAGATGTTTAACTGACACAAAATCAAAAACAAGATTCGGGGGTACGGAAGGAATAAATTGTTGAGAACGCTTGGAAGGACCATGAACAGGTACGTTCCCTGTCTGTGGGAAACGTCCATCGGTGGCGCCTGAGAGGAGGAACACACATTTTCAGTCCTTTCCTCTTCGAATTGACCTCTTTCCTTGTAAATTTTTTTTTACATTTGAAATTCACATGATCCAGGTCAGTGTGTGTGTGTGTGTGTGTGTGTGTGTGTGTGTGTGTCTGAGCTCTTTAATGACAGTACACCTTATTTTTCTCCCCTAACCTGCATTCTGTAAAGATTCACTCAACTCTGCCTTTGTATCGTGCAAATAGTGCATCGAAAAGAAAACATACAATGTGTGGGAAAAGTAAACCTTACCAAGTTTGAAAAAATATATTCAAAGATTGAGCTTAGACACCATATTTAATGTGACATTTGGATGTTTGAATGAAAATATTCATTAAACTGTCATAAATGTGCGTTGATGTATCACAACTTGAACACAGCAGTTTGTTAGATTTCTATAACAGTTGAACTCCAGCTGTGTGTGTGTGTGTGTGTGTGTGTGTGTGTGTGTGTGTGTGTCTCCAGAAGCGAGAGATCCCAGATTATCTGTGTGGGAAGATAAGTTTTGAGCTGATGAGGGAACCCTGCATCACACCCAGCGGTATCACCTACGACCGCAAGGATATTGAAGAGCACCTACAGGTAACCGTGAGCTCCATTCACCTC
This sequence comes from Aulostomus chinensis, assembly GCF_037954235.1. Classification (NCBI taxonomy): domain Eukaryota; kingdom Metazoa; phylum Chordata; class Actinopteri; order Syngnathiformes; family Aulostomidae; genus Aulostomus; species Aulostomus chinensis. Next base: position 10,984,164 of record NC_141342.1, read on the forward strand.
CAGGGGTGTAAAAAAGAAACCCTTTCGCACCCGCCGTGTGAGTACATGTGTCAATAAAGGCGAGAAAATAAATCAGCGGAATCGGCGAATAAATGACGTACTTGAATCACTTGTTTTAAACGTCAGTCAAACTTCCGTTCCACTGCCAGGACCAAAAATGGTGGTTGATGCAAATATCAAGAAGAGGTCAGATTGCCATCTCAGCATTTTTATTGTCGTTTTCTTTTGCGGAATTTTGCAAAACCTCGGTCAACCAGAGTGCTACTCACACTGGAGAGGAACACGCTCTCCTTCAATACCCAACAACAGCAATTATAATAACAATAATAATAATAATAATGATAATAATAATAATAATGTCTTCTTCACCTTAGTGCCGTCTGTTTACTTGGAGGGCAGCAGTCGTTTACTGAAAGCCTGCTTCTAAAACTTCTCATCAGCTCTGTTTCATTTAATTGATTTTCTCCTGTTCTCACATTTTTCTCACCTCAGATCAGAGCACCAGATTAGTGCCATGATTTGGTTTCCCTCTCTCAACCGTACGCGAGCCGCCTTCATTTCTGTCCTGTGACGCGTCCGTCACATTTGTTTTCAACCTCTCAAATTGCCACTTTTGCCCTGTTCTCATCTGCTGGTTGAAAACCTCCGAGCTCCGCGTGTTCGTCGTCACTGAAGCAGCTGCTGTGCCACAGTTACCGCATGTAACTGTTCTGAGACAATGTTAAATGTCATATCAGGGATTTTTCTAGTCACAAATGAGACCCGGGACTTCAAACTTTCGATTTCACTCCACCGACGGAGCGGAATCTTGTCGATTATTCTCATGTGCAGCTGGGAGGTGAATGAATCTGAGCAGAAACACTCCTGAAAGAAATCATGAAAGGAAAAAGCAAGAAATTTACTATAACAGTGTCAGAAGAACCTCGTAAAAGGACCCTCACGTCAAAGGTAGAGAAAGTAGGATGTTAGAAATCTGATACACGTTGGCCGTGGTGTTTTTGTTGTCCATTTACCGCATTAATGTCATATTTTAGTTGACATGTCACGATAGCAAATTCGTCAGATGATAAATGGCCCATCAAATTTTATATCAAATATTATTATCAAAGTGGTAGTAAATTGTAGTACTCAGAGTCAGATATCAGGATGACAAAGGCAAAAAGATACACGAAGGTATATCATAGCTAAAATACATTTTAAAGAAAATGAGCAACATTTTGATGAGAAATCTACCTTAGAGAGTGTTGCAGGCTGATGAGAATATTTGTAAATGCTATCACAGATTCTAATCCTCCTGATTTACCTGCTCTGGCAGCGAGTGGGTCACTTTGACCCTGTCACCAGGAGCCCCCTGACCCAGGACCAGCTGATCCCCAACCTGGCCATGAAGGAAGTGATTGATGCCTTTATCCAGGAGAACGGCTGGGTGGAGGACTACTGAGATGGACCCCTGCCTTCCATTTCTCCATTCGTTACCATGACAACTCAACACAGGACTATAGAGAACAGATCACCCCCCCCCCCCTTGCTTGGATATGAACTTCTACACAAGCAGGAAAAGCCACACTACGGACTACCGAACGGGAGCCTTGTACCACGCTCTGCCTCTCCTCCTCCTCCTCCTCCTCCTCCTCTTATCTTCGCTGTAGAACTTCCTGCTCCAAACTTGTGAGGCGTCGTGTTCGTGGCCTGCTGCTCCCTTTAAACCCCCCCCCCCCCTTCACCTCTGGCCATCCTCTTCTCTCTTCTCTCATGCTGTATCTCTTCTCCTTCACACTTTTCCCTGACTGCGAAATCAAGGGGCCAAGTCCTCAGGTCTCTCCATTTCCCTCTTCTCAGTGCCACAACCACAGGAAAGCACCCCTCCACCCTTTCATACTGCCAGTAGAAGCCACATGACGGTGGCGGAATTCATCATTTGGCGTTTACTCCAGCTGCTCCTTCCTACATTAAAACAGTGGAGCATTTACATGACATTCGCTGCCAAAAAACTGTTCTTCGAGGGTTCGTATGCAAAGTTTTACATCTTGGTATTAGAAAACGAATGCGTCATCCATATCTCGGTGTTTCAGTTCTGCCCCTCCAGGTGGAGCTGCAACTGCACCCACCCACATTCCCGACCCCCACCCCCCCACCCCCCATACTGTGAGATTTTGACTTCTTCTCTGCATATCAATCACAAACCCAGTAGACAATTTGAATAAGTTGAATGTATACATTATGTATTTAGTTTGACCCGATTGACCCACAGTGATTCAATTGTTTTTCCTTATTTTATCAGGACAATAGGAGATTTTCACGATAAGCGGCCTTTAACTGGAAACAGAACACGGATGGAAGCAGCCGCTTGATCTAAACAGAAATAAGACGAAACACAAACAAAGCTGTCACCTTGCTGGATATGTTCAAAATGGGTTTTGATACATGACCTGAATTATTTTTTAAAATTTTTTTTTTTTTAGGAGTCGATCCTAAAATGTGCTTTGAAGAATGGTCCGTGTGTCGTTGATGGACACGAATATATGCGCTCTGACATTGCGTTCGGCTCGCGCAGTTTGCCTGGAACGACTGTGGACGCTCACATCAAGCATGCAGTGAATTTTCTTTTCTGGGTTGTTTTTTTTTTTTTTTTTAGAAAGTAAAAAGATGGTTGTTGTTTTTTGTTTTGTTTTGTTTTTTTGTACGCGCCGAACCCCTCTGATCCTCTCTGCTGTTAATTTTACACATTTTAATTTTGACACACTGTCCTCTCACAAAGAAAAGCATCTGCAACAACTGTGAGCCAGTCATCGGCGGGGACCTAACATTCGGCTCATGAGTGTCACAACCTTCTTGTTAGAGATGCAGACGACCATCTTATCTCATGCATACCTCAGCTTGTGGACCGCCTCCCCGCAATCTCTGTAAAACACACTTCGGTTCAGTGCTATTAGTTTACAGGTGTTTCAGCTGAGTGTGTGTGTGCGTGCGTGTGTGTGCGTGCGTGCGTGTGTGTGTGTGTGTGTGTGTGTGTGTGTGTGTTGTCTGTGGGTGGCTCAGGCAGTGTAAATAATTTGCATCTCAGATTTTATTTCTTGACAAAATAGGGTTGGTTTTTTTTTGTTGGTTTTTTTTTTTTAGAAATCCCTGAGCTTGAGAAACTGTATTAAATGTAGATATGTTGATAAACATAAAACGCCCGGTTCCAGTTTTCATCCCCCCTCCCACCATAAATCATGAACTTTGATTGACTTTTTTGTGGTGTTTCTGACACTGAAGTATCATTAAAGAGATTTTCATGACATGACGACGCTGCTGCACATTAGTAATGCTTTTCTTTTTCCTTTTTTTTTTTTTTTTTGGTCCTTTAAAAAAATAAATAAAACGATAGCCATACTTCAAAATGAAATAGATGGAATGAATCCGGTAATAAATATGAGTTTGATGAATATAATGTTTGTTTATTTGTGTGTGCGTGAAAAAGTCTACCTGCTACGCTAGGAAATATTCGCAAACTTCAGGAGCTGAGTAAAGAAAGGAAGGACTTACACAATATCTTTTACCTTAAAAATGAATCTCGTACATCTGAATACTACAAAGGAGTATTAGGGCCAGGGAAGAGGAAAAACAAGAGGAGGAACTTCTTTTTTTTCATTATGCGCTTCAAGAAAAACTGAAGGAAATCAGAAAAGGGAAGGTTTTTTTTTTGTCATTATTTTGAAGTGGAAAGGTCAAGAAGAAATCTAGCTGTCCACGTCCACACTGTCTGAATGAGCAAAACTAGGAATTTCTACACTAAAGCCGTTTCTGACCTACAATGTCGCTAATTCACCGCGCAGGACGACTTGGAGAGGTGTGATGTATGTGATGTTTCACAGAACTTCCAATGGTTGACTCTAATCTTGAAATGTCACATTTGTTCTAGAAAATCCACAGAAATAAATCCTCCTCCTCTGAAATAGTTTGACTTTATTCTGGACATTTCTACTTTTTTTTTTTCTCAATGTGCATTATGAAATTAAAAAAATCCTCTGCTTCACTTTTTTTCTTCCTCTCATCCTTTGCCCCCAAAACTCAGTCCCAATAATCAGTGAAATCATCTGGTTTATGTATTTATTATTTATTTTTGCTATTGGTCATTGATATCTGGTAATCAGAAGGTCTCTGGTTCCATCTGAGGCTTTCCTGCTGGCCTTGCGTCTGCGTAAGACACTGAAGCCCTGACTGGAAAAGTGCAACATAAATCCAGTCCAACACGCTCAGACGTCGCTTCATACCTCCTCCGCAGAAGAAAATAGAGCCAAACACGCAGCAAATTTGCTATCTACTAGCTATGTATAGATTTGTCATGCTGTAAACTGTAGGCCGCTCTCTCTTGTGCAATAGAGACACACACTTTGGTGAAATGTGCGTGTGTACCCAGACAGGACAATGTCACTCAGCCCTCGCACACACAGTCTATTGTCAGAGGTGACATCACGGTTGGTGCCTGGAGACCAGAGGACTGAGCACGAGGGTTTATCGCTATAGAAGAACAGCGAGAACGCAGCATCGTCATGGTAAGAAAAGCTTTGTTTCCCCTTGAAAAATGTCACCACACATGGCCTCTGATGTGTGTTTTTTGTGTTCAATACTCTGTATGAGTTTGTCAGATGAGAGCTGATCAAGGGTGTCCTGTGTGTGTTCGTAGAGAGTCACCGTGTCCCCCGTGGTTCTGTTTGGCTTGTGTCTGACTCTCTCCTCAGCCACCCAAAGTAGGATTTGAACTACAGATTTCCATCAGACTAATTGGACTTTTGTTCTTACACAAGTTTAATCATGTTCTATGTTGGTCTGCTCCAGTGGGCCTCAGCGGCAAAGTCCTGGTCTTCCCTTATGAGACTGACTTCAGCTTCGTGGCCCTGATCCCTCAGAAGGAGATGGCACTGAGTGCCTTCACCCTCTGCATGCGTGTGGCCACTGAGCTCCCAGAAGAACGCCAGATCATCCTGTTCGCCTACCGCACAGCTGACTACGATGAGCTTAACGTGTGGCGCGAGAAGGACGGGCGCATCTCCTTTTATATGAGCGGCGACGGTGCTTTCTTTCACCTGCCGCCACTCACCACCTTCCGTACCAGCCTCTGCCTCACCTGGGAGTCTCACACTGGTCTTGCTGCTTTTTGGGTAGAAGGGAAACGTAGCACCTACCACGTCTACAAACCTGGACACACCATCCGACCCAGAGGCACCGTCCTGTTGGGGCAGGACCCAGATAAACACTTGGGAGGTTTGGAGGCCATGCAGAGCTTTGTAGGAGAGGTGACTGATCTGAATATGTGGGATTACGTGCTGTCCAGGAGCATGATCCAGGCCTGGCATTACGGGAACAAAGTCCGACAGGGCAACATCTTTGACTGGGCCACGATTGAGTACGAGCTGAACGGGAACGTGATGATGGTGGATGATGACTGACGCACAGAGGGGTCCCACGCAGGGGAGGATCAGGCCACAGAGATGGGTGCTGCACTGATACTGACATGCTTGCTAGTCTTATTTAGGTTCAGTGTTGTTTTTTGTTAGCGCCCTTTAGTTGTGTTAGGGCCCGGGAGGCGGGACAGAACCGGAGAAAAACGAACTGCACAATACACAAGCAAAGGCTCAGTAGGAATGTGAACTGGATTTTTTGGTTCCATGGGGAAACCCTTGCACTGTACAACACATAGTACACACACACACACACACACACACTGAGAACCTCCAGAGAAGAGAGCAGGGACTAAAATCCATGACACCCAAAGGCGTAAGTGTCTCAGGTTGCACGATTTAAAAAAAAAAAAAAAATCTCATGACAATAATTTTGACTGACGCAAAATGATTAGCGGTATTACCAGTCTTGTTCAGTTTCTTTAAGAATATGATGAGTCGGCGGGACATCTCTGCAGCACCACAGTATTACATCTGAACGGTATCCTGAAGAACTTGTAATCTAAACAAACACTGCGTCTTCCTGCAACTTGAAAATAGAAGACGGACTAAATTGCGATTTAATCGCGGCGCCTTCGTACTTATTTTTCTCTCCTTTTTTGATTCATATCAGCTCAGTTAGAGCGTCTGCGTTTTACTTTCATTTGCTGGGGATGTTCTTAGTTTTCTCTCTTTAATGTTCAAAGCAAACTGAACCTGATCCTAAATCAGTAACTGAGGTGGGGTTGGTGCTCTGACGCATGAGAGCATTGCGTAAAGAACATCTTGATGATTAGGGATAAATGTCGAAAGTGTTTGTAGTTCTATACATATATATATATATATATATATATATATGTGTGTGTGTGTGTGTGTGTGTGTATGTATGTATATATTCACATCAGACTTGCTGAAATCTCACCCTTCCATCATCTTTTGTAGGTAGACCGGTGAATGAGCACAAGCGGCTGATGGTGCCGTGTGTATCCATACGGTGGCACTCACACACAGAACGTTGTGTCACGCAGCTTCAGCATCCACCGATCTAATTTGCTAATGAACCGAGGACACAGAAAGCTGATTAAAATGTGAAGATAAAACTACTCTTATGAAATGTTTCAGGGTCCCCCCACCCACCACACACGGGTTTCTGTTTTTTGCAGGCAGAGTTATGAAAACAGCTCAAACGTCACAGCAAAGTGACTTTGAGGGGGAAGATTCAATTTTAATGGAATATAACTTACAACATTGTTTAGGAAACGTCTTGAATTGGTTTTTTTTTTAGTAAGTTGATCATGTAGAATAATTAATTAGACAGCATGTAAATATAACAACTACATCTTTTTTCTAGTTTTTATTTATTTATTTGTTATTTCTAACAAGCGCAAGGGAATAGAAGAAGAGAACGTGCCCCTGTTGGTTTTACGGACGCTGTTTGTCCACTGACAAGGATCTTCAAAGATGGAGGGGTACGTTATTCCTACAGTAGACTTAACAATTTAACAGCGCTCAAACAGCAATTATCACGTTTAAAATCCGCGGCTGTAATGTTGCCTTTGGTTAGCCTGCTCACTCATGAATTTTCCATGTTTCAACTGATGTAAGAACGCTTTTGGGTTTGAAATAAAAATCTTGCCGTGTGCATTACTAATAATGTTTGTAATGAAACGGAACATTTCTTCTTTGAAGTTCTACAGCTTCCTTTCCATCGTCATCATCATCATCATATTTTGACTTATTGTCAAAATGGAATAAGAGCATGATTCTAAAAGCTGTGTGTGTGATCACGTTGTGTTAAGTAATTAATATTTGTAAAATGCCGTTGTCATTTGGAGTCCATGGAGACAGAAAAACACCTTCCCTCTCACTGAGTATGTTTGCCATCAACTGTTTTTATTGAGAAAGTAGAATGGATTTTTCACTTCTATACATTTTATAAAGCAGCGCTGCATAAATAGGATTATTAATATGGATTATTCCATATCTGGAACGGATCAAACACTTCCTTCTTCTGCAACACATCCTTTTATTCCCGAAAGTCCTAGCAAAGCAGATGCAATATCAGCAAAGAGACACGGATGCATGCCAAATCAAGTCATATGGAGCGGCTTCGCTAACAAAGACTCTTTTACAATAAGCTCAAGGTCAGATCTTCTCCATCCAAGTGTAACGCAGCAACTTCCAGTATGCTGTCTCTGCTCGTCTCCATGGCTCCGTGCACTCATTATCCCTGCCTGCACCACCATCCTGACCTCCTTGCAGAGACGAGGGAGAAGTTTCCGGCGCACAGCCCAGGCTCCCTTGAGGGTGGGAAAGTGCTGCGTTCCGAGTGTGTGTTTATTCTGACCAAACCAGCCATCGGCTCTCCAGCAGCAGCTAAATAAGGAGAAGGCAGGGCCGATGAGTTCTGACTGCGGGTCAGCAGCCAAATGTTCCACCTTCTTGGATGTTGCAATGCATCAATCGCAGTGCCCACTCACTGTGCTGTAACACCTTTGTAGACCATCTGCCCATGCCTGGCTCCTCACACACACACACACACACACACACACGCACACGCACACGCACACACGCATGAAGGCTGTTCTGCATTCCATATATATTCATATACGAGGAGAAAACAACACTTGAATATTTTTGAGTGCTTGTGATGTTTGAAGAAGTTCAGCCTTTTTTCACCCAGAAGTGAATCACACAAATTTTCCTTCGATCAAACTACATTCTACTTCTACTAATTCATCTTTTTGTAGACAGGTTCTGAGATCACAATGCTCTGCTGTTTCTGCACCAAAGGGACACAAAGTATTAAACAGCAGGAAATATAATCAGGGGCCAAACCTCCCTCATCCCCATAATTATTCCTTCTGCGTCGTATGTTGCATGCATTATCCAACTGAGCAAACAGTTGCAGGGCTCCTCGTCCTGCTTGCGGAGAGGCCCGCCAGTTTGTGCCTGTGAGATCTGCATATTGGCCCATGGTGGTTTAAGCTGTCTGAGGCAAGGTGGTGCCGCTGACTGACTCTATGTCCATGCGTGTAGAGCTGGTGAAATGTTTTCCACGCGAGAGGAGATAGACGGCAAACGGGAGCCCGCGCGTGAGCCAGTGAGGGGAGACAGAAGGAGGGCCGTTCTGGATTCCTTCGAGCAACTCCAAATAGATTTCCAGGCAAAACATATTTGCATACGCAAGACAGTGCTACGAGCTATCCGAGGGAGCTGTGGCATGTGTGCATTGAACAGATGGATAATTTTTTTAGAGCTTTCTTGCAGAAATTTCAGCCCATTAAATTGAGATCTTGGGCATTATTCAGGCTGCTTTTGTTCATGAAGCTGACAGAGAATCATCAGGCTCAAGCTGCTCTTGTTAATCACATGATTCCCAAGAGACGAACGTGGAACAACATCATTTTAAAGCTTTGTACACGCGGGAATCCATGCATCAACTCACTTGTTTCATTAAATGACATCGTAAAAATCATGTTATTTCGATAGTACAGATCAGTCTGTCTAAAAATGTCAGTTTTCTTGCTCCTGGTCATCTTTGGTGGCTGAAAAGATGAAAGCAGGCAACCGACCTCAAATATTTCTCTTCTCTGGGTCGTACAAAAAGGAAAAAAACGACCCATTCAGAGTGATAAGACTGAGGGAATCTGGAGATGGATTCAGATTTTAAGCAACTGTTCACCAAAAACTTGATAGAAGGCGAAGATGAGACCTTAATGTCCCCTTTTTTCCTCTCTCTCTTTCTGTCTGTAATCCACCAGTACGGTCGCTCGTCCTCCCCCTCTGGGCTGCATGAAAAATTCACCAGGCCTTCCCATTAGAGTCAGTCTGAATCAGGGAGCAGGCGTTAACAATGGCCACACACGCCACTTTTATCACTCGACGCTTAGCAAACGCAAATATTATGTTTATGAACCACACAATCACAGCAAACACGTTTCCCTGCAGGTTGGGTGAAGGCCGAACTGAAGGTGCAGATGAATCGGCAGCAGTCCTGAGTGGTTCCAAACAGATGGACTATAGCCTTTTCAGTGCAGCTTTTCACACTGATGGCGTGAGACCTGACCTTTAGTGTGTGTGAGGGTGAGAGCAGTTGGCTTCCACCGGTGTGACACCTCCAGGCGGGACAGGCAGGGCCACGCAAACTACCTCTGAGTGAACTGCGCCGCGCGTCCAGGAGATGAACACAGTAACGTGACAACTAAATTCTTAAAGGTACATCAAGAACTGAATATTCAGTTTTCTGGTCGGTAACTAGAGACAAACGTGTAACAGCTGTGCTCTCGGGGGGGGGGGGGGGGGTCCAACGCAGCTTGTGAGAGGCCTGATCAAAGCAGGTGCATTGTGGGACGTTTGGCGGTAAAACTGCCTCAGTTTTGATCGGCCCCCACATTTACAGAGATGGGATTCTATATCACTGAAGTACCCACTTTGATGGATTCGGTTTAAATGGTCAGAATTCATTGTTAGATTTACATGTGTATTTGTTAACTCATTTATTGAGTTGACAGAATTAGGACAGAGAATATCAATAAACATGTCAGCAGTGGCGTCAACGTAAATGTGCCCGAATTAGCACAACTAGCAGTATTTGCATTGTTTCTTTTCTTACTTTCCGACTTGTAAAAGCAGAGTGAATGTTTTGCAGCTTTTTTCAGACGTATGTGCTGCAAATTCAAGACGTCTCTGTCCTTTGATTTTTTTTTTTTATAGCTGATAATTTAAAAAAACACACACGTTAACTACGGTTTTCTGACTTCCTCGAAACTTTTCTGAAGTGAAAAAAACGTAATTTATGTGTTACCGGTTTAATTAAATCAATTAGCAACACACAAATGAACTATACTTTAATTTCAGCTTCCTACAAAGTTGAAGAAACTCCATTTATGTTTTACCAGCTGAAGTCATTCAGTTAAATGTTTATTTTCCAGGCCTGGAACACTGCAGGAAATGATTATCTGATAAATGATGACAGCAGAGGACTTTTTTAAAAAAAAAAGTGCGTAAAGAACTCCTTACAGTATCGTGTGTACACAATATAATCAAACAATTATCTATGGAACGCTTTACCAAATTTCCCAGTGTAAAGCGTTGCATCGGAGAGTAAACCAGAGCGAGAGCCTCTGTGGTTGAGTGGGTTGTGGCTTTTAACAGTGAATTCCTCGCCGTCGCCTCTGGGCTGGCCTCTCCGATGAACATATGAGCCGTGCCACAGTGTGTGGCGCTGGGAGACGGTCCAGAGCCCCCTGATTAAATATTACAACCCTCTAAATGGATGGAGATTAGCCTCTGTGGGAATGTTAGGGCTTAATTCACCCCCCGGCCAGAAGTGTGTGCGTGCGTGTGTGTGTGTGTGTGTGTGTGTGTGTGTGTGTGCGTGTGCGTGTGTGTAGATATGAAAGGAAAAGAAGGGAGGGTACGGGGTGTTGTACATGTGCCCGAGTGTTAAATGGATTGCATATTTTCAGGTGTAGGTCAGCGGAGGATGAAGAGTGGTTTCCGAGGAAGGCGGCAGGGTTATAAAATCTTGACAACTCTTTACGCTTTTTCATTTTTATGATCATTTTTGGACTCACACAGGATGTCTCCTGCTGGCAGAGCATCATTCTACATATTAGAGAGGAGACAAAAGTAGAAGATAAACCTATTGTCTGTAATCAGATGTTGGGACCAAGCTGCACTGGCTGTACCTAATAAACTGGCAACTAAGAAAAAACAACCAAACTTGTTTAGTGGAAAAAAGGTATTTAGTTTCTTCACCTTCATCAGGTATATAAAATACACCTCTTTTTACTGAAAAAGTACTGATATTATGAAGTTGTTTATCCTTCTAAGTGTTCCTTCCACCTGCGCTGTGCTAGTTGTGCAAGAGACTTTGTTTCTGACTTGATGGTCATTTTGGAGGATTTCATTTATGTTGTTGTTGAGCTGCTGAAACTGAGAGGTGTTCCTAATTTTGACAACCCCAATTCATGTAAATGAGCCATTGTATTGCACTGCTTAAGTTTGAATCCATATACATACAAGTGCTGAAATCATTATCTTTAATGTCTAAAACAAATGTCTTCCGTCAGTTTAAAGGAGAAGCTACAAGATTAAGGCCTTTATTTATTTCATGAAAATCGAAGCGTTTGATATGGAATATATTCTTCTTTTTGGGCCACATGCTTTTGTATTAAAAAAAAAAAAAGTGGTGGACAACCTGCAGCCTCCTTTGAACGAAAGGAGAAGTCAAGCTCGCTCTGAGGAAACCCTCCTTTCAGTTTGTCCGCAGGTGTTAATGGAGTGATGACATGATTTAATTCACACGTATGGCACAAATTTCTGGCTGTTTCTTGAGATCTGTGATGCCGTCTCAACTTCCCTGCTGAATTATTGATCGTTTGGTTTTGTAGTTCACCGCGTTCAGAATGCTTTTAAGGACGTGAGTGCGTGTTTTGAGGTCTTTGCATGAAAACCCTAAACTTTATTATTTATAAACAAGCTCGGAGGGAAGGGGATCTATTTAATCATCTGCTGGCTCCGTTCACCTTTTATTGCACTTGCGTAGATGTGCAGCAGCAGCGGATAAACAGATGCTTCTCTCAGTCTTCCTGTGCAGAAGTGCGCATCGGATTTATCACTGCGAGGCCTTAATTCTCTGTTCATTTTCCTCTTATAATAGACAAACACATCCATCAAGCACACGCCACATATGTGTATAGTAGCTACACCCCCCCACACACACAATAACTCAATATAAACACGCCACATGTGCACACACACATAAGCACCCTGCGCCACTGGGCAGGGACTAGCCTGAAAGATTGAAAGCAATTAAAACTATCATCTGCAGTGGCTCTGGGCTGGCCTGTGGCTGCGAGGGGGGAGCTGCCACTGTGCATCAGCCTCTCAGTCTCAGCAACGCGCAGCGACATGAGAGGGAGAGTCGCAGTCCTCTCCGAAACACACAGGCACTGCCACAGCTCCCCCTCGTAAAATACACACATGTATGCTCGCACAAGGCTTTGTCATACAACTGATAGAATGCTGCTGATCTTTCACCCGCTCCTGAGTCTTCCTCTGAAAGTAAACATGAGGAGGAACGGAGCTGAAGTATCTCAGTCCACCGACAAAGCTGAGCTGTCACATTACAGTCTGACAGGGATAGATGTTGTAGGTGTAGCCTGAGGAGTGGAGAGTCCCCGGACGAGAGGTAACAAAAACACTGAAGAGAGAAAAAGTTACCAAGCAAATGATATGATAAGAATATGCTGGTACACACATTCGATGCTTTGTTTGAGCAAACACACACACACACACACACACACACACACACACACACACACACACACACACAGAGCTCATCAGTCAGTTATCATTAAGTCAGAAGGCTGTAACTCCAAGCTGTTTGAGACAAACTTGGAGCACTTTACCTGATTCAGATCCCTGGGAATGGTGGCTGTCTGGACTGTCCCTTAACAAGTCTCCTCAGGACAACCACGCCACCATTATCAGCTCCTGCTACTCTGTGTACCTCTCTCTCTTCTGCTCTCTCCGATCAGCTCTCGACCTGTCACTCCCACTTAGCATCGACATTAGCACCGGTGGTTTCCTCATCCTGGTTCTCTTCAGCCCTCCCGCCTCCATCTCCCCTTGGTATGTTTGAATACATATCTACGATATTCAGCCCCTTCTTAATTTGACAGGCCCCTGTTTTGTCAGTCTGACAGGCCCATAGCAAGACACTAATAGGCCACAGAGACCACCAGCAAAGGCACCAGCAAGGGAGGCCCCTGCGGTGCCAGTCCCCATCACCCTCCACGTCTCTCGGGGCGATGCAGGCAGGAGAGAGGGGGTCAGGGGTGGGGTGGCCAGGCAGCGGTGCTGTCACACCAGGCCACAGCAGACTGGACCAGGCCTCAGTACTGACACCCGTCACTGCTCCTCAATAACCCCCCCCCCCATCTCTCTCTCTCTGTCACACACACACACACACACACACACACACACACACACACACACACTAAATAAAGCTGAAAAAAGAGCAGCCAGTGGGGGCATCTTGGGATCTAATGACTGCGCCTGCCAGTCACAGCCTGGGCTGCAGTCATCGTGGAGATGTCTGCAGAGAGAGGGAATTAACTCCACGCTGGGTTTTTGTTGACAGATCCTCGCTGGAGCAGCTGGGACAGAAATGTGTGTAGGGTTGTATCTGTGTGTGTGTGTGTGTGTGTGTGTGTGCGCATGCTGCCTGGTTAATTGTGACCTGCTAAGCTCTGATAACGATTAATCAGTGGTGGTGGAGGAACCCTGAATTTGAGACAGTGGCTATTGTTCTTCTTTTGTTTGCCTTCAAGAAAGGTCCAAAACATGAAATCATACAATCTGGCACAAACTTTTATGTTCGCCTCAATCTCAGTTTTCATTTTACACCAACAACAGATAAAAATGTTGTTGCACCATGTTAGTCGGTGCTCATCAGCCTCAGCTGCACTCTGTATTTAACGTTAATTAGCAAATTCTAGCAAACAAAATGGGCCCTCCACAGCACCCATTTGACGTGTAATTGCAGGATAAACACAGGATTAATTATAGCCCTTATCCAATTAATGGATGGAGGAGGGAGGCACATTCTATTTTAAACACTGGCAAAAGAATCCAAAAGTGTGGAAGCCCAAGAGGGGAAAACTGCCTTTTTAGAGTGAATATGTCAAAGAAAACTGCACAGACTCGTATAGACGGACAGATGAGATGATGGACAGATGAGATGATGGACAGATGAGATGACCAGGAAGAAGGCATGGAGTCAAAGGTGGCATCAATGCATCCTTGATATGTTACTGACACGTTTAACTGGCAAGTTTCTGTTCTTATCAATTCTGTGCTAAAATAACTGACCCTCTGACCATAATTAATTCAGTTACACCAATGCTTACCCTCCTTCTGAGAGAATACTTTTTTATTTTATATTCAGTTTACTGTTAACCCTTTGGTGACTGCAAGAGCCTGTGAGGTTGCATATTTAGGAGCAAATATTAAAATCAATCGAAACCACTCAGTGTGATTTGTCATTCAAAACATATCAGTGAGATGCGATTGACACCATTTACCATGATATTTGAGAAGGGAATTTATTTGAAGGTTCCAGTCATTTTCTTTTTATTTCAAGTTTAAAGATTTTAAGAGAAAAGGTCCCAAATGAGTCAGTTAGGATCATTGTGGATTCTTCCTGACTTTGAATGTTACCAAGCGCTGCGAGAGAGCCACAGGACATCGGTGCTGGGATGAGAGCCAGAGATAGGGGGTTGGTCGGGGGACTCCCGGGGTCTTCTGTGTAGTGAATTATTAAGGTTTACTAATACTTCATAAATCCCCTCTTTGTCCTGTCCATTACCGGCCTGTCACATCCTCTCGCCACTGTGAGACTGACTCACTTGCTTCATCTAAATGACAGAAGTTAAACTGTGTTCCAGAGGAGATAGGAGGTGGGGGTGGGGGTGAAGCTGGCGAGGAGGGGGGGGGGGGGGTAACAGCACTCTGCAAGTAGGCCCCAGGGCTGGTTGACTTCTGAAGGTTGCCTGTCGTGTTTGTGTGTTGTCTTGTGCATCTTTCTGTTCAAAATGTAAATGAAAACTTGCATTGAAGACAATGAGTGAGCGAGTGAGTGAGCAACTGAGCGAGTGGATCAGAAAAATTGAGTGAGTGTGTATCATTTCTCCAATCCATGCTTCCTCATTAACTCCCCATGCATCCACACCACCAACCCGCTCCCCTCCTCCATCTCCTCCTCCTCCTCCTCCTCCTCCTCCCAAAACAGCAAACCTTGCCTCAGTGTGTGCCTGGCGGACTCTCTCCGCGGTCTCGACAGCCGAGCTGGTCGTTGCCCCGAGCACCGAGGAGCTGTCGCCTCTTGTTAGTGTCACTGTGGCGACCCAGAGTCCTGCCTGCCTGCCTGCCTGCTCCTTGATTAGAGAGTGAGGTGGATGGAAGGAGTGTGTGCGTTTGTACATGTATATGTGTGTGTTTAGAAGGGGAAGGGAGGGGGTCACTCAGCCCCCCGCCTGCAGAGCTGCTTTTAAAGATCAGTGATTTGGTCAATTGGACTGGCAACTCCAATCCAATGGAAGGTCATTGATGACTCAATGGACCAGTAAGTGAATCAGACTGTCATGTCAGTGTGTGTGTGTGTGTGTGTGCATGATTGAGTTACCAAGCTCCTGACAAAATCAATGCAGACAAAAGTTATGATCAGGATGGCTGAAATTCCACAGGATCCCTCCACTTCAAGAACTGCTGCATTAGTAGCTGTCACATAAATATCGCTGATATATGAAAACATCAAGCTTTCTCACCAAAACTGCAACGTAGTCTCTTTCTGAATCTTTCCTTTCATTATTTTGTGTTTCTATCTACTGTTCCTAAAAATCTGATTAATTAATGCAGATTTTCTTCCTACCCTCATAATAATACTTCTCAATAATACTCTCCTCCGTCTCGTAACCCTTTTAAACTGAACAAAACCCCCGCTAACATCTCGCTTTCTTGCTTTTCTTGCTGAAAGTTTTCACGTTCCCTCCTTGCATCAAATAACTGCAGGAATCGTGAGGATTTATCGACCCTATTTCCCACCGGCTGGATATCACAATATGAGCTAATACCACTCAACACGCATGATTCTCAACAAATATTTCAATTCAAAAATCATATTCAAAATACATTAAATTAATACATTTTAGAATAAACTCCTGCTGCACACCCGGGGGTAGCTTCGGGGCTAATGGTGAGCCGCTAGCCCTCTTCACTTCAGCGGTTGGCAAGAAAAACATTAGAAATTGTTTAGGGAGTTTCAGCATTTTTTCACCTCCAAATAGCCTCAGTTGTACAAATAAAGCTCCTCGCTGATAAATCCGATTATCTATGATGGTTATTCTTAAGTTAAGGGGCAAGAATTGGCACATTTCTCGTGCTCTGTATCATCCAGCACCTACAGCAACTCTGCTAGTTCTGCTACCATAGAAAACAGGGTTACTACCTAGCACATTCAATACCCTAGGAGCTAACTGGCTATGATGGAAACATTTCTCGCGAGCAGAAATGCGCATTTTCCCCTCTTTTAAATACGATGCCCTCAAACATCGCCTGCTGGTTGCACACATTCCGCACGTACTGAAAAAAAATCCGTCGTTCTTCTGAATTCATGACTTCATTTCATTCAATACACACATAAATGTATATATATTTATTATGTATTTCAATATATATGTCTATGCTTTGACCACACAGCACTGTTGGTTAATTGTTTGTCAAGATTCAGTTTATAATCAGTAACAACCATAGCAAGCACCGATTGGAGATTTTGTTTTTTATAACATTTTTTTCTCTGATTTCCTGCATAAACGAGATCGTCCCTCCAGAAACAGCTCTTTCTCTCTGAATTGATGACGTCTTATCTCATTAATTCAGAAAATCCGAGTGGAGCTCATCCAAGTGTACTGATATCACGGATGGTGGGTTGATACTCTAAGAATTCACATCCTGATTTTTCTTTTCCGTTTACCGCCTCACACAAGCAGTCTGTCCTGCTCGTTGCCAACATTTCTGCCGTAGCACCTTCCTCCATCACGGCGACCATAAAAACATGGTTCCATAGAAAAACAGTGTTGTGAATTACATCAAGTCCATGTATGTTCTGTTCTTGAAACGTGAGATAAAACACAACATTTGCTCAACAAAACAATGCTTTGATCGCTGTCTCATCTTGTCATCCTAATGGTGGCTGACCTTGGACAAAACTTTGGATGGCCAACTGTCTATCTGCCTGTCTGCTGCTGCTGCTGCTGCTGCTGCTGCATGGCCAGGTCAGTGAGTCGCTAGACCCTCAGGGATCCATAAATACTGTGTGTGATTTCACTTCCTGTATGCCCTGCCCTGGGCACAGCTGTCCATTTCTGGACAATTTCTCTCCCCATAGGGGGGGACTGACTGGCTTCGTGGACCTTGTACACACACTGTCCATCTGTCTGGGACTGTCTTTGGTTCACCCCCTGGAAAACAGAAACAGACAACTTCTCATTATGAATTTAAAATACAGACTGAGCCAAGAGGTTTTATTTCGAGAGAGCGACACTGTAGTTATATTAGATTTAATAATCCTCGAATAGTTTGAAAATGTGCCACAAAATAATCATACTGACACGGGGCCTTGTTTGTACCCCCCCCCCCCCGTCCAAACCCCCCCCCCCCCGTCCAAACCCCCCCCCCCCCCAAGATTTAACTTCATAGTAAAAAAAAATAAAAATGTACTAGATGAAACTCACATCCTCCATCACTCTGTCTCCATCTTGTTCTAAATCCTGCGATGTGAGAGGAGAGAAGTGAAAATACACGAGGCTGACAGCCAGTTAGAGGGAAACAAGACTCCCCCCTAGCTATGGCTTCCTGACTTGTTTATTTGCTAACTGGGTAGGGGGTTGGGGGGGGGGGGGGTTGGAGGGGTTGGGTTGGGGGAGAGGTTGAACATATGGTTTGCTAAAACATGGACTTGTAGTTGGGAGGCCCAGGCACCCTAAGGGATGGAGCTGACGGGCTTTGGTCCCTGTCTCCCTCAATTCCTCCCGCTTGGACAGCCAGAGTTGAACAGCCGTCCTCCAGGAGTTTGCAGTACAGTGCTCTCTCTCTCTCTCTTTCTCTGTCACTCTCTCTCTCTCTTCGGCCAATGCACCCCCACACCCAGCCTCACTCCAACCAAGAGAGAGAGTGGTTGGGGGAGGTTGCTTTGGGGTGTAGTTTGGGGGGCCCCGGCTTGCAGCTGGGAGTGACACCATGCTCTTGTGCTTGGTCCCTGGAGTGTGGTGCTGCGTAAAGCCCTGGTGCTGAGGGAATAAGGGCCCTGGTCCTGGTGTGAGGACATGCTGGTACTCCGGTCCCAACACATATGGACATTTGAATCAGTGTTCCGATTTTGGACACATTTGTCGAGAAATGGATCCTGTGCGCTTTGGGGATTTGTCTGAACTTTGGAGTTGGTGGATTAGCTACCAGCTACAACAGCTATCTTACACAGATCACTGCGCTGAGATAGACGCACACTCATACGCACACCCTTAAGGTCTCGTGGACACACACACTCTTCCTGGGATGAAAGCGCTAATGTACACACATGGTCTCACACACACACCCTCCATTGATGAACAAACATATGCATGTACTCGCATACACTCCCTGTGGGTCAGTGACTTAATATGCACATACTTACACTAAACACACACTGGTTCAGTCGTTGATGGACTCACACATACGCACACGTACACACACCCTGAAGGTCGGCGACGTGATGGACAGCAGTCCTGATGCGCTTTGACAGAATCGGCTGCTTCCCTTCATTTCCACTTGGTTTTCCTCCCATCAGGTGACACCCAAAGGTGGCTTGGCAAAAAGACCCCACCTCCTGCGGGTGTGTTTGAGGGCAGCTGGTGCAGACGAGAGGCCACATACGAAAGCGGGTGACTGAGGCACCAGCTGCTTCCAGTCGGTGTGAACTCCGCCTCTCCACAAGTACACAGATATATCGATGATGAAGAGCGAATGTTTGGCCTCAGCTGCCTCTCATTCCAAGCCAGTGCCTCTGACAGAACAAGCTGTGGTCACCTCGCGATTTACAGCAGTCAAGACCCAGAGAAGGGCATAGCTATCTGCAGAGGAAAGTCTCAAGAGTCATTGGTCCAGTCATGGTTGAACCTTGACATCTGCCCTTTTCCGATATCAACCCAGCTCACGTTAAAGGCTGCATTTTCACTCTGGAAAGTAGCCAATGTTCATCTGGCCCTCATCTCTGGTATGTGTTCATTTAAGTGTGAAGCTGAAAATGTCTCATTGTGTGCTGGCAGCACTGACATGCTGACGGGGCAGGTCACCTCAGAAAAGGACACGTTTCTATCTTGTCATGGATCTTTTAAATCTGGAGAATTAGCTGAAAAAAGAAAAAAACATCATCACTTTTTAGACGTGTTGCATTTTGTGATACGCTTGGATTTCTTGTGTCCATGCAGGCAGCAGGTGGTTAGCCCAGCTCAGCATCTAGCAGTAGCATCCCTCTTCTATGGGACGACTCAGTCACACCACCTGCCGCATCACTTAAAAGACCAGATGAGCTTTTTTATTTTGAATTATTTTAAAAGTCATACACACTCACACTCCTCGTCGCCAAAGGAAAAACTCTGATGTATAGTTGCACACTGCTGTTTATTCCTCCCACACACACTTTTTCACACACGTCACGCATTCCGGTTTCCTGCCTTCACACCATCATCTCCGGCGAATTCTGTCCACATTAAGTTTATAACCCACATGGGCTCGCCACAAATTCATCTTTTTCTTCCAGGATTGTATCTAAAAACACACATGAAGTACTTACCTCATGGTATCAGTGGTACCGTCCCTCACGTGATGCTAGCATGTTCACAATCACATCTCAGACAGACAGAACTCCAACTGTCACACCATCAAAACTCCAAAAATTACTTGTATTTAAACTGCTGCATACTGTATGATAACCTGGCGGCTGCTTTTATTTGTTTGTTGTTTGTCCCCCCCCCCTGTTTTTTTTTTTAGTCCCGTGTTCCCATGTTTGTTTATGTTTTGCATAAATGAAAAACTGACAAAAAAGTTACAGATATACATACATACGTATACACACACACACACACACACACACACACACACACACACACACACATATATATATATATATATATATATATATATATATACTAGAGATAGAGAATTAAATATGAATACTGTTCTACTAAAAAGGCCTCCGGGCACTAGGGTGCTACTGTTTCCTGATGACGATTCCAATCCTGAAACGTCCCAAATTTTAAACCATTCCAGGATTATGTGACCAGATTGAATGAAAATTTATGTGTTTCATTTATTTTTCCACAATGTTTAAGAGTAAATTGAGAAACTGAGAGTCAAACTATAGTTTTTTTTAATGTTATTACAATTTTTATGTATTTGTTCAAATTGCTATAAGGACAAAGGGCAGGACAGCTCGTCACATTACAAAAACATTCAAAAACAACAATTTTGCCCGATCACTAAATATTGGACTTCCTGTCGCCATAGCATCACTGTGAGGTTGCCAAGCAACCAACAAAACTTAATAGTGCTCTCAAGCCAAAAAAAACCCCAAAACAAAACACGTCTCATCATACAACTTTGTGTACAATTTAAACAAATAAAATCAAGTATACCCAGTATACCGATGGATTCAGAGGTACTGGGATGCAAATATTTACCAGCTATTTGTAACGGACGGATTATCTGATGTTTCAATTCTAATGTCTCTGGAAATTCTCTCCAAGTATCCTTTGTTTATGCGCTGCTCTATTAAAACCCGGAGACATTCAGCCAATCACAATGAAAAATGATGGGCAAGACCATCACCCCTCACACTGTAGAGTCCAAAAAGTTTGAGTGTTTACTTAAATGTCCTTGAGCAAAACACTGAAACTTAACTCGCTCTAGGACTGGGAAGAGAAGTTAAACCAGGAGAAACTGAACTTCAACACTCAAACTTACTAAGAAAGTGCTTGAACTCAATTATACGTGGAGCACCTACAGTGTAGGGATGGCAGCAACGATGTGAGAGTGTTGTTAGCGTGTTAATGAAGATTATAATCCTGATTTTAGAACATACTGGACGCCGCGCGGCCGATTTTGCTTCGATATAGAGGACCGTGACCTGGATGACAGAGTCGTCACAGACGGAGAGCTGGGGAACGGCTTTGGAGATGAAGGGAGAGGGGTGAAGAGGAGAGGGTGCGGTGAATAATTGATAGTGGCTGAGAGCGATATGAGTTTAGTTAATGTGCCCAGCAGCGCAGGCGAGAGAGGAGCTGTTAGCTATTCCACCTCAGGCCTAAAACTCAGAGAGTGGAAAGAAATGAAGACTCATCCTGGGTCGCAATTCAGCAATCCATCTATAGAGCTCTCTGTTCACAACGAATAGATGGTTGGCGTTCTGTGTGTGTGTGCTGATTGTTTCTTTTCATTTGCATGGATTTGATGGTGTGTGTGTGTGTGTGTGTGTGTGTGTGTGTGTGTGTGTGTGTGTGTGTGTGTGTGTGTGTGTTTGGAGGTATCTGCACAGCTGGAACTCCCTGGTAGCGGTGTTGTTCTCGCCCTCGGGTTCCTTTCTCTGAGAAGTAACAGAGTGCTCCTGTCAGCCGCCCCAGATGCCACTCCAGAAGGACCCTCGATTCGCCAAGAGAGTTGTGCGATCAGGCTCCCACTTCTCCGTCTGAAGGCTGCGTTTGAAAAACTTTGTGGGGGAGTGTCTGCGTGCTCAGTGTAACGTTACGTACAGCACAGTTACCCAGGATTTTAAAAAAAATCAGTCGGAAACAACAACAGCAAAACAAAACCTAGATAAGCCATGCAAATATCAGGCACAGTAGGAACCTTCATAATAACCCTGTTCTCACACACACACACACACACACACACACACACACACACACACACACACACACACACACACACACACACACACACACACTCAATATTTTATCCCAAAATATTGATTCAATTTTAAGACTAAAGATTTCTTAAATTTTAGTCCAGGCTTTTTTTCTACAACAATTAAACAAAAGAAAAGAAAAAAAAAAACAGTTTTATTGGATTATATCTTAAAAGGACTATTTTCTTTCTTCTGCTAGGTTCAGCTTTTTATAATAAAACAACAACAACAAAAATGCAAATGTATGAAAATGCGTAATTTTACCTGGTTGTAAATCTGCAATATCTCATACCTCGTTTTCGAGCTAAAAATCAAGACCGTAAAACAAGAGAAGAGAGTTGAGCCGAGTAAGAGGAGATCGTCATTGTTAGTTCATGAACAAATTGTTGCCTTTTCAAATAAGTAATCATTTGTCTCTTCATCTGTTTCCAAAAAAAAAAAAAGTTTATTATTTTTTGAAATCCTGTTAGAAAATGGCACCAAAGACATGGAGTTACCTCTGACAGCAGCTTTCAAGTCTGGAGTCTCAGCACCCTGATCAGTTGTCAATAATCCAGCAGCAGCGCTCCTGTTGGAAATGAAATACATGACGATTAACTCTTTTCTCTCTGATGTTTCACACCAATATATCTTCTTTCAGGGGTTCATCAAAGCTTCTTTGTATTGCGGACATAATTTTTCCACAAAAATTGCTTTAATTCAATCGTAAACGCAACATATTTGATTTGTGTTGTATAATTAATTTAAATTGACTTACTGGGAAACTTCTCTGGAGGAAGAATTCATGTTGGTTGTCTGGTATTTTACCTCTGAACAGGAAGTGGCAACACTGAATGATACATTTGAGAAGGTGACACTTTCTGTATTTGGAGAGAAGGAATCTGTTCCTCTCAGGAAGTAAAAAAAAAAAAAAAGATTAACATCATCTCCCATGTGCCTGTTCTGTAAGAAGAGGAGGACTCTTTCACCGGCTTCTCTTCCTCCTCCTCGTCTTCCTCTGTGTCAGTGCGCTCCTGTCATTCCTCCTGATTTACCAGACATCCTCTTTCCCCTGCTGTCACATTTGGTACAGATGGTTAGGCTCTATGGAGCGGCCTGTCACTCTCCATTTGGCCGCCTCCGTGTGACAGTGGGCCTGATGGCTCGTGAAGGGTCCCTGACTATCCCAGCACACGGACACTGACATTTCTCAAAGGTTTTTTTTTTTTTGCGTGTCGTGTGCATCCCACCTAGCCAGAGGAGAGAAATATAGAACCTGGAGTCGATCCAAACCCCGCCACAGGCTAGAGATGGAGAGAGAAAAGTGATCGAGAGGGATGCAAGTAGGGGGAGGGGTAAATGGTGGGGTGGGGGGGGGGCAAAAGGACAGGTAGAGTAGAAAACAATAAGAGGAGTACATGGAGAGGAGGAGGAGGAGGAGGAGAGAGTCATCTCATGTCACCTACCTAGATCTCTGTACATCACTTATATCCTTAAATGTCAAGAAAAAAACAGAACACTTGACAACTGTGAGCCATGTGAGGGGGAGAGGAAAGACCCCCCCCCCCCAACCCCAAGATCAACCTGCTACCTGATTAGCAGGTTGATCTTGAGGAGAGAAACACCAAAAAATGCTTATTTCACACATGTATGATTACAGCAAAGATAGACAGATGGATAGATAGACAGCTAGATGGATAGATAGATATACAGATAGATAGATAGATAGATAGATAGACAGATAGATAGACAGATAGATAGATAGATAGATAGATAGATAGATGGATAGACTGACAGACAGATAGACAGACAGATAGACAGACAGACAGAAAGTTAGACAGACAGACAGACAGATAGACAGATAGATAGATGGATAGACTGATAGATAGACAGATAGATAGATAGATAGATGGATAGATAGATAGATGGATAGACAGACAGACAGACAGACAGACAGAAAGTTAGATGGACAGACAGACAGATAGTTAGACAGATAGATAGACAGACAGATAGATATACAGATAGATAGACAGATAGATGGATAGACAGATAGATATACATATAGACAGATAGATAGATGGATAGACTGATAGATAGACAGATAGATAGATAGTTAGACAGATAGATAGACAGATAGATAGACAGATAGATATAGTAGGACAGATAGATATACAGATAGACAGATAGATAGATAGATAGACAGATAGATATACAGATAGACAGATAGATATACAGATAGACAGATAGATAGTAGGATAGATAGATAGATAGATAGATAGATAGACAGATAGATATACAGATAGATAGACAGATAGATAGACAGATAGACAGATAGATAGATAGATAGATAGATAGATAGATAGACAGATAGACAGATAGATAGATAGATAGATAGACAGATAGATAGATAGATAGATAGATAGATAGATAGATAGACAGATAGATAGATAGATAGATAGATAGATAGATAGATAGATAGATAGATAGATAGATAGATAGATAGACAGATAGATAGATAGATAGATAGATAGATAGATAGATAGATAGATAGATAGAATCACTAACCTTTGCCAAATTGTTGTATTGCATCCTGGCTGCAAGGTGGAGACCACATTTGACAATCCGGGGGTGGGAGGTGGTGGGGGTGGGGGGTGGGGTGGAGGGGTAGCTGCTGTATTGTAGGGCCTCCAGGCAATGCTCCCAGTCAATATATATCTCCACACTCACTCCTGCGCTCCCATTTGAGCGGGACGCGCTGCCCTCTCAGTGCCGCTGCAGAGGAGTGACAGCCAGTCTCGCCGGGACATTCACAAGGTACTGATGAACGCTTTTATTCTCTTGTTTTAGGGATCATTTATTACCTTACAAGTTGCACCATTTTAACACTATGATGAAAAAAAGGGATTGACATCAATTTCTTCTCTGTAGCTTTTAGAGAGTGTTTCACTGTTGTGTTGGTGCAAATGTGTTGATTCTGCTGACAAGATTATAGTAAAAAGTCCATTTATGACATTTTTCTACATAGAAGTTCCAAATGTGAATCTGAACTGCAGTGGCACATCAGCAGAATTCTACAAACGGCCTGTACATTCAAATCAAATCTGACGTAATTTACATTTAGCTGAGAGTTCAGAGACTGTATCATAATATATCGGCAGCATCGTCTAACATTGCGTCGAGAAGTTTCAGGCAATAATTAAACAATCAATCTAGGTACAGTAACATTTGTGGCCTGCGTTCGTCTTCAGCATTTTTAATAAAAGTGACGGCAAAATCAAACGAGACATCTTCGAAAAAGGACACACGAGGAGTGAATATATCAAAGAAGCTAACTGGATTTTCATCCTTTGCAGGACGTTTCTCAGAGGGAGACGATCAAATCATCCAAGAAACCATCCCAGGTATTTTCTTTTTATTACTATTCAATAAATATTTTCTTACAACTTAAGATCTTCGAGGCAATTGTAGTTTATACTCCGTGTACGGTATAAACGGCCCGACCCCGTGCCAGTCAGCGGTGTGGTTGGTGTTGCAGGGAACTTGTCAAAGCTTTTAGTGCGGCGCCCCTCCTTAACAGCAACAATAGATGTTCAAGTGGTTAAGCTTGTTTGATCATCAGCTCTAAAAGCTTAAAACAAGACCGCAGGGTTTGGATACGGGGGGGCTGGGCAAAGTGCACAGTCAATTGTGGGGTGTAGGCAGATAGCGGTACCCAGAAGAGGGGAAAAATCTACTGTAAAAATGATTTTTATTGATTGTCTCGTAGCAGCAGCTGTTAGGCTCCATTATGAGCTCAAACCCAGGTCAGAGCCCCGAGGCGGACAAGTGAGTCAATCAAACGATCAGGAACTAACGGGCCGATTCTGAGGGTCCAAATGAAAGAGCGGTTGGCAGCAGCCTGCCATTCTGAGTTCGACCTGCTGAATCTTTCATCGCCCGTCCGCTGTGACTCTTACAGATGAGGTTGTCCGATATCTTGCAAAATAAAGGGTCACCAATCACCTCTGTTTGCTATTTATTTGAAAAAGTTTGTCTTGAGCTGTCTGCCTAGGATAGAAACTATTTTTTTTTCTAACCTCAGTTTAGATCCTGCACATCAGACAGACTTTTATCTTTGAATGACCTAAGGAAAAGAAGACAAAATAAAAGCCTCAAAGCCAGAGTGTTTTAAATTGAGGGGCCCTCTCATCTCCACTCACCGCAGGCTTCACCCAACGGCTTGGCTTCAAGTTTTAAAAGATCACAAAGTTTCTGTGATTCAGCCGATGATGAAAACACATTTATCAGTGAGATTAATTAAACTTAAATCGTGCACTTCTGGATTGTTTTGTTTTGTTTTTTTTAAGTGAGGAGCAACAGAAATCTAAAGGCCACTTTTAAGGTGGCAAGTTTTTTTATTCATGTGCATTCATTTGCATGTCAAATGAAAATGTTTTGAAAGAAACATGAAAAAAAAAATCTCAGCAATTGGATCCAGTGATGCGGAGAGCTTTGTGCCCTACAACACAATTTCATTTGCTTCAATTACAAGAACGGATCTTTTTTTCATTTCTTTCAAGCTGTTCGCGACAAATACGACCTCGCGTAAATTCATGCTTTCATTTCTTTTCAAGTTCTTCTAGGTAGCGAGATGAGACAAAGTACAGGAGAGCAACTGAACTTATGCAGCATGTCCTGACCCAGATCCCAGTCCTGGCACTAATGACGCCCTTTAGGCATGACGCCAGGCTCTCATTAGGAACCAGGCTTCTACCCCCCCCCCCCCCCCCAATACACACACACACACACACATCCTACACTACGCTGCGCCTGTAGCCGACCTTCGAGGGTCTGGCCTCAAACTCAAGGCCTGTGAGTGTCGTCCCCCTCCCCGCACACAGGTGCACGACCCGTTTGCCGCCCCCAAGCCTTGAACCTTGCTCGCGCCCGGTACTGTGGTGGAACTAATGAATAGTGGCAGGTACAGTGAGAAGAGAGCTGCACAGGCCTCCCTGCAGTCAGGTTAGTGGCAAGCCTCAGTTTAAGACAACAAATGCACTCCTATAATACACACAAGTGCGTAATGGCGTATGGTTCCCTCCAGCAAGCGCGCACATAACTTAATCTCAGAAATTTAAATGGGTGTGTTTCTGTGTTATGAGCAGGGACAGTTCAAAGACAAATATATGTGAAATAAATTCTGATTGTTTATTCATTTCAATTCTTGTTTGTTCACAGGTTTTGCTCCACTTTTGCCAAGAAAAATGTTTCTTTTCATCACCACCTGCCGACAAAACTGAGGACAAACTCGCATCAGATGAAATGAGCCCCTGCAACAAAACGCAGAGCATTTAAAAATCGGTCTCTTGACGTTTGAATACAATCACACGAGCTTCATAAATATCTGGAGTGTAAGAGGTTAAAATTCAATCATGTCCAAGGACGATACTTGTAAAGTGACGTCTGCTAGCAAACACAAGGAGCGCAAGCCCAAGAAGCCTCACTATATTCCCCGGCCATGGGGCAAACCCTACAACTACAAATGCTTCCAGTGCCCCTTCACGTGCATGGAGAAGTCCCACCTGTACAACCATATGAAGTACAGCCTCTGCAAGAACTCCCTGTCCCTGCTCATAGAGTCGGACTGGCCTTATAAAAAAGGCAACATCCTGCATCCAGAGCAGCTACGACCCTTTCAGCAGGGACACGGCCTCCACTCGACTGGGAAAGACCAGCTAGAGCCGGTGACACAGACTGAGGAGAGACAGGGGCAGAAAAGGAGTGAGGAGGAGGAAGGAGAGGACAGGGAAATCCAGGGACCTGAGGATGAGGAGGAGGGAGGACAAAGAGAAGGAGCTGAGCTGACTAAAGACAGGCCCAGTAACAATGCTAACAAAGATTCCGTAGAGTGTATCACAAAGAAATCCAAACAGCCAGAGTCAGAGCTACTGATGGCCGACATGCTGTCCCTGGAAGACCAGCTTTTGCGAGCACGCTCTGTGGAGGTGGAGGCCCAGCTGAAGCATTATAAACTGTCCAAGACATGTCTAACAGCTCCGGGACTGCTGTCAGAGCAGTGGCGGCTGCTAGCCTCCAGCCACACTAAGGCCAAAGCTGAAGGTGCTCAGCCCAGAGTGAATAGTTCAATCCCGTGCTACCCTCCTCCACCAAACCTGGTGGACTACCAGGATCCTACTGGACTCAACCTGTCAGTGCTTGGGGTGGGCTATCCCATCAGCCCCAGCCTCTTCTCTTACATGAACTCAGCCATCCCCGCTGCTGCCACTAATGTCACCACCCAGACCCATGCCCAACTCGCCCAACTTCCCTTCCTAGCATCAGCTGCTCAGCTGATGCACCCAGCCTCCAGCACCCACACAGACAGAGCTCTCATCCCTCCTCGGCTTTACTATCCCTTCCTGTGTGAGCACACGTTCGCACCGGCCTCCACCCAGAGTGATGTCAGCAAAGCGCTCAAGACGTCCTCCAACAATGGAGAAACTCTTCCGTTGTCCGGCTTCCAGCCCAAAGTCAATCTGTGGAAAGTGCCTGCTTTGAGGCCAGGGACCACTGCTGTCTCCCCCGCTGGTTGGGTGTCACCTCAGAGAGAGTCCCCAGACCAGGCCTTCAGACTGGGGGATAAAGCACCAGCTACACCCAAGGAAGGTAAATCAAGCTGGGGCCTCAAGAGGACAGGGGCCCCACTGGTGAACCAGGAGACACCCCTGGAGAAGAAGCCAATGATGGGCTTTACTTTGGACCTTCTGAAGAATATTCAGACTGCATCTGTTCTCAATATGGCATCAGACAAATTTCTTTTTCATGGCAGGTAAGACATTTCATTCACCCTAATTCTAGAATAATGACTGTATATTGGTGGTAGAATGAGGGTGATGAAAGAAGGTGTAGTAGAAGCATGATAATCATCTCACATCAATTAAAATGGACTTTTTCTCAAAAGTTCCAGTTGGAAAATCTCAAAATTTCTGCTTTCTTTAGTATACAGGATTCTCATCTGAAGACCCGCTCCTCTGAACCGTGGTACAACGACCCTCACACCAGTCCCACCAGTCAAGCATCCTTTCTCTCTGCTGCTGGGGGGCCAAATAATCAGGACTCAACGACGACCCGTACAGTGGGGGAGGGAGCTTCAGAGTCAGTGGCTGCCCTCCTCGGTGACCTCTCCAAGGCCTTGCAGGAGTACCAGGAGGCAGAACGCAAAATCTCCCACATGGAGAAGGAGGACCTTCCTGCCCAGCACCACCTTTGGGAACACTTGAGCAAAATTCGAAATGAGCTCTCCCACATCCACCAAGCGCTGGAGCGGACGTCTCGCCAAAGCGACGGGCCTCTCGACCTTTCCTTCAAGAGAGATTTGACAGACTTGGATGGGGACCAGGGTATGACCGAGGAGGGCAGTCTTAAAGACAACGCAGCAGAGACAGACGAGGAGGACGAGGAGCTGGAGGAGAGAAAGGAGGAGGAGGATGAGAGCGAGAGGAAGGCGTTGAGGGCGTCTTTGGAGAACCGAAAGCAGTCTTTGGACATTCTGATCAAGATGAGTCAGGCAGGTGGATCGGTGATGAACACAGAGGTCCTCTCTCCGGGTGGTCTCGGCATGAGGCACAGTCCGGCTGAGGCCTTATGGCCCAGCAGAACCACTAAATGTGAGGCAGACTCCAGTGTGCTGCTCTGCCCCGACGGCAGATCAGTGGTCTTCACCGACATCCCTTCTTCCGTCAAAGCCCCCAAAAGATCTCCGTCCTTACAGCGATTAGAGGGACAGTGTCCTCCGAGCCCTTTGACGGCTGCGGACAGCTAAAGCTCCGACCGCTTAATGAGTGAAACGTTGTATTGTTTGGTATGTTTGATTTTCACAAGCAGGAAGAGAAGCGTCACACTTGTTCCTTTTCCACTCCATTTGCACCTTTTTTAAAAATGAAAAGGAATGACAACAGAAAGAAAAGTCTCATAAATGCACTTTGGATTTTGATTGTTACAAGCTACTGAAATCATTTAAGATGTTAACATTATTAACTATCAATTTCCTGAACAATCATAACAATAAAGTCATTTAAAAATAATGCTAAGAGACAATCTTTCAAATGGGTTTGTAAATAATGTAATCAAAATGTAAGAAAGATGTTTTAAATGGTTTTATATGGACGTTATGTTGAGCCGGATTTCAGTGAAAATTCAATGTATTATACACACCACATTTCTTGGAATAAACTGAATACAAAACCAAGTGTTCCAATCTTCTAAGTGAGGGGAGAAAGAGGGTAGAAAAAAAATATAACAAAGAAGCTGTCACGAGGATAAATGAGAGAAAAACTGATTTATGATGGCAGGCGAGTGACTCTCCACTATCTGTCCTGACACTGTCGGATGGCGGTGCTAAAGGTGAAGCGGCTCTGTAAGCTAAATCAAATCACCATCAGCAAGGTCACCGGTGTCTGGCTCCTGAATCCAGACCAGGACCCTCCTCCCTGTAAAAGGTCAGGGGCCCGGGGCCAAGCTCCACACTGAGAGTACCTGTCTGCCCCCAGGAGGAGCTGCCCCTCACCTTGCAGCCCCGTTACCACCTTCCCACCGCAGACACAGCAGTAAAGGTCAGCTGCCGCAACTTGAAGAGACTCTGCTCGCAGTAAAGAGGTCAAATTGTCACTTTGGTGGGTTTTTTTTTGTTTTTGCTTTTTTTTTAAACCGTCTGTAATTCATATTCGATACTGGCTGAAATTCTTAAATGGTTTATGATGGAAATCATAGTTTTACCATTATTTATCAAACTTACCATATTTCCCATGGAAATTTACCTGATATCCAAACAGTTACTTTGTAAATGAATAAATAATCTTGAGTGCATGAAATGGCATGAGCTTTCACACAGAAACACAGAATGAGTTCACAAAGACACCGTTCAGGAAATTAAATTGTTTTCAATGTCTCTTTAAAAAAAAAATACTGGCAAAAGTGTGACCAGCTCTTGCAAATATAACGAATTTGTAGAAAGAAAAGTACTATGTTTGACAGTTACTGTAAAAAGCCAGTTAATAAACCCCCCTGAAATATAAGATGTCTTGGTGACAGGAAAATGTCTTACTGGCTGAGGTTTTCTGCTGCAATTCAAACTGAATTCTGGAGACCACAACATTTTTGAGCAACACACCTCTGGTGCAGCCTCGCCGAGCTCAGGCAGAGAGCGCCCCCATGTGGACAAATGGCTTTAAGGAAACATTGGTTTTGCTAATGTGAGTTGCTTGCAGGTTAGAAATTGACAGAAAATAAAAATAAACCCTCGTTTCCTTTAGATATGTTTACCACGAACAACTGGCCTGTGCCTGCCTGCAGTGTGAAAACATGAAGCTCACACTGGACACCCTTCCTCAAAAGAAAGAAGAAATCTAGACGGGTTCAGAGAACCTGATGCCGGTTGAATGAGAAGTGCACTTGCAAATGTTAAAGCAGCATAAGAGGTGTCTGAAAAGGTAAGTTCAAGTTACCATTTCATCAAAGAAGTGCTTCATTGAAACCGAGGTTAAATTCCACGCCACGCCACACAGTATTACCTGCACCCTGCTGCTGTTGAAGGAGCAACAGCAGTGAAAGTAGTTACAAAGAAGATGAGACTGCGCGTTTAAAAAAAACTGATCAAATGTAAATGAAAAACTGGGTACAACGAATGAAATGATGGTTACAACGAAATGTTGGATTTCTCGGATTTGATTATTAATTTACAACAACACTGGCTCTTAGCGTGATGAAGTCATACCGTTTGAAGAATGTTTTTAGCAATATGATGTAACATGCAATAAACGAGTGATACTTTAAAGGCGCACTGAGCGTTGCTGACGTCGCTTCAGTTGATGTTGGTTGGAAATACCAAACAAACACAGAGCGAGCTGCCCCCCCCCCCCCTGACGTTTTTTCAGAATAACAAAGTCTTATACTGAAAAATAACTTATGAGTGTCATAGTAACTACGCTACTCAATCGACTCTGCTTATTCCCCAAAGTATGCACACGCACTACCCCCCCCCCCCCCCCCCATCTCCAACCATCTCATCGGTGATTGGCTGGAACGTGGTTTGTTATGTTTCTGTGCACATCCTGTGCACTTAGTGTTTGTTTGCCGTTCGTGAGCCCTGT
The DNA here is from genome assembly GCF_037954235.1 of Aulostomus chinensis. Taxonomy (NCBI): domain Eukaryota; kingdom Metazoa; phylum Chordata; class Actinopteri; order Syngnathiformes; family Aulostomidae; genus Aulostomus; species Aulostomus chinensis. The sequence goes on from NC_141342.1 coordinate 11,016,200, forward strand.
GCTGTCTCCAGAGACAGGACTTTTCAGGCGGCAGGCGGCAGGCAGCTATCGGATCAGGGGGAGAGGCCTACGATTTGAGACTAAAATGAAATTGCGCTGAAGTCATGCAACAACGCTTACAGCGCCTTTAACCAAAACCTGTATTTTTGCACTTCAGCATTTTTTCCCCTCTGCCGCATCATTTTATTGCAACTCCAGAGTGCAGACAGACCAGCTACGTGTATTCAGGTTGAGGCTAATGGTGACTGGATGTTAACAACAGCAACCAACGCTCATGCGCACATCATCAGGTATAACCAGCGTCCTCTTCATCCGCTCGTATGACCAACAACAGTGAAACGCTTTGATTTGAGCTACAGATGAACCCTGAATTTGGCTGCTCCATGCGTTCAGTTGAACCAGCTCATCCATGCCTGTTCCTGCTAGCTTCCATCTGGAAGGGTTCTAATTAGGTTTTAGCTCAAAGGGTTTGTGGATTACTGAGCATACAGCAAGATAAAGAAGATGTGGATTATACAAGACGATGCACTTGAGAGAGAGACTTTTTTGTATTTTGACATTTAAGCTTAGCTGTCAGCCAAGAGTTACAATGAGCCACAATCTAAATATACAATGCTGGCTCTTTCCGCATTCTGAGGTTCAAAAGTGATGCAAGAGGGAGAAAAAAAAGCATCTTTATGAGGTTAAGACATCCATTTCTTGAAATATCAATTTAAAATGATTCAATTAAAAATGACTTGAGGAACGATGCAATTACAGGAAGTCAGTTATTTATAAAGAATAGCTGCCTTCCTGACTGCTACGAACTTAACTCCTCACCAGTCTGGCTTCTTTGAATGTTGAAGTGAGGTTACTTCCACTTCCCTTTAAGCTGGCTTTTCTGCATTGACTTATTTTTAGATATCTCCTTGTGAACTTAGTGCAGCGATGGAGCAAAGCGTCCTTTTCCTGCTTTTGCTCAAAGCCTCGGCCTGCTTTGGTTTCGGCTTTCGAAGCTGCTCCATGAACTTCCCCGACGCATCGCTGATGTGGTGCGTCAACCAGAAAATTGACAACCTCTCTGTCGTCGTCAACATGATCCCGGACAACATAACAACCATCAACATAGCCAAGAACAACATCAGAGTCATCCCACCTGGGTCATTCAGTCACCTGACCAAGCTCAAATCCCTGGACCTGAGCCAGAACCAGCTGCTCTCTCTAAAAGGAGGAGAATTCAGGGGTCTGGAAATGTTGGAATTTCTCAATCTAACCTGCAACAACATATCGTGCATTCACTCAAAAGCATTTGATGAACTCAACAAGCTAAAAACCCTCAGCCTGACCCACAACCTGCTTGTAAAAACGTCTCCAGGTATGTTTCATTTCCTTCCGATGATCCAGGAAGTCTATCTCTCTCTGAACATGCTCAAGGTTTTCAGCTGTGAGGACACTGGCAGCTCCAGCACTCTGAAATGGCTCGATCTGTTAGCAAACAACATCCAGAGGGTAAATGTGAGTTGCTTCCCTGCCCTCGAGTACATCCAGCTGTCTAACAACTCAGAGCTGGAGCTCCAAGCAGACACTTTTGCCTCCAACCTGCAGCTGAAGAGTCTGCTTCTCCAGGCAGTTAAAGCCGAAGAGCTAGAGGGAATTTCTCTGGAGACGAAGAGGAATCTCTCTTGGGTGTCATTTTCTCTTTCTTTAGAGAAATCTCCTCTCACCATCTGCAGGTTGCTCAAAGAAATGGAGAGGCTTCAGAAAGTACAGGTAAATAGCAATTTTTACACTCGTGTTTGTTTGAGCTTTTCACCCGTTTTAAATAAAGGAATGGGATTTTACCTTGATGCAGGTGGACCTGCAGGGATCCAGCCTACCTCCGGGTAACTCAAGCCTTCTGGATTGTGCCACTCCCAACGTGGTCTTCATCGCTGATGCAAACCTCGGAAATGTTTCTCACTTAACGCTGGGTTGGGGGAACACAAGCAGGCTCTATCTCATCAACTGCGGGTTGCAGGAGGTATCTCATAGTACACCGTATGGTTATGGAGGACTGGAAACACTGTGGTTGAATCAAAACAAGGTCGCCATTCAACAGGACACTTTCCAAGGTTTGACCAACCTCACCTTTCTGAGTCTTGACAAGACCAAAATACGAGTCTTTGACCCGAAGTGGTTCACCCCCCTGAGGAATCTGGCTCGTCTTTCTCTCACGAGAAATGAAATCATCGAGCTGACGCCAAGCGTCTTCAGTGCTCTCACCCACCTCCATGAGCTCTACCTGCAGTTTAACCTGCTGAAATACATCAGCAGGAATTCTTTCAGAAAGCTGCAAAAGCTTTGTAGACACAATCTCAGTTTGAACATCATTTATTTCATTGAAGAGGGCGCATTCCAATATCTAACAGGGCTCAGGTACGGAGAATCCTCTGCTTGCATTTGTCTATCAAGTGTCCTTTCTGTCTACTTATTCTTCCGTCCGTCCGTTAGATACCTGGACTTGAGCGGGAACCGCATCAAGAGACTAACCCCAGCTATCCTGTCTGGCCTGAGGAATCTGTGGTCTCTTAGTCTGTACAACAACCAGCTCCATTTTCGATCCTATGTGTCGCCTTTCATCTCCCTCACTTCTATGAAGGTACAACAGCCTTGTCCTGTAGACGGACAGGAATATATTTTTAATCTATGCATTGTTTTTGCAGTATCTGGAGATGAACTACCAGGGGCCAGGAGGCAGAGGCATCAGTAACATCGGACCACGTTTTTTTCAAGCTCAAGGTCAGCTCATCTCACTTGAGATAGGGCACAGCATCATGCAAGACTTCAGCAGCGATGCCTTTGTGCCTCTGGTGAATTTGGAAAAGCTTTATATAAGTGGAACGCTGATGAAAACCAACCTGAGCGCACTGTTCCCCCCACTGAAAAAGATGAGGAAGCTGACTTGGTTGCGTGCAGACCTCGATGCTCTCCCGGCTGACCTGCTGCCTCCAGATAACTCACTAGAGATCCTCCATGTCCAGAGTAACCACCTTCACACTGTGGAAAAAATGTTGATGGACACGCTTCCAAGGTAGAACAGTTACTTTAATTATGTATGACCCAACTTTAGTTTTGAAGCGCTTGGATGAGCGGTATAGAAAATGGATGGATGGATGTTTGACCGAGGAGCTGCAGCAAAACAATCGGACATAAGAACGATTGGTGTATATAAATGATGAGAAAGTGCAATTTTTAAGCCCGAGCCCGGGAACGTGAACATATTCTTAAATTTAGGTCAGGCAGCGCAATGTTCGTGATTTGCAGTTTCATTTCATAAAGCCTGCCTCTTTATTTCTTTCTGTACCCTAAAAATTCCAGTTCATGCAAATAAATGGAGTTAAAAAGATACGTTTAATGAGAAATTAAAAATAGCTTCCTGTGCCACTTTAATATGTGCAGCACCATCATTAATGCGATGACGGTCACGGCACTTTAAAAACACGTTAAGTAGGTTAACTGTGCAAATTTGACTGCAAATGAAGAAAATGACAGTCGCCAGGTGCTATGAACATGCCTGCGTTATTATTAAAGTGTAGATATTTCTATTTTTAAATAAGTGAAACTTTGTGCGGGTTTGCAGACTTCGCCGTCTGGACGTTTCAGGAAATCCGCTTTGGTGCAACTGCAAAAACGCCTGGTTCAAGACTTGGGCCATTAACAATGCTCGGACTCAGGTGGGACCAACTGCTCACTGACATGGATGAATTGTTCTTGTGTGGGTGATGGAGCAAAGTGGTCCTCTCTCCAGGTGTCCTACCTGTACGACCTGAAATGTGATGACGACTGGAGATCTCCGCACCTGTGGCAGTTCGACGTGAAGGCCTGCTCCTATGAGCTCATTTCGTTCACCCTCTTTATAGCGTGCGGTGTCACCGATGTGGTTTCTTTGTGTGTGTTTTGCCTGGCACATGTACGGCCCGTCTCTGCGTTACCTGCTGCTCATCCTCAGGGCCAAACTGCACGGGCGTAGGAAGAGGGCCAACTTCAAGTATGACGCCTTCATCTCCTACAGCTCCAAGGATGAGGCCTGGGTGATGGAGCAGATGGTGCCACAGCTAGAGAGGCCAGCTGCTGGTTTACCGGGGCTCAAACTCTGCCTCCACCACAGAGACTTCCGCCCCGGTACTGTTGTTATGGAGAACATCGAAGCTGCCATCTACAACTCTCGCCACACCGTTTGTGTTGTGACACGTCACTTCCTGCAAAGTGAGTGGTACTCAACAGAGTTCCAGCTGGCCAGCCTGCGGCTTCTGTTGGACGGCAGCGACATCCTGGTGCTGGTGTTCCTGGAGGAAATACCAGAACACTGCCTGTCACCTTACACACGCCTGCGAAAGATGGCCCGCAAGAGAACCTACATCCTGTGGCCGGAGAAACCCCAAGACCAGGACTTGTTCTGGATCAGACTGGTACGCGCTTTGACAGACAAGGAGGAAGAAAGAGGAGGGGGGGACCTGGCGTGGCAGATTAGTTAAAACAAATGCCAGCTCAACATACTCATTAAAGCAATACTTCACTCCAACAGCGTGTTTGGCTTTTCAAGTAATGACAAAGACATCTTGAGTCGATGTTTTTCCCCTGCAAGCATCAATTCTTTGACTCCAGAAAACAGCGAGAGCCAGACATGGACATTTAGCTGGAAGCCAGTCGGGACACTTCTGACATGCAGCAAACAGCTAGCCTGTCTGAACACGTCCACCAACCCTCAAGTGTTCCATGTGCAGCTTTACGTTCGGGAAACCACAAACACTCCCACTGACTATGAACCAACACTCCTGCAGCAGTGCTACCAAGAATGAATGCAACCGAGCTGCTTCAACTGAACATGCCAGCTGGCTGCTCCTCACATGCCCATGGATGCGTGTTTGTGGCCTACGCTTAAAGAGGACATCGATTCCTGCCGATGCCATCGAGTTTGTAGATTCTGGTTTTTGTTTGCAGCTTGTGGACAGTGTCCCCGTTAGCTTTGTGGCTGGCTCTTAAAAGAAGTGATGCAAGCAGGAAGAATGTTGATAAGCTCAAGGCACCTATTTAAGTTCCTGAGAGGCAATTCTTTAACTTTTCATTGCCTTCAAAAATGCATAAGGGATTTTAACACCCCCCCCCTCCGAAAAAAACCAAAATGTATTTCCAAACACTTCATTTATTTAATGTTATACATTCAAATGAAAATAAAAAATATTCATATATATTTCATATAGAGCTAATAAGCAAGGTACAAGTTTAAAACAAGACACAGTCTTCCATATGGCATATATGTATATATACACAAAGCGTGGTTTTGAATACTATACAGTGTGTTTCCATAGCTGCACAGGTTTCATGGATGTTTGTATTCTTCACTCAGTTGAGGCACAACTAGATTTCAGTGAGAGGTCAGGGGTCGGGCCAAGTGCTTCAAGACTGCCGCTTACAGTAAAACGTTTCAATCTCAACATCTAAACAGTAGGACTTGCAAAGCAAAGCTTATTAGTGTTAAGAGTTTCACACTGAAGCATAAACTAGGAAAGATGAGGCGACGTTCTGCGATTCCAATGACACTGTACAGTCATGCACGGACCTAAATAGTTGGTTTTATGATACTCTCGCACACCAAAGTATAATCTGAGCAAACAAATGCAGGTTTTAAGAAACTTAAAAAAAACAAAATCAGTTTTCAACAACAAGTCACAGCTGTTCACTTAATTTGACACGAGTCGTTTGGTTGCACTGCAATAATTAATTTTAAGTCACTACACCAATTTGAGACAGATTAAACAAAAGCTTCCTCAAGTAGTCAAGTAATAAGTGCAATCCCACCCCCTTTCCCCCTTTGTGCGCGCGCACACACACACACACACACACACACACACACTCCACTTTTATAAAAACACTCTCATACCAGCAAGTTCAGAATCACATCGTTTCCACTGTCAATCAAACCAAAGTTATGGTACAGCAGATACCCCAACAATCAATCGCAAACCATACACAGATCCAGTAGTTATGTACAACATTAAAAATTATTTAAAGAAATTGTAACAATAATAAAATACAGCAGGTACTTAATTCATACTGGGAAATATATATTATTCATATTGTGTTTTGCTGTCAGTTTTGGCTTGATGGAGCATCACCCAAAAAAATGCTGTTTATCCCTCACAGCTTATTAACACATTCCTACTTGGACAGACTATATAGATCTGTATTCTTTTTTCTTTTTTTTTCCAAAGAAAACTAGACAGGATTCATTCCGTAAAACATTTTCCGTTAATCAAAAAAAAGAATATTTAACAAAAACATGACAACTTGGAGGGATAGAAGCAGCAGGTCCAGGGTCAAGAATTGACTTTGCTTTCCTACTTCCTTTTATGGGTCTGTAGCTGATGCTGGCACAGTCGTGGCAATTTGACCAAAAAAACAAAACAAAAACAAAGCCAGGAGAAACTTTAGATTCTAGATCATTTAAATCTTTTTGGAATCCTTTGCTTCAAAGAGCTTCATGCGCTCCTGCACGGTCAATCCCTCTTTCAGGCTCTGTTAAAGAAAACAGACGACGCCTTCATCATGTGGCTGGGACAGACGGTTCAAAAAGCAGCTTTTGACTTGTTATGATTTCATCGTAGCAGCCCATCAGGTTTTTCTCTTTTTTTAGACAAATACTGCCTGTTAGACATACAGAGTCGATATCATGAATATCATGCAAGCACCTAAGATCGAATGGGTCACAAACAAGACACAAATCACAATTACAATGGTTTTACATTGACGAAGACAAACAATTCTTCCAAACCAAACTCAGCCTCAGAGTCAGACCCAGTACACACACTTGTCTTCTAGAGGGAGCTCAGTGCGTCCGTGTCTGATGACAAATGCTCATTTCTCCAAGTCCTACTTTAATGCATCGCACAGGTCACCGTGAGCTGCCGCAGTATTTTGACAGGCCCTCCAATCACGGCCCGTCAGGTAGGAACGGTCTTTGTTGGTGGGACAAAGCTAAACGATAGCTCATAATTTGACATTGACTGAACACCTTCTTAACCAGGCGTTCTGAGCTTCTTTCCTAGACCTTGCGCCCGAATTAAAACATTCAATTGTCTGCCGTTGAGCAAACAGGCATATGTCCAAGTAGGTGCTCTCTGCCAGCAGCACAGTTGTGAGTATTGGGACAGACTCTAATTCTTGAGCAACACAAAGATGACGTCTACTGTGAACTAGACACAGTCACACTAGGACATAACAGGTTACCCAGTTAGGTGTGGTCGTTGGCGGTGGCTCAAGTGTTAATGCTCGCAGCTGAACTATTTGACTAACGGGTGGAACACTGCAGTCGGCAGTCAGGTGGTGCAGGCGGGGGAGAGGAAGGGTTTTGAAGAGGGATGGGGGTGGGGGATCATGCAGGGACGAGCATGCTTTGCACTACATCATGCTATACCTACAGCACATCTCGGGGCAAGGATTTTTTGGGGGGAGGGGGACCACCCCACATTGGGAGTGTCAGCTATCCCAAGAGACCTGTTCAGTGACAGACTGACAGGACAAAACAGACAGATGACAAACTGCCAGACTTGCCATTGAATCTATGTGGTGGCAACAATTCATGATAAATTCCGAAAAAGCAAATGCTGGAGAAGTCACACAGTAAACTTCAATGATGGCTTAAGACTGCAAGGACTTGGTAGCATGAAAGGTTCTGGACACTCACCTTTGACCTTATGCCTCTTGATTGCTTGGACGTTGTTGATTGTTCTTTTTTCATGAAGTCTGGGTTACTTTTTGATTTCATTATATCTTCAGAAAGCAAAATAAAAACAAAAAAACAGCGATGTGGTTACGAGCACTGAACTCCGTGTGGAAACTGCTAGATGTCAATTCAACACCACTGAACGAATACACGCCAACTGAAAGCTAGATTTCCTGTGTTCACTTGAGTCACTGGTTTTTCCGATTGAACTTCCACCTGAGAGTGATTTAAATTTCTGCTGTCTAGTCAGCAATATCCTGCCCATTATCATCACCCCAATTTGTTCAAAATCTTGCTGAATTAATCACTCTTGAAACCATCTAGCCATTTAACACTTGATATATTGCCTTCTTTGCCGCATATTTTTTGGAGTGCCTAGATATTTTTTTTCCCCAAACAATGTACTGGATTTGCATTTTCTCCACGGCGTGACTTTGGTTTACCGTATCCAGATGTGATGGTTCCGTCGACAGTCCTCTCGCCCAAAGCTTCTGTGGCGATGAGCAGCTTCTCCTTCAATTTGCTAATATCACAGTCGGCCTTTGCTTTCACAATGCTGAGCTCTGTATAGATGTCTTTATATTTATCTGTGGCATATTTCTTATCCTGTTGGAAAGAGAAATGAATCATACAGCCTCTGAAAGTATTTCGAATCAAGTCCTTCATAAAAAGTATGTGTCATTCATGAGCCTCGTCTTGAGTTACCCTCAAAGCAGACTGCAGTTCGTCTTTCAAAGAGTGGATCTCCTGTTTCAGATACTGGATCTCTGATTCCTTAATTCGAAGCAGCACCTGTAAGGTGAAGAACAACGGTCAAAAGACTGAAAATTCCTGAGTGTGTACATGCACACCTTCATGCTGACACTAACCTCCAGCTCATACACATCTTTTCCCTGCGTGAGAGGTGACAGTGCCGTCTCGCCACTGAAACACGAGCGCATCCGAGTGATCTCTGCAGTCAGTCGGTTATTTAATTCCTGATGGGCAGAGTGGAGTTATCTATTCAGCTGTGGACAAACTTGCCTTTATATGTGCGGCTGCACATGTTGTTTCTCACCTGGTTGTGAGCGTTGAGCTCCTGGTTCTCTCTCTGACACTGCCGGAGGGCCTGCCTCTCAGCCTCCAGCGCCTGGGCCAGGTGAGCATTCTCCAGACATTTCTGAGAATACTGCTCTGACAGAACCTCCAGTTCCCTCTGAATGGACTGCAGCTCCTCCCTACACAGTCAGATTATCATCCATCAATTCTCCTCTTACAAATTAGCAAACAACACTTTCTAAACCAGATTAGAACAAAGAGGACCCCATCAGAGAACAGTTCATGAGCAACGTGCAAGCATTTGTTTTTGTTTTTTTGTGGTTCTAAGGTTTGAAAATAAGAGCCATGTCAATGAACATGTCCGTCCTTACTCGTATTGTAATCGAAGTTCATCAATATCAGAGTTGAGTCCACTGAGCTGGGAGCGCTGGGTCTTCTCCAGTTCCTCCTTGTGTGCATTCTTCATAGCTTCAATAGCTGGAATAAAGACAGTTTACATATTTACCTTCGCGTGACACTATTTAAACTAACCAGTTTCTGACTGATGACACAGATAATTCTACCAGCAATAGTGGCAGCGGTCTCCTCAGCTAAAAGCCTCTCTCGCTCCTCCATGAGTTTGGAAATCTCCCTCTGATGCTGCCTCTGGAGGTCTTCAATCACCTTCTGGTGTGTTTCTTCCATTGCTGCAAAGCCACGCTCACACGTAGCCTGGGATGGAGGCAAATGTTCATCAGCACGAGATGAATTTGGCAGAAACCAAAGTAGTTATGTCAGTACAATGTCTATTATGACACTATTCTAAATGCTGCGTCATGCAAGCTCAAAGATGAAGCTATCCAAGCGTTTCATGACCCAAAGCCCAGCTACGTTAGTGAGAAAGCCAGTAAGAATGAGGTAGCACTGCAGAGACTGAACTTCATTCCATTACTGAATGTGGGAAAAGGGTGTAGCTGCCATGTTGAAGAAAGACAATTGAGCAGAGTACAGTTCTGCATTCATGTGTTCGGGATGAACTGAAATTTTACAACCTTCTTTTGATTGCTTTACTCGTGTATAACGATTGTGATGTCCTGCTGATCCACATCTGGAGGCCAATCAACACTATTGGTGGTACAATCGTAAATCACACACCATTTCCCAATTCTGGTAATATTAGTAGATACAACAAACAAATGGTTGTTCAGCTATTTCACTATTAACTACTTTCTCATATATTCAAATAAATTCATTGGCTAAGGTAAAATTAAAGAGCAAAAACCTTCAGACTTTCAAAGTCTCTCTGGTATTTCTCTCTCAGGCTGGCCACATCCCCTTCTAGGTGCTTGTTCTCCAGTTCATCCCTCATGGTGTTCATCTGGGTCTCCAGCTCCTGGATCCTGTCCTTCAGAACCACCATGGAGTCCACCTCCGACATGGTCTGTGGATCAGCCCCTTTCCCCTGCTCCTCCTCTTCCATTGGTGTTGCAGCCTCATCAAAGGGAGACATATTGGGATTCTCTTGGACCATCTTGTCCATTTGGTGCTCTTTGAGACATTGGATGTTTTCCATATATTGGGAATGCAACTTTTCAATCTCCTCCTTGTGGATCTGCTGAAACCCACAGATCCTCTCTTCAAACTGCTCCTCTAGTTTCCTCACATAACTCTTATGCCGCTCCTCCATGCTCTCCATGTTCCCCAGAAGAACCTTCAGTTTTTTTTGGCTGTCAGCTGTGGTCTCCACGAGGGCCAGCTCTGTCGAAGCCCGGCCTTGCTCTGCTAAGCTTAGCTCTTGCTCATGCCTCTGCTTCAGTTCTTCAATCTTCTTCTGGAACTGGTCTTCCAGAAGGGCCAGCTGCTCCTGTTGCTGTGACAGCTGGCTCACACGTTTGCTGATCTCACTCTTGAGGGTTTTGTTCTCATTCTGGAGAGTGGCTACCGTCTGTGTGAAGTTCTGACGCTCCTCTTGCAAGGATGCTTCATATTTCTCTTGGATTGCACTAACACTGCAGGCATGCTGCTGGACAAGAGCATCCATGTTCTGATGGGCCCGTTTACACCAGGTAAGATCTTGTTCATGCATGGATCGCAACCTACATGCAACATAAGCTACTTGAGCCTGGATAAGGGCTTCGCGCATACAAATAGAGGTACTTGTGAAACTGCGTAACGTTTGGTGCCCTACAAGAGAATCGATCATCCTAGCAAGTTCAGGATGGTTCCCACTGCTTTCCAACTCTTGAGCAAACTTGTGGAGGACTGCAGCCTGTCTTTGAAGCTCAGTAGCCAGATTGTAATGTGCATTTTGAAGCGAGTCCATAGAGTCAAGGCCACAAGTCGGCATTTCTTCAGCCAAGTGTCTGTCTACAATTTCCTCAGCTAGGTCTCTAGCCTCGTCCAATTCAATCTGCTCCATGTAAGGAGCAAGCTCAGGAGGGCGGACGTCAGCCAACTTTGGTTTACCAAAGCCAAAGTTGTTTTTTATTTCTTTTATTACATTCTTAAGATCAGACCTTTTGGACGCTTCAATAATGGCTTTCAGAGCCATTTCCCTTTGATATACGTTGTGATGAGCTTCAGCCAACTCCCTTTTAAGTAGTTTGAATTTCTCTTCATAGCAAAGCTTAAGGCTTTGAATGGAGTAAGCCAGCTCTGCTTTAATTAAAGTGTTGAAGACAGCTGTAGCGTCAACATCTGAATCAGCTGCAACACTGCCCTCTCGTGATGTAGCAACATCTGAGACTTCACACTGGGACTCTACCTTCTCCAGTTCTCTCCAGAATGCACTCTCCAACATCAACTTCCTGGTTAAAACATCAGCATAAATTACAGCAAAACAATCTTTTTCACTTCTTTTAATGTTCTCTACACTTTCCCATATGTCAGCAAGAGCTTGTAGAAGGTCTGACTTGGAGGTCTGTAATAACAAAGCCATTTTGTTCAGAACTGCAGCCTCAAAAGACAGGGTTTTGGCAAAGAGATGTATTGCTTCTTTATCGACTGTCTCTGGGGTCTGAGTTTGAGGAACCACTTGTGATTGCTCCTCCAGGGTCTTTTGTCCTTGGCGGATATACAGCGAAGCATTGAACAACTCGTTTTCTATCTCTGACAGTGAGTGAAGCTGTGAATCTGTGGTTTCATGAGAGCCGCTCAGAATAGCTTTAACTTTCTCTCGACTCTTTTCCACACACACCAGGGCCTTGGCATAATGCCTATTGGCAGCACCATCCTGAATCCCACAACTAAACTCATTGCAAGGCTTCTTTTCCACCATCTCTAGACTAATCTTGGGTGCATCTTCAGCTGGTGTGGATCGTTGCTCTTCTAGATTCTGAGTGAGGTTTCGTAGCTTCTCCTCTGTGGACAGCAGTTTAGTCTCTAGGGCGTGTATAATGGAGATGAATTTCTCCGGGTCAGTAGCATGTGGGAAAGTGATATCAGAGGAGATGTTTTCCTCAACGAGATGGACGTTTTCGGGGTCAACTTTTTGCTGTGTGTCTACAAAAGTACTGCTGACATGGCATAAGTCCAGGTCCTCCAAATTGTTGTATTTTTGGCACTGAATGCTGGAAAAACGGATCCTTGGTCTCTTAGCTTGGAACTCCTTATCATCTGTTGAGTTTTCAGATTTTGAAGTATTTTCAAAAGAAAGTGAGAGCATTGTGTTTGGTGAGGAGGAAGTTGATATTTTAACCCTTTCCCTCATGCTCTGTTGAGGGATTTTTTGCCTTCCTGTGTGTAGATCAGCATAGCCTAGCTGCAAAGCATTGAGGTGCTGCTCCAGCTCTAAAATGCGGTCCTCTGCTACCACCAGCTTGGCTTTCAAATCTTTCTCTGCACTACAGGGCTCAACCTTATCTAAAAGGCTTTGACTCATTTGACAAAGGAGATCCTCTTTAGCTTGCAGTTTCTGTTCCGTTTCCTCCAAGCTGTTGCCAAGTGCAGTCATTTTAACAAGTGCCTCTTTCAAGTCCTCTTCCTTGCGTTCCACCAACCTCTCATACATTTCTTTTGTTTGCCGGATCTCTTCCTCCTTTTCCCTAAGAAACTGGCTCATTTTCTGAAATTCTAGGGTAGCCCTCTCATATGAGTTTTCTAGCGTGTAGTAATCTGCCTCCTCTGTCTCCAGGCGACTGCGAAGCTTGTTCACCTCCCGGTCTGCCTCTGCTATCTGATTGAGGAGCTCCTGACAACGACAAGTTAGACGACTCCGCTCTTCCTCTAGCCTTCGCACACTCTCCCTCAAAGACTCAACCATGTTGGTCTTCTGGGCTAGCTCCTCTTGCAACTTTAGCATTTCCTCCCTGTATTCCTTTCCTCCTGAGGCATGCTGTCCTCGTAGCAGGGCCTCCACCTGCTGCTCAGCCTCCAGCAGTCTTTCCTCCATTTCTTTCCTTGCATTTTCAGCTTCTGCCAATCTTCTACACAGATTTTGTCTTTCCCTCTCATGACTCTCTTGAATGGTGTGCTGTTCCTTCCTCAAGCGCTCCTCCTTCAGTGCTTGACCTTCTTCTGTGGCACTTAGTCGAGCAGTCACCTCTTGCAGCCTTTCCTGTAACCTCTGGATCTCTCTCACGTGGTCTCGCTGCAGGGCCTGCTGCCGCTCAAGATGCCTCAAGGCCTGGTTTCTCTCTAAGAGGCTGGCCTCTACCTCACGTAGTCTATCTTCACTATCCTTAAGCTGGGCTCTTAAAGTGCTCTCACTGCGTCCATATTCCTCCTCCTGCTCTTTCGAGCGTTCTTGCTCCAACTTAAGTTCATTGCGCATACGGGCTACAGCCTGTTCACTAGCAAAGATTTCAGCCATTGCAGAGGCTAGCTTAGCCTGCAGAGCCTGAATGTCAGACTCATGTCGGTCGACAGCATTCTGGGCTTCAGTGTAGCTTCTTTTGAGGGTCTTTATCTGCTGGTGAGCAAGGTCCTGCTTGCGCTTTTGGGCCTCCAATTCACCCTGCAAGTCTCGGTTCAGCTTGTGTAAGTGTTGCCACGGTACTCTGTGTGGCGAAGAGGAAGGGGATGTTGCACTCTTGGAAAAAAGATTGATGAGACAAGTTTTATTAATGACATTAGTTCCCCCTTCCTTATAAGGAGAACCACATCTCTGAGGTTACCAGGAAAATAAGTTCTCTCCTTTGTTGATATCAATCTCTGGTTTGGTAAGCTTTTTTTTTTTTCCCCCCAAACTTCCACTGTGCTTTTTCCAGGGGTGACTTGTAAATGGAAAGTTTTGAATGAATACACACACAAACACCAATACATCCTCGAAAACAAACAACAAAACCTCAGTGATAAATGGAGTGATCAAAAATTAAACCAACTAGTAAATGTGACATCACATGGTGATGTAAGACACACACACAAAAAAAAATCCAACATGGCTGTGTGATAAGTTCACTTATAACCCATTAGTGCACAACAAAATAATCTATGAGTTCAAGAATGTTTCCGAGACACCAAATGCATGCAGAAACCAAGCTGGGAAAATGGACACACACAAACGCGCGCACACAGCACAGATAAACAGAGGAAAAAGCACAGCGCAAGGCTTCTTGATCAAGTTTCTTACCTTCAGTTTATCTGTTCAACTCAAATATTTTCCCAGGAGATGTGAAACTCCATTACAAAGTTAGTGAAAAATCATGCTAAGAACACCACAACCATGCATCAGTTTCATGAGAGTAAGCACCCACACCTGTTAGTAGAATTCATACACGTTACATTAAACACACATAAATCTAACCCATCCTGACCAAGTACACTGTAACAAAATGTAGACCATTTCTATTACATTTACAACCCTGGCTTTAATTCTTAAAACACCAGAATTTTTTTTGATAAATTAGGTATGCAAGTAGGGCACAGTGTAAAACATTAATGCTGCATGATGGATGGGGAGAGTAGTACCTGCAGTACATAGCCCTCTCGGGCACTTTGTTCCCTCCCTAGAGCATCTTCCAACTGCTCTTTTAAAAGACTGTTCTGTTTCTGCAGTTGGTCCAGCTCCTTCTGCTTCTGGCCCAACTATGCACAGGATGAAAAGAAAAAAATAACTGACAGGAAATTCTCTGATGAATTGTATACGTACGACCGCACTGACAGAAGACCAACCTCTTTGTCTAGCAGCGCAGCAAGCTCATGTGCTGGCAATCTGTCAGGGTTACCAGAGTTTCCTGTCGCTGAGTTGATGGGTACTTGCTTCTCTTCTCTTAAGGGTGTCGTTTCCACCTGATGCCATCGCTGCTCGATCTCTTCCTGAACACCTGAGGTTCTGCTGTCCTTATCACCCGGGTGCATGGCTGTAGGGTGGTCTACTTCCATTTTCCCCTGCTCTTGGCATTCAGCTGTTGATGGCTGTACTGGTGAAGTAGTGTTCAGTGTGGACGTCATGGTAACCGTAACAGTATTTGGCGTGTGATTTGTACTGTGTGGTGGGACACCCCTCCTGACATTCTCCTTCTCTGCATCTTCTATTGTAGAAGGTGGGTGAGCACCTGATACAGAGGAGGTCTGGACGGAGGAGGTAGAGACGGGAGATGAAGCTAAAGAGGAGGGCGAAGAGGAAGGAGAGCAAAAGGACGAGGTTGTGGAGAAGGATGAGCTGAGGTCAACTGTGTCTGCTCGCTCCTTCACAGGTTTGTCTGTCTGTTCCATTTTGAACTCAGACCAGTCAAAGGTCTTTGAGCGTCCCTCTCGTCTCCGCTCACGAACTCTGCTTTTTCGTGGCTCTGATGGAGGGGTGGGCGCACTGTGGCCAGCTGGCTGCCTGTGTAAATCTGTCCTGGGGGTCTCAGGGCTGGGGCTCGGTTCAGGGGTGGTCTGCGGACATGGCTCCAATACCACTTGGGCTTTTATCTTCTCATCAGGGAGGGATCTGTGTAAGAAACAATTACACAGAGTTCAAGTGTCCTTCCTTGAAATTCCATCAGCTCAAGCAAACAACAAACTTTGTTGTAGTACTACAACAACAACAACAATTCACGCATTACTGACAATGTATTTTACATTCAAAAGCATGAATTAAAAAACATCTATAATATGCATGAAAATCAAAGCATTAACAGCAAAACGCTACATGACACTATGCATTGGGCTGAGAACAGCTGTAGTTCACAGTTATAATCCTGAGTGAGCCAGATGGCAGATGCCTGCCTTTAGCCGCTATGTTAATGCCATTTATGCAGTAGCGTTATGTGAAGAATGTATTTGCAGTAAACTGCTCACTGGCATGAGTTACGCAGTTGAGCATTTTTAAAAAGTGACATGACTGCCTAATCTGTTTTTGTCACGTTGTCCTGAGGTTTTTGGGAGGTGTGACCAGGGGGAAAATGAGAAGGGACAGAGCTCAAGAACGAGAAAGAGGTGTCTGGGGGTGTGAGGAGTCTGTAGAAATGCCAAAAATATCATAAATTCTCTCCTCGGAGATAGCTGCCAGAAAGACACACTGGCAGGGCAAATGCTGTGACTCAGCATGTACATGCTCACTTGCCAATTCATCAGGTACACTTACGTAAACCTAACGCAGCCCTGCAATAAAACCAGGCTTCATGAGGATTTTAATGTTCAGGTTTATTGAATTTGTGAGGTGTTGATTTATTTTAACAGCCATATTGTGGTTTGCAATATGTGGGGCTGTTGAAGAGTACCGCTTTTACTGTGAGATGAGTTTGTCAATCCTAACATGTAGGCCATGGAATGGAGAAAAATATTCGGAACGCTTCTCAGGATAAACAGACACCTCTCTCAAACAGATTCAGTTTGCGTACCTAATACATTGGCATGTGTGTCTAGACCACAGAAAAACAGCCGTCTGAAAAGCAAAACTCAACTTAAATTTTCCTTCATTAGTGTTTCCAAAAGTTGAGGAAATATGTCTCAGGAGTTCATACAGGCAGGTTGTTTGTTTACGTATTTTTGTTGTGTGTGTCAACAGTGGCACGGCTGACAAGGAGACATTACTCAACAATGACATGACATAGGATAGAAGACAAGCACGCTGAGGTAGACGTTGCCGAGCAAGAACATCACTAAATCGAGTAAAGTTACAGATTTAACACACAAGCTTTCCAACCTGGGCTTCAGAACGGACAGTTTCAGAGAGATGTTTTTCCTGGAAGCAGGTTGAAAACACACCGGTTGAGGAGAAAGAGGAAAGAAACGGTGAGGAGGAGAGCAGGATTAAGATCAAAGTGAGTGAGAAAGGCAGCAGTTTATCTGCCAGCGGTTCAGCTTTGATCCTCTTTGGGTATTACCGAGTGACATCGGGGGCAATAGTGGGTCGGGCATTCTTCATGATGGCCTGGATCCAGTTGCGACGGATTCCAGAGGTCATGGCTGACAGCGTGCATGCGCCCTCTTTACACTGAAAACAGAATAGCGTGGCGCTGAGATTAGTGACAAAGATGAGACACAAAGCCTTGTTTGAGAGAAACCACAATATTAGGATGAGATGATGTTAATTTACTGAATTTAATGCAATTCAAAGAACATGTCCAAATAATTAGACATGCAAGAGTAATAATTCAGAAGGAGTTATAAACTGCTATCAGGCTTTGCTTCCTGCCAAATAGACTAAAATGAGGGTTTAAAAAAAAAAGACTTTTAAGGCTGCAATTTTACATGGAAGAACATTTCATGAATGAAACCTGATGTTTTACCAGTACTCGCATAATGATAGAATGGATAATAATCATAAGTCTATTGCTGTCTTTGGTCCTTTTTCATTTGTTTTTTTCAATGAAGTCTTTGCTGTCAAGTTACATTGAGCTCGTGTTTTTGAGAAATTGAACTTCAAAGCAATACATCAACACTGAGGCAACAGCAAGCAGAGGGGAGAGTATTTTTAGGATTTTATTACACCTACATTTTTAGAACCATTTACACTTCTAAGTAACAGGATGTTTTATGTTTTATGTTCAGTACATTCGACCTACTGTGTAATCACAGCGCCACAACACCCTGCCACATAGCTGGACGGCAATAATGAGTGTAATGCAATGTGTCACCCCTCCTAACGTGTGCTGATCTGGCAAGCCTCAGCAGGCACGAGTGGAGGGTCTTTGGAGAATAAATGTCACTCAAGGCACATAAGCTCTCTACGTTGCCACAGTGGCAAAAAAAAATCTCCCCAAAAAAAGGGAGATATTCTGCTAGTTCATAGCTCAGCTGTTTGAATAGATTAATGTAAACCTCAACTGTAGTGCCCTCTAGTGGTGTGAATTCTAATGGACCACAGTTCTGCAGTGAAACTTTTACAAAGATAGTAATGGGTTTTAAGGGACCAGGTACTTTATTCCCAACATCAGGATCTAATAAAGTTGTGTTGAACTCTACAGTACAGCCCCTCCTAGTCTGACAGAGTAGCAGAGATTGTAGATATAAATACTGGAGTTATTAATTTCTTGACACCAAACCCATGTTGTTCTCAGCCAAAGAGACGACGATCCTCCCACTACTCTATTTCTGACTTCTGGGGAAGCTACATCAAGCAAATGTAAACAAAAGTAATAACCCTATAGATCCTGTAAATCACATTTAGACTAGATTTGTTTGGTAAGCTTAAACCACCCGCAGCAGAAAAAAAAACACCCAATGACATCAAAGAGATAATATTTGCATTATATTAAGTCACTGTACATGCCCTGTAAGTACCAACACAGCCTTCGAGAGTCTTCCGACATAAGTATTCTATCACAGGGCTGCAGCAGGATCCATATAACTGCATAGTTGTAGGAGCATGACGGCCCAGCACTAAAAGTAACATCTTCTTAAATGCTGTAGAACACACAAATGCTGTTAACCAGTTGAGGACTTTTGAATCCAAGAGGTGAGGTAAACTGATTACGCAGGATGAGGGGTACATGAGTTCAGAGAGACAAGCGAGGCTAGTAACGGCTGTGGCAGATTTAGACTATGAGGTCAGCCTTTCACAGAGAGATGACAAGTCAAGTGACATCCTTCATGATGGACAAAGAATCACTTCAAAAAGAGAAATGGCAAAACCTGATACCTTAAGTCGCACCACATGGTGTCTCCAAAGCTGTTTATAGACTCCCAGGAGCTAAACTGTGTAGACAATGACTTCAACCTTTACAGGTGATTTACGACGTGGTACAATTGATGACATGTATAATCAGAACTCACCAGGATTTGGAAACCGTAATTCCTCTGGACTGGGAACTCTTTGACGTCATAACATGTGGACAGATCGATCTCACCATCCAAGATTGAAGCCTGTGGGGGGGCACACACACAACAAAAACAGGATTCACTAGATTATTCAATTACATAAATTAAAAAAAAACAACAACCTGACAACTCTTACCTCCTCGGCTATTGAGTCCTTGTAGTACCTCAGACTCTGATCTGTGAGGACAAACCAGTGTTTTTTCCACTATGGGGAGAAGAACAAACAGCAACGATTGAATATTACAAGACAACTATGCACAATACGATGTCACGTCTGCAGGGACAGAAAGGGCATCACTTAATCCCTTGCATGACACATTACCATTCCGTCTTCATACAGCTTGGTCATCCATCCTTTTTTGAAGTTCAGCAGATCGGGCTGCAGTGAAGATAAAGCAGAAAGGTGTCCCGTGATTCAGATATCATTAAGAGGCCATTTAGTTAAAGACATGAAGAAAAAAAAATCAGAACAGTCGAGATCAAATATAAATATTTCTCAACCATTACAACACGAATCCTCATCAGGTTACCATCCCTCAATGATGTAATATATTATCAACATATTCAACATCTCGCTTAACTGTTGCATGTCTTTGCATTTGTTTACATTTATGTCACCACCCAAATTGCCAATACATGACTCCAGCTCAAGAGACAGACTGGCAGGAGCTGGACTTTCCCAGTGAAACACAAACTGCTGCAGCTCAAGTCTGTTTATAGACTAAAGTAAATCATTTGTCCAAAAAACCCTGGCCTCCACTCACTCAACTATACCTTGTTTCTGTTGAGCTTCATCAGGTGTGGCGTCACCGTCTGGCAGAGAGTCATTCTGACGCTTAACTGCCTTTCACCTCATATGTTGACGATCTGTTTCTTTCTTTCTGTCCCAGGGACATAAGCGCAACTGCAGTAGCCTCTGTGCTGGCTATTTATAATCCTCAGTAGCAGTGGCGGCAGTGGTGTGTCCATGTGTGTGACTGTGAGTGGGTGGGATTTCAGGCAGCTGCAGCTTAGTCACAGAAACCACCCATGTACTGACTGGATCACCGATACACCCAGAACAGACCTCCGATCAGTAGCAGACTGATGAGGACAGCTTTTCTAACTTTAATACACATGTGAAAATGGATCAATCACTGCTTACTCTTCCCAACTGTAGTATGTACTGATGTGGAAATTATATTATGGATTCTGAAGAACAAATTCGTTTTTTCCGTTTTAGATTTATTTTAATAAGAATTCCATATGACCTGACATGTGTACCCTTGTTCTCCTGGACACTGGACATGTCAAAAATCATGTTGCTATATTTTTATCTTGCATTCTTTAAATGCTGACTACATATCAACATCGTCAAAAATTTCCCTTGAAATATCTTGTCCTTTACCCTTGACACACTACCTGAGATGGACAAAACATGCCTGACAAGCCATCTAACATGTCCTAGGACAATGAAATGGAAAAGGCTTGTTCTATTTTCTATTGTGTATTAGTGTAGTCATTCATCACAGTCTGACCCTCCTTGTGTTGAAATCCTGCACCTTTTTTTGGCATGAGGGTGATAGAAAAACCAAGAGACGAACTCACTGTCCCTCACCTCAGATATCTGGGGTCAATCCCCAGCAGCAGCGCATCTTGACTAGCCTGAAGTTCCTTCAAACACAAGTGGTGTGTTCAAGGATTGCTAGCTTCTCTTTATTAGTTTTGTGGAAGGTTGTGCAAGGTTAAAAGCAATGTGACTTCCATAGTCATATTTACGGGGCTTTAAAAATACCTTGTTGACCACTGGTTTTGTGATGTGCACTTAAAAAATACCATAATAACTCACTGTCATTGAGGACTCAGTGACTCTGCGGTCCAGTGACTTGGCTCGCCTTAAATTCGCAAAAGTGGAGCTGGATACATCTGGAGAAGAACGATCCTTTCCTGCATCCAGTGACATCTCCTGTAAACAAAGTATTATGAGTGATTCCTTGTTGTGAGATCATCATGTCTAACTCTTGAAGTAAACATTAATCCCGACTATTTTACGACTCAAATGTTGTTTGAAAAGATGCAATATCACCATGATAAACAGAAGAAAGAGCTGTGGGACTAGCTTTTGTTCAAAAGATGGAAAACCTACAACAACCAGAATGCAATGGGCTCATGCTACTGTTCCGTGTTTGTAACGAAACACTGTCACTTTTTTTATTTACTCTTAACATGGCGGAGAGGCGGTTTTTGATTTTGATCACCTGAGTCTACAAAAATGGTGGGGACCTCTGGACACAAGCAATATGGAGAAAAGTCATTTATGCACTCAAATATAGCACCCAAACAACAGTGATAAAAAACCAGGTTGAAACTGGGTATTAAAAAAGGGGACAACATACATGCTTATCAGCCAGGTAGCGCCGCTCGCTGCGGCCTTGTCTCTGGATGCTGGTGATATTGGAGGTGCTTGTGTCCATGCGCTCCACGTGTTGACCCTCCTCAAACCGACCGATGACTTGAGAACGCCTAGGAGACAAACAGACCATTCTTTTTAAGGACTTACTCTTTACTTATCTTAATTATAATTACATGTTGACAATTTTCATAATAAACGTTTCCAGCGTGGGGGAAAAAAAATGAAATAAATTCTTTGCTCTTTAATGGCAAAGTATGCTTCACTTTGGAATGGTGGCAGAATCAGTTAGCATTAAAATAGAATTGATGCATGATATGATAGCAAATTTGAGCCAAAATCATCATCCATCATGCAGTCGTTTGAGTGCAGAAATCATTGACGGACTTAAACGTTCATATGCATGGTGCATTTTCTAACTGGACATCAATCTTGACTCAAAGCCCCCTTCAGACAATATGACAGACTACCCAAAGACATCAATCAAGAGATATGCCAAAGAATAAAGATTAGTGTTACATGACAAGATTAAACTTTGGAAGGAAAGGAAAAAGACAGGGATGGTGGATTAAACAAACTGCAGAAATAGCAGCAATGGCAACACAGGCGGCGTTACCTTAAGGCACTGCACTTGTTAATGTGTGTATTTGGATGAGAAAGAGAAGGAAGCTAAGCTGTTTGTACAACCAAACAAGTAAGTATGGACAGTATATACTGTGTAATATATGAAGTACTCCTATATAACAGTGTATGTGTGTGCTCCCAGGCAGTGCAGAGATGAAATGATAGAAAGCAGGAATCAGCGGTGACCAGCAGGGAACAGCATTGGGACAGGGGTGGAGGGGCTGGTTGAGCATTAGCTCTGAGAAGCTCTGTTCAGAAGCCCCTGGAAAAGATCAAAACAACAAAACCAACTAGCAAAGGTAGCCAGAGCAAGAGGTAGAGACCAATAGAAAAGTAACACATGCAAGTACATCCCCCAAATCATTAATGTGATAGCAATGCATCCAGTGATAATAGGACAGCAGCCACATGGTGGTGCTAATAACTAAAATGCAATGCAAGAATAGATTACATGACATGCTTTCTATGCGCCTTGAGGAAACGGTGGTTTATTGACGTGCCCCTCCACTTGAGATGTGTTGTTCCATCTTGTTACTTCACCTGGGCGAATGTTCGATTACAGAAAGGTTCAAACACGCTCACCTTAAATCCTAAGTTTTATGCTTTGTACAGTAATCATGGGTCATGCAACTTACACCTGTGCTAATGTGGAAACTTGAGACATGCAGTGCACATATGTTAAGCGTTTTCATTTTCAAAATCCCCTTTACTTGAATCTTTATCAAAGACTTTTCAAGGAGGGGTTGTTCATCCATATGCTCTCACCTTCGCTCCTCCCCAAACAACCGGGCCACCTCTTCCCTGCCAGGACTCCGTGTACGTGTTCTCAGCTCTTGTCGCTTCTTCTCTGAACGGAAAGCTTCATGGTAGGTCAGCCTGCGAGCCCGTGGCACATCTGATAGTGCTGAATACTCCCTGCCTGAGCGGCCCACCCTGGTGCCTCCACCACTGACACTACCAGTGCTCCCTCCACCACTGCTACGCCCCTCCCAGGTGGGTGTACTACCGCTGGGTTCAGAGTCCAGTGAGCTCTGGGAGGAGCTGATGGTGGAGTAGCTTGGAGAAACAAGTGTACCTGGAGAGGGGAGAGGATCTTGGGAGGGTTGATAGGGGGAAAGAGGGGGTTCGGACTCAGAGTTGTACCTGGGACTGGCACCTCCTAAAGAAGAGGAGGATGCTG
This sequence comes from Aulostomus chinensis, assembly GCF_037954235.1. Classification (NCBI taxonomy): domain Eukaryota; kingdom Metazoa; phylum Chordata; class Actinopteri; order Syngnathiformes; family Aulostomidae; genus Aulostomus; species Aulostomus chinensis. Next base: position 11,039,339 of record NC_141342.1, read on the forward strand.
AAGAGGACAGGGGCAAATACTGTGGTGGCTGTGACTGCTGCACTGGTTGTGGAGAGGGCTCTGACTTGGTCTTCTCCAGGGAAAAGTAACCACTTTCCACTCGTACCTTTCGTCCAGTGCTCACTGTGCCACCATCTAGGAGTAGAAACATTATTTAGACACAGCTAATGGCAGTTTACACTAGGGCGAGGATGTGCCATGTGATAACATGTTTCTGGAAGTCACCAAGAGTTATGATCTCTCAATATGATGGTAAATGGACTCAATTTTATATAGCGCTTTTCTACCTTAGCGGCACTCAAAGCGCTTTACTGTGTCATCTCTCATCACCCATTCACACACACACACACACACTCCACACTGATGGTGGAGGCAACCATGCAAGGCACCAACCTACTCATCAGGAGCAATTTCGGGTTCAGTATCTTGCTCAAGGACACTTCGACATGGTCACCGGGGTCGAGGATCGAACCAGCAACCCTTTGGTTGCTAGGCGGCCACTCTACCCCTGAGCCATGCCGCCCTAATGTATACTAATATAAATATAATGTAATAATATCAGTATGTACAGATGTGAAATGTGTATTTCCCACTGTCCTAACCATCTTGAGTCCTGGTGCCAGAGTCTGGTTGGCTCTGGCCCAGTTGGCTGAGACAGGAAGCACTGCGGCTGCAAGGGATGGTGGCCCGGCTCCAGCGGCTCTCCTCCTGCCACAGAGTGGCCCGGCTCATTGGGACACGTTCAGCACTGGCGATACTGCTGGGAAGGCATGGGATGCTGCCTCCACTGGTGCTGCTGGTTACAGTCACCTTGGCGGGGCCTGGCTCCTGGGTAGGGGTTTGGGTGGGAAGGAGTGGGAGGGAGGAGGAAAGGACATGATGGGAGGTAAGGTCACAGAAACACTACATAAGGAAATTAGGAAGGAGATTAAAAGAAAAATGAAATAATTTAAATGGATTTGAATACTAAAAGCTTTCTGTTACTGTTGTCACTATTGGTGAAATTATCAGGAGCATGTGTGGAAAGAAACAAGACTTGAAAGTAAGTATCTAATTTGAACCAAACAACTATATTTCTGAACAAAAGCCCAAGTAACTCACTTATTCGGAGAGATTTTTGAATTAAAAATCTGATTAATTGAATTATTTAAGCAAATTAGCTGTTGGATTCAAAGCTTGATGATAGAGGCTACTAAAGTAATTGGCAGAAGAGGCTTTCACTCATGAGGAACAGTGTTAACACAGGAAAGTGACCCACAAATGTTTTAACCTGAAATGTGTCAATCACCAAAAACATGCTGAGATTCACTCTGAAGTGTTGAAGAGAAGCAAAAACACATTGAGGTTTCACTCTTCACCTGGACTGATTGGTATTATGATATGTATCATTTTATTGGAAGCTATCTTTATTTATCTCCAAGCCTTTAGCAGGTTAAAGAGTTTGGCCTGGCTCAACTCACTGGGTGTCCATTCATGTCTTCAGTGGAAAAACGCCGGCTTGGAGTTTCCCCAACCTGCCAATCACAAAAATTCTTCGACATTATTTATCATTACTACAGGTATCAGGGCCTCACCTTGACTTCATGAGTTGTTTCTGTCCCATTTAAGCAATGAGTGTCTTGTTTCTCTCCCATTCAGGATGGAAAAAGTTGGAACTACAAGTGGTTTAGCAAACCAACTAAACTGTTTAGGATTACAAAATGACACACCAGTAGTTAGCACTCTTTACCGTTACATCTTGTACTCCATCAGGTGCTTTAGTTCTGTGGCACTGCCCAGAAGGCAAACAAATGTTACGATGCACGGGAATTTAAAAAAGAGTTTCATAACACTGGTCACCTGTCAAGTAACCAAGAAGGGAACGTGGCGATGTGTAAAAAAAATGGAGCACACAAAGGTGGATTCACCTCTGATAATCCCGACCACATCCCAAAACAATCAACAAGGCCAGGACACAATGATTGTACTGACATGAGAAAAGCAAGCACAATCATCCTAACACATCACCAACTCTGTTATTCAAGCTGTACTCAGTTCATTAAAGACACAATGAAACAGTTCATTTTATGTTAGATACTGCATCCAATAGGTCACATAGTTGTACCGTTAAGATAAAGCTGCAATTTACAAAGATGAAATCCTAGTTTCATTGCATCTGTATGATTTAATTGTGACGAGGGCGTTTCCACAAAATAGGTCAACTTGCAGTTGAAGCATCACTCTAGAGTGGGAGGAAGCTACTAACCTACTACTGGCATGTACCCAGCTCGCTTCCTCTGCTGTAAGGTTAGTTCTAAATAATCTAGAATGTTTATGGAGAACCCGTTGATGTACCGCGATTAGTCACTCATGGAAGTAATATGATGCATTACTGTGCATTTTATATCGGAGAAATATTTTTAAAAAGGGATGAAATATTACACCTCAATCTACAGAATTGTGTAACCTAAAGTGCAAAGGCTGAACCACCAGAGAGATACTGTGTATGACAAACAAAAGGAGCATACAGCTGGCCTAGTAGACTTCTACGATTAAAGAAAATTAAACTAAAATGACAGGGTCATCACAGTGTCAACCCCTCTACCTCCAGAAAAGCTGTCTGGTTCTCCTAATGATGGCGCCCTGAATCAGACAATGAACCTCTGAGGGAATTTTTTTTCTGCACCCATCACAAATTTGGCCTCACTTCAAAATGAGGTTGGGGATGGGAGAAAACTGTATCTCATGGTGGGTGGGCTGTAAGATAATATGTGATATGCTCATTATTCATCTTGTCACTGAAAGCATTATTATGGTGATGTAACTTCACAACAGTCTCTACAACGCTGTATGTGCGCATACCTATAAAGCTTGCACCAGCATGAAAACTTTAATTTTCACTCCTGCCAAGCGGTTCATAGCCAACGGAAAATGACTCATCTCGTGCACACTGTTTAACACAATCATGTTTTGGTTGCTAGGTGCTGAAATCTTTAAGCTTCATAGATATTAAATATTGTTTAGTCTCCCCAGACACTTCCCTGCTCTTCAGAAGAGAGATTCTGTCCTGAGTCCTACAGGGTGGTCAGTGTGCAAGGTCAGGTAATGAACAGAGCTACTGCAGATTCACTGTCCAAACATGCCTTTACAGAATGACTTTGACAAGCAAATAACCCACAACTCACAGCACTGTAATAAAGACACAGGTGTGCCTTTTGGTGGTGTGTATTGTGGAAGAAAAAAAAAAATCTATTGCAGGGATCAATTTATTTTTAATCCTATAACAGATGCCTCGGCAACAAATAATTTAATTAAAAAAAAATGTTCATCATTTTTATCATAAGAATTTATACCTGCTGAGTTTACTTAAATTCAGAGCTTTTGAGTGCCCCCCCCCCCCCCAAATTCTGCTCTGTTTGTGAAAGGGTCTTTGATCAAAACATTCCCCTGAACTCAGACACTTACCGGGAAAAACAGTCAACCATGCCCATGAGGTGAATGACAGAGCAGCCCCGACAAGGTTACAACACCTGGTCTATTAGTCAGAAGCTCTCAGTCGTGTTGTTTAAAAAAAAAAAAAAAAAAAAATGGTGCCGATTTTTTTTTCTTTAAAATCGTGCAGTTACTATTAACCTCGAGTTTTGGCTCAGGGATAATTTGACTGCCTGCAAGTGTTGTACTGAAATCTCAAAGTGCAATCTATCAATGCGTCTACATTGTGGGTTACTTGGCACTGCAGCTAATGCATACACACAAACTGAACTCAGAGCTCACAATACCCATCAAGTGGCATGTCATGTCACTCAGGAATGCAAATATGAATAACATCAACTGTTGAGTATGTTGTTGGCGGAAAGCGAGTGCAGTTTGAATGGAATGGAAAGCCTCCACAGTGCATACTTCCACCACGCGTCATACTTAAATATGTATATACCGCTGCTTTTTTAATGGCAGTGAGTCGCATTGCCAAATGGGAGTAGCAGTGTCTCCAAAAACTGATTTATTTGTGCCTGCCTCTGCACGCACATGCACCTCACCCTTGTACCAGTGAGGATTGGTTCATAGTTGTTTCATTTACTTAAATCTCGCTACTGTTGTGTGATCATCAGCAGGGTTTCAATTTTCATCAGCGTCAATGAAAAGAAACTGTGGTGACGTCTTTAGATGCTCTGTAGTCTTACCTATTAGAAATTCATGTGTGAGACTAGATGAGTTACCTGCTGAGTGGGCGGATCAACCTTGCGCTTTTTCTTCTGGTTTTGCTTGTTGGTTCTGGGGTAGACAGTCAGAGCCTCCTGCCAGCTGAGAAGAGTGAAATAGTCAAAAAAGTGTTCCCTAAACAAAAAAAAGTCAGCTGATGTTTTAGCCATTACTGATCTATCACTGGCCGATCACAGATCAATCCTGTGCGTAAATGTTTTCTGACACGGGCTGATATTGAAAAACTTTTTTACAGCACATAAAATTCAGAAAAAATACCACCTATAGGAGGTTTTTTTTTAAAAAATGGTATAACATAGTGTGTCCTGCAGAGAGCGCTCTGGCCCTTTCACCTTATTTATTTCACCATTTTATTTGGTCTTAATCAAAAAATAGTTCACATTACAATACATGACTGTTTAAATAAAGAAAGTAATTGGTGTAAGAAATTAGCCCTTTAGCATTACACAGTCATATCAGCACAAACCTGGTGCACAGTTAACATAAAAAGGGTCTATTTTCAGTCAAGCAGTAAAATTCACCGAACTGGTAGCATATATCAACAACTGATTTTTCACTCCTCTAAAGTTGGTATGGGGCTTAAAAATACCATATCTAAAAATCATGGACCTATGATGGATCAATAGTTTCACAAAGACAAAGTTTTCCTGAAGGAAAAAATAAATCATTTCAAATTTGGTGAATCGCTCATTTCAGAGTATAATATGGTAAAACACACAACACTTACACATCCCAGCAGGAAGAACCTGGTCATACCTGCCCCTTTCTTAACATAAGTTATAGCCGTAGATGGCCATCCCTCCCATGTTTACTCCTTAAACCCATATAGTTGCAAGGACTAACAAAAATAACAGCTCCAAAAATAACACAGTCTGCTTCGCTGATGCGGAAACGCCATCTCACACCATGAAGTACATTGCTATGGTCTCATTTCATACAATTCCCAGGTCATTTAACTGCTCTCAAAAGATTAAGAATTCCTGTACGTTTACTAAAAAGACAGTTGAATAGAAACGCTGAACTAATCTTATCATGAGTCACTTCACAGTTGGAGATGATGGTATAAAATATATGGAAAGTGCAGTTGGTACAGTAGCAAAATAGCATTTTGACTCAATCACAGTAAGAACCATCTTGTATTTTGGACACTCATCCACATGATGAAGGTTATGGAATACTGTTAGCCTCTGTGCATCAAATGATCTGACATTATGCATTCGACCGCTCCACCCTACTTCTCATTACAGAATGCCATCCTACATCTTCCAAAACAAATCCACCCTCATACATGTACAGATGCAATATAGAAGTATCTCACTGCACTGTTGCTATGAGGTCATCGCACCAGTTGGCATGGCTTGCAGTATACACCTTTTATACTTACTTTTCATAGAGTGAAAAGCTTTGGTGTGAAGGGTCTCTCTCTCTCTTTCACACCCACCCATCCACACCCACACACCCCTCTGTGATAAACACAGCCCAGAACAAACAGCAGGGGGCAGGACAGAGCATCCCTTGGGGAAGTCTCATCTCTACCCACTGGACCCAGAACAATGCAAATCCATACTGCTAATCTGAAGTCAGTCATTTTAGATATAAACTAAGGTTCTCCATGTGCTATATAACCAGCCATAAATCGTCTCTTACCCGTTGATGATTTCTTTACATTCAGCACGTATGAAATGCTCTTTGTCAGGGGTCAGGATGCACAGAGAGTTCTTCTGACCTGTCCTGGACTCTCCATCGACAACGTCAGAGCACTGGTTCATATTGATGGTTCCCTGGGGAAGTGTGCTAGGCTGGAGGACACGACAGAGGGATACAGAGAAAGTGTTACTTGGGGAAAGTGAACAGACGTGTTTGTTCAAATACCCTCCACATGGTGTTTTCACACAATCCACCCCAGCATCCTTTTCATGCCAAGGTTTGCATACCACACACACCGATACAACCAATCTGTGCATAGGCAAATGTTATTGTGGAATTTGTGTCCAGAATAGCAGCATGTGATAAATGTTAAAATAAGTGTTTGTTCCCCAACCTGGTGGGTTGACATTTAGTTACCAGGGGCCACACTGTGAAGTCCATCATCTTGGGATTGGGTGTCTGGAGAGGATTCAGTTGCATTTAAAAAAAAAAAAATTCTTAGTGCTGAGTCTCGATGCATCTGCTAATGTTTAAACACGTTCTGTATAGTATAATGTCTTGTTTAAGCACCACTTGGGTCTAAAAACACTTTCAAGTTTGTATACAGATCCTGTGTTTGTACAAGACATGGTCTTAGCCATTGTAGAAAGTATGCAATGCAAGCACTACTTCCATCTATGACAGCACCAGGTATCTGCAACCTCCATGTCCAACACTTGTTCTCCAAAAGGGAGATTACCATTACCAGCAGTATCTCCCTCTCATACTAAGACATTCTTGTTTAGTCTGACCTCCAAATGACTTCATTGAGCAATGGGGGGAAGCTTTGATAATCTTATGTTGACTGTGGGATTTATATTTGTTCAATTAACTACAGGAATACTGCACAACTAAGCGGAGTGGGCACAGGAAGCTCTTGGAACAGCTTTTCGGTCTTACCTTTGTCACACTAAACATACAGGCAGAATTATAGCTTGCAGTCACTGTGGTATCTCCATGTCTATAAGTACCAGGTAGGCACAGATGATAAATTATAACCTTCCCCAAATCAGAATATCTAAAGCTGGGAACAAGATTAAAAGGTAACATGCTTGATTTAGCTAGTGACCAAATAAAATCTGATTCAGGGAAGTAATTTGTGCAGCATATAACCATAGGCTGTCAGTAACAGAGCAATTGAAGCCTGTGGATGGCTTCTGATGCGGTCCAAGGAGTCAACAGTTAGTTTGTTGTAATTCCACCCGCTCTCAGGGTGGGAGATTGTGTTTACACTGCTGTTGTTAAATGTCACCTTCATTCAAATCTTTTACTACCGCTATGCAATAAAAGGTAGCCGCTTCGAAATATGACAGAGTGAATTGCCTAGACGAAGCACATCACATTTGAACGCGTAAGCAGCGTGGTACGACATGTACTGTTAAAGAGCGCTACAGAGGGAGGGACTCGGTAAAGCTTGGCATACACTGTACAAGAACACTTTACCATACAAACTGTGAAAGGTTTGTTTGAACATGAAATTAAACTGAAAATCCATGGCAAACTGTATCAAATTCAAATTAAATAATTGACAAAAAACACAAATAAATAAAAGCACATATATAGCAATATTCTGGTATTTGTGAAGAAAGAATTTTCTAAAATGTCCTGGAACCACCTCCTGTCATTTCCAGGCTTTGAAATTGCCATGAACATATTCCATGAATTTCCCAGGATTTTCCTGACTGTCTGAGCACCTTGAATGTAAGCCCAAATCTGATTTAAATCTGGCTGAAATGAAGTCTAGTTGGGTGTCAATTGTCCAGCAGTATACAACAGGCTGATGGAATATCTAACATCTGACATGTCGGAAATTCTTTGCTGGCTATCGTCAAGCTCTTGCACAGCTGAAGCAGGGCCAGGGCTCAATTCCCCAAATTCATATCCTTTTTCCTCACTGTGAAGCAGCAAAAATTGCTAACGACACACTGCTGTACGTCTCCTGTTACTCCTACCTCTTGATCTTCCGGTGGAAAATGTGACTTCCCCAAACAAACTTCCCGTACATCAAGTTTGCAGGGGGACAATTACAGTATGTCACCTGTGCAGTGGAGGCAGACGTGGAGCCATGATTGGGTTGTACAGTGTGAGCACATAGCCATGGGGGATTTACTCAGAGTGTGAGCTGGAATTTAACACACGATTCCAAAAATCATACAGTATGGCCTTGAGTCTCTATTGTGGTTCAACTTTTTAGAGCCCATGGCCTTAAAATCCACAAAGAGCCCTCAACACCAAGGTGAGAGGTCAGGACAACAGCCGGGCTTGACAGACCCACTGACAAATAGAGCCTGGGACAGCTGGGTGAGGGCCTGGGCCTGCTTCAGACTGGACAGAGAGAGATCGGCGTCAGCTTGACCTGAGAGCTCTGTCACTCTCAGACTTGGAGAGGGGAATAAGGTTTGGACAAAAAGAACAGAGAGGAGAGATTAGGAGTCTCAAGCTGGTGGTCAAGGGGAACAGCATTGCAGCAGGGGGAGGAAAAAAAGGGGTTTAGTGGACTATGACTTTTGACTGCTCGGCCATCTGTCTGTGTAAACAAATATAGAGTCCACTGCGCATGTGGTCTTGTCCTTGAGCTGGAGTCAGAAAAGGATAAACAGCAATATATTTCAAAATTCAGGGAGCAGTTGCACAAGCAGTGTAAGGCATCAGAGTCTCAAGGACACGAAAAAAATCAGAAGCTGAATAAATTTCTGTTTACAAATTATTTATTTTCATAAAGTGCTTCTGTGAGAGGTTCATTTGCTTTTATGAGGTAGGTGTTGGGTAAGTGGAAGTAAATTATATGTTGTGATTTTTTTAGACGGGTTGTATGGCAAGCTGCACGGGACTCCTCTCACACGTGTGCACCCTCCCAGTCCCAGCTCAGCACCAAAAAACACGCCCCCTACTTTGGGCCAGCCATCACAGTTCTAGGCCCCCAGACCTAGGCCCCCCGAACCCACACCTCTGTCACCTCGCCTAGACCCAGTCCCCTCTCCCTGGGCCACCAATCTCCACAATGAGCCCTTTGTGATGCAGCACCAGTTCACACAATGTGAGATTGTCAGCCACCACAGTCCACAGAGCCACTCCTCCCCTGAACCCTCAACAAGGAAATGACCGAGAGACAAGAGGCCCAAACAAGTGTCCTTTTGTGATTAGTGCATGGAAATGATGAAGCCAGCATAAACTTTTTCTTGTCCCTGAAGTTGCTCAGACAATAGTATGAATACTGTCTCGATGGGAGGCATTCAGCGGAGTCTCAAGGGGAGTGGAGGACAAATCAGAAAAAGATTTGGTTACTCTGAGTCAGTCTGATGGCTGTAGGGGCAGGTGAGTTTTGATACTGGAATCAACATGTTTGGGATAGATGTAACAAGACTACCCGAAAGTCAAAATGACACATCTGATTGCTACATTCATAGTCTTAATGGGAATATTGTTATACAGGTGCTAGCATTAATTTTTTTTGTCAATCATTGTATGTAGGGATTTGAAAATGTAATCATAAATATTTAATTGACTTAACACTGGAATCCTGTTCCGGTGGATGCCTCAAGTAAATTCTCGACAAAAAAAATTGCAGCTTTGACAAAATATAGTTAAAGATGCTTCATAACTGAAATAAAAAGTTTTGGAAAGTGCTAAGAGTGAGAGATTTAGAGACATATATCAGTTAATCCACTTAAGGAGAACAAAACAAGAGATCAAGATTACTGACATCAACCTGGTCAGGGTGATTAAGGCCCTTTTCAAGTTTAACGTTGCATTAAAATGCATTTCCATTACATAGTTTACAATGATTTTGCCATTTTGCCTCCATTTTCCATAAAAGACCATGTCTTGTGATATCTGTCCAGATGTTTTGTAGCATTACAACAGTGTTCATTAGGAATTAACTCTGTTTAAAAATTGGTAATCAGTGAGCTCCATGCAAGCATGCCTTTGTGCCCTTGGCTTCCTTCACTCTTGGCCATTCCACAGCTTAGCAAAACATCCCATTCCCCCTTATGACACAGCGGGAGAAATATTTGCTTCTTTTGGCAGCTGCTGATAGCCTACTTTCATTTTGGGTTGTGAAGCACATTCTCTTCCTCTGCCATCAACATTCTGGTTTTGACAGTCATTTCTAGTAATGGAAAGCTATGCAGTTAAAATGACTCAGTTAAGAACATGAGAATGGGTTGAATTTAACTGTTAAAATACTGGATTGAGTTAGATATTGACAACATCTTTGTTACCAATTTACACAGGCTTTCTGTCAGCATGAGAATGCCTACAATACTGGCCATGGACCAAGTCATTGAGTTATGAACAGCTGTAAGTTGATGATAAACATCTGTTTTCTGGTATCAGGTGCCAGTTCTCTGCCAACTTCAGTCTTGACAAATTCAAATGTTAGCTTTACTCATTCAAATACATTAGTCTCTTGCTAGGCATGTAGCAGCATGATCCACAAGCAGTTTCCAAGATAGGTGCCCAAAGCCATTTGCCTTTGTTTAATCAAGACATGGAAGCCATAAAGAAAGCTGATGAACTGGCAGTGCATCATCTTGACTCACCAATATGGCCTACAATCCAGTCTTGTCAAGGTCCAACATCCTCTGCTTATTACCGATAACTGCAATTGTGCAATAAATCTTTCCTTAGCAACACAGGACAATAAAAAGGTAAACAGATTTTTGATACAACTGAACATGCCAACAACCAGCTCCAGGGGAATAACCTCAGGTGCCAGACAGATGGAGTCACCTCTATAGTTGCTACAGGGGGCTATCAAAACACCCTCTCTCTCTAAAATCCTCAATCATTGTGCATCCAAACACAGTTTTACTTCAAGCGACCAGGACAGGAACTTGCTCATGATGAAGATTACAATAATCACTGTCTTAAACTCCTCATGGTCCTGTAATTTTAACCCGGTAGTACAACATCTTCAAGCTGGTACAATCACAGAGCTTATCAGAGGAAGCCCTCCTGAGTACTTAGGGCAAACTTGAATGTAAAATGCAGGTTAGGTCATGTGGCAGATATCTGACATCTTTGTTGCAGGGTCTGTCAGGCTTTCTCAAACACACCTCACCCCATTGGTATTCATTGATGACACTCTAGGCATCTTCTTTAAGTAACTGAAATGATGGCCAAGTGCAAGACCAGGCCATTCCTGAGATAAAGGAACACAATAAAAGGCTAAATAAATAAAAATATCACACTCATTTCACACATAATTCTACCAGGTACTTCAGAGAAGACTGTGGGTGGTGATAGAGCTGCTACTCTTCTGGAGAATGGCGAGGGAATGTGGGTGGTTTAATGTTGTACTGGGAGGCCAACAGTCGACAAAGCTCGGGATGCAGAGGAGGAGGAAGAGGAGGGAGTGGAGGATGAAGAGCAAATTGTGAGCTCTAGTATGGCAGCGCTTTCTGAAATACAGGTTAGAATTATTTTTCCAAATCTGATGCAACTGGACCACAACGAGCCACACAAAGAACACCACCTTTATAAAGCAGGTGTGTGTGTGTTGGTCACCAGTTAAATGATTCATAAACTGCAAAGACAGCCAAGCTTATGTAACGTCTATAATAATGATGAAAGCATTATGAATTGTGAGAAGGGTTAGGGTGTCAGCAGACTGTGAGAAATCAAAATGTCTGGGTGGTGACAAAGTAGATGGGAAGGCTGCATAAACAGGTGCTGCACTCACTATATCTGGTTGTGTCATGTTGCATGGCCTGTTCAGACTGAGACTCCCTCAGCTGAATTATTGTAAGGGGCTGTGTGGTTTCCCAGAATGGTAAACTTTCTCCAACTCCCTCTAACACTACATTAAAGTTTTGTTTTGTTTTCCACTTGATGCGTCTTTGGCCTTGTCACCACCTAACAAAATAAGTGGTCTATAATCTTCATTCATTCTTATTTTCTTCACTCTGTCCAACTGGGATGATTAAGACCTACAGAATGTCTGCTCTCGCCGCTTATCAGCTCAGTTTAAGTGCTGCACTCTAGACTGTACAGTCATGTTCTGAAGCATCACCCACCAGATGTTGCATTACCTTGTAGCGAGTGTAGCTACGCTCATATGACACCAAAAATAAGAGTGGAGATCCAAGTCGTCTCCACCACACTCATCAAAATGTGTACACCATGCTGATTGTGACTTTCTGCCATGACTTTTTTTGGTAACTTTTTCCAATGGAAACCTCACCAAACAGCTGACAATGACATTTTGCAACCCGCCCCATCACGATTGATTACAGACATGTGTGGTCCTGCGTCTTGACTGAGCCATCTGGTGTGTGCATTAAAATATTAATAATCAGTTTCAACTTTCATTCGATTTGTTGGTTAAGCTTCGACAATCCTCTGGTGTGCTCCAGACATCAG